>NW_026972111.1:14800000-16000000 GCF_036711695.1 Zophobas morio
GTATACATTTCGGATTATCAGTTTGTGGTTATTATTGCACAACGCATACTGCCGGAAATATCGCGGTTTCAGAGACAGGTATGCTTGATAATTTTGAATGAATATGTTACATTTCACCTTTGCTTCCTTTATAATATGATTTGTAAAATGTTAATATTATGCTGCCAACGTTCGTAAAGGTCAAAAAATAATATTTTCAGTTTCAAGAATTCAAGTATTTAATGTCATATCTTTAATAAAGAATTCTCACTGGAATGTCATTTTACTTATTTATTTTCTGACCCTTCTTGAGGCTTGAAAAATAAAAAAGTCTTGCATCCTACTGAAAATCTTTGATTGAGATTTATTCAAGAACCAAGAACTTCAATCTTAAGATAATATCCTTTACAATTTTAGACATCAAAAATCTACATATTGTGCAAACACATAAGTATAAATTAAATATTACACTATTCTTCAGATTTTGCTGTTGACTTCTGAAAATTAATTTAAACTATTTACAGTGTATGTATGTGCCAAATTAAACACTGATACTGACGACGTATTTCAACAGCTACGCTATTAACTTATAGAACTAGAATATTTTTACTCAGAGTGAGTGTTTAGAAGATTTCAAAAACATAGTGATAATGACTGTCAAAAATTTGATGTTTATAGAACTTCTGAACAGCCACGGCTAATGAATTGAAATTTGACGTAAGTACCTGAGTAAAAATAAATTTTGTTATTTCTGTTATGTCTGAAACATTATACAACTTTTGACTAGTACTATAAATTTATGGTAAGATATTCCGTATGACATATGTGTCTAGCCCACATTTGTTTTTTGTTACTAAACTCGAAATGGTGGAATGTCATATTTTCTCTGACTATTGAAAAAATAATTCATTCTCTCTCTTTTTCCCTTCCTATTTTATTAATGTTTTTTAAACAATCAATTAAATTTGAGATAACCAAGTAAGAACGAACGTCGAAGTTCTGTTTATACGTGAAATTCTCATATTTTACCATTACTTTTCGGTTTTTGTAAAATATATCTTACCCTTCAACAACAACGTTGCTAATTGTGGCTAATACTTCCGTGTTGCCCAAGTTATTATTTGGTATAAGTAGTTCTTTGCGTAAATTTAAATTACATTCTTAAAAATGTAGTCTCCACAATACTAAAATTAAATTTATTGCCAAATAAAAAGAATGTGGACCCCGAGTTATTTATTCAGGGTTGTTTATCGATTTTTATGAACATATTAAACACGAACCATTTATTGTTTGAGAAGTCGAATAACTTCTGTTTACAAAAACAAATTTTTACTATCGATTAGTCCGGCGCATCCACCATAAATGAAACGTCTGTTCATAAATACTGTTTCCAGATGTTTTGCCAATGTAGAACCGAAAAAGAGTGTCAGATAAGTCAAACTATACACAAATGAAAACCTATACCTTTTCAATGCAAGTAATAATGAACTTAACCAAGGCGAAGATGCAACCCAAAAGACATTTTCGGAGGTTTTGTAGAGATATTTTTCACGTGTGCCAACTTTTGAATGTCGGTGATTTTCAGAAACTAATAAATTATATATTCCAATAATGAAACAATTGATATGATTTTAACTTACCGTTGCTACCCGAGAAAGTTAATTTGGAAATATGACAAAATTTATGTTATCCTGCAAATTATCGTCGAAGGGTGCGGGATGGCCGTTATCAGGCTTTCCCTAACAGTTGGATGGGAGAGGCTCTTCTAACCCTTGGCCTTCCAGAAGTTCAGATATTACCCCTTTTTTGTGGAACACAATCGAAGCAATACATAGTTTACCACAGAATATATTGTTACGAAATACACCCTTACGCCGCCCCAGTACGACGCCTACGGCGGTCGAGAGCCTTCTGGACGTACGCACGGCGCTGATGGGTGAATCATCGCTGTTGACGGCCGAGAGGCGGGCGCATAAAGACAGGTCTGGAGCGTCTCGAAGCGGCGTCCAGGGGAGTCTCGAAGCGGAGTCGCGATGGATGTTCGTGAAGGATCTCGATCAGAGACTATGGGTTTAAATAGAGGCGACCGTAGGTAATGGATTCATTCATCCAGTGAAGACAGTCGAGAGCGCCGGAATAATTTCTGTACATATTCGTTGCAATAGATAGTGTTGTAATTCGACCTGAAGAAATAAATTTTTGAGTTTTACCAACGCCCGATTTATTATTCGTCCGTCAATCGTAACACTGGTGTCAGAAGTGGGATTAATTGTGAAATAAATCGGGATTCGAATTTGGTTGGTGCTACTAGGGGAGACCGGAACAAAGTGAACTTTCGAGAAAATTCTCTCCCGCGGTAAGAGTGGAATAACGGAATTAGACTTTCATCACCTGACATTGGCTTCGAGAATTGACATCTGTCAAGGCTCTAGAAGTTTCTAGAAGAAAATTTTATGCCGACTACCACAAGAGCGCAAACAGCCAACATGGAGGAACAACTGACAAAAATGATGAAAATGTTGAGCGAAAATCAAAGAATAATGGAAGAAAGTAGAAAAGAAGATCGAAGAATAATGGAAGAAAATAGAAAAGAAGATCGCAGAATAATGGAAGAAAATCAAAGAATAATGGAAGAAAGTAGAAAAGAAGATCGAAGAATAATGGAAGAAAATAGAAAAGAAGATCGCAGAATAATGGAAGAAAATCAAAGAATAATGGAAGAAAATTTAAAAGCTATGCAAACTACACTTTTGAACAGCCGAAGCGAAATCCTCCAAGTCGTGCGAAATGAAGTGGACGAGGTGAGAAATGAAATGGAAAACAAGATCAAGGAGCTCGAAGAAAGGTTGCAAACACCACGACCTACAATTGCGACCCCTGCAGAATTCAGTCCGGTGAGAGTTCAACCCCCTATTTTCGATGGGCAGACGTCGTGGACTACTTATAAGAAGCAATTTGAAGCTGCGGCCTTGTCGAATAGCTGGAATGACCAACAGAAAGCGACCGCTTTGGTAGTAGCACTACGAGGTGCGGCCCTGGAGATTCTACAGACATTATCAGAAGAGAACCAGAAGGACTATACCGCTTTGACGACCGCCCTCGAACTCAGATTTGGAGATGAACACCTCCGGCAAGTTTTCGTAGCGCAGCTTAAATCTAGGATTCAGAAGAGTAGTGAATCTCTTCAGGAGTTTGCGGCTGATGTTAAACGTTTGGTACACCTCGCCTATCCTGAAGCTCCGCAAGACTTCCAAGACAGACTGGCAGCAGAAACCTTCGTAAACGGCGTAAGAGATAGTGAGGTAAGAAGAGTCCTGCAAATCTCCGGGTTCAAGAAACCATCCGAGGCGCTGATTCGAGCGTTAGAAGTGGACGCCGCATACAACAGCTCACCTCGTTCCAACGTTAAGATACGAGGCATTGGGGTTGAGGGCGAAGTAAACCCTATTCAAGAGAGTCTCGACAAAATGAGCGAGAACTTTGAGAAACTCGCCCGCGAAATAATTGCCGAAATCAAGACGGGCAGTTCTAGACAACATGGAGGGCGCCTAGAATGTTACAGGTGTGGGCGTCAAGGGCATGTTAGGAGGGATTGCCGTGTTAGATCGCCAGCGCCGATGAGGAGATCGCAGCCGCGACCTCCTCTACATCAGGAGCAGGAAAACTAAAGGCAGTCGGTATCTCGGGGCGCGTACTGGCTGCTAAAAGAGAAGCCCCAACAACTGTAATGGTTAGAAGTATCGCGGGGAGCGTCGACAGTCCGACAATCAGCGGAAAAATCAATGGACGGGAATCGAAGATCATCATCGACACAGGAGCCGAAGTGTCCCTTGCACGCAGATCCAGGTTACAAAATTGCCAAATTAAATCAGTATATACCGCCACGAATGTAAAGACGGTGACAGGAGAAACAACACCGGTTCTGGGTACAGCGGTGGTGAATGTAGAGCTCGGTCGACTCCGAATAAGGCATGAAGTTCTGGTGGCGGAAATCGCTGACGATTTCATTCTGGGTATGGACCTAATCAGCCGGTATGGTTTAATGATCGACCCAGAACAGAAAATTCTGCGTTTCGGAGCCGAAGAATTTGTGTTGGGACGTCCGAATGTGGAAGCTGCAACAGTCAGACTAGTGGTCTGTCAGACAACGAAGGTAGATGGTAATGCAGAAGTCATCGTCCCCGCCAGAGTAGAGACGAACCCCGGATACAGTTTGGGGATGGTGCAGCCGGCACATGACTCGACCCACAAGCTCCTGATCGCGAGCACCCTAGTCAAAACCGATCGTGACATACCCTTACGTGTGGCAAACGTGTTTCCCAATGCAGTCAATATTAGAAAAGGGGAGATTATCGGAATGTGTGAGCCAGTCGCCCGAGTATTGAACTGCGAGGAAGAAGACGTTGAGAATGAGTCTAAGGAAGGGGATACCAAAGGCTTGGAGGTCAACTGGGACCAGCTGTCTGCTCGTGAGAGAAAACTGGCCAAAGGACTCATTCGTAGGCACCGTAATGTCTTCGCCTCAGAGGAGGAACCATTCGGGAAGACCAACATCGTAGAACACCGAATAAACACTGGTGACACGCAACCGATCCGTCAGGCTCCTCGAAGACTACCCCTAGCCAAACAAGAAGAAGCTACAAGACTCGTGGACAACATGTTGAGAGATGGGGTAATTGAAGAATCCAACAGCGCGTGGTCATCTCCAGTAGTCTTGGTTACCAAGAAGGACGGGACTACCCGATTTTGCGTCGATTACAGGAAACTGAACGACGTCACGAAGAAAGACAGTTACCCCCTTCCTCGAATAGACGATACCTTGACGACCTTATCCGGCTCGGCGTGGTTTTCGACCTTGGACTTGAAGAGTGGCTACTGGCAAGTAGGCTTGCACCCGGACGACAAAGAAAAGACTGCGTTCTCCACCGGAAGTGGCCTCTATCACTTCACCGTTATGCCCTTCGGGTTATGTAATGCGCCAGCAACATTCGAGCGGCTGATGGAGATGGTGCTAAAAGGACTGACATGGAAGACCTGCCTGGTATACCTCGACGACGTCATGATTATGGGCAAAACGTTTGACGACCATCTGAAGAATCTCGAGGAGGTGCTAGAACGAATGGAAAAGGCTCGTTTGAAACTAAATCCCAAGAAATGCTCGCTCTTCCAGAAAAGAGTCGAATTCCTGGGCCATATCGTGTCGGAGAAAGGAATAGAAACCAACCCGACGAAAGTTCTTGCTATCCGGGATTGGCCCATACCAAGAGACAAGCATGAACTACGAAGCTTCTTGGGACTCTGCACATATTACCGACGATTTGTAGAAGGGTATGCCGACATCGCAGCACCGTTACACCAACTGACGGAGCAGAAGGCGACTTTCAAGTGGAGCAGTACATGTGAGATGGCCTTTAAGAGACTGAAGACGGCTTTGTGCACCAGCCCCATTTTGGCTTACCCCAGGGACAAAGGAAGGTTCGTCCTCGATACCGATGCGAGTAACTCGGGAGTTGGGGCCGTATTGTCGCAGATACAAGATGGGGAGGAAAGGGTTATCGAATATTTTAGTAAATTACATTCCAAACCAGAGAGAAATTACTGTGCCACAAGGAAGGAACTGCTAGCCATTGTCAAAGCCGTCAACCACTTCCACAAGTATCTATACGGACAGGAGTTTCTGATCAGGACCGACCACGCTGCCCTCTCGTGGCTACTGCAGATAAAGAATCCCGAGGGCCAAGTAGCGCGTTGGCTGGAACGACTACAGCAGTACCACTTTAGGATCAAACACCGAGCGGGTCGACTTCACAACAACGCTGACGCTTTGTCAAGGCGTCCGTGTGGAGAGTGCAAGCACTGCGACAGGATCGACGCGGAAGAAGGGAACCTGCCCGTTCGTCGGACGATTTTTGAGCAAGATGAAGAATGGACAACGGCGCGGTTAAAGCGTGAGCAAGAAGCAGACGACATAATCGGACCAATACTAAAGTGGAAGGAGGAAGGAGTCGAACGACCCGACTGGGCAGAATTGTCCGACCAATCCCCCAGTTTGAAGGCATTATGGGCCCAATGGGATTCCTTGGTCATGGAAAATGGGCTCTTGAAGCGAAAGTGGGAGAGTCCTGATGGGCGTACCTCTAAGACGATGCTGGTCCTCCCCAAGGTAAAGGTTTCCAAGGTCTTAGAGGAAGTTCATGCCGGAACATCTGGAGCCCACTTCGGAGTGAACAAAACTTTGTCGAAAATCCGGGAGAGGTTTTATTGGGTAGGTCATCGTGACGATGTCGAAAGTTGGTGTCGCAAGTGTACGACGTGTGCGGCCAGCCAAGGTCCTCATACCAGGGCGAGGGGAAAGATGAAGAAATATAATGTTGGGGCACCTTTCGAAAGAATCGCCATCGATGTGGCCGGTCCGTTCCCTGTAACAAACGACGGCAACAAGTTTATCCTGGTGGCTAGCGACTACTTCAGCAAGTGGCCAGATGCCTATGCCATTCCAAATCAGGAAGCCGTCACGGTCGCGAAAGTACTGGTTGACAATTGGATCAGTAGGTTTGGCGTCCCCTTGGAACTTCACTCAGACCAGGGACGCAATTTCGAATCCAACGTCTTCCAAAGAGTGATGCAGCTACTGGGAATACGTAAGACAAGGACAACGCCACTACACCCACAGTCCGACGGCATGGTGGAAAGGTTCAATCGGACTATGGAGCAACACCTTTCGAAAGTGGTAGAAGAGCACCAAAGGGATTGGGACCAGCACCTTCCACTATTCCTGCTGGCCTACCGCGCAGCTATCCACGACACCACGGGCCAAACACCTGCTCACGTTGTATTTGGGAAGGAACTGCGGCTGCCCTGTGACCTAGTCTTTGGATTGCCATCCGAAGAACCGATGGAAGTACGTGACTACGTGGACGAACTGAAAGAGAAGTTGGTCAACGTACATGAACTAGTGAGGGGCCGGATCAAGATTGCCAGTGACCGAATGAAGACCCGTTATGATGTGAAGGCCAACTGTGGCGGATTCCAGGAAGATGACTTAGTGTGGCTGTATAACCCCCGACGGAAGAAGGGACGTTGCCCAAAACTGGCTCCTGACTGGGAAGGTCCATACACTATCGTCACTAGAATAAATGACGTAGTTTATCGGATCCAACGTGGACCAAAGACGAAGATGAAGATCGTTCATCTCGATCGACTAAAACGGTACGAAGGAAACAACGAAGACGCTTCCGATCGGGACGATCGGATTTGAAGAGGGGGGCAGTGTTACGAAATACACCCTTACGCCGCCCCAGTACGACGCCTACGGCGGTCGAGAGCCTTCTGGACGTACGCACGGCGCTGATGGGTGAATCATCGCTGTTGACGGCCGAGAGGCGGGCGCATAAAGACAGGTCTGGAGCGTCTCGAAGCGGCGTCCAGGGGAGTCTCGAAGCGGAGTCGCGATGGATGTTCGTGAAGGATCTCGATCAGAGACTATGGGTTTAAATAGAGGCGACCGTAGGTAATGGATTCATTCATCCAGTGAAGACAGTCGAGAGCGCCGGAATAATTTCTGTACATATTCGTTGCAATAGATAGTGTTGTAATTCGACCTGAAGAAATAAATTTTTGAGTTTTACCAACGCCCGATTTATTATTCGTCCGTCAATCGTAACAATATCTTACCAGACTTTACTTTATTGCGGTTGAAAATTTTATATTGGGACAGGAGTGGTGCATGTGAATGAAATCGTGGGCTACATTTTGAACTGTTTTACATCACTTAAGTAAAATTTTGTTGTAAACTACATGATGTTTTTGTCAAAATTATGATTACTATGTTTAATATTTCGGATAAAAAGTAAAACTGAGATTCCTTTGGAAACGTAGTTTCATGAATTTAGGTCAATAATTCTTCTACAATTATTATCTAACAAATTAGCAGATTGTATTTTCTGAAAATAAAACGAAGTAGAGTTGACTGTAAGATCAATTTTTACAGGTGGAACCATTTGCACGACTGCACACAGCTGACAGGTCATTTGTCAGTGCCGAAAATAATGGGCAACAGAATTGAGTAACAACAGAACTTTTTTCGAGAAATTCGAAACGATATCGACATCTACTGACCAAAAATGATTAGTTAAATGTTCTGGTTATTCTGGTTCACATCAAATTCGCTTTTTTATCGCATGCTGTTTGTTAATTCAACTTTGTTGCTAGAATCCGTAAATAGTCACATTGTTTTTTGCTTTTATGTACGTTACTGACGTGTGAGATTTCTAACATTCATAAATCTTTTTTGGAAACGTAGAAAGTAGTGGGTATGTCCCTACGATTTTTGCATACAAAATTTTTAGGTCCTATTAAATAAAACATATAGTCAATAGTACTGTCAACATACACATTTTTTTTATTAAATAATATGCAAACGTTCTCAATTTCAGTACTATACTTTTACAAACAAAAAACTCATAAGGAAGTTAAGCTGTTTAGCCACTACTTCCCTCGCTTTCAGAATTGTGACGCCAGTCTGTCGTGGTATGTTCTCATCAGATTTCGGTGATTGGACATTTTAATAAAATAACTTACGCCCTTAAAGTAAAAAACTGATTGTTTGTATTTTGTACAAATTCTTGCAGAAAAAATTGTTTTTAATCATACTTTGGTCGCTCATACTCCGCCACTGTGTTTGATTCGAACGCATTATGTTCCGAAAACACACTCTGTTGACTTGTCTATATTTGATCTGGCGCGAAGTGTTCACACTTCTCCACACATATTAGGAAACGGAGGCTCGATTCTACCCGCATTGACAGAACGTTACGCAAATGTTTGGAGGTTCCAAATATGGCTGTTTTTGACTCACCCTGCATACGTAATTGCAAACATTTGTGTTAACTGAGTTAGACACACAGTATAGTGGTAATAATAATATGAAATGAGGTGAGCCTGAATAACTTACTTCAATTGTAATATTACTAATATCACTTTCGGGAAAATCAGGAGGAGGAGCAAGGATATGCGTATGTTTCTAGTGAGTGTTCCTATTTCAGTCAGGAGACGTATGCCATTTCCATATAAAATTTAACAACAAAACGCAGTCCAATTTTCTCGTACTTTAGAGTAATAAAACGTCTATAAAACATGAGAGTAGTTTATCTGACTTCTTAGAAATTTTAAAAACACATTAAAGTGCTGGTTTGTGCTACATTGTACATATAAAAATCAACATCTGTTTACTCCTCCCAGAATTCGATAACGTCATCATCAACAACATTAAATAAATTGTTAGCAAAATATCCTTGAAACGCGGTATTATAGACTGGGATTTTAAGAGCAAAATTATTGCATTAATTTTATTATGAGTTACTGGACATTAAAAACATTTATTTTCTTATTCTGTTTGTCCCAAAAGTAGACAAAACTCAATGACATTCGGCGTTAATTTTAATTTTATATTTATGCAAGTACTATAGTTTTTTTTTCAAAATGTTTGGAGACATTGTTCTTGAAATGGGGCTGAACTTTCGTGCTAAACTTTGTTTTATAATTATGCACATGGAAAATTTTTAAACAATGATTAAAATAAGTAACTAATTTCTTTTACAGATTTGAAAATGCCTCTGGTAGACATAATTCGACGTGCGTCGACTTACATCCTGGGCGTTGAAGATCACTTCTCAAAAGACGCTCAATACGAAGATAATGAAGTTCTTTTTTGCAAAAATAATGTCTGCGTACATCCGCCAGCAATGGTGCGCCAAGACACCGACATACTTCATCATCCCGGCTATCTTACCATCACATCCAAAGTCTTCGTTGATCAATACAACGAGAGCAGAAGACCCACCCTTTTTCTTACTTGGATACCTAATTCGGCTCTTACAAAATGCCCAAGTGCATTGCAGAACTCTTACAACCACAACAAGCAAACCAGCATGGAAAGTCTTAACTCTAACGATTCTAACGGAAGTATTCCAGGTAAAAAATGCATTTCCAGTTTCTAAAATCGCTTAATTTAAACGTTACAGAGCGTCCCGCCAGTATTGAATTGAAAAGTACTAACCCTTTTTTAAACTGCGATAGCACTACGGACTCTCTAAGTTCCGAAGACAGTGACAAACAAGGCACTATCATCAATATCAATGTTGATATTGCTAATCCTGACATAGAAATAGTTACTACACCCGATAGTGTTAAAGATCCGACTGAAAAATTTGACTTTTCGAGATCAGAGAGCGTGACTTCAAATGACAGTCAATTAAATTGGATAACAACACCGGAGTTCCTAGCACAAAAGCACAATTTGATGTTTCCTGAAAGCAACAATTGTTCACCAGTATTGCCAACAAAACAGCCGCATAAATGTAGAAGATTTAGTGTTGACTTAAGTCAGATGAGATCTCTACGATTATTTTTTAATGATAGTAACTGTACTTGTGGGCAGCTTGTTGTAGCATCCAGAGAATCTCAATATAAAATTTTACACTTTCATCATGGAGGGTTGGACCATTTGGCTCAAGTTTTACATCAGTGGCATTCTTTGTTACACAACATCAAGCATGCCAAAGGTAATACTTAAATGAGTGTTTTTACAAATAACCAAATCCAAAAAACATGTAACAAACACTACACAAGTAATGTTTAAATTTGCAGGTTATGAAGAGAATCTTCCTTATCGTCACTTCATGGTCTGTCGACCAGAAGTATCCGACTTGGAACTCCACCCAGAAGAAGGCCAAGTACCTAAACTAACAGAAGACATCTTCAGAAGTTTATTCAATGACGTAGGCCACCTTGAAGATGATCTCACCCTACGAAAATCGATTTTCTTTTCTGGAATGGAACGTAATCTTCGCAAAGAAGTGTGGCCTTTTCTTCTACACGTGTACCCTTACCAAAGCACTTACACGGAACGCAGCCAAATTGCCGAAATAAGACGTCAAGTAAGTAAAATCTTCTCAAATGTAAACTTTTACTAAAACTGTACTCTACAAAGGAATATGATGAGATCACAAGACGTCGTCTCGATCTCTCCGGCACTCAGCTCAACCAGTTCCGCAGGAAAGTACAAAGTGTTATAGAAAAAGATGTCGTAAGAACTGACAGAGGCAACCCCTTTTTTGCGGGCGATGACAATCCCAATTTAGATGTTATGAAAAATATTTTACTAAATTACGCTGTATATAATCCAGGGTTGGGCTATACGCAAGGTATGAGTGATTTATTGGCACCTGTTCTTTGCGAACTCAAAGACGAAGTGGCTGCGTTTTGGTGCTTTGTGGGATTGATGCAAAGGGCTGTTTTTGTTGCAACGCCTACGGATAGAGATATGGATAGGTCGTTAAGGTATTTGAGAGAGTTGGTTAAGCTGATGGTGCCTCGTTTTTATGAACATTTAGAGAAGCATAGGGATGCTACAGAACTGCTTTTTTGTCATCGCTGGATTTTGTTGTACGTATTGTGTTCTTTTTTGTAGCTTAAAAAGTAGAAAAGTAGACGTCCCTGAAAAGTATTACTCTCAAAGAATCTGAACTTTGTTGAAAATTCTGAAATGTAAAGTGTATGCTAGCACAACTTATTTAGTTAAAAGCTAATGCCTAGGTTACAGTTATCTGAAAGTATTTAAGAAAGCAAATGACATAAAAAAAACCCAGTAAGTCGTTACAAAATAGGATTTTTGCATTTTTCGAATAAATAGTACAGACGGGGCAATAATATTATAAGTGAATATAACATTGCTAAAGATATGTATTTATTTTTTAAACAAATACTCGGTTCGTATGTTTCAAGTGTTTACTGCCTTTGATTCGAACGCACACTCTGTTGACTTGTTTATATTTGGTAGAACGAAACTGAGGCTCAATTAACAATAATTGATCTAAATATATGAATGCGTTACTAAAAAGGAAGGCTATTCCTGTGTTTCTAGGAAAATATTCAGTTCAACATTTCAGCAAAAACACGCATGTTAACTCCAACACGTGCAGTATAATACCAATAATAAAAAAATGGGGTTTATCGTTTCGTGAAGAAGAAGGTTTAAACAATAAAAATTGTTATAATAATAAATAAAAACAATTCATAAAGGAAGAGTACAGGAGTATATTATTTTGTTCTACATATCAACTAAAATTTGACAACAATCGGTCCAGTAGTTTCGGAAATTATCTGTCTAATAAAAATTAACACATACAGCGGACAGACGACAGGCGGCAGACAGACAAATAGATGTAAACGGGAGACGTATTATTTCGTACACAAATTTAACAAAACAAAGAAAAAAAATCTGTCAATCAACAAGACAACAAAATTTTAATAAAAAACTGTGCAGTGGCAGCGGCACCAGAGCGCTATAAGAGTGTTGACGATCGAAGTATATCAATTTCATTCTAGAGCACAGCGAAAATTATCCATAGGCGGCGTTGTAGCACGAGTGAAGTTTGGAGCTCCTGGTTGAGGCTATTCTCCCACCCACGACGGTCATTCTATTCTATCCTATCGGCAAGTACATGCCGCCCAGTACCCCTCTATCTAATGAAGAAAGGTGCCGCGCTAACAAGCCGTTACGGTCGCAAACTGGTGGTTGGAAATCACAGCTATAAATAAGTTGACAGCGTCACGTCATCCCGACCGCTCCCCTGACTTCTGTTCTAGCTCTGGGTCTTTTGTGCAGACGGCGCGAACGCCAGCTCGACAAGGAACCGCGTACTCCGCTTGTGCCACGTGTTTCTGTGTTATTTACCTCAATTCCATTTTAAATGTTCACTTTCTGTGGGTCTGATATTAAACTACAACTGAACAAGTGTCAAAGTTTCAAAAAGAGCAATAAACAACATTTAAATTCGCCATTCACTCTCGTGAAATTTTAAACAGCAAAGAATTCTTATCTGAGATTAAGATCTGGACATCAGACAGTTATATAATGGAAGCATTAATCAAAATATTTCCATGAAAAAAACTAGCAAAGATTTATAAAAATAAAAAGTATCTGGTGTGAAGTAAAACTTGTGTAGATAAAAAAAAATACGTGAGGTTAGAAAATGCAGAGCATGAAAATTTAGTTTCAATTTAAATTATACAACAAAGAAAATTACTGAGGCTAAAACTGTGAGATAGAGAAAAATTGTATGAGGTGAAAAATTGCAAAGCTAACAAAATTACATGAGATTAATATTTTATGTTCGTTCGAGTTATTTAGTTAAATTTTTAAAAGTGAAGTTGTTCAGCTGCATTGTGGGCCTTTGTTATATATTCCCCTAAACAAACACATAAACAAAAATACATAGCAGGCAATCTTGAGGCTTAAAATGGCGTCGGACGAGTGCGTTGTTAAAAAAATGCGTCAAAAATATGTCTCCCAGAAATTCCATCAATCCTGTGGTCTAAATCAAAGGAATAAAATGCACGTCCCCCATGACCCACAATGTTGTTAATTTGTTCAATAAAATTTTACAGTTCAAACATGTGTTCGGTTTGAAAATACTCTTTCAACATGGCCGCTGCCAGAACAAAGAATTTACGTCGTGTTAAATTATGCCACACTTTATCAAGGATTCAAACAAAGAATTTACATTATGTTAAATAATGCCACACTTTATCAAGATTCAAACAAAGAATTTACCGGATGTTAAATTATGCCTTGATCCACGTAATTGGTTACTTAAAACCATTAGCTTTGAGAGTTTATACGTGAACTGTCCCCAGCTCGGTGATGTAATTTTCAACGTTGTGAGAAAATGTCTCGGTGATGATACGATCATAATAACTACTTAAGGGGAGAAATTTTTAATCCCCCCGTACCTCAGTTCACGATATTATGAATTCTACCTCACTTTCCATGGTTTTTTTTCCAGAGTAGGGCACCGTGAGATTGATTTAACTGCCGTAAATGAACTATTAACAATCTTGTGTGAGCAATTATTTAAGAAGTGTTATAATGTAACATTTGAGTATAAGCATCCAGAAACCTTATTTATAATTTGGTAAACAAATAATGACTCCTGACTAAGTGAATTTCATGAAATCTCCTAGCAAGTGCTATATGTAAACAACTCCCGACTGTTAAATTGTGTTAGAATCAGTTAACGATTAAAATCTTAACATGAACTGTGAATTTACAAACAATAATAGTATATTATTAACTAAGGTTGTGAAGACAGACATTCTAGACCGAGCGCAAATTAGAACCTGAGACGCGCAGCGTCGAGGGCTCGAAAGCGCGAGGTCTAGAATTGGGTTCACAAACGTGGTTAATATACTATTTTTTCCACTAGTAGCCATTTGAGGTTTGCGAATTTTCAAAATGTTTTTTCTGAAGTGCATCAATAAAAACGTGTACTCACGTTATTTTAGTAAGCTTTGGAATTTTATTATTTTTTGACAATCCAGAAATGGTCCAGAACTTTTGTTTTCATTTCGTCCATATTTCCCGTTTTTAATAAATTTTTGTGTGGAAAATGTTGTAAAGTGAACCATCATGTACCCCTGCTCATTCCGTCGTACTTACGCGACCACGACAAATTTGGCTGAAAAAGATATCGACCTTTTATCGTTAAAGCGACACGGGGAATGGAAATCCTCCAGCGTAGCAAAGGATACAACGACGGCTCGATCTTCAATAAAAAAAAAAATCGCCGAAATCGTCCAAAGCTCATCTACGACAAATCAAGTCAAACCAAATCGGAACCATGAGTCAGTTTCACTCCCGTAAACTACTTCATTTTCACTCCCATCAACTTCATCAACTTAGTTTCACCAATTTATCCTCAATTACACCGAGAATAATCAATTCAGGGTTTGGAAATCATTCCAGGGCATAATTTAAAAGCAAATTTTCCAAAATGATCGTTTTCAGGTTATGTCTCATTTTTTATGACAGTTGTGGACAGTTGTCACATTAGGTGGCCAACTTCACGTTTACATTATTGACCAAGGTTCACAATTTTCTAAATTACAGCCCTCTAGACAAGTCGATAATTAGCTATTGCAATGTTACTAGTGGAAAAAATAAATTTACACCACGTGTTAGGTTCTGTCGAAAATTCACATATTTCCTCTTCGAAAGCCGAAAGAATTAGCTACGCCTATTGAGGAAAACTGTAGCATCGCAATCGGTTCGATTAATTGTCGTTAAACAAAGGCTTCCTCGGTTTTATTAACTACCAAAGCAACTAAACTTAACCGAGCTAACTCATCACGTGGTTGCACTCACAACAAACAAACCAAAAGTGACGCATCTCGTCGTGCTCTAGCACCAAATCAACCTCTACAAACGCTCTCAACAGAAAATTCCTTAGGAGAGCTGCCGACTAGCTAACAATAACTAAACGTGTCCTTGGTATATTTAACGATTTTCTTGATTGATTTTTTTTTCAAAATTCAAATTACTCAAATGCGATTTCGCGCCGCTGTTTTTTTCTAGCGCGAAATTTTAATTCAAATCTGGTCATCACAATATAACCCTTTATTTGTAGTTTTTCATAGATTTTAATACTATTTGTTTTATCTGATGAAGAGCGGTTCACGGTATACGGTACTGTTATTATTAGTTTTACATTGCACCTACTCAAATTGACATACGTGTCCTTGATAAAATTTACAAAATTAAATTTTATATCTCTCTCAAGAAGCCATATTTGTTCGACTGTAATTTATACGGGAAGGAAGATCTGCAGAAATAAAAATTTTTTATAAACATTTCATTTCTAGCAGCAACATGATTTACCAACAAATATTTTATTCTGTATCTATGTTATTCAGGAAAAAATATTTTTTTAATCTGTTCCATAATCAATGTGCATTCTAATTTTGTTTCTCTTTTCATTTTCTAATTTCGACGGTTATTAATTTGAAATGACTGGTACGAAGTGGTCGACCCTGCCGCCTCTGACCAGCCGCCACTCTTTTGTTGGTACTGCCGCACACACCTTTGTTACTTACCTACAAAATATTGCTAAAAATAACCCGACTGAGATTTTTGGCGAACCTTCGCATTGTTAACAAATTTCAATTGAAAGTCTAAAATGTGTTCATTATGTGTGTGTAAAAAGAATAGGATGTTTCATTAAAAAATCACAATAGACTTTGTTGTGAGAGGAAAGCTATTCAAATTTAAATTATCTCTAAATAAATTTTATAGTCTGATACCCTGATAAGTAAACGATCTTTCAAATAAGGTGTTGAAGGCTGACATGCTCACCCATTAACACAATGCATCATTCAGTTTTTTTTTAATCAAACAAGATTTATTTTATCCTCAAACATGCAAACACAAAAGATTTTAATAATAATGCTGCTCACATCGGATAAATTGGTCATAAAGAGGGGCGTCTTGTCCTTCAAAGCAGGTGAAACAATGCGTTACCAACGAATCTGCGTTTTATTATTGCGATGGCTCAAACATCCCGCCAAACTGAGACATGTGTACAAAAATTATAGCAAAACGCGTGAGGGAGAATCGGGTAACAAGAGCGGAATTAAGGCTCTTCGTGGTAGTCGGTCATCTGCCTCGATAATTTACATTATTAAATGGTACAATACACACCATGTCTCCACATCCAAAGACCTGCCGCATCCTTCCCGCTATACCCGACCCTAGCAAAGCAGCCAGTTATTCCCAAACTGCGGCTTTCAGGCTGATACGGATCTCCCCATGCATAACTAATAATTTAACATCTAGACGGACAAATTACACAAGAGAAAATCATTCAAATTTGACAACACTTTATACGTTCTTGTGCATTTATCCAGATTAAAGTTTGCATCCACTATTTCCTGAATTTAGAAAGAAAGTTAAATGAGTACTAAAACTGCAAAGCAGCGAACATGAAACATTTAATTGTCCCATACTATAGCAATACCTTAC
This sequence comes from Zophobas morio, assembly GCF_036711695.1. Lineage (NCBI taxonomy): Eukaryota > Metazoa > Arthropoda > Insecta > Coleoptera > Tenebrionidae > Zophobas > Zophobas morio. The sequence goes on from NW_026972111.1 coordinate 14,816,838, forward strand.
ACTAGAAAATTGACATGATACCAAAATATGTATCAACATAAGTTATTAATCATAATCACCTTTACTTTTTTACTGTTTCAGATGTTTCAAACGGGAATTTACCGAAGCAGTGGCCTTGCGCATGTGGGAAGCCTGCTGGGCAAACTATTTAACGGACTATTTCCACTTGTTCCTGTGTCTCGCTATAATCTGTGTTTATGCCGATGACGTTATTGCTCAAGATTTAAGGGCCGATGAGATGTTGTTGCATTTTAGCTCTTTAGGTGAAAAAAAACATCCCCATAATATATAACGTAATAACGTAAGTTCCAATTTCAGCAATGTATATGGATGGTCAAGTTATCGCGCGAAAAGCTAGAGGGCTGCTTCACCAGTTTAGGCAACTGAGGGAAATCCCTTGTACGCTGTCGGGGCTCTGCACGCGATGTGGCCCTGGAATTTGGGACAGTTCGCACAGTCCTAGAATTTATTGCTCAGGACATGAACTTCCTGGGCATTGTAACAACTGCATAAATTAACATTCAGATCTTGTCGTTGATTAGAAGCAAATCATTGCAATTTTCGATTCGGTCGTTCGTCCTACGGAAAATTGGATCAGAATTCAATAGAATACGTACAGTGTCAAAAACATAGTGAACTAGTTATGTGTTTTCTTTCTTCTTCTATTATTATTATTATTGATATAAAAATATAATTTTATAAAATCATATTGTACATACATTTTATTATACTTGTTTATTGATCATCATATCAAAAGAAAAATCATGATACTGAACTGTGAATCTGTATATTAACTAAATCATTGTTATAATCGATCTGCAAAACTGTACTTAATTATTATTAGAAAATAAAAGCTTGGCATGTGTACTGTTGACAATAGACTCGTTTATTTTTTAGTGAATGGAGAAAAAACAAAAACGTTGATTTCAATTATAAGGAAGAGGAATATGGTCTTTGAAATTTGGTGGTTATTAGTTCTACCGTGTACAATGTTTTAATAGTAAGTAAATACTTATTCATAAGATTATCGTTATCAATGGTCTATTTTATATACAAAATTAAAGGAAGATATAGCGCATGACAAAAAAAGTTATTTTAATCAACGGAAAAATACAAGAGAACTTTTATTTTGAGATTATCGGCATGCACATGGCGCGATCAAAGACGTCACATCTGTTTCACCTTTATTTAAAATAGTGCACGTCGAATCTTGAAGTAATTGTCGACCATGAAAATCGCATTAAAGTATGGAATGACATGCAACACGTAAATTAAGGCAATGATTATAACTATTATCAGTTTTGTGTGCAATGTATAAAAATAACCGAATAATATAGTAATAATAATAACACACTATCAATGACGGCGTTTGCTGTATTTTTCATTGCAAAGTGTTGATATTCCATACGACCTACATAAAATTTGCTTCGGAATAATAGATCAGTATTAACGCCCACTAGAAAAACATATCGACCACTTATGGATGCATTCAAAAATAAATTACGTTTGTTTGGCAGATTCCCGATGCTAAAGCTTGATACTTTCGTTAAAACTGAAAAACTGCAGTTATTGAATTTGAATAAGAATATTCAAATAAAAAAATAACATTATTTGTTTGCGATTATTTTTTCTCAGATTAGAAAATCAATAATAAAATGATATTACACTAATTATACTCGTTGAGTGGGACGCCACCATGCGATTAATTTTTGTTTAAACAGTTGCCCTTTTTGAAATTACAAATTAAATTGTTGTTGTGTTTGATCAATCAAGCACTGTTTTACCAACACAAGCTTATTATTCAATAACTTTGTTATTGGTATTATTAAAGAATTAACTTGGTAATTCTGATTTGTTTTCATAAACTGTATAATAATCTGTTATTAGTAATTTAATAATAATTTGACAAAATACGATCCACAAAGACATTTCTTACTGTTGACAGATGCCATTTTTAATAATTATAATCGGAATTTTAGACTGTCAATTAAATTCGCATTAAAACATATCAGTTAACTCTAACTTTGAAGTTTAATATTTTCAAAAATTTGGTTCAGGGATTTTCTAACAATTTTTTTCAGTTCTTCAGAGTTTTCTTCGTTGCCTGGGAACTTGTTTGATCTACAGACCAGAGCGCACTCAGGCCAATATCGACTCTAAGCGATGTATCTATAAGCCGACTTTCGTTAGAGTTGATCTGATACACATCCACTACGCAGAACTAACCCGTTTCGACCATCTGGTCGGACTTTACAACAAATAAGTGAACAAAGTTCTTGGACATCTTAACGATTTAATATTAAAAATGTACATTTCAAATTGTATTATCAAATGGCAAAACGCTCACCAAAATTTGACACCAACAATGAAATGGCGTAACCTCCAAACTTTACAATAGTAGATAGTAATTTAAATTTTATATCCTACTATTTTTTCTCAAATACAAATTGATTTATTAAAGAAACAGTTATTTTAACGAATGAGCAAATTTAATTAAATAATTCTAAATTGCATTATTTATTGCGCAAATAGAAAAAATAATCTGCCATTATTTTATTTATTGCCCTTTCAGTTTTACAAATGCTGAAATAGTTTCTTCTGTGCTGAATGTTTTTAATAATGCTGGGACTTTTCACATTTCATTAAAACTAGTGCGCATTTAATTTGTTCTCTTTTTCAACTTTTCGATTTTTGGACTGGATTTTTTGATTTCTCGTTTTTTACTTTTTGGATTTTCAATTTTTCGTTAAACTTCTGAATTTATATTTTTCGACTGGTTTAGACTTCGATTTTTCAATTTTTAAAATTCCAGGTTTTTCGATTTATCGAGTTTTCTGTTCTTCTATACTTCAATTTTTCAATTGTCCGTATTTATTAGAGATGTACCGACTGTAGGTCTGGCCGACTAACCGACTAGCCGATTGTTCGGCCAGTAAAAACCGACTAGTCGGCCGACTGTTCGGCTTTGCTAAAACCGGTTTATAAATGCGACAGTGTTTTTTTTCTGTTTCTACCGTAAAAATTTGTTTTATTTTAATAAAAGGAATAACTAAAGTTTGTTTTCCAAAAAATATGTTAAATTTGTTTGGATAATAATTCTAACATTTAATTTTTTTGTAGTAACTCAGTACAAAAATAAAGAATAACACAATTTAGGCCCAGTTTATACAATATTTTAACTGAGATTAAGTTGATCCCGCATTTAACAAGGCCATTAGTGACATCTGATTGGCGTAGAGTCGATCACATGGTACTTTGACGCGGTGTTAAAAATTAAATCGCAATTAAATATTAAATTGAGGTTCTGTAAACCGGGTTTAATTGTTTTATATACTATTTCAATTTTAATAAAAAAAAGTCGACCGATCGGCTGTTTAGACGACCAGTCGCCGACTGCCAGCCGACGATGAAAAACGGCCGAATAGTCGACTTATCCGACCGGTCGGCCAGTAGTCGGTACATCCCTAGTATTTATAAATTTTCAATTTTTCGATTTTTTTTTTTTAATTTTTTGAGTTCTCGATTTATCGAATTAAGATATTTCGATGTTTTGATTGTTCAATTTATCAATTTTATCAATTTTTCAATTTTTGACTTTTCTTCTCGGCTTTCTAATCTTCGTTTTCTCGATCATCTGATTTTTAGATTTCTCGATTTCTCAGTTTTTTAATTTTTCGATGGTTCGATTTTTGGATTTCCTGTTTTTCGATTTTTTACTTTTGGGCTTTTCAATTTTTCGATGTTTTGATTTTTGAATTATCCGATTTTTGAATTTTCTCATTTTTTAAATTTTCGACTTTCGATTTCTCGATTTGTTGATTTTTCAGTTTTTCGATTTTTAAATTTTAGATTTTCGAATTTTTATTTTTTTGATTTTTTGTTGTTTCGATTTCTCCATTTTTCAATTTTACGATATTTAAATTCAAAAATTTTTAAATGTTTTAAATTTTAGGTTTTTAGATTTTTCACTTCTTCAGTATTTTTTAATTTTTCAAATTTTGACGTTTCTGAATTTTCAGTTTTCCGATTTGTCAATTAATCTATTTTTTGATTTTCCCATTTTTCGACTTCCCAAAGTTTCGATTTTTCAGTTCTTTCTTTTCAATTTTTCGATTTTTTCAGATTTTTGATTTTTCAATTTTTCCATTTTTTAAGTTTGCTTTCGACTTTGATTTTTTGTCTTTTCGATTTTCCAATTTTTCAATCCTTTATTTTCCCAATTTATGAATATTTCGTTCAATTTTGTGATTTTTCAGTTTTTCGACTTTTCGATTTTTCGAGTTCTGCATTTTTTTGCAATTTTGGAAAATTACTGAAACATATTTTTTGTAAACTTCGACATGTGAAGTTATTTTCAGTTTCATTTCTTCGAAAATTCGTATAAATTCTAGTATCTAAAAAAAATTACTTTTTCGAGCATCGTCAAAAATTAACCAATTTGGTCAAGCAGTTTTTATGATTTTTAAAAATTTGGCTTTCAAACGGAAAATTTCGAAAATCTTAGTACCAGATAATCAAAACGAACAGTATCTAAGAACTAAATGAAGATAAAGAGTAGGCAAAAGTAGTTCTGAAAAGTTTCTTTTGTAATTGACACTAATTGTCCCTTTACGACTGGCAACAAAGATTATTTTCTAGGATACGAAAAGATGGCAATATTATTATATTAAGAATTGTTTTATGGTATACCAGTAAACATACCTTTTGGCAATATTTTATGGGTCCAAGGCACATAATTCATGTTAGAAACAGATACACACGTTTCTCGATATTATTTGCGTCCTCTCAAAAAAAATGTGCTCTAGTTTACATTTTGAGTAATTTTTTTTTCAAAAATCACAAAAGCTAGATCCAAAAATGTTGCCGTTATCAATTTCTTGAAAGATCTCTGTATTTTCACTTTCATTTTTTTTAGATAATTTTTTATCCGCTTCTGGTTTCATTGATATACCTATAAATTTAAAATTCTTCCGTCACTTCAGACTTTCAGCAAACCCTAAAGCGCTTATGTCTTATGAAATAATAATAATAATTTTCCCCAACCAAATTGCTGACTTATTGTTGATAATGGAATAGAATTTGTTTTTTAGCAAAATAGAAAACAACCTCTTGTAAGCAGAGGACGGATTGTTAGGCAAATATCTGTTGCTTGTTTGTCCAACGTTTTAAAAATAATTTAGAATTATGAATTTTTTGTTTGTGTAGGTATATACTGAAAATTTGATGATTTTTTTTATAAGAAGTAATAGTTATTTATGTTACAAGTGTTGAAAACGGTCCATTGCATTACGAACGGGAATATGGCGCGAGACGCAGTCGAGCGCTGTATGTAAGTGAGTAATGCAATGGAGTTTTCACACGAGTATCATACAATATTTTTTGCGCTGCCTTTTTGAAAAAATAACATTTTTCAATCGCTAAAAGCGTCGCCTGCGTTGACAGTTGCGCTGATAAAGCCTGCCGAATAGCGAAATTGGACGATATGCAAAATTTGGACACATTTTGCTGAGGGCGCTAGTTATCCTTCGTTGACAGTTGACCAATTTGAATGTACAGAAGAAATTGTTGCTTTATGATGTTCCGTGTAGGTTTAGGATTGTTGGTGAAGTTTTTCATTGATTATTATTGATTGATGAAAATGGTTTCGGTTAATCAGTTACACACCTTCTTACACCTCTCTCTTACACCTTTGTTAAACTAGGGAACTGCATGTCTTTGTAGCCTGCATCTACCCACAGAATCGTAGAAAAAATAATTTTTATTAAAATGAAGAATACAGATTTTTGGCCTCTCCGAAGGAGGTTCAAAGTTTTCTTAAATGAAATTAACGTTCATTATTACGTTATATCAAGAATTTTATTTATTTTTTAATAGTTAAAGAATGCAAACCTTTCAAATTTTCCCCAAGAGTGCTACTTTTTATCCACGCAGAAAACCTCTGCTTCTGCGTTGGAAACTCGTGGTAGGTAACATTTGAATCACTGTTTGAACAGGATGGTATACAACAATGCATTTTTAATCGTATTTTATTAGTTCAAAACTACGAAAATTACAAATACAAACAAATGCGTCAAATTCAAATTTGAACTGTCATTCAAGGATAACTAGCGCCCTCAGAAGGAAAATGGCGTCGAAAGTAACTACTGGATTATCTGTCAAAGGTGGCTATTCGGCAGGCTTTATCAGCGCAACTGTCAACGCAGGCGACGGCTAAAAGAATAAATACTACTGAACCGAAATTATGTTGGTATTGAATTTATCACTAAATACGTCAAATACCAATCTGTCAATTTGTCCGGGCTAGATTTTGAATTTCAAAGTTGAAAAGGAAATTCGTGCACGTATTCAGAGAACTGCAGATAAAGCAACTGCAAATTTGTTGCCTGCAAAAGCCGCAAATCCGTATGAAGCCGAATATCAAAAATGCATCAAGTGGTGCGAAAACAATAAAATACGCGAATTTTCTGAAACAACGCTCTTAGTTTATTTCCAAATTAAGTCGGAAATTATCAAAGCATCCACACTGTGGACAATATATTCAGTTCTGAAAAGTACTCTGCATCAAACATAACATAAATCATTCGAAATTTTATAAATTAACAGCGTTTTTAAAGCGGCAGAATGACACAAGCCCAAGAAGTCGGAAATACTTACCAGTGGAAACATTTTTATATACGGCTCCAGATCAGAGAGAATCTTGTGATTATGATTCAGCGTGAGGTTGCGAATAACGTCAAGTTTAAAAGGTTTTTTTTAATTAACAAGAACTACTAACAAACAGTAATAACATAATAGTTGTCAACAACATAAACCAAACCACCGATTAGTGTTAACTGTCAAATTACTACAAATCTAAATTTTGATCAACAAATTCCCCTATTTAAGATTACAACTTAAATTGCACTTTTTTTTAAATTTCGAGCCACTTTTTGTTATAATAACTTTAGATACTTGATTATCAATTAGTAGTAATTACTTTGTGATACTCAATTTATTTTTTTAAAGCTTAAATTCCTCGTTTGTATTTTGCAACACTAGATCCTTTTTCATTGCCATTGCGACACGCCACGTGTCAACGTAAAATGTCAATTACAACTATGGCAGCGCAAAAACATTTTTTTTTAGTAAGCTAGAAGAATAAAGTGTGTTTTCTAGGGAAATCAAAAACAATGATGGAAGTTATCTCAGTACATTTATTTAATTGTAATTTCTAACACATTTCACTACAAATTTTCTGGTAGTTCATGTTTTGTTCTTCATTACCATTTTAAACATTTTTCTACATACAGATCCGCCTTCTAACCGATGTGGTTACGCTTCTTTCTCTATCATTTTGTGTTGCCTATATAAAGCAAAAGCACAGATTACGGATACCAGATAGTTCACTCAGCTGTCGAAACTTTGAAGTCGGTGTCCCGAGATTTCAAGCGGTATTCACGCTACTACGCACGCTCTACCAAAATTGGTTCGCAAGCTTTGAATTTAAAAGCGCGGCGGTCAGAGAAAAATTACAGCGCTGATGCAAGGGATGAGGTTCTAAGTGAAGAAAAAACGAACAAAATACTTATTTGCCTTACACAAAATGATTTATGATTATTACAAATGCTTAACATTTCACAATTTCCTCTGAAAAGAATTGCGGACACATGCATCGGCATTAAAAAATTTTAGAGCGTAAAAAACACGTATTCTCGAATATAGTGCTAACAAGAAAGTGGTGTTAAAATTTTTGCATGGTGAATAAACGTAACCTCTTTAACTATACGGCTTAAACGGTTACCGAAAGTTAGAAGAATTGGAGGGAATAGTTAATGAAATTTGCTGCGCTTGCATTTCTGAACTTTGTTGTTACAGTTTTCTAATCTACTCGTCTTTATAATGATCTTCGATTTTTGGTGGTTATTTAAGACTGAAACGAGTTTAAAGGAAAAGAAGGGAAAATGTTGTATTCTCTTATTCATTTACAAAATCAGGCATTATAGACAAGATATATTTACTAAACGATACTGTAATACAGTTTAATGCAGGTAGGTATTTATTTAACTAATTTTCTGATTATTTTAAAACTTTAAAAAAATCCCTTCGTAACCAAAAACGTAGAAATTAATCCTTGTAATGTTATTTATTCCCTGAATTATTACCTAAACTTTTATTCTTATATCTGCTTCATTGTAAATATTATTTTGCGTGTTAATCTGTCGAACCAGTTTCAAAGAGATTTAAAAGTGCCGAACCAATTTTAGTGTCATGCGCACGGAAAATTTGCGGACAGTTACGCCCACAAGTGAACCATCTGGTATCCGTAATCTGTGGCAAAAGAATATTTCCACCTTCAGTGTTGATCTCGTCAAACGAAAACACTGAAACTGTCGTGGAAATGAAAATTGGTCGATGCGAAAAGGGAGACGAACGCGTGGAAATATTCATGGGCGTGCGTGCAGCGTCTTACATCTTCAAAATTCAGAATAATATTGTGTTTAAAAACCTAAATCACAGTACAACAAGAAAAATATTTTTTTGTTTGAACCGTGTCCCGCTCCTAATAGTTTGTCCCTTACGGCGCGACATATTGAGACGACTATGTACCGGATGGTTTCTGCCATAGGTTTCTGCCATCATAATCCCACGTGCATCGTGCACAACGGCGCATGTCTTGTGCAATTATCCAAGTGTATAATGCTAATAACTCTCGCGAAGACTCGTACAGGGTTTGTTTGGGAGTGTGAGAAATTTAGTCCAGATCATTTATTTTTTGCACGAGGTAACCGTGTTCAGAATTGTTTCTGATGATCATAACTAATTGCCGAGCGCTTTGTTCTGATAGTGAATCAACATACATTCTTTCACCCGGCCTTCTTTCATTTTCCCGACAGTACATTAATCAATGCTTAAACTGTGTAAAACCTAAAGAAAATGGTGGAAAGTGACGAAACCGTGACTATTACAGACACCACCGAGTTACTCGGAGATGTCGCATCTCTTTACCTCAACCAGAAATTTTCTGATATTACGTTGCTCGTCGATGACCAAAAAGTATATGCTCACAAGGTTAGCCTACAATTACGTGGTTTGAGTTATCGGAAATGTATTACAACACTTTAGGTGATTCTGGCCGCGAGGAGTAAATACTTCGAGTCTATACTTTACGAAGATCCGCAAAACACAAACCAAGTAAAAGATTTGAGAATTTCTTGCAAACTAATCCTTACACAAAAATTTTAGACCGAAATAACAATAACCGGCATGCCTTTTGACACATTACGTGGCCTATTAAAATACATTTATACAGGTGGACCATCAGTTCTTACAACAGAACCAGATTCATGGATACATTTCAGATACCATCGATGTTGATTCAGCCCGTCAGATACTTGAATTTGCCCATCAACATTCATTAACAGACTTCCAAACTACCATCGTTAAAAAACTAAAACCCCTTCTAAATTTGAAAAATATTTGCGCCGTCCTCAACACTGCCAATCTCTACAATTTAGAAGAATTGCTCGAAGCCTGCTATTCTTTCGTGGACCTTAACACATCCCAAGTCGTCACCAGTGACAGTTTCACCGACCTGTCCCAAGTAAAACCAAAGTAGTGTTAATGTTTGCACACGTCATAGTTTTGTTACAGAAATCGATTATTAAACTTTTACAACGCAATAGTTTTGTTGCTCCTGAAATCGAAATTTTCAAAAGCGTGGCTAAGTGGTGCAAAATTAACAACGATGTCGATGATTTAGTTATACAGTGTGTTCGTTTATCGTCGATGACTGTCGTGGACATCGTAACTACAGTTTGGCCTTCGAAACTATTCAATTCTGAAAAATTGTTAGAGGCCATTGCCGAGATCGTTGGCGCCAAAACAGAAACTTCCACTTCTAGCGGGTTCTGTCGTAAGAATTTTTCTCCCAATTCGGGATAAAAATAAAATGAGAGTTTTAAGTTTTGGACGAAAATCTAGCAACTGCTGAACACAACGCTGAAGTGATTCTTGGAAAAAATACATCTTGGTTGTTGACAGACAGTGGAAACACAGAAAGTAACTATGCATACCACGGTATAGACGGTCAAAGTGGAATTATTGTGAAGCTTGGTACTCCATTTATTGTTAACCACTTCAAAATGAGACTCTGGGATGGGGATAACCGGTACGTACATAAATATTATTTACAGTTTTAAGAAAATTCGTTGTAGTTCTTATTCTTATTACATTTCGGTTTCTCTTGATCAGAAGAATTGGAGAAGAGTTATCGACTACAGTCGTATTAGTTGTGGTTCAGACCAGGTTCTGTTTTTTACTCAGCAGGTAGCTCAGTACATAAAAATTGTAGGAACGCAAAATACAGCCAACGAAGTAAGAATATAAACAGTACTCACGTCATTTATTTACTTTTAAATTAGGATTTTCACATCATATCCTTCAAAGCATATTTCAAAAGTGGTATGCCCACAATTACAAATGGCATTATTTGCCCCAATTACAATGTTGCATCTTTAGACAAGAAAGCGATTGTTATTGAAGGGTAAGCGCAAGAATACATGTAGAATAAGAATAATAATAATAGTGACGATCATTTTCTAAGAGAACGTCCCTCCAAGTTGTTTGACGGTTATTTATATGGTTCTAGTTGCTATCACATAATAGGCAGTGGAAATATTACAATACAACTGGGTACCTCAGTGCAATCTTATTATTTTTTTTTTTTGTAAAAATTACTAATCCGCAGCTCAACCTTACATGATTTCAACAATGAGACTTTTATTAGATGATTGTAGTGGTACCAGACACTTTAGATATTTTGTTGAAACTTCTGTCAATCATTCAAATTGGGAGATGGCTGTTGATCGAAGAAATGAAGATTGCATAGATTGTCAAAATCTTCGTTTCAAAGAAAGGGCGGTAGTTTTCATCAGGATAACCGGAACTTACGACTCTTGGGGCGCCGTAAGTAATTTATAATTCAATATTATTAAAATGTTTGAATGTTTGAACTTATAATGAACGATTTTCGCTTCAAAAATTCTAGGGTTTTCATGTAAAGTACTTCGAATGTCCCTCCGAGATGTGATGGAAATAACTGAAAGATCTGGCCATTGCTAACACGGTGCCTACAAAACGCATGCTTTATATGACAAATAATAAAATAAATTTATCATACATGATGTTTTTCTTACACATACCTAAATAATTCAAAACCTCCTAAATCATCTACCGCCATAAATAATAAATTAAAGAGTTACTCGGCGAGGCATGCTTGAAAGAAGATGGTATATGGTGTCCTGTGGGATCTCGTCCCAAGTTTTTTGAAGCCGCATACGACGGTCATTTAAATTATTCGGGGGATGCTGAAAGTTACCTAGACGTATGCCCATGATATCCTACACACGTTCGATTGGTGACAAATCTGGTGAACAAGCAGGCCAGGGGAGAACTTCAACATTATGTTATTGAAGGTACTCCGTTGTGACCCTTGTCGTATGCGAGCGTGCATTTTCTTGCTGAAATAGGGGTCGATCTAACCCTCTGAGGTAAGGAACTGCAATCAGCTCCAGTACTGTATCAATGTATCTATCCTCTTGCATTCAAATTTCCCTGAATGAAAACTAGAGGGCACCTGCCACCCCAAACCATCCCACCTTGTGTGAGAGCTGTATGGCGTTGAACAGCGAAATTCATATTTCGACGTTCTCCACATAATCGTCTCATCCTCCTACGTCCAGAGCCTAAAGACAAAACCGGGATTCGTCTGGCAACACTACCCGATTCCATTCGTGGTCCCAATTTGCTCTCTCGTTGCACCATTGCAAGCTACGAGCACGATGTCTTGGTGGCGATGGGAGGCAAAGAAATGGTCGATATGAACGCAACCCAAACGACCTTATTCGGCGATAAACTGATGACATGGAGATCCAACGCACCCATCCAATCAGTTGCAATTGCACGAGTGGTCGAACATCTGTCCCGTAGGGCAGCAATTCGTAGATGACGATCTTTGCTCAGACCATCTCCTCCAACACTGCAACACCGTTGAAGCTCTAGGGCCTATACGGTCCGCAATTTGCCGTATTGAAAAACCGGCTTCTCATACCGACAATGCGGCCGTTTTCAAACTCACTCAGTTGATGAAAATAAACCGGCTCACAACGTCTTGGCATTTTTCACTTTGTTCTCTACGCGACAGCCCTAAAATTTTCTACACAAGTAACGCAAATCAATTAGCAAAGCAAAATTCTGCTAGACGAAACGTTGTTTTCAAAAGATAAAAAGGGTTTTTGTTGAAATTTTGATTTCTTCCATGACTGTGCCCATTTCGGATCCGATAATATGAACAAAATGGCTCAACTCCTTCGAGGTGTTCGGATTTTTATGGAAATCAGTATAGTTACCTATATAAAAATTTGAGATTTTGATTGAAATTTAACGAGACATGACTCCAAAATGGCACAAGAATCGACGTTGAGGCATTGGATTCCTTCAACTTTTCTAATTATATTCTACTACTTAGCAAATTTTTAGATCGAATACTCGATCCATTTAATATGGAGTGAGGAATACGTAAGAAAGTATAATTTTTGACTTAAAAACAGCCTTTTTTCATGTTTAAAAAGACATAACTTCAAAAAGTCGCAAGAATCCACACTTTTGTTTGAAGCATTCGATTTCTTGAAGCTTTCTAGTTCCATGAGCAAATTTTTAGACTAGATATTCTATCCGTTTAATATGAAGTGAGAAATATGTAAGAAGGTGTCATTTTTCAGCTAGAAAGCAGCCTTGTTTCAAATGTAACATGATATAACTCCATAACGGCACAAGACCCCCCATTATAGCTTCAAGAATTAGATTCTTTGAAGTATTTTACTTTCAAAGGCCTGATGTTCTATCCATTCAGATCGTAGAGGCAAATGTGTATACGAAGATGTCATTTTCGAGCTGAAAAGGGACTTTTTTTAAACTTAACGAGAAATAACAATCAAACGATGCTAGAACTCATATTGTGGTATAAAGCATTCGATTCCTTGAAGTTTTCTAGTTCTAGAAGCACATTTTCAGAGACTATAAGTATATTGAAAAGTGTCATTTTTGAATAATAAAACCGGGAATTTGCATTTCGGTTTAAAGCATTCCATTCCTCGAAGACTTCTAGTTCTAGAATCTAATTTTTAGACTGGATACTCGATTCGTTTAGATCGCAGACACAAATTATTGGAAAATGCCATTTTTGAGTCAAAACAAAATTTTTTCAAATTTAACAAGACATAACTCCAGAGTAGCACAAGAATCTGCATTGTGGTTTCAAATATACGATTCCTGGAAAATTTCAATATCAGTAAGCAAATTTTTTTGCCGGATAATTCAAACGTTTAGTATGAATTGAGGAATATGTAAGAAGACGTCATTTTTGAGTTAAATAGTGTCTTTTTTCAAATTTAAAGAGAAATAACTCCCAAACGACACAAGAAACCTCATTGCGGTGAGAAGTATTCGCAAATTTTCAGACCGGATACGCGATCCTTTTAGTTTGAGTCACGAATACGTAAAAGGGTGTCATTTTTGACTTAAATTCTTTTTTCAAATTTAATGAGACATAATTTCAAAACGACACAGGAATCTACATTGCAGTTTGAACCATTCGATTTCTTGAATCTTTCTAGATCTATCACCAAATTTTTAGACAGAGGACTCTATCCATTTATTAGTATGGAGTAAGCAATATGAAATAAAGTGTAATTTTTGCAAAAAAGCCGTTTTTCAAATTTAAAGAGACAAAACTTCAAACAGGCGCGGATCCAGGGGGGGGCAATGGGTGCAATTGCCTCCCCGACACACGACCGAGGTACTTTATTTTGACCAATTTCAAAATTTTGAAATCGCATTTCATTTTGTAAATACAGTACAACCTCTTTAATCTGAACTCACGATTATCTGAACATCCAGTAATCCGAACAGAGGCTATTTGAAGTCGATGCCTTTTTAATCCGAACAAAAACTCTGCAATCCGAACTGAACTTGAAAACGTGCATCTATGTACTTCTAAAAATGACGCAAGATCTTCCTGCATTATGTTGTATGGAATATTGTGAAATTTTTAAAAATTGCTGTATTTCAATGCACTGAATTAATTAACCGGTAAAAATATTCTGCTCAGTATAATATTTTTTCGACAAGCTACCTTTACCGATATTATTATACAATTGTTCATTTGAAAATTTAATTGTCATATAACAAATTTTTTGTTATAGTAACTAATTTTAACGATATGTTTTTATCATGGAAGTTATGTATATTATTCATTTTGTTCAGTAAATAAAACTATTGTCCTGTAAAAATAACGAAAGCTTAGTTAATAATGTTGGATATACAGTAGAAATCATAGACGTTCAGTAGAAATAGAACAGGTTCGTTAGAAAATAATGGTGTTCTTTATACTTAACACCCACACATGATATATAACCTCATTATTTTTTTAGAATATGCATGTTAATCTTTATTATATAGAATCATTTATTTGTTATTATTGAAACAATGAAGACTGTTTATTATTATTATTTTACTGTTTATTGTTATTTTTTTTAGTATGTATAGACCTTTGTTTTATTTTTCCAATAAAAATATTTGTTAAAAATATTGTTTCCTACCTATTGTTACAATTACCCGTATGTACTTATAGATTACTATTTTTTACTAAATAGGAGTATTCATTAAAACGTGCCATTGCCAGTTAGGTCCATGATGGAAGGAGACATGGTATAGGCTATACCATGTCTCCTTCCACCATGAGTTAGGTCAACCAGACACTCTGGCATTTCTACTGAACATCTATTATTTTTACTAAACACAGCACAATTAAATACTTGCACATTGTACTGGTCACGTTTTATTTTAATACTTACAATTTCTACTGAACAAACTTATTAATGTACATAACAAACCATTTAAGTTACCTAAAAAAAATGCATTTTATACTTGTCATTTAATTACAAGCCTTAATTAACTAACTCTGGAAAAAAGGATGAAGTTATCGGAGAAATGAGACCCGAAATCTACAAGAGAAAGTATTTGGTTAAATTTCGAAAATTGTCGAAAATGGGTCGAAATTTGCATGAGAAAAATTTCATTTTTGAAAAAGTTTCCTAAAAATTCTTAAAAAATTCAGGGATATATATCCCGACGTGCTGATTTCAAAAATATACCATTATTATATTTTCGGAAAATTCGCTGTGAAATTTGGATTTTTCGAAATTTTTAAAAATTGCGATATTTCAACTGAACGATTCTGGAAAAATGGTTTAAGTTATCGAAGAAATGAAGCTAGAAGTGACTTCTGAGGCCCAAAATCTACAAGAAAATATATTTAGTTAAATTTCGAAAATCGTCGAGCATTGGTGGAAATTTGCATAATGTAGGTAATACCATGGTAGAAGGAGACATGGTATAGGCATACGCATCGGGTGTGACGTCAAGTGGGGTGAAATTAGCGCGAAATTTAAAATACAATTCGTTATCCGACAACTAATTCACGTATTGGACAGAGCAATGACACAGAATATCATGATCATAGATTTTAACCTTATACTCTACTAGATGCGCAACTGCGTCGCGTAAAGTGAAGCCTATGGCGGCCATTTGTCAAAGAGGCAAAATACTGTAGAATCGTATTACGGTAATGGTGAAAGTAAGGGTAAAATATTATTTATTTGTTCTAAGAAAATCAGGTGCACATTTTATTGTTAGCTTGCCAATCCTGACATACAACAAAAGTACATATAACTTAAAATATACTACAAATGTTACGTTATTGAGAAAAATAATTAAAATAGTTTTCCAATTCTTACATAAATCAGAAGTCATTAAAATTAAAAAAAAAATACCTAAGCAGTAAATACGTGCCAGGACGCACCAAATAATCACTTTCAGTGAAAGGGTCACTACACAATTTACTGGCTTTTGTTGGTGTAATTTTTTTTCTTTTCATTACTCTAACCCACTGTTCCAAGAGCTTTTCATTTTTCAGGGGAAATCCAAAGACAAAATCACATAATAAAAAGACAAACCGATTTAGCAATCCACCGCAAATTACCCAAAAAACTGGACGTTTCCTCCTGGTTTAAACCGATTTGTACACCCAAATGCGGAACACGATGCCGGCATATTTCGCTTTTAATAAACCAACACTTTTTGGAACTATACTTTAATTCATATATACATATATATAGCATATATTTAGCACTATTTTCCTAATATATTACCAAGCGATCATACATTGACAGCAATGTTTTGCCTTTCTGACAAATGGCGGCCACTCGACCTTGAAGCTTCACTTCTCTCTGCAGCGCAGGGTTAGGTAGTCGGGTATCTAGGTAACTTAATTTAACATCTATGATCATGATATTCTGTGGCAATGACAACTCAAGCTGAAATTCCCTAGACTTCCCTAGCGAAGCTCACAAGAGTCACCAGCGCTGAAAAGGCCCTAAGCCTCAGCAGCGCCCCTCTTGCCATGTAATATCTTAAGAATCAATTGTACTCCACTGCTTGAATAAATGTATTTGACTTGACTTGACTTGACTCACAAGAGTCACAAGGTCGTTGATGCCACCTAACGTCACAAATGAATGCGCAGAACATTTTTAAATTGGTACATCGGATGCCTATACCATGTCTCCTTCTACCATGGGTAATACCATGCAATACATAATGGAAAATTTCATTTTTGAAAAATTCATCTAAAAATTCTGAAAAAATTCAGGGTATAGATCCCGGGGTGCTGATTCCAAAAAGACAGCGTGTTTATGGTCACGGAGTAATATTTTTTTAGAATGTATCTATTATTATCCATTGTTGCTTAAGAATTCTTTAATTTTATTTAATAAAATTTAGGTTTATTTCTTGAAGTTTGTTTTCAGTTGTGTATGAAGTTGTTATTCATTTTCCTTTCAGATTTTTGGGAAAATCGCTGATCCGAACAAACCGTTAATCCGAACACACCTTTTTCCCAATTAATTAAGATTATCGAGTTTCTACTGTACACTATACGTGTAATGAAAAAAACCAAATGTCACCCATGTTATGTGAAAAAGAATATACTAGCTAAAATTTTATAAATTTTTTTGTTTAAAACGAATTTCTGGGAGATAGGTACAATCGCACAAAAATTGTCCCCCCCCTAAACAAAATCCTGTATCCGCGCCTGACTTCAAAACGGCTCAATAATCCACATTGCGATTTGAAGTATTAGGTTCCTTGAACCTTTCTAATTCTATAAACAAATTTTTATATCGGATCTTCGATCAGTTTAGTTTGGAGTGAGGAATATGTAACAAGGTGTCATTTTTGAGGTAAGGCCATGGTAAGGCCTTTAGATCAAGTTTAATATCGTAATATCTGTTCTGGAGGCCGTAAAATCAGTGTAAAACTAGAAATAAAACGACCATTCCAAGATGGACTCTGACAAAATAACAGGATAAAGAAGTTAAAAATCACATTTCAGTTGTTTCATATAAATTGTATCACAATTTTATTGTCGTGTCCAATTTCTTTTGTTTGATACTCTGTCTATATTTAAAAATCCCGCGAAGCAGTGAGATTACGCAGCGCTACCAACATTCTCCACCCGTAATAATTTCAAAATAAAACTCTCCAACTCTTTTCGTGTCACGTTTTTCGTGAATGCATACGGCGACCGCATAATTAAGCGTGATTTACGTTTGTTTCGCTAATAAGTACCCTTAATTTCAAGGTTATACAATGGTACGTATCACTAAATACCCCAATACAAAAATATTGTGTAAATAAACTAAAATTATCACGGTTTATTCCCCCCACAAAATTTTGTTGGTTATGTTTCTCATGCTGTTAATTTTTGTAGACACTCCTTGCAAAAGACGGCAACCCTGAGAAACCAGGACAGGATTCGCCCCCAATTCACCACATCAGAATAACTTTGACCTCTAGAAACGTGCGTTCTTTGGAAAAGGTTTGCTCTGATCTGATCGATGCCGCCAAAAAGCAGAAGTTGCGTGTGAAAGGGCCTGTACGAATGCCTACTAAAATTCTACGCATCACCACCCGCAAAACACCCTGTGGTGAAGGATCTAAAACATGGGACAGGTTCCAGATGAGGATCCACAAACGTGTCATCGACCTGCACTCGCCCTCTGAGATCGTCAAGCAAATCACTTCGATCAATATCGAGCCTGGGGTAGAGGTTGAAGTCACCATCGCTGATGCGTAAATGTAAATAAGTTTTTTCTACAATACATCTTTAAAGAGTAAAAATAGTTTTATTTATACAGGGTAAAAGTATATAAAATATTTACATTTATTTTTATCACAATTTTAATGTTTATGCACTTTTAGTAAAGTAAAAATGGAATGTTCATTTAGGAAAGTCTTTCAGACATTATTGCTAATTAATTGACATATTAAAACAGTATATTTGGTCCCTTTAACCTATAAGACTTAAATAATAAAGGCAATTCTTTTGATTAGAGCGTATGATCATGTTAGTTCAGTCATGCTTTACCGTTGACGACACCATACTCAATAGGAAGATATTCTTGGATGACTGGTTGGACCTGTTTCCATATATCCGCCAACTAGAAAAAATGCGTTATTTCACTATGTATTTTTGACTTACAATCACCCAATTACTTACTTCTGAATGGGACCTAATTCTCAATGAAACTAAACTATTTAAAATGGAAGACAATGTTTCAAGATAAGCGTAAACCAACTGGGTTTCCATGTGGACACAATAAAGGCTGAAGTCAGACCTTAACTCCATATTCGAGATAACGCTTTCCTGGGTTAGCATTTTGGCTTCTAGCTGCTCTACACTTTCAGTCTAAAATGTTACGTTGAATATATTTACGTATTTTTTGAACAAATTTCTCACATCTGTGCCTCTGATGACTCCTTGGATTTTGCGTTTCTTTAAAGACAGCATTTTTGCGAGGGCTTGTTGATGATCATGAGCCAGACCCTTTTCTAAACGTTCACATAAGTCCTTGTGGGAAATGAGAACATCTAGCAATAGAGCCAGACGTTCACAGACTGTGATTTGTTCCACATTGGCATTTTGTTGCGATTTATTTGAAAGTGAATATAGTTCCCTGGAACAGAAAATAAACATAAAAACCAAGAAAAAATGTTATAATTGCTCGGTTGCTATGTAACGACTTGTATAACATTTTTACATTGGAAGTTTTTAGTTCACTCTGAATTTAACTCTCACCTAGACAAAGCAGTGAATCCCTTCTGCATACTAGTCCACTGACTCCCAAAGATTTGCCCAATGCTCGACGCGCTTAAAATCTTCAGCTGCGCAGCAAAATCTTCTGAGTCCTTGGCGTACGAATTCTGTCTTTCAATATCGGCTTCTGCCAACAATTTTAATTTTCCTATGACCTGTACTAGAGACCTGATTTGTTCGCGGCTCGAAGCTATCTCGCCATGATCCGCTGGTAGTAAATTTTTAGCAGTAGCAGCTAAATCCGACGTCATGAATTCGTCGGGAGCTCTTCGAAAAATGTCGCGGATTCGATGTTGGATGTCCGGTCCATGATCTGTCAAGAAGAAGGCGACGAGAGCGTCGTGACATATTGTGGGGTGACGACAGACAAGAGTGAGCCATCTGTGAAGACCACGGCGTCGGGACTCCAGGAAGTGAGCATCCGAAACCATTTTCTTCGGAGGCAAACGTGGCACGACTCTAGAAAATCAAAATTCAAGAATAAATCTCCCATTTAGATAGTAATTAACGTACTGATTTTGTTTTCAAAAGGTGACGCCTGTTGAATAATAATATCGTTCAAAGGTCTTGTTGAATTAACACTTATTATGGTTCGTTCATTAAAAATTATTTGCAGACACACAAGTGAAATAACGTGATCTAATTTTCGCTTATAATCTCCCAAGTGTAATGATTGTCTCCAGATTTAAAAATAATAAAAATGATAGAGATTTTGATTGGTTTCCAACTACATGGAAGTAAGGGAACAAAAATGTCCAGGAAAATACTATGGTAAACGTACTGAAATTTTGTTCTCTTACTGGCCAGAAGTAATATAATCTACAATTTTTTAGGTGTGGAGTTTCTTGTGAATAACCCTACCAGGCCATTTTTTGATTTATGAAAGTAAGTATAAGCTTAAGGCAGGCTCCTCTGCAGTGGATGTACGTATTCTATGTTTCCACATAAATTTTCATGTGGGATTACGGCTTTATTTTTCAATATGAAAAAGCGAAATTAACACATTAGTAGATAGTGCCTAGGATTAGTGGGGTAATAAATCATGTTGACAGGTGACGTTATCTTGACAGCTGTCAATCAAGATAACGATCTTAATGGATTTTTGACGTGTGCTGTCAATCAAGATAATGATCTTAATGGATTTTGATTACTCATAATTTAATTTTTATTCGCGAACGTAATTAAATTAATTATATCATTATTAAATTTAATTAGATCACTATGAATTTGATATCGGAATTAAATAATTTAAATTTAAATATATATTTTTAATTGTGTATTGCGGGTTGCATGCATATGTACATAAAGACGATAATGTTTTAAGATTACGCAATTGAATCAATGATTAAAATACTAATTACACCATCATTAATTCATTCTGAATATAATACGATTTGATGTGGGTTAATATCTGAAGCGTTTTGATAATTCTTTGATCGATTGCATTATTAACTAAAAATTAGATCGTAATGACCATTAGCCCGTGCCAATAGCTCAATAATGATGACGCACTCTATGCAAGCGACTCATCATCTACAAGCAGAGACTTGTTTCTGCATGTATTTTCTTGTTATACCCATTCTCCGAAGTCATTAATCACTAGCCCCACGGCAACATCTCATTATGATGTTTGTCCATTAGCTTTTTGTTATTAAAGACATACCGACGACGCACTTTTTGCAGACGAGTCATCATCTACAAGCACAGACTTGTTTCTGCATGTATTTTCTTGTTGTACTCCCTCTCCGAAGTCGTTAACCACTTTAATTTTTAATCGCGAACGTAATTGAATTAATTATACCATTATTAAAATTTAATTAGATCAGTGTTAACTTGATATAGAATTTAAATAATTTAAATTTAAATAGATATTTTTATTACCGAACAGCCGGTTTACATATTAATAATAATAATGATTATATTTATATACATACATATAGTTACACACATCACAATTCTACACCACTGTCGCCGTCGTCTTCTTCATCCGATAGTGGATAATATCGCTCTCTGACGAAGTGGGTGTAGTTGAATCTACCGCCCGTGAATCCAAGCTGTCTACCTTGGCAAACGAATCTCCGACTTGTTACAATTTGTACATTGCACCTAGCGCAATATACCTTCGCCAACGTATGGATGTGGCCTATCCACATTGGTCCTTTATGGTTTTTTGCACAAAACCGACATATAAATCTTTTGCGAAGATCATTTCTAGACGGGGCCTTCCGCCTGATGGAAAATAATATAATGCACAGATCTAGAAAAAAAGAAAAAAACTTATAAGAAATGAGAATAAATTACATTCTTAAAAACTTACTGTTGGCCATATCGTTCTCAGGAATAACACACGGTACTACGAAGCTGAATGAATAAGAGCGTCTGTATTTTCTAAAGTTTAAAGTAAAACTAATTTTTCAGAGGGATGACAAAGGGAGGGATAGGGTAACGACAGGTAGGTACGAGTCTTACAATTTTGCCGAAAGTTAAATTTTCTTTGTGAGTAACATTGGGCGCCACTATGCTAATACCTTCTCGCAGGTAATCACACAGAGAATGTTAAGTCCTCTAAGGTCTTGCAGAGACAATTACTTATGCACTTAAAGAAGTAGATGATGTAAAGTTAAGATAAGTTTTCTGTCTATACTAACAAAGAAGGCGCCAATATTGCATTACCCCTTTTAAATGCCTGAGACGTCGGTGAGTACCTTTTTCCAGATGATTTAACTAAGCCGACAATGTACATTGTTCCGTACATTTAAATATTTTTGAAGAAATGACTTTACATAGAAATGTTTCACTACCCAGCCACTTAGTCAGATCCCCAAATGATGGCACAGTGACTGTAAGTCCTGTCGCGACTTGCAAAGACGGGTATATTTGTTGTCATACAATGATAAGACAACCTTTCAGTCTAGAGTAATAGAAAAATAGGCGCCGGAGTGCATTACCGCAAATAGTTTTAAGTATCTGCGATGGACAAGTCGACGTTTATGGCATCTTTCATTTTTTCGTCAATTTAAGATGACACAGTCACTGTAAGTCCTGTCGCGACTTGCAAAGACGGAAATATTTGATGTCAAGCAATGATAAGAAAACCTTTAAGTCTAGAGTAATAGAAAATAGGCGCCGGAGTGCATTACCGCAAATCTGCGAAGGGCAAGTCGACGGTTTTTGGCATCTTCGTTTTTCAGACGATTTAACTAATTCGACAGTTATTTCGGATACAGATTTCCGTGTATTGAGTCATGGGTAAACGGCGTATGTACCATTTAGCTCTCGATAAATGCCAATAGGGTTTATCTGATTCCTACCACTTTTTTTACCCCACCCTCATTGGTTTTTTCTATATATTACCTTGTTTGCCTATTGTAGAATTATATTTTTTTAGTTTTGACAAAATTGTGTCTGCCGCTACGGTTTGTGATAGTGAACGTTAATTTGTGATAGTTGTGATTGTGTCAACGCAAAATGAATACAGGATTTGAAGAATTTTTGCAAACCCTGCAGATTGTTCAAATATTTACGATGTTCGCGAGTGGTTTTTTTGAAAATTTGAAAATTCTGCGAACTGTGCGGGATCATATAAATAATCGAATTATATATAAGGATGCGATTTTGGACAACAACGATCGAAAGTCATATGGTCTTTTGTTAGGAAGAATAAGACAATTGGGTAAGTTGATAATAGCTGATATCCTAAATTAATTAATTAATTGATTTAAGAAAAAATTCTAAATAATATTATTATTTTTTAACAGAAATTTTCGAAGCCGAGAAGGACGGGTGCATCAATAATGTCGAGATTCAACAGAAGAATAACTTGGAAAACCAATTTCGCTCATTTATAGAGCATGAATCTCGCATTGCTACTGCCCATCAATCTTCACCTGATGCTAGTTGGTCCAGCGATAAGGCTGTCGTGAATGCGACTTTTTCGAACAATAGCACCAGTAATAATAATTCATACAAAACGCAATCAACTGATGTCGATGAAGAAGAAGCTAGCGTAGTAAATGTATCGACATCGACATGGTCAAAAGGTATGTTGAAAATGAACATTTATTCATAACAGCTAATAATACGGAACGTTTTAGGGGCTACAGAAGGTGACGAAAGTGAAACATCAGATGTTCAAAGAGGTGCAGGGGAAAGAAGCGATACAGGTAATAGAATATAATAACATTAATAAATAAGTGATCATTAATAATAATAACTATTATTATTTCGCAGTAAACGGAGATCACAAATATTTCAATGAAAAAGGCGAGTGTGAGGCGTTCATACGTAAATTTGGGCTAACGGCAAGACGGATGGAATTTTCGTTTAAAGATGTGAACGATGACGAGATACCACAAAATTGGTTGAAGGTATTTTATACAAAAAAAAATAAATAAATAAATATTAAAATTTACGTTTGTTTCAGAATGCGTTTCAAGAGTTACTTGATTATATTACCCGTGGATTTCAACCCACCAGCATGATTGGAGTGGTCATCGAAAATGAAGAATTTCCAGACAAACCTGCCGGAATTTCTTTTCGAAGACTATCACAGCTGAGCGCGGACGTGGTGATGGACATCATTAGCGCTATCATTCAAAGCAACGCTAGCTTTTTCGCTAACGATAAGATGACTATCCGCATAGATGTGATTGATATGCCACTAGGTAGAGGATTTTCCGCACTGGATGGTAAGTGCGTGAATTTTAAAGAATTTTGTATCGCAAAAAACAGCATTTTTGTTGTGGATGTGAACAATTTTTGCCTAGCGGCGTCTCTAATTGTTGCTATTGAGTATACGGCTAACGGTTGCAATAGAAAGGTGCTACAGAAATTTAAAACAAAAAAGGGTAAAATAGATTTGCTAAATCTAGCTCAGGCACTTTGTCAAAGAGTAAATGTTGATATAACACATGGGGGCGGACACGCTGAAATTCAGCGGTTTCAAAATTACTTTAAAGAAGATTATATAATAGTTGTTTATAATAAACGCGACGGAACGTCGGTATATTTTAAAGGGGATTATAATATCAACAAGCCGAGGATTAACCTTTTATTGGAAGATCAACATTATAATGTAATTTTAAGTTTGACTGGTGCATTCGCAACGCGATTTTTCTGCGAATATTGTCTGACGAAGTATTCCCAGCAAGAACGCCATAAAAATTGTCCGTTTAAATGCCCGTGTTGCCTAACGTCGCCTCCATGTAACGACGACCCAAATGTAATAAGTTGTAATATGTGTAACAGGGTTTTTAAAGGGGAGATTTGTTTAAATAAACATAAAAAAGCCAAGACTTGCGATCGTATAAAGCGTTGTAGTACTTGTCACGCCGAGATTACACCAAAAAACAAAAAAAAGAGTACTCACAAGTGTGGAAAAAAATTTTGTAACACATGCAAAGAGGATAAGGATATTAGGCACGATTGCTACATGCACCCTTGCAAAGTTACGCGTAACAACAATGAAGCACATTTTGGTAGAAATAATAATTTTCTTTTCATCTTTTTTGATTTTGAAACGAGACAAGAGAAAAAAATTGGTGAAAAATTGTTTCTGCATGAACCAAATCTATGTGTAACGCAGCAAATATGTAAAAAGTGCTTGTCGAACGATGATATGAGCGAAAATTGTGGTGTATGTGGTCAACGCCAATACATTTTTAATAATGAGCCTGTATCACAGCTCATGGAACACATTGCCAAAATGTCAAAGATTTTCGCTGTGACAGCCATTGCACACAACATGAAAAATTTCGACGGAGCTTTTATACTACAACACATTTTTTCGAATATATCACGCTGGCAGCCAAAAGTTATAAAGCAAGGTATGAAAATATTATCGATAACATGCGGTGGTTCGATACGGTTCATAGACAGTTTGAATTTTATTCAGCTACCACTGGCGTCATTTCCTAAAACTTTTAAATTAGAAGGTGGTAAAGGATATTTTCCTCATTATTTCAACACGTTAGAGAATCAAAATTACACCGGAGACATACCATCAGTCGAGTATTACGGTTGTGATGTCATGAAAAAGAACGAACGCAGAGATTTCATGGACTGGCATCGTCGGCAAGTTGCCGATAATTATGTATTCACCATGAAAAATGAGATAATAAAATATTGTGTATCCGATGTTGATATTTTGAGGAGAGGGTGTTTGAAATTTCGCGAATGTTTTACGGAGAGCTGTAATGTAGACCCTTTGTTAGAGTGTATAACTATTGCGTCATCATGTAATCTCGTATTTAGGAGAAACTTTTTAAAACCCAACACAATAGGTATTATACCTACAGGGGGTTATAGAGGTAGGGATCGGCATAGTAAGATAGCGATAGCTTGGTTACTATGGCAAGAGTATACATTGCAATGCCGAATTAAGCACGCTGGAAATGGTCCAGAGGTTCGTTTGCGAGAAAATATCGTGGTCGACGGATTTTGCAGCGAAACAAACACCGTTTTTGAATTTTCCGGATGCTTCTGGCATGGGTGCCCTAGATGCTTTCCCGATTTTGATTCTGAATTGGCCGACAGAAATGAGCTGATGGTTACGCGGTATGAACGAACTATATTTAAAAACGAACGCATCAAAAATAACGGCTATAATTTGAATGTAATATGGGAGTGTGATTTTCGTAAACAAATAACGGAAAACCGGGAACTAAAGCAGTTTGTAGATAATCATTTATTTTCAAAAAACACACCCCTCAATCCGCGCGACAGTTTTTACGGTGGTCGTACGAACGCGTCACAGTTATATTACAAATGTCAACCAGGCGAGAGAATACTGTATTTCGATGTTTGCTCGTTGTACCCGTACGTAAACAAGTACGGTCGGTACCCTGTCGGTCATCCTACAGCCATTCATGTCGGCCATCCAGAATGCGTAAAAGTCGATCTAAACAAAGTCCATGGTTTTATTAAATGTATTGTTTTACCACCTGTTTCGTTGTATCACCCTGTTCTGCCGTACAAATGTAATGGTAAATTAACTTTTCCTCTTTGCAAAACGTGTGTTGAAACCCTGTATGAACAAGATTGCCCGCACAACGACGGACAGCGTCAGTTTACGGGTACTTTCGTTGCAGACGAGTTGCGTAAGGCTTTGGAGTTAAAGTACAGAATTATCGAAATTTTTGAAATATGGGAATACGACACCGTAAAATACGACCAGAAACTAAAACAGGTGGGTTGTTTTCGGAGTACGTAAACACGTTTTTAAAAATAAAGCAAGAGTGTAGCGGGTGGCCTACATGGTGTAATACAGAACACGAGAAAGACAACTACATTCGCGAGTATTACGATCGTGAGGGGGTTAAATTAGAAAAAAACAAAATATGCAAGAATCCAGGGTTACGTTTCTTGGCCAAATTAATGCTCAATTCATTTTGGGGCAAATTCGGGCAGAGACAAAATCTGCAGCAGACTGCTATCATTGATCAGCCTTACAAGCTGTTCGAAATGTTTGCATCACCCGGTCGTTGCGTCAATAACTTAACCGTTATCAACCCTGAAGTACTCCTAGTAAATTGGGAGCGCGTGGAGGAGGATATATTGGCTTCTAGCACCACTAATGTAGCTATCGCTAGTTATACTACTGCTTCGGCACGATTAGTTCTTTATCATTTTTTGGAAAAGTTGGGACGACGAGTATTATATTACGACACTGACAGTGTTTTCTTCACTGCCAAACCAGACGAATGGGTACCTGATACCGGCGACTTTTTAGGCCAGCTAACCGACGAATTAGCTGATTATGGTCCAGGTAGTTACATTACGGAATTTGTGAGCGGCGGACCTAAAAATTACGCCTATGAATTCTTGAATGCTAACAAAGGGATAATTGAGCCAGTGTGTAAGGTGAAGGGTATAACTCTACACTACTCCAATAATCAAAAAGTTAATTTTAACGTATTAAAATCGATGATTCTGGATAAAGAGGCTCCAAACGTGGTCGAAGTAATCGATAAACAAATTTTTAAAGATAAATTTTTTAATATATTAACGAAAGACGCAACAAAAAAGTATAGAGTAAACTATACTAAACGTCGTAGGTTAAGCAATTCGTACGATACGCTCCCGTACGGGTACAAAGGAGCGCTTTAGTATTTTAGCAATAATAATATGTACATCCCTGGAATAATGTTTTTTTAATTATATGTGTATACATTTTTCTTTTTTTTTTTTGTACCGTTAAATGTAAGTTTGGATGTTTATTTGTACGTAGTTATTTGCGAAATGATGTATTTACTAAAAATTGTGAAATAAATATTGTTTTTCATTCATACACTTTTTTTTTCGCCGCCGTCCGCGCCCCCCGCCGTCCGCGCCCCGACCGCGCCCGCGCCCGCCGTCCGCGCCCCGCCCGCGCCCGCGCCCGCGCCCGCGCCCCGCCGTCCGCGCCCCGCCCGCGCCTGCGCCCCGCCGTCCGCGCCCCGCCCGCGCCCGCGCCCCGCCGCCACACGGGCTGCGTGAGGCGCGGCGAGGAGGGCGGGCGGCGGGCGGCGGGGCGCAGGCGCGGGCGGGGCGCGGACGGCGGGGCGCGGGCGCGGGCGCGGGCGCGGGCGGGGCGCGGACGGCGGGCGCGGGCGCGGTCGGGGCGCGGACGGCGGGGGGCGCGGACGGCGGCGAAAAAAAAAGTGTATGAATGAAAAACAATATTTATTTCACAATTTTTAGTAAATACATCATTTCGCAAATAACTACGTACAAATAAACATCCAAACTTACATTTAACGGTACAAAAAAAAAAGAAAAATGTATACACATATAATTAAAAAAACATTATTCCAGGGATGTACATATTATTATTGCTAAAATACTAAAGCGCTCCTTTGTACCCGTACGGGAGCGTATCGTACGAATTGCTTAACCTACGACGTTTAGTATAGTTTACTCTATACTTTTTTGTTGCGTCTTTCGTTAATATATTAAAAAATTTATCTTTAAAAATTTGTTTATCGATTACTTCGACCACGTTTGGAGCCTCTTTATCCAGAATCATCGATTTTAATACGTTAAAATTAACTTTTTGATTATTGGAGTAGTGTAGAGTTATACCCTTCACCTTACACACTGGCTCAATTATCCCTTTGTTAGCATTCAAGAATTCATAGGCGTAATTTTTAGGTCCGCCGCTCACAAATTCCGTAATGTAACTACCTGGACCATAATCAGCTAATTCGTCGGTTAGCTGGCCTAAAAAGTCGCCGGTATCAGGTACCCATTCGTCTGGTTTGGCAGTGAAGAAAACACTGTCAGTGTCGTAATATAATACTCGTCGTCCCAACTTTTCCAAAAAATGATAAAGAACTAATCGTGCCGAAGCAGTAGTATAACTAGCGATAGCTACATTAGTGGTGCTAGAAGCCAATATATCCTCCTCCACGCGCTCCCAATTTACTAGGAGTACTTCAGGGTTGATAACGGTTAAGTTATTGACGCAACGACCGGGTGATGCAAACATTTCGAACAGCTTGTAAGGCTGATCAATGATAGCAGTCTGCTGCAGATTTTGTCTCTGCCCGAATTTGCCCCAAAATGAATTGAGCATTAATTTGGCCAAGAAACGTAACCCTGGATTCTTGCATATTTTGTTTTTTTCTAATTTAACCCCCTCACGATCGTAATACTCGCGAATGTAGTTGTCTTTCTCGTGTTCTGTATTACACCATGTAGGCCACCCGCTACACTCTTGCTTTATTTTTAAAAACGTGTTTACGTACTCCGAAAACAACCCACCTGTTTTAGTTTCTGGGTCGTATTTTACGGTGTCGTATTCCCATATTTCAAAAATTTCGATAATTCTGTACTTTAACTCCAAAGCCTTACGCAACTCGTCTGCAACGAAAGTACCCGTAAACTGACGCTGTCCGTCGTTGTGCGGGCAATCTTGTTCATACAGGGTTTCAACACACGTTTTGCAAAGAGGAAAAGTTAATTTACCATTACATTTGTACGGCAGAACAGGGTGATACAACGAAACAGGTGGTAAAACAATACATTTAATAAAACCATGGACTTTGTTTAGATCGACTTTTACGCATTCTGGATGGCCGACATGAATGGCTGTAGGATGACCGACAGGGTACCGACCGTACTTGTTTACGTACGGGTACAACGAGCAAACATCGAAATACAGTATTCTCTCGCCTGGTTGACATTTGTAATATAACTGTGACGCGTTCGTACGACCACCGTAAAAACTGTCGCGCGGATTGAGGGGTGTGTTTTTTGAAAATAAATGATTATCTACAAACTGCTTTAGTTCCCGGTTTTCCGTTATTTGTTTACGAAAATCACACTCCCATATTACATTCAAATTATAGCCGTTATTTTTGATGCGTTCGTTTTTAAATATAGTTCGTTCATACCGCGTAACCATCAGCTCATTTCTGTCGGCCAATTCAGAATCAAAATCGGGAAAGCATCTAGGGCACCCATGCCAGAAGCATCCGGAAAATTCAAAAACGGTGTTTGTTTCGCTGCAAAATCCGTCGACCACGATATTTTCTCGCAAACGAACCTCTGGACCATTTCCAGCGTGCTTAATTCGGCATTGCAATGTATACTCTTGCCATAGTAACCAAGCTATCGCTATCTTACTATGCCGATCCCTACCTCTATAACCCCCTGTAGGTATAATACCTATTGTGTTGGGTTTTAAAAAGTTTCTCCTAAATACGAGATTACATGATGACGCAATAGTTATACACTCTAACAAAGGGTCTACATTACAGCTCTCCGTAAAACATTCGCGAAATTTCAAACACCCTCTCCTCAAAATATCAACATCGGATACACAATATTTTATTATCTCATTTTTCATGGTGAATACATAATTATCGGCAACTTGCCGACGATGCCAGTCCATGAAATCTCTGCGTTCGTTCTTTTTCATGACATCACAACCGTAATACTCGACTGATGGTATGTCTCCGGTGTAATTTTGATTCTCTAACGTGTTGAAATAATGAGGAAAATATCCTTTACCACCTTCTAATTTAAAAGTTTTAGGAAATGACGCCAGTGGTAGCTGAATAAAATTCAAACTGTCTATGAACCGTATCGAACCACCGCATGTTATCGATAATATTTTCATACCTTGCTTTATAACTTTTGGCTGCCAGCGTGATATATTCGAAAAAATGTGTTGTAGTATAAAAGCTCCGTCGAAATTTTTCATGTTGTGTGCAATGGCTGTCACAGCGAAAATCTTTGACATTTTGGCAATGTGTTCCATGAGCTGTGATACAGGCTCATTATTAAAAATGTATTGGCGTTGACCACATACACCACAATTTTCGCTCATATCATCGTTCGACAAGCACTTTTTACATATTTGCTGCGTTACACATAGATTTGGTTCATGCAGAAACAATTTTTCACCAATTTTTTTCTCTTGTCTCGTTTCAAAATCAAAAAAGATGAAAAGAAAATTATTATTTCTACCAAAATGTGCTTCATTGTTGTTACGCGTAACTTTGCAAGGGTGCATGTAGCAATCGTGCCTAATATCCTTATCCTCTTTGCATGTGTTACAAAATTTTTTTCCACACTTGTGAGTACTCTTTTTTTTGTTTTTTGGTGTAATCTCGGCGTGACAAGTACTACAACGCTTTATACGATCGCAAGTCTTGGCTTTTTTATGTTTATTTAAACAAATCTCCCCTTTAAAAACCCTGTTACACATATTACAACTTATTACATTTGGGTCGTCGTTACATGGAGGCGACGTTAGGCAACACGGGCATTTAAACGGACAATTTTTATGGCGTTCTTGCTGGGAATACTTCGTCAGACAATATTCGCAGAAAAATCGCGTTGCGAATGCACCAGTCAAACTTAAAATTACATTATAATGTTGATCTTCCAATAAAAGGTTAATCCTCGGCTTGTTGATATTATAATCCCCTTTAAAATATACCGACGTTCCGTCGCGTTTATTATAAACAACTATTATATAATCTTCTTTAAAGTAATTTTGAAACCGCTGAATTTCAGCGTGTCCGCCCCCATGTGTTATATCAACATTTACTCTTTGACAAAGTGCCTGAGCTAGATTTAGCAAATCTATTTTACCCTTTTTTGTTTTAAATTTCTGTAGCACCTTTCTATTGCAACCGTTAGCCGTATACTCAATAGCAACAATTAGAGACGCCGCTAGGCAAAAATTGTTCACATCCACAACAAAAATGCTGTTTTTTGCGATACAAAATTCTTTAAAATTCACGCACTTACCATCCAGTGCGGAAAATCCTCTACCTAGTGGCATATCAATCACATCTATGCGGATAGTCATCTTATCGTTAGCGAAAAAGCTAGCGTTGCTTTGAATGATAGCGCTAATGATGTCCATCACCACGTCCGCGCTCAGCTGTGATAGTCTTCGAAAAGAAATTCCGGCAGGTTTGTCTGGAAATTCTTCATTTTCGATGACCACTCCAATCATGCTGGTGGGTTGAAATCCACGGGTAATATAATCAAGTAACTCTTGAAACGCATTCTGAAACAAACGTAAATTTTAATATTTATTTATTTATTTTTTTTTGTATAAAATACCTTCAACCAATTTTGTGGTATCTCGTCATCGTTCACATCTTTAAACGAAAATTCCATCCGTCTTGCCGTTAGCCCAAATTTACGTATGAACGCCTCACACTCGCCTTTTTCATTGAAATATTTGTGATCTCCGTTTACTGCGAAATAATAATAGTTATTATTATTAATGATCACTTATTTATTAATGTTATTATATTCTATTACCTGTATCGCTTCTTTCCCCTGCACCTCTTTGAACATCTGATGTTTCACTTTCGTCACCTTCTGTAGCCCCTAAAACGTTCCGTATTATTAGCTGTTATGAATAAATGTTCATTTTCAACATACCTTTTGACCATGTCGATGTCGATACATTTACTACGCTAGCTTCTTCTTCATCGACATCAGTTGATTGCGTTTTGTATGAATTATTATTACTGGTGCTATTGTTCGAAAAAGTCGCATTCACGACAGCCTTATCGCTGGACCAACTAGCATCAGGTGAAGATTGATGGGCAGTAGCAATGCGAGATTCATGCTCTATAAATGAGCGAAATTGGTTTTCCAAGTTATTCTTCTGTTGAATCTCGACATTATTGATGCACCCGTCCTTCTCGGCTTCGAAAATTTCTGTTAAAAAATAATAATATTATTTAGAATTTTTTCTTAAATCAATTAATTAATTAATTTAGGATATCAGCTATTATCAACTTACCCAATTGTCTTATTCTTCCTAACAAAAGACCATATGACTTTCGATCGTTGTTGTCCAAAATCGCATCCTTATATATAATTCGATTATTTATATGATCCCGCACAGTTCGCAGAATTTTCAAATTTTCAAAAAAACCACTCGCGAACATCGTAAATATTTGAACAATCTGCAGGGTTTGCAAAAATTCTTCAAATCCTGTATTCATTTTGCGTTGACACAATCACAACTATCACAAATTAACGTTCACTATCACAAACCGTAGCGGCAGACACAATTTTGTCAAAACTAAAAAAATATAATTCTACAATAGGCAAACAAGGTAATATATAGAAAAAACCAATGAGGGTGGGGTAAAAAAAGTGGTAGGAATCAGATAAACCCTATTGGCATTTATCGAGAGCTAAATGGTACATACGCCGTTTACCCATGACTCAATACACGGAAATCTGTATCCGAAATAACTGTCGAATTAGTTAAATCGTCTGAAAAACGAAGATGCCAAAAACCGTCGACTTGCCCTTCGCAGATTTGCGGTAATGCACTCCGGCGCCTATTTTCTATTACTCTAGACTTAAAGGTTTTCTTATCATTGCTTGACATCAAATATTTCCGTCTTTGCAAGTCGCGACAGGACTTACAGTGACTGTGTCATCTTAAATTGACGAAAAAATGAAAGATGCCATAAACGTCGACTTGTCCATCGCAGATACTTAAAACTATTTGCGGTAATGCACTCCGGCGCCTATTTTTCTATTACTCTAGACTGAAAGGTTGTCTTATCATTGTATGACAACAAATATACCCGTCTTTGCAAGTCGCGACAGGACTTACAGTCACTGTGCCATCATTTGGGGATCTGACTAAGTGGCTGGGTAGTGAAACATTTCTATGTAAAGTCATTTCTTCAAAAATATTTAAATGTACGGAACAATGTACATTGTCGGCTTAGTTAAATCATCTGGAAAAAGGTACTCACCGACGTCTCAGGCATTTAAAAGGGGTAATGCAATATTGGCGCCTTCTTTGTTAGTATAGACAGAAAACTTATCTTAACTTTACATCATCTACTTCTTTAAGTGCATAAGTAATTGTCTCTGCAAGACCTTAGAGGACTTAACATTCTCTGTGTGATTACCTGCGAGAAGGTATTAGCATAGTGGCGCCCAATGTTACTCACAAAGAAAATTTAACTTTCGGCAAAATTGTAAGACTCGTACCTACCTGTCGTTACCCTATCCCTCCCTTTGTCATCCCTCTGAAAAATTAGTTTTACTTTAAACTTTAGAAAATACAGACGCTCTTATTCATTCAGCTTCGTAGTACCGTGTGTTATTCCTGAGAACGATATGGCCAACAGTAAGTTTTTAAGAATGTAATTTATTCTCATTTCTTATAAGTTTTTTTCTTTTTTTCTAGATCTGTGCATTATATTATTTTCCATCAGGCGGAAGGCCCCGTCTAGAAATGATCTTCGCAAAAGATTTATATGTCGGTTTTGTGCAAAAAACCATAAAGGACCAATGTGGATAGGCCACATCCATACGTTGGCGAAGGTATATTGCGCTAGGTGCAATGTACAAATTGTAACAAGTCGGAGATTCGTTTGCCAAGGTAGACAGCTTGGATTCACGGGCGGTAGATTCAACTACACCCACTTCGTCAGAGAGCGATATTATCCACTATCGGATGAAGAAGACGACGGCGACAGTGGTGTAGAATTGTGATGTGTGTAACTATATGTATGTATATAAATATAATTATTATTATTATTAATATGTAAACCGGCTGTTCGGTAATAAAAATATCTATTTAAATTTAAATTATTTAAATTCTATATCAAGTTAACACTGATCTAATTAAATTTTAATAATGGTATAATTAATTCAATTACGTTCGCGATTAAAAATTAAAGTGGTTAACGACTTCGGAGAGGGAGTACAACAAGAAAATACATGCAGAAACAAGTCTGTGCTTGTAGATGATGACTCGTCTGCAAAAAGTGCGTCGTCGGTATGTCTTTAATAACAAAAAGCTAATGGACAAACATCATAATGAGATGTTGCCGTGGGGCTAGTGATTAATGACTTCGGAGAATGGGTATAACAAGAAAATACATGCAGAAACAAGTCTCTGCTTGTAGATGATGAGTCGCTTGCATAGAGTGCGTCATCATTATTGAGCTATTGGCACGGGCTAATGGTCATTACGATCTAATTTTTAGTTAATAATGCAATCGATCAAAGAATTATCAAAACGCTTCAGATATTAACCCACATCAAATCGTATTATATTCAGAATGAATTAATGATGGTGTAATTAGTATTTTAATCATTGATTCAATTGCGTAATCTTAAAACATTATCGTCTTTATGTACATATGCATGCAACCCGCAATACACAATTAAAAATATATATTTAAATTTAAATTATTTAATTCCGATATCAAATTCATAGTGATCTAATTAAATTTAATAATGATATAATTAATTTAATTACGTTCGCGAATAAAAATTAAATTATGAGTAATCAAAATCCATTAAGATCATTATCTTGATTGACAGCACACGTCAAAAATCCATTAAGATCGTTATCTTGATTGACAGCTGTCAAGATAACGTCACCTGTCAACATGATTTATTACCCCACTAATCCTAGGCACTATCTACTCACATTTAACGCAATTTGTAAAGCTAAGCAGAAGTTAAATTATTTTTTTGCCAACAACATGATTTTGATTTTTCGGGTTTTCAGTAAAAGTAGTAATATTTCAGAATTCAGCTTTCGCACACTTGGTTATATGAGTAAAATCTACACAGGTGTTAAATTAATTTCATATTTTTGTCAATGAAGAACCGGTAGTTAACATTTTTTAATTACAAAAGTAGGCAACCAACATTGCAAAACATTTTACTGACGGCAGTAGTGCAATATGATTCATGAGGGTGCAGATACCCGGAGGCAGTGGACGAATTTTGGGTTCTCCCAAGGATACTTAATAGTAGGTATAGTTTTGGAAATTTCACATTCTACCCTATAAAATTTTAAGACAATGTTAAGAAATATTTATGGCTCAGACCAGTTCACCCGAATTTGTCGGAAAACATTTAGCAGGTAGTTGTATTCATAAAATAATGCCCATTTTCGTTCGTGAGTAACGATGGGCCCTGTGCAGACCTGGATTATTATGCTTTCTACCATCTGGAGATTAACGGCACGCGACAACTTTAAGTTGTAAATATCTTTTGCTATTGTACTACTGCCCGTCTCGTTATTGTTAATAAAATTTGTAGGGTACAATGAAATTTCCAAAACTACACCTATTTGTGTTTAATAATTAGCATTATGAAAGAAAATTATTAAACAGTAAATAATGCCCAAGTTTAAGATTAAATAATATTTGTAAAACAGTGACGGCAAAAAGTTTTCGCGATCGATACTAATCATTAATCAACGTGGCGACTATGATAAGATGATGCACTCTATAAACATCAGATCTAAATTTCAAAATGACTCAGTTGTCAGGTTTTCAGTTGGCGGTTTCCTTGTAGAGCCCACAATAAGCATGGCGGTTTTTGTATTTTTGTTTGTAAGTGCATTGAATTCAAGCCTCTTATTTAATCACCTTTTTCTAAAGAAATTGATGCAGAATTTTGTGTGGGTTACCGGAAGTCTCGATTGCGGCGTCCAGAAAACTCTCGAAGAGGAAGTCGCGATGGATTCGGGAAATACCTCGATTGCGAAACATCGAGAGGGGAATATGGGTTTAAATGGAGGCCACCTTCGGGAACGAGATTATTCAGTCAACAAGTCGAGTGAGGGAAGACAGAGTCCAGACAAGTTGCGCCGAAATTATTTTGTACATAATCGCTGTGTAAGTGTAAATTCGAGTTATTAAAAAATAAATTGTTAAGTTTAACCCACGCCGATTTTATTCACCGATCAACGTAACAATATCTTTTAAATAGCTTAAATGTATATTGGAGCACTTAATCAGATATCACACACAATCATTCTCGTTGGTGATTTCAACATAAGTTGATGAGAATGAGTTGATTACCTCTTATAGTTATATAGTTTATCTACTATTGCCAACTACACCAGAATTAGCCCAACATCTCAAACTGTATTAATATCATAATTACGGAGCTCCTGTTGCTTATTTAACATGATGTGATGACTTACATAAGTTTGAACAAACATCAGCATTTTCGTTTTTAATCCGGAACATGTCGAAACCCAATTCTGATAAGTTCTTAATGTCTATAAAAATTTTCATTTGATATTATTAACAGAAACGATGTTAGTTTTGATTATTTAGTAAATTACTTATTGAACGCTTTTACGAGAGTGATTAATATTGTTACGAAATAAACCCATGCGCCGCCCCGGTACGACGCTTATGGGTTTTCTAGTATGTGCGGCGATGATGAGTGATTTATCGTCGGTGACGGCGGCCGGACAGCATTCGCTAAAGAAAAGCCTGGAAACGGAAGTCGCGATGGGTGCACCTTTCGAGAAGGACCGCGTGGCTGTTTAAACGGAAACCACCGTCGGGAGGAGGCAGTGAAGTCCAGACAATGGGAGAAGTTGAGTCTAGTCAAATACATTCCAGTCGGAATTATTGTGTACATAATAAGTTAGTTGTGTAGTTTTGTATTACTGCGAAATAAATTGTTGGGTTTTACCCACGTCGATTTTAATTTCTGTACAAAAAAGTATCATCTTCGACTAGATCCCCAATTAAATAGTTTGACAATAAACTAAAGCTTATTAGAGAAGAAATATCTATGAACTGAAAAATTGATTAACGGGGGTGTGAATATAAACTAGTACTTTTTAAAATTCTTGTAATTAACGTATGCTTCATTTTAAATTATGAAATCACAAATGGAACTGTTTAAAATGTCAGTTATTTATAAATCCGAGGTAATTACGTGATTGTTGACGGGGGAAAAATGTTATTAAAATAATTTATATAAATTAATACGAAGTACATTTGCAGTTCAGAGTTTTCTATTACGTTTTGCACTTTTAAATCGTTTTGAATATATGTATTGTAGTTTGAGGTGATTCCTTGTTTACTTTGTGTTCATTCAAAATTAACAGAAAACAAGAAATCGCGGAGAAATACCACAGAAGAAAAAAATTTGGATGTTTTCCATTTGATGACAAAAATATCTCATTTTTATTTAATCATAAACATTTTTCAAATGAGTTACATTTTTTAACCACAAATTGTCAAATTAAAACCTATTACATGAAAATAACAACAAGCATTATTTTATTACAATAACTGAAATGATTATAACCAATGACCCGAATTAAATGGTTTTATTTTAATTTAGAAAATTACAAAAATCTTTTTTAGTAGTGTAACAGTTATAAGTACAAATTCTTTTGTTCGACATGAAAATGTCATTGATAAAAAATTATTGAACCCGGAAGCGGATTAATACCATTAACACCCACAATAGAATTCTGGTATATTTCTGTCTTCGCACTTCTTAGCATTTTAGGGGTGGAAACGTATAACTGCCTACCTGTGTAGGACGAAGACAGAAACAGAAATATTCCGTTCCTACTATATTGTATGTACAAACTACAGTATGCAAAATTATGGTCGGTACCCAGCAGTGAGAGATATTAGGTTTCTGCGCCTCTTCTTTGAGGGTTTCCATAATCCCATACACACTTAGGTACATAAAATAAAGTGGACGAGGACTAAAATTTCCTGTGTTGGAAAACTATTTTTTAGGCAGCGTTATCTCATGAGGATTTATGTTAATAGAATATACAACTTTCCCAACTTTGCTATATAAGGAGGGAGGCACACAAAGCAATTACTTTTAAGGCTCTATTTGTGAAGGTCTGTTTGGCTCGAGCACATCGCAGATAAACACAAAACCTCAAGTGGATATAATCTAGTTAAGACTGTTTAAAAATAATTAGGCAAATTAAGTTGTTTATTTGCAAATAGTATCATCACTCTACTAACACTAAACTAAACTAAACTGTGGTTACGAATTGTGAATTTTAGTACCTAAATTACTTTACCGATTCGAGAAATTTACAAATGCAAACTTCAGCGGAGTCGCAGATAACATATTTTTTAATTAAGTAAAGTGCTTGTGGTGTTATTTTGGACGCGCGTATTTTGTTATATTCTGAAAACCTTTATATTTTTCTTCGTTTTGATTATGAAACGCCATAGTAAAATAGAATGATACAAAATTTGTCTCGGTTAATGTCGCTTATATTTTTTGTTTGTAAATGCAAATAGAAACTTCTATGAATTTGAACTTCATCTTAAAATTTATTAATTATTATTATTATTATTATTATTAACTTGGGTCTAAAGTTCGTACTTTTTTACTAAGGAGGAAAAAACGTTTCAATTTTTGCAGCTACGTTCAAATGTTATTAGCAACTAGTTAAGGTACGTTGCGTTATAATAGTTCAACTAGTTCACATGACCTTTGTCGGAACAAAAAAAATATGTTATTACGTGAACATTATATAAATTATTCTAATGCGTAACGTTTGCGTACACAACACGTCTTTTTTTTAGTTTCGACATTTTATTCATGATTGGCGATTATTATTCGTCCAGTGAAATTGTATTCTTTACGTTACGCAGAAAACAGCTAGTGTGTCATCAACAGCTGACAACAATAAGTTAGGCTTATTTCAAACCTAAGTAACCTGTTTGAGTTACAAAGTTTGATTTTGTAAATTTTATTTATTGTACGATAATCCTTATATGTTATGATAAAACAAATGTTTTTTTCTGAATAAAGTTTGTGGTGACGTTATTAATTTTTTAATGGGAATAAATATATCAATTTTGATATGTATACCGTAACATTAATAACAATAATAATGTGTAGCCACAACTTGGGAAAAATTAGGTACAATGATTCTTTTATCAACAAAATATATTCACATTGTTTTGTAGACATCTATATAAAAAAATTAAAAATATGGAAACCACAAGTAAAGGAGCATGCCAGTATATAGATTTCAAATTTCCACTTACTTGCTTATTTTTGCTTTTCAATGAACGGCCTCAGTTACAAGACCAAATAAACAACTGCATGTCTGATGTTACAGGTACATGAAGAAGAAACACCTTGTATAATTTAGAACGCTTGTAAAGTTAACAAAAAAAAAAAAAAAAAACCTACGTTGACCTGAATTTATTTATGAGTGTATATAAGTAGAGTACTCATGTTCCCACCATAAAATAGAGGTAATTCCCCCCCCGAAAATTTTTACTAAACAATTTGCTATCAGCCAAGATAAGAATAGAATCGGACGTGATGTCA
Organism: Zophobas morio; assembly: GCF_036711695.1. NCBI lineage: Eukaryota > Metazoa > Arthropoda > Insecta > Coleoptera > Tenebrionidae > Zophobas > Zophobas morio. The sequence goes on from NW_026972111.1 coordinate 14,856,670, forward strand.
AGTTCAAGTTTTTGTGTTGTCGTTTTTTGCCACTTATTTTTAATACCTATATAGTAACGCACACGTGACTTCAAAAAAATAAATACTGATAAAGACAACATTTTTGTATTATATGATAACACTAATTGAAGCAGACAAATTTAGAAACAAACAATAAATAAACTTATAATCAACTGTTCTAAAAAACATGATAATTTACACTTTTTGTTTATGCATAAATGTAAAAGTAAAAGTCAGACACTACATACCCATAATATACTACATACCTGTATGGAAAGCGGTTCAGGAGTAACTCTTGGAGGGCCAGGAAATCATTATATCTCCTGGTAACTTTGGAATTAAATCGACGTGAGGAGACCAAATATTCAGAATACTTTAGGAACAGTCCTTTCTTTTCAGGTACTAATTCAACACTAATTGTGTCTAACTGAGTAATTTCTGTGTAAGTAAGCCCCAAAACCGCTGGGTTTGCCTTTAAATTAAGTTGTAAAACTAAATTTTTCACAGGAGTTAAATCACTGATACTGGGCGTTGGGTATTCTAAAAACAAAAAAAAAAATTACCCATCTATAGTAACTATTGTTATACTCGACACTCTTACCTTTGCCTGCTGCGCTATCAAAAAGTTTCTGAGATAAGGACTTCCCCTGTTGGGCCCATCCTATTAAAGCTAGAGTCTTGTACAAGTTTGTTCGTGTAATAAGTCCCTGCGAAGGTCCAGCCAAGTCCCAGATTATCTTCAACTGTGCTGTTCCAAGATTGCATTGTGAAAGTAAGCACTGGTAGACGTCTCGATGTATGGGCTCACCATTGTGAGAGCACACATCGAACACTTCCCTGTAAAGCGGTGGTATTGTTCCTAGAGATAAATCACTGAAATAACAAAATTTAGGCAAAAACGGCAACCTACCTGCGCTAAAATCTGTAGTCATTTTTCCGATAATGTACTAAGTGCAATTGCAACATCCAAATCAGATTGGGTATCAATCTCCAAACTATCTCTGCTGGGGATTTCCACAATTTTACACCTAAAATTACCTTTGATACGTACGAGTTTATGACTGCGCTTCATTTGTGGGTGGACACAGTACCGGATAAAAATAATTTATTAATTGTCCCAGAGGGAATGTCATTTAAGACTCGTGGCTATGTGTCAACACCACAATAAACATAACCTCGATTAGATGATGTGTTGGCATTTGATGACATCCGTGTCACTTTTGACAGGTTACGCAACATCAAACAAACACACAGCGGGAAAAGTGTTAGAAATTGTTAAAGTATTAACTTAATAAGAAAGCAGCTTACACAACACTGGAGTTCAGTTAAATGAACCTAACAAACTCGCGATTTGAAAAATCGCAAGCACTTTCACTTCGACGGGAAAAGGTCAGCTTGCATTGTATGTACCTACGTTTTTCACATTTGCCTCAGCTGTAACGGAAGTACACATAAAACAGAATAAACCTCTTAAAAATAACTGTTTTTTACACTGACGATTTAATTAAAAAACAGCATAAACAGGTAGGCAGGACTTTAAATTACCCAGTCATCTAGAATCATCCGGTTTGTGTAAGTAAATAAATAGCGGTCACCCCACTTATGAATTATTGATAAATTAACATCAAGTACTATTTAAATAAATTATTATCAAGTTCTATTTACGTTATCATGTTTTCAAGGTTTACCAGTTCGTTTTAATGTTCATCGGATTGGCCCAAATGTTGATTAAATTCTCGCGGGATTTTCCGTTTTAAATGTTGGTGTTACTGTACCTTGTGCTTTGTAAAAATCCCCGTGTTACCACCGATCGTCTCACGAAGTAGAACATTCCATTTTCGACTAGTTCTCCGTTCCAGTCTTGTCTTCGGGGTCGCTTTTCAATGTTAAAATTGAGGGGTTGTACGCCTTCTTCGGTTTCTAACCACCGTAAATGAAAAGATCTGTGAAGTGACTTAACTGTGACAAAGTGCTTAATAATGTAGACACTAGAAATTCAAAATTAACAAGACCAAAAAATCTTTAAGAAAAAATTAAAAACTGGTGGGTATTCTGGAAACACCTGGAAAAATTATGTTTCTCATCCACCAGTCATAAAAAATTGGTTTAAGGTTATTTAGACAGAACTTCCTTCTCCCCTAAAATTCAGTATCAGCTTATCTTTTTTTTTGCATATCAGTTTGGATAGCGCGGGGTAATACTAATAATTAATAATATAAATTGTCTCATTCAATAATTTTTTTGAGTCATCCTGTATACAAAATGCTAAAAAATATTTTCAGAGCATTTGTTTCTGTACTTTGAACGTTAAATTTTACAATGTTGTTATAGTATTTTGATTTTTTCAAAAATCTGGATTTCTAGAGTAAAAAATCAATACAGAGTTCTAAGACAGACAGAAAAGGAAGATCTATTTTTTCATTCTCTACAAGTCATGAAGTGTCGAGAAAACGTTAAATTAATCGTTCGACGGATGGTTCCTAGTTTCTAGCCTAAATCGGAAAGTAAAAATGAATTGTATGAAAAGAAATATAAATTAGGTATGTTATCTGGGATATACCTATACATCATAATATGTATGCAAAAATTAGACAAAAGTAATGTCTAAAAACTGTGACCTACCTGCTAACAGAGAAAACACACTCTGCACCTTGATTAATCCACCATATTGCCTCCATTAAATACCATTTTTTAATAAATGGTGAAGTACACTGTATTAAAGCAATTACATCAGCTTCAGGATGGCTGCGGATAAAATCTAACACACCTAAAATGGAGGGTGCGTCGTCTGTGGCCGATTCTTTTGATCTCCAGTGTACATTTACGTAAGCGGCTTCTTTAAAAATATGTTCATTATCAGTGGACACCCATACTGATGAGAAATCCACTTGTAATACAGTATTTAAAGTTATGTTTAAAATCGAATGGTCTCCGATTTTGGCTAGATTCTTTAACGGAATCCCTTTAGAACCACCTCTCGCTAAGATTAGAGCTGCCACGTGGTTGTCAGTTAGTGGATTCCTGTAAAACTTTATTTTTCAGCTAATGCTAACTAGGTAAATTTTTCTTTCATAAAAGCCTACGTTAAAAACTAACTTACCAATTTTGCAGTTTACACGAAAATGATAGAGCAACAGTTAAAATCTGGAGAATACACACGTTATACATATTTAGTAGACGCTTTTAAGATCTATGTCACTTCAATCGCGTCTTTTATCCTATTATCCAATTGAATTTATTAAATTAATAAAAAATGTTAATTTAGTTATTACGTCCATTTGTTCACAATCTTCTGTATATAAAGAATGTTTCCCCTTAATAATTTAATTTCTCTCGCGTAATATCTTGAATAGTGCGTGCATTGATTTCCTTTAGAATGATTGTTTGTATGCCCAAAAAGTAAGTTTCCATCAAAATACCGTCGATTCTCCGGTTATATTGAAATTGAAAATTACGTTTACCTAGAAATTGGGCATACAATCTCTTATGTGTGCTTTAAAAATGTTTGTACAATCTTCCGGCGTTGTACCAATAGTACCTTCGGAGGTATCCGAAATAAATGGGGGGCATTTTTCTAATTCTGAACTAGAGATGTTAGTGAATAAATTATAGTTTAAAAAACTAAAAACACGCTTTTAACGGTAAATGTCACACGTGACTTTTGTCACTACAGTCAAGAGTACGATTGCACTCAAATTTTGTGACATGGCAAAATTTAGAGAGTGGAGTGGACCCAAATGGCTTGATCGTATGAAACTATTGTATTGTCATCCAAATTACACATCCTTGCAAAGTTTCAAATATATTGTTACGTTGATCGGTGAATAAAAATCGGCGTGGGTAAAACTCAACAATTTATTTCTTAACAACTCGAATTTACATGACTGATTACACAGCGATTATGTACAAAATAATTCCGGCGCAACTTGACTGGCTTCTCTCAACATTCGCTGGACTCGACTCCCACACTCCCGACGGTAGTTCCCATTTAAACAGCCACTCGGTCCTTCTCAAAACGCCTCCGTCACCGCTTCTAGATTTGTCTGGAGCTCGGAACTTCCGCTTCTAGGCTTTTTTTTAGCGAACGCCGTCCAGCCGTTGTCACCGGCGATGCGAGACCCATCATCGCCGCACATACTAGAAAAACCATAGGCGTCGTATGGGTTTATTTCGTAACAATACGATAATTAGAAGTAGGTTAAAATCGAATTCCTAGATTTCTTTACATAATTAGTTGTTAGTTACAAGTGAAGGTAATACAAGTGTTCGATCCACTCAGGTACACCGAAGGAGAAGGGGTGCATCAGACGCCTTTCACCCACCACTCTCACTTTGAAAATAGATGTAAATATTTTTATAGATTTGAGAATAAACCGTCATAGAGTAAAGTTGTGTCTCACTGAGGCTATATTAATAGCTTCATTTTTGGTTACCTATTGTGATTCATCATTTGGTCATCCATTGTGGCCTGGTCCTTCGAGAAAACACAGTTTTCGTTAGGTCACCCACTTATGACCAAACAATAAGCCTGTTAAAACGGTTTGTTTTAATTGTTTTTCCTACAACACTGTAAGAAAGATATCAATTTGAGATAACTGAGTAGGCATGAGAGCTGACAGTTTTATTCATCTGTCAAAATTAGAGAGTTTTTGCACTACGTATGACCATGGCCGACTAGTATAAAGATTATGGCCTGTCCAAGAGGTACGATACGTGTTGCCATCTATTAATAATTACACTTAATAATTTAGCAAAATTTTAATTTGACTTGACATTATGGGACTTCAAAACGTGTAATGGTGGTTTGTTTGGGTATGAATGCCTTTGTGCCTTTCAAAAGGTGTTAATAATTCTTTTGTCGATTTTGAATTATTAATAGATGCCAGCACGTATGGTACCTTTGGCATTCCTTTGGACAGGCCATAATCTTTATGCTAGTCGGCCATGGTGAAAATTCAAACATTATACATTTGTTATGTGAATAGTTGTATGTAATCTAACATAAAATGATAGAAGGGTTACACAGCGCAAAAGAAAAACCTTGACAGTGATAAAATATTATTATTGGTCACAAAGGCACTGAATTAAAAATGATGGTAACACTTATCTTATATTGTTTGTAGAACCCAAATAAGAAGATGAAGAAAACTTTATTAGCCCTGGAAAGACGTTCGATAACACAGAGCTTAGTTTACAGTGATTACACAAAATGATTTCGGCGCAGCTTGACTGGACTCTTCTCGTTAAATGAATATCCTCGTTCCCGTGGAGTCCATTTAAACCCACACTTCCTTTTAGATGTGCGGTGATCGGGATCTTTCTGGATTGCCGTTCGCGATTTAGGCTTCCAGGCTGTTTTTAACGATCCGCCGCTCACTGTCGATGAGTCATCATCGGCGTACAGATCAGACAGCTCTCGGCGGATTATAGGTGTCGTACCGGGGCGGCGTATGGATTTATTTCCTAACAATATTGTAAAATTTTTAATACATATGTGTTAGCAATTGTTTTTAACACTTGCTCTATATGTGCTCGTATTCTTTTTTACTTATTCTTGTTTTACTTTGTTAAACAACTGTGCCTACACATTTCCAATAAATATGCATTTATAGCTGCAAAATGCGAATGTTATTCCCAATAGCCACATAATATGCTCAACTTTTATTGGCACAGTATTGTTGAATTTCACACACAGGAAGTCATAGGTACATTAAATCGTATTTGAGTAAAACAAAACACACTATATACACACAATATACTATATTTTTAATAACGTAAACAAAAATGAATAATACTTAAACAAAAATATAAAAAATCTAAAAGTTGTCTAAGATGATTTTCTCCAGGCACTCCATTTAACGTTTGGCTTCTTCGTGGATGGCCACCACTTCTTCATTTTTTGAAAAGATAAAAATTATTAGGACCATTACTATTTGAAAAGTTGATTTTCAATTACCTAGTTGAATTTGTTCTTCTCTCTCTCAGTGCTGCTTGAGCAGGCACTTTTTTAGAAGACTCTTTGAGGTTCTCCGTCGCCTTCTCTGGTAGCTCAAGGGTTTTCTTGTGGACTTTTCGGCTGCCTTCCTCTTCTTGGCTAACTTGAGTTGTTACTTTTTCACGAGTACCATCCCAACAGCAATAGCTTCACCATTTCAAAATCCACCATCTCTTCAAAGCAATTTTGAATTTGCCTGTCCACAGACACATCGATTTCGAAATTCTTGTGTTCGCAGTTGGCCATTTCGAAATTGTCACCACAAACACAAAATACACACTGAATGGAAAAGGGTCCACTGAACAATTTATACCTGCCCAAGATACCGCTTATCAAAACGCACGAGGGAAGGGGAGAACAAGGGTTTTTCTTTTCGACAAAGTAGGGGGGGATATGACGTTCAGAGGAGTTGATGGAAAGAGAGAAAATGTCTTTGAAAAATCACAAATATGGTTAATTATTACATTTATGGATGGTAAAATTACATTTCTTTATTACAGTCTAGACATCCAAATATTGCACGATATCACTTGTCGAGAGTACCGCACGCTTTACTCAGTATAGGTACGTATGTTTGGCTCTGATACAAATATATTGTTTGAAGGGTTTCTAGATAAACTGCACAAATTTTTACACGTTCTAAACCAAATTTCATTTATCGAGCTTGGCACCGAGGTACGCCACACTCACGCGTTATTTGCGAAATTTCGGACAGTCGCAAAACCGCTTTAAAAATTATTAATTTAACTAGTGATCGTTATTTTATTAAAGAACCATTCACTATTGACACATGTACATATGAGCAAAAAAAAGAAGACATATAAACGCAGAATTAAATTTAATTTAATAAAATAACAGAAGCAGAACAACTACGAAATTTTCTTAATTAAAACAATCAAGGAGGCTGTTTTTGTAAAGAGTGTTTTTCATCATTTGATTATAAGTTTGGCCGTTAATAAATGTTTCCCGAGAAAACAATGCCGTTAACTCTTACAGACGGCTCTCAAATTGTAGCTCTGTTTCTGATATCTTGTTAAATTAAAGTTAATTCTGCGGTTATTTGCCTTCTTTTTTTTGCTAATGTATACATCATGGGTGGGATTTTGTTGCTATAACCTTCAAACATCGGTATCGATAAAATGTGGTCGTCTTTCTCTATCGCATCTGAAATTTATATTTTCCTCCTTGTCATTTATCGCTTCGTATCGTGCCGGTAGAAGCAAAATCCCACCCCATGTGTCAATAGTGAATGGTTCTTTAATAAAATAACGATCAATAGTTAAATTAATAATTTTTTAAGTTGGGTTTTGAGAAATTTTTCAGGGTGGCCGTTTTTTTTGCCGGTTACTGTATTTCAGTTACGTAGAATGATAAATATTTAGAAATTGGAATAAAGTAAATGATCACATATATTCTTATTCTGAGCAAAAGAAACAACTGATAGACAAATGAATCCAAAATGAAGATCAATCAGAAGCTATATACAAGCCGGGTTTAATATGGAGAAATGGAGGATACTACAGGCTGTTCATTTTATCTGTTCACTCCAGACAATCTTTGCATAGGCAACATATTATACACCCCAGACACGACTTCGTCCACTTTTTTTTATGAAGCAATCATAGCAATCACGGAAGAAAAATGAGGAAGATGTCAATGCCAAATAATGACAAAATTGAACAAATAAATTCTCAATTTATTAATAGATCAGATTACTACGAAAACGAATTTATAATAAATGTTCAAAATGCCTGCATCCACTATCTTCACTAAGTCGTATCCTACGTTCAAAATTTCTAAGAATTGTAACATATCGGAAGTTATAGAATATAGATCTGCATGAGGTTATTGTCCTTTCACGTAAGTGGTTTTCATTTTCGATTGGGACAATATAAGTGTCATTTTTCACCTTCCCCCAAAGAAAAAAATCTAATGGCGTTAGATCAGGGCTCCGTGCCAACCTCGGTGTATGTAGTTCCTAACGTCTCTCCGATAATGAGCGTTACCAACAATTCCACACCAAGCATTAACTTTGAAAACTTCTTGGAAGTGCTTTTCTTGATACCAATGGGAATTTTACTGGGCATATTAATGTAAGTTGTGTCTGTTTACACACCCGTTTTTGGTAAATGTGGCTTCATCCTTAAACAAAACATTAAATAAAAAATCTTGATTGTCTCGTAATTGAGCCCTCACGAATTCGCAAAACACTAGCCGTGGGATAAAATCGCGTTCTTTTAATCGTTAGACAATTTTCACATGATATGGATGAAATCGGTTTGCCTTTAAGATGTTGCAAACCGAACCCAAACTAATCTCCTTGCATTCTGATTTTATTCATGTGGGGATTTTTTGCTACAATTTCAATTAGAGCAGGTTCATTATCCGGCATTGTTACAGTTCGATTTCTAACTTTATTTTTTTTTGAATTGCCCAAATTCTGGTAAGTTTTTTGAAGTTTTTTAAACGCTTGATTTGAGGGAGTTCTTCTATTGAGATATTACCTGGCGCAAAGAAGAACAGCATCAAATATAAATATTTTGTCACTCTTTCCCAATATTAATAGCATGTCTGTTTTTTCAGAATACGAAAACATTTTAAAGCAAACGTAAATTGAAAATATTTGGCTGACAGAAATAATTTGTCATAATTTTGGTTCTGATCATTACTATCCATGTATTCATTATTATTTAAATAACAAAATGAAACGTAAAATAGGTTGTCTATGCAAAAATCTTCATGCGTGAAAAGATAAAATCAATACCCTGTATATCCGAGCTGCCAAAAACTCTAAATCATCAAACTATAAATTTTATATGCAGGTTGTCCCAGTCATGTTCCGCGCCTTATGTACTGAGAACGGATAGAGATATCAAAATTCCGTAACACCATTATTTTTAGCTTAAAGGGACAGTGCAAATATGTCTTTTACCTGAGAAGGCACACAGCATATATGCGTTACATTCGTAATGTAAGTTAAGCTTTCCCATTCTAACCAAAAATGGCGTTTGGAGATTTTCAATATCTCTATCTGGTCTGACCCTAGAATGCCGCGGACTTTTTACTGGGACACTCTGTATAATGGACGATGCCAAATGTTAAAATTTTGTTTTTTGAAATAATCAAATTATTACAGTGGCACAAGCAAACACTTTTAAGGGAATCAAGCAAATTTATATCAAGTATTAAGCAATTGAAAAAATAAAAAATGTTCTATTTATTGCAGTATAAAAACAAGGATTTTTTTTTTAAACTTGAACGTTCTTTTTAATAGCCCAGATAAACGATTTGCCAGATTTTTATTTACCCAACTTAATCCCCTTATTGCCCACTGTAGAAGAGGTAAACATTATCTCTTGCTTATCCGACCGAAAAATTTACCATCCACCAGGTGGGCCTGCTGTTAAATAAATTCTGCCTTAGCTATAGGTATAAGGACAGGGATTTTTAATTTGTTATTTATACTGGAACAGTGCAACGACGTGGTACCCAGCTGTAGTTTCCAACTTTAAACATTAGTGGATTTCGTTTAGGGAAGTGTACCAGTGAATTTAATTCTTGTAAATAAACATGGGACGCAGATGTGCTAAAAGGAAGCTAGTTCCCAAGAGGAAAGTTGTGGTACCATTGGATGAAGTATTTAATTGCCCCTTTTGCAATCACGAGAAGTCTTGCTACATCAAAATGTGAGTATTTGTTTTTTTTAACCATTTATATACTCCAGTTACAAATGTAACTTGTTTTAGGACATGTAATAATTTGTATTTTTTTTTTCAGGGATAAGGGTCGAAGTATAGCAAAAACAAGGTGTGAAGTTTGTTTGGAAGCATTTCAAACTAGAATACACCTTCTCTCAGCACCATTGGATGTGTATAACGACTGGATCGACGCTTGTGAATCTGTAAATTAATTTTACGTTTTCTATTGTATAGTTTAGTACTTACACAGTGTTTGACTTTACATGTTTGTGAATATTTAAAATTATTTTATCATGAATGTAATTTGCTAATGTTCACTGCATTAAAACTTTTTGTAAATAATTATATCATGATTTTTTACCCTTAAATTTTTCCCAGAGAGATGACGATGCTTCTTTTTGGCAAAGACAACACATTTCAACGAAAAAAAAATCGTAAGTTTTTGAAATATACATTCAGTAAATAGAACACTCTTTATTTTTCAATGGGACAATATTTGATATGAATATATTTATTAAACTACTTGAAAAATAGTCAGTTGTTCTGTTGTAATTTTCAATTATTAAAAAAAAAAAATAAATGAGTGAAAACGTTAAGAATTTACGGTTGGCATACAAGATACATACTTAGGTAAATACTTGAAAATTTGAACACCTATTACCTAACATCTATTATTTTTGTTATGTATAACACAGCAGTCATTATGACATATGACATCATTGTATTCCCAGATCGTTAAAAATTGCATGTTCTTTAGTTATTCCTATAATAGTTATACTGCTTTAGAAAAGTTTTTAAAACGTGTAAAATGTGAATTTTACGCTTAGGTTAATTGTTTTTAAATCAAATTTTATCGAAACAATTGCTGAATCTGTCAAGATCGTTGAAAAGCATAAGATATTCAATTGGGAGTTTTTCTAAGACAAATGACATAAGGAGATCGACATAACAGCGACACAACAAACCAAGATGAAGATTAACCTGAAGCTATATGCAGGCCGAGTTTAATATCAAGATTTCAAGCGTGTATCTGAGCTGTCACAACTCTTTCAATACTCTATTCATTCTTAAGGTAACAGGTTTACTATAAAATTTGAACTTCTGTCAATAATATTTATGACACTTATATTTATGAATAAACAGTTGCACAAGATAGGGACACACCAGTTAGTCAAGAAACAATAAGGCAATAAACATTATTTAACCTAAGTTCACACTTTTATGATAATCCTTAAAACTTAGCTCTGCCACTTCTATTTGCCGACGCTATATAAAGCCGTGGAGTTAGATTAGGAAGAACCTGTACAATCGATGGTGTTCAGATTCAAAATTTTATTTTTTGCAAAATGTTACAATGAAACAACCAAACATTTTTAAGGAAAGCGATGGAGTTATACAGGTTGCCGCATCCAAGTCTGGACATAGGGAGTTAACATGGCAAGTTAGTTTTTATTTTATAACATCTCCCCAGATCACTTTAAAGCTATTATTTAGTGATGCCTTCGCGGAGGTCGAAGAGCATCGCACTCATTTACTGTGAAAAGATTTTAAAAATCGTATTTTGAAATTCGCGCCCGATCCGATTTGTCGCGAAATGTTCCGTCGCACTGCCGAAGTTCGGCGATTGCGTCTTTGGATTAAGCATGCAAAATCCAAATGCCAAAGTGAAATTAGAAATTATTCTCAGAAATCAACGAACAACTCAAACTGAATTATTTTATTCAGTGTGATGATTATTGTAGGACAAATTAAATGGAATAAATGCAAAAATTGATCCATTCATTCGTTATAGTACGCGACCCCGTCAAACGAGCCATCTCCAACTACACTCAAGCCGTATCCAAAAAGCCCGAGATGAAGATTTGGAACAGCTGGTCTTTCTCAAAACCCCATCGGCAGCATTGTGACATATCCTGGGAGCCCGTCAAGCTAGGAATGTACTCGCACTGGCTCACTCAGTAATCACTAGAGAGCGGATTTTATGAAATTTGCATATCAGTTATTTTTTGCATATAAGTCTTGATATTTAATATGTGAGCGAATCATGCAAATTAAAAATGAATACAGCTATAAAAAAATTGCATATTTGCATATAAAGCGCTCTAAAACGATCAAGGACCTGGGTGTCATGTTTGACAGTAAAATGTCTTTCTGTGACCATTACGATAGCATCATAGCGTCATCCTATAAAACATTGGGCTTTGTGTTGCGAAATGGTAAACTTTTTAATTCAGAGGAAACATTCTTAATTCTGTTTAAAACTTTTGTTAGATCTTAGCTAGAATATGCAAATTTTATATGGTCTCCAATATATAATATCCATACAACTTCCGTAGAAAAGGTGCAACGTCGATTTGCAAAGTCTCTATTCTATTTTCGTACTGGTTCATATCCGCCCAGAGGGTATGATCATAGCTTTCTCCTTAGGGATGTCGACCTTCCATCTCTATCCAGTAGGCGAGAATACTTCTCAATCAACTTTCTTCACCAGCTTGTATCAGAAGTTGTTGACTGCAGTGATCTGTTGTCCAAATTGTTCTTTCAGTTCAAATCGTTCAATTTCCGAAATCTGAATGTTTTTCAGCTACAAACACCAAAATCTAACGCACTGCAGATAGATGTCTCCTGTGCATAAGATGATAAAAAAATATTCTCGCATGGAACAAGATGGTCTTGATATATTTTGTTGCAGCAAAGCTGATATCAAAAAGACGACTTTCAGATATGCTTAATTCAAATCGAAGATTATCCTTGTCCTATAATTGGGTTCGCCTGTTGGACATTGTAATTCTTAATAATAATAATAATAATAATATATTTGCCTTCTGCTGCATATTTCACGTAACGGGTACATATTTTGCATTTTTATCAATTTTTGTGCTAATTTGAAAAAAAAATTGTCATTCCATCGGCATTTATCTAAAAAAACAAAATTTCATTAATCATATTGCAAATACATATTGTCCTCAGTAGAGAGCGGATTTTATGAAATTTGCATATCCGTTATTTTTTGCATATAAGTCTTGATATTTAATATGTGAACGAATCATGCTAATTAAAAATGAATACAGATATAAAAAAAATTGCATATTTGCATATATTTGCCATCTACTGCATATTTCACGTAACGGGTGCATATTTTGGATTCTTATCAATTTTTGTGCTAATTTAAAGAAAAATTGTCATTCTATCGGCATTTATCTAGAAAGACGAAATTTCATTAATCATATTGCAAATATTGTCCTGAGCTTCAAATAACTGAGAAAGGTTTGGGTTTTATGGTAGTTTGGAGGAACCATTGGGTGTTAAGCCATCCTTCCAGGTCAATTCGGGTCCTACTTACTTTTGGAAATCCCGTTCATTCCCAATATTTTTGTTCGTTACTTAAGTGTATAAATGGTATGTTTTATGGTGGTCGAAGGGACGTTATCCTATCATTTTTCATCGTGCGTTTGCATTTAAGCATTTAAAGCAATAGAGGTGTGTCAATATGTAGATAACTGAAATTAATTTGTGGATTAAACCTTTTCCTGAACTTATTCTTCAAGAAGGAACTATGTTTTGTCGCGCCTGCTGTAATCCGGTAAGCATTTTTACATCTGGGGACGTACTTTTTCTACTTAGAAAAGCATATTTTAGAATCACCGGAAAAACTTTTTGTTGTAACGGAACACCTAACGCCATCATCCCACGCCACGCTGAAGCTCAACCACGGCCCCACTCCGCGCGCATTCGTTAGTACACTGTGTCCGCTACCCACGCGCTCAGTGCCATTTACGCTCGAATGATGACGCTCTCGGCAACAGCCTACGCACCGTGGAATTCAAACGGACTAGAAGAGGCCCTCGGAACGACCACCAGGCGAATTCAATTCATCCCCTTGAACCGCACTACTCGGTGGTCGACCCAAGGTTTTATTTGGAAAAGGCAGTACTCGAACTGGGTTTTGAATTGGAATAATCCCTCGGCTCCGATAAGCGCGCTCTAAATACGGCCAATATTGGACCTTGGAGATTCCATCAGCCTTTCACGATACCGCGAAAAAGCCCGCGTCTCCACCCCACGATGACAGCAGTTCAGATGACCCAAGAGCAATTTCGGGAATTGCTCAATCGAATAACTGATTACCACCTGATTACCACCCCCGGAGGTGACATCGCTCAAAAGCAATACGCGACACCTCACCCAATGCGCGGCACGTTTCGACGGCACCCGTAGTCACGCTGCTGTCGAGGAGTTCATTACGGCCGCAAATATCTTCAAGGATATGGAAGGAATCAGCGACCAAGCGGCCATAGCGGGATTACCGCTATTGCTTACAGCAGAGGCCAACCAATGGTGGAACGGGGTGAAGAGCACGATCGAATCGTGGAAACACGCCATCGAGTTGATTCGAAAAGCTTTCGCTCCGCGCCGTGCAAATCACCGCCTCTTCCTCGAAATACAAGGTGATTGCGAAATACATGCAAAAAAAATGGGGAATAGCGCACAATATGATTATGTCACTGGGTAAAATTCACGGTCCTAAGTAGTAGCAGTGTCTAGAAAAAATTGTTTGAAATTAAATGTAAATTGGTGTACGCGCCGCTGGACTGTTTTGTGACCTACATAATTACTACAATGAATGGAACAGAGCGAGTCGGATTAAGAACCAAAAAAGTGACTTTATCAGGCACTTTTTTAATTGCAACGTGAAAAACACGAAAAGGGCCAGTTAGCATCGAGCGGTCGGTGAAATCGGTTTATGGTGGAGTTTTCCCATGCAGATTGTGTCGATATGGTAATTGGTGCGCGAACATTTACATCAGTAGTACAGCAACTCCGAGATCATGGTACCTTCAACTTCAAACTCACGATCGTGGCCGTGATAGGACAGAAAGAAGAAGTTGGATTTTCACAGCTTGTAGTGCATCCTACATTAAAAGAATACGGCCACATCCAAACCATGTTGACAAAGTACAGGGTTTGGAGCCCGCTGATTGTCCACGTTGTGTAACTCACTTTTTGTCCGACCAAACTCCACATGCTCGTCAACAAGTACGATTGCAAGAGACGGTTTTCGATAAATGTGTATCGGTTGGATGAAACAGTTCGTTTGTGAAAATCAACAGTGTCCAGAAATTATCGAAGAGCTTCAACAACAAGTGAAAGTGGCAGCCGCTACTCCGGTCTTTTTTTACCTATCAACAAACATCTTGCGACGCTCTAACGCCTGTATGGCTAGTCAAGGACAACATTTTCAACATTTCTTATAAAAAGGTAGTAACATTTTAAGTTGCTCTTATTTTTGTTCCAATAAACAATGCAAAATCGTTGTGGCAAGGACCAAACATCCGTCAGAATCAAAAGTTGATCATCATGAAGCATTACCAAAAAATTTTCGCACTGACCTTTAACGATGAATGAATAAATGAATGAACGAATGATAAGCAGCAAAAAGTCGGTTTTACTTTTAATTGAAACTGAAAGTGTTTAGGTCGTTTTTATTCGAACGTTTTTCCAACTCTGTTTACAAGGTGGCTCAGTGCCTTCGTATCGAGGGTGGTTCATGGGGGTTTTGTCCCATTCGATTTTTAATTTGTTTTTTCTATATTTCGACTCTACTAGGGTGGGGGATGCCGTGGTTAAAATATTTGCACTTATTTCGCAGTCACCCTGTATTTAATTATACCCAGCCAGAAGACCTGCCCACCGACAAATATGTAACTCTACAGAGAGAGCGGTTGGGGCAGATGTCCCGCGAATTGGACGAGCAGTGGCAACTTGATGTCATTTACGGTCTACTACGCTACAAGATCCGCGATCGGGTTCCTCGCACTGATATCGCCACCTTTCAAGAACTGCTCGAAAGGTGCAGGGATGTCGAGGAAAACGAGCGCGAGAGTGGAACCACCAAACGAGTCACGCCAGCGGCAGCCAGCGCCGCAACCGCACCCGCCAATGAGAGAAAGGAGAGAACAAGAATCAAGTGCCAGTTCTGCAAGTGTTTCGGACACACGGCACAGGAATGTCGCAAGCAAAAAAGGTAAAAGATGTCCCAGAACCAGGAAGACCAGATCATCCGATGTTACGGGTGCAACAAGCCCGGAGTATATCGCAGGAATTGCCCGACCTGCAGTTCAAAGGCAGTAACGGCTGTATCGGCGCTTCCTGCAGAGCCACTGGGGTTCTGCGCCGTTGATACGGTCAGGTTATAGCCACGAGTCCGCCCTGCGATCCGTATTAAAATAGAAGACACCTGGGCAACTGCCTACCTCGACACCGCCGCATGCGTAAGTGTCGCAAGCGCCAGCCTGTTCAAGGTGTTGACCGCTAGAGGACTTCACGCGGGCGAAGAAAATGTAGAGGTCACACTAGCCGATGGAGTGACCTGGACCACAAGGGTCCCAACGGTAAGAACGCAGGTCAGTCTAGATGGCCGAAATATTCCTACCACGTTCGCCATGATTTCGGGTCATGAAGGTACGAAGACATTGCTAGGCGCCGACTTCATCGAAGACGTACGCTTAGTCTTGGACCTAGCAGGACGAAGCTACCACTTCAAAGGTGAACCCCAACGAGAATCTCCATTCGTAGAGCAAGCGGTCTACAATGCAAAGGTGCCCACTGACGCCAAAGTACAAACTACCCTAGCGTCCATGCGACCTTCAGATCCACTCGACTCTCTGGAGGAGTCATCCAACCCTTGAAAGATAGCTCCAGAAATAATGGACGTAGACGATGACAATTGCTTTGGTCCACCGCCGCCGATTGCTAAGAAAGCCCCACAAGGTCGCTGGCACGTGTATCAGGCTCCTTATGCCATTGAGTATATGATGCACGATGCATGCCTAGCTTGGGACGCAGTCAGTACCGAACAGAACTACCTCTTCCCAGAGAAACCCCGTAGAACTACATGAGTTCACCTGTTCTCCGTACACCTCCGCGCAAACGAAGCCCAATCGCTATCAGAGGGACAGCGCGGAAACTTAAACCAAATACTCGAGGAGTACGAAGATGTCTTTCGAGAGCAAAGACCACCAACCCCGTATTTGGAGCATGTTATTCCCACTGGGGAACACACTGCCATCTCCCAGCTACCATATCGGCTGACCCCAGCAAAGAAATCGACGGAATGCTTGAGGCAGACATCATAGAGGAGTGCGATAGCCCCTGGGCATCCCCCGTTGTCATGGTGCCCAAGCGAGACGGTACCATTCGGTTGTGCATCGATTACTGTAAACTGAACTCGATCACGACTCCAGATGTTTATCCACTCCCGAGGATGGATGACCTCCTCCATTCAACTGGGGAAAGTTGCCATATAACCACCCTCGACCTACAAGCTGGTTATTGGCAAATTCGAGTCAGGACGGAAGACCGAGATAAGACCGCCTTCATATGTCCATTTGGCCTGTACCGTTTCACTCGAATGCCGTTTGGACTACGAAATGCACCAGCCATGTTTCAGCGCCTAATTGATAGATTCAAAGCAGGACTCCCAGATGTTACGCTCCCCGGCTACCTTGATGACTTAATTGTCATATCCAAGGACTTCGAGAAACACCTGAAAGATCTACGGCAGGTACTGGAACGATTGCGTCTATACCAATTACGCTTCAGACGGCCAAAGTGCACATTCTGATGCCAACGCACTCGGTATCTCGGACACTATGTATCACCAGAAGGAATATCGTTTGCAGAAGACAAAGTCACTGCCTTACTCGAACGAGCAGCTCCAAGAAACCTGAAGCAGCTCCAGATGTTTCTTCAAACGTGCTCCTGGTTTAGAAAATTCATTCCGCACTTTGCAGAGGTCGCTAGGCCTCTCACCCAGTTAACCAAGAAGGACGCTATCTGGGAATGGGGGTCATCCCAGGAAGCCGCCTACAATTCTTTAAAGGAGAAGTTGACATCGGCCCCTATTCTACGACAGGCCGATCTCAGCCAACCATTTGTGCTACGCACTAACGCTAGCGCCTATGCACTCGTTGCATAGCTCTCCTCCAGGGGGAGGGAAACGACAAACGGCCTATCGAGTATGTCAGTCGACTCCTAACGGACGCAGAGAGAAACTATTCTACCACGGAACGCGAAGCTCTTGCGGTCGTCTGGGCACTGACGAAATTCCGCGGTTACGTTGAAGAAAGCTCCGTGGTTGTCATCACCGATCATCAACTTCTTCGATGGCTGATGACACTAAAAACTCCCACGGGCCGCCTCGCAAGGTGGGCCTTACAGCTGCAACCATACAACCTCATTGTTCAGTACACACTAGGGAAGGCTAACGTGATCGCCGATACACTTTCTCGACCACCGATCGTCCCTAGTTCATGCCAGGTTAATGTGGTAGAGATCGACCTCCCTACAGACTCCGCCAACAACAATTAGAAGATCCCGAACTGAAAACGATCATCGGGGCCCTATCATCGATGAAAGCCGAAGAAACCCAACCCTGGACTTCCAAGGGATACCTACTAACCCAAGGAGTTCTCTAACGCTATGGGCCAGACAGCGATAGAGAAGAAGCCCAGTACGCAGTTCCTAAGGACAAGCGTATCACCGTCCTTAAGGAATATCACGATGCTCCAACAGCCGGACATCTAGATGTAGAACGCACCCTATCCCGCATAACCCAGCGCTATTACTGGGTAGGAAAACACGTCAAATTCTGCCCCGAATGCCAGAAATACAAGCCTTCAAACCTCAAACCAGCAGGCCTACTTTAGACGCCCGTGATGCAACAACGGATGGGGGTCATCTCCATAGATCTATTCGGACCACTTCCTACCTCCGAAGAGGGTTTCCAGTGGACATACATCATTGGCGACTACGCAACCAAGTGGGTCGACTTGGACCCTCATCAACGAAGTATTTTTGAGCTATGGCGTGCCCAGACGCATCATCAGCGACAACGGCACCCAATTTGTCAGCGCTGTACTCCAGAAGGCCCTCTACTGTCTGGGAGTCACGCAGTCCTTCACCCCAACGTATCACCTAGAGGCAAATCCAATAGAAAGGAAAAATAGGGATATGAAAACACTCATTGCCAATCCGATAGGGAAAAATCCGCATACCCAATGGCCCGATAAGCTCCCCGCAATCCGATTCGCCATGAGTACTGCCATTTGCAGCAGCACCGGATTCACCCCTGCCTACCTAATGTTCGGACGCGAGCCTCGGACCATCCGCGACGTCACCCAGGACCTACGGGGCCTCAGTCAAGCCCGTGAAACTCACGAAAAGGAACAGCTTCGTCAAAAGTGCCAGGCTGACAAAGGAAGAAGGCCCGTCCCAGAGTACAACCCCGGTGACTTAGTACTTGTAACAACTCACAGTCTCAGCAAAACCCGCGCTGGAATAAGCTCTAAATTTGCACCTCGACGAGATGGGCCCTATCGAGTACTTCAAGCCCGTGGTCCCACTTCATACGAGATCGGAACCAACACAGATCCTTCGCAACCACTGGGGACATACCATAGCTCCCAACTAAGACCTTACCTCAGTACCACCCAGGAAGGCGCGCCGCCTGCACCCATCATGCCCATTCGGAAACGGGGTCGTCCTAGGAAAAACCCCGCGGTCGAGAACCAATGATTGGGACGATACTTTTGGTCCTGAGGGGGAGGATGTAACGCAAGGCCGACTGAATTAATGCGTCATAAGACCTGCTCACTTTGCAGAAAATTCGGTTTTCAAAAAGTAGGCCGTGACGTTTAGAAAGTGGCGACATCTGTCTGCCAATTCTAATCAGTTACTGTCAATCCTTGGCGGGAAACGTAAATGTTCTTGTCAATTATAATATAACAAGTGATATGATTATTATCGATAATATTTCGAGTGAAACCGAGCTGCAGATTCAACGAGTGCGAAGCACGAGTTGAATGTGCTGCTTCGGTTTCACGAGCCATATCTTCGATTATTAATCATATCACGAGTTATATTCAACATGAGAATATAATAAATGAACACATTTTTTGATAATAGAATTGATTTCGTCGTTTTGAGCTTGCCCCCAACGTTGGCAAGCCATAAAAGACAAAAAAATTTATGAAATTCTAAAATTTGTCAATTTGACAGTTTTTAAATTTAGGTAGCAACAGACCACAATAAGGCAATAAAATTATTATCGCTGTGATAGACATGTAACTAAGGGCATGAACAAATTCTATTGGAAGAAATGGGATCATGTGTTACATGAATTATATTCTCAGCGTAATTTTCTCAGTTTATTTTCTTGCTCCATTTTTCACATTTCGTGTTTGATTTAACAATTTTTTCGTGTTCAGTTTCTCACTTCTGTAACAATGGGTAGACGCTGTGCTTTGTACAAAAATAAAGACTTACCTTTGTGTGAAATACCTCAAGACCCCAACACTAGAAAAGAGTGGTTCGAGTTCTTCAAAAAACACTACAGTAAGTATTTTTTAGTCAAATTTACGGTAGACACTTTTCCGATCCACTTGCAGATGCATTCAAAATAACGATTTTACTGTAATTTGCAAGAAGCATTTCAAAGAAAAATGTTTCAAGAAAGTTGCTACATGAGTTTTCAATTTTTCAGTTCTTCCATTTTTTTAATTACAATTTTTCGTTTCGGTTTTTGTTTTATTTATTTTTTAAATTTTTCGCTTTTCACTGTTCGGATTCCATCATTTTTCTTTTTTTTCAAAGTGAATTTTTCCAGTTTTTGGATTTTTCAAGTTTTCAGTCTTCAGTTTTTGGCTTTTCAATTTTAAACTTTTTTAATCAAAATTCCAAAAAATGTATTTTATTCTAATGTTTGATAACAAACAGCAATCTATTTCAACTTATGTACACATTAATTCATTATTTACATACTTATTTACAACATAGGAACTTATAAACTACAATATATGCACATATCTCAACTACAAAGTAAAAATATCCCTCACATGTCATGATACTTTTTTTAATAAACCGACAAAACTATGATTAAGTAAGAAAATACGACAAGGTTGCAGTCCCTCTTCGGTATTTTTGTTCCAATTCAGATTTTTACAGTTTCTATCAACAACACTATTCCCAAAAGAAAACCTGCTTCAAATACGTGCTTTGGTTTTGTTAAGTGTTTTTTCATCTGTGTACCAACTGTCAAGAAGAAAGATAGTTTCGTAGTTGCCATGCTTGAGCATCTTCAGTATTTGGTCGCAGTAAATTTCCCGCTTCCTCTCTGAATCAAACTTTGTCAGTTTGTCAAAAGAGTATGTTTTTGGGAAATCGTTGTGAAATGCTTAAAACACTATGAACAAATTTAAACCACAACCACGACTTGGTACAAAATGTTCATTTTTGTAATGCAAACCCATTGGATCTATATAGTGATAAAAATATTCGACAATGGAAAACAGCCTTGACGTCGTTTTTTGCTAATTCTGAGTACAAGTACTTAGTTAAAAGGTATCATGGCACTTTACATTTCAAAATTTTTAAATATTTTGTGCTCGAAGCGCCGAACAGATGCAAATACAAAAACGCGTCTTGAATGCGTGAACAACGAATCTAGCGCTGACATTTGTTAGACATGAATGCTGCATCCGTTGGGCGATCCTGACAAAAAAGACACACAGACGAAATAAATTACACATTAGAGCAAATATTTACGACACTACTTACAAATAATAAAGTTATTATCAAACTCATATTAGAAATAGAATTAATTGTGCGATGGAAAACTATCTCAATCAAAGAGAATGTGTTAAGAATATGTTAAATGATGTTACCTGTGAACGGTTTGGTCATGTAAATAATATTAATCTGATTAAGATGATTTTCTATAGCACCATACTGTTTTCTATGCAGTGATTTTGGAATGTATGGACAATTTGTAGCCACTACGATGACAAGATGAAGTTCCTGCTGATAGTGCAGGAATTTCGCCTAAATTCTCTGGTTTAGAATTCATTTAGCGTATGCTTTAATGCAATTTTAAATATTTTGTGATATTGTGAAATTTTAAAATTATAAAATTTCCCAGGCATAACACTCGACGGCAAAATATGTTTTACTGTTCCACTTGCAGAAGTAATTTACTCATGATGTCGCCTATAGTTGGTATATGTCGTTTCTTCAATAATATATCGATGAGTTGTGATGTGACAGACAAATTTTCAAACATTGTTGAATCTTTCCCTGTTCATTGTTTTTTTACTGTTGGGAAAGATATTAATAATAATAATAATAAAACTGTAAAACGCATTTCTGTTGATATTGTCCTGAGGTCGGTTAGCGGTATTAAACCCATTTGTCAAAATTTGAGGTTAGCAACCTGATTCGGCCTAAGATATATTTTGTGGTGATACGAAATTACAACACCAGTTGCTGTTTTTAAATTCGTTTTTTTGGCAGGCAGGAAAAGTCTATAATACAAAATGTGATAAATAAAAATAAGTACTTTGGTAGGGAAATTTACCTAGTTTTGAACCGGAAGTATTTTTCAAAACATCGTTCCAATATTAGTTCTTGACGAATAACAGAAGTTTTGGTTCCAATTTTTTTAAAAGTTATGGAAACGCCTGTACTGAAATGTTAAATCAAATTTATAAAGTTAATTTCAAAATATTTTTACTTACCTTAGTTTATGTGTTTTGTTTGCATTTTTCAAATTGGATAGTAGGACGTACGTTAGTTTTTGCTGCAGTTCTCTTCGTATTGTTGTGAAGGCCTCACGAAAGACATTTGTACTGAAATTTCATAATTGCATAACGCCAAATATATTTAGATGATGACTCACCTAAGTAATAGTAAAAGTTGGAGCTTAGCTGAGTTTGGCCGAAAATATAGTTGAAAAGTTTTGGTAAAAAAGTGACCGATCAAGTTAATGTGTGGTCGTCAACTAATTAAAATTTGGGACACTATCAAAATAACTTATCGAAAGTTCAAAATTAGAAGAAAATAAATTTGGTGAAAGTTAAAAATCCGAAAATGATACTTCAGAAAAAACTACAAAGAAAATATTTATAAAAGAAATCGTCAAAATTAGTTTATTCAAGTGAAATATGTGACCATAAAAGAAAGTGACTTATTTGGCTTGTGGTTATATTTTCCATAGATTTAAAAATTACGTGAATCTCAAGAATATGTTTAAATATAAGAATAGATAAATAAAGAAATTAATAAACTTCAGAATATCTGAAGACAGATGAAGGATATAGGTAGGTACCTATGTATACAAAGATATACATCATAAAATAGTGTACTTCTTTTAATTTTCGTCTTTCGTTAATTGTGTTCCACTAATTCTCAAATCCATTTCCTACTGTTATTAAATGGTGCTCTATGTTTCTCAGATTATTTTACCTTGTGTCAAAACAGTTTCTTTTTTTTGGCAAAATAATTTCGTCGACATCAGCCAATGTGGACAGCACTTTAATATTCTACTAAACACTGTTAGAAAATTTTACTCGACTAATCAAGTGAAGAAAGAAGTGCTGGGCAGCGCCCGAAAAAGTTAACTGAACAACAGAAAGAACAAATATGCAATTGGATTGATAAAGACTGTGTTTAACTCTTACGGAAGATCACCAAGTAACTGTAGCGCAAACAAAGTTGAAGGTCAGCTGACAGGTCGTAATTAGTCGATTACGATTTTTTAAAACCTTATTGAATCACTTACAAGAAGATAGTATTAGCGGCGCACGGACATATCTTAATGAACAATGTAAGATTTCACAGAACTGAATAAATTCAACAATTGATACAAACCCATGGAGTTTTTCTTGTATTTCTACCTCGATATAGGACTTTTCTTAACCCAGTAGCTCAAAACTTGGTCGAAAAGTGGTAATGACGTGTGCAGCCCCCTTTGAAATCTACAGATCAAACCTAATTGGGAAACTGTTTAATCAGTGGAAAGTGATTATTAAAAGAAGTCATCCTAGAAACGAAGACGAATTAAATATGCAATATCCAAGTACACAATGCTTTTGACGCAATAATTTGTGGGGATTGCCTAAACAGAAATGAAATTTTGAACTTAAATAATTTGTTATAGGTGATGATAGATTGACATATTTGTTAAAATAAATTACTTGGGCCCTTGTAGCTAAAATACAAAATATTTATTAGAACAGAGGGAAAGTATCTGCGATAAATTGAAAAAATTTTGGCATATGATATCAAAATGGCAAATACGGGAAAACGGTGTCAAATAGTGAAACATATTCGACAAATAAAGAAAAACACTGTATTACGAAAAATTATTGTAGAAATAAATTTTAATTTTAATCAAACTAGGTTAAATTGGTCCAAGACAGGACATTTCTCGCTCCTGAAATACGATCGAAACAAATTCAGTTTTTTTTTATTATTTTTTTTTTTTTTGATAAATCCTATAATTAAAGTATGTAATAATATCTCTCAAAGGTTAAGGTAACATTCTTTTTAATAGATAGAGCAAAATTACCGTCCCTAATATCATCACCAATATAACAATAAAAAAATGAGGCGGCGGTTGGTAATAAAATATTGAAAGTTTGGGCCGGCGTAGAGGAGTTTTGGATCACCGTTGAACTAATCATTCGACAGATTTTTGGTGACTATTCGAGTTCAACCATCCTATTAATTTTATTAAACGCAAGGTTTTGCTCCACATTTTACTAAGTATTCGACAATTTTTCTGTGACCTTGAGAGGAAGCTGCGTAAAGCGGTGTCTGACCATCATTATCAGCGCGATTGATTTCGGCTCCACATTTCACCAGGCATTCGACAATTTTTTCGTGACCTCGAGAGGGAGCCACGTAAAGCGGTGTCCGACCATCGTTATCAGCGCGATTGATTTCGGCTCCGCATTTCACCAGGCATTCGACAATTTTTTCGTGACCTCGAGAGGAAGCTTCGTAAAGCGGTGTCCAACCATAAACATATGCGCGATTGATTTCGGCTCCGTATTTCACCAGGCATTCGACAATTTTTTCGTGACCTTGAGAGGAAGCTACGTAAAGCGGTGTCTGACTATATTTATCAGCGCGATTGATTTCGGCTCCGCATTTCACCAGGCATTCTACAATTTTTTCGTGACCTCGAGAGGAAGCTACGTAAAGCGGTGTCTGACTATATTTATCAGCGCGATTGATTTCGGCTCCGCATTTCACCAGGCATTCGACAATTTTTTCGTGACCTTGAGAGGAAGCTACGTAAAGCGGTGTCTGACCATATTTATCAGCGCGATTGATTTCGGCTTCGCATTTCACCAGGCATTCGACAATTTTTTCGTGACCTCGAGAGGAAGCCACGTAAAGCGGTGTCTGACCATCATTATCAGCGCGATTGATTTCGGCTCCGCATTTCACCAGGCATTCGACAATTTTTTCGTGACCTTGAGAGGAAGCTACGTAAAGCGGTGTCTGACCATATTTATCAGCACGATTGATTTCGGCTTCGCATTTCACCAGGCATTCGACAATTTTTTCATGACCTCGAGAGGAAGCTGCGTGAAGCGGTGTCTGACCATCATTATCAGCGGGACTGATTTCGGCTCCGCATTTTACCAGGAATTCGACAATTTTTTCGTGACCTTGAAAAGAAGCAGCGTGAAGCGGTGTCTCACCACTTTTATCAACGCAATTGATTTCGGCCCGGTATTTCACCAGGAATTCGACAATTTCTTGGTGACCTTGAAAGGAAGCTGCGTAAAGCGGTGTCCGACCATATTTATCAGCGCGATTGATTTTGGCTTTGCGTTTGACTAAATACTCTACAACTGTTACATGCCCCTTTTGAGAAGCCATTATAAGAGGCGTACTACCATCGAATTCTACACTAAAATTTACTTCATTATTAGAAATACTCGAAGATGAAAATAATATTTTAAACGCTTCTGCGTATCCGTACAGAGCGGCAAAAAATAAAATATTAATTCTGTCTGTTGGACTATACGAATCTTTCAGTTGTAATTTGCATGGTTGCAATAATTCCAGTTCCGCTCCCAAACTTTCACATTCCCGTGCCCATGCTAAGGGTGTGATTTTATGTAAAAAATCTTGTTCTAATATTTCACATTTATCTAACAAAAACAATAACGCTTTAGAATATTCCTTCGTTTCTAATGACGCATTCATGACTTCCTCGTTTGCTTCGATAACACAACCCATCAATTTTGTTTGTACTTTTAAACGTCTATGTCTTCGACCCCAAGAACAAATGAGATGTAAGGCACTTCTTCCACACTTATCTTTACGTTTTATTATTTCGTCCTCAAAGTTCTCCACCTGATCAAAATTTCTATACAGAATCGCAATGTGGATTGGTGAATTTTTGCCAGTTAACATGTCGAAGAAGAAACGTACGTTATTATACTTCGCATCAAAAAATATGTCCCTGTGTATCATTTCAAAATTTCTAGAAAAATACAAGGCAACAAAATATTCGGCAAACGAAGCATGTCCAAATTGCGGGATGCCATTTTGTAGTCCAGTCACGATACCAACAGTTGCGAAATCTTCAGAAACAGAATCTATCTTTTGCGAATAATCTATATTTAATTGTTTCAAAACACTTTCAGGAAATATTACTTTGAGCGCCAACTTTTGATATTGTTTCAATTTTTCTTCCTTGTCCTTCCTCACTTTTTCTTGCCAAAAATCATTGTTTACAGGAACTTTGCCTTCGTAGAAAAACTTAAATATTCCTTCAATAAAGTAACGATACATGTCAGTCAGGAGAAATTTATTATGTAATAACTCTGAATATTTTTCCTTATTTTGAAGTAAAACGTCTGTAAGCATAAAAATTTGAAGAGGGATTCCCAATATATCTATATGTTTTGTAAATGCAAACGTGGATTTAATTTTGTCGATGACTAGTTTCATATCTACAGGCTTAATAAAATTGTTAAGACGTTTCTTAATGTAGTCCTCTTGCTCGACTTCGCTGAGCTGATTGATACCCACTGACAGGGTATCAAATTTTTCTTCAAGAGAAGATCTCAAATGTTGCCTTGCAGTAGCCCACTGAATGAAACCTTTTTCTGATAACATAAGAATGAAATCTAAAGTACACTTTAAATACTGAGTAAATATTTCATCAAGAGCGTCCCATACATAAACCACATTTCGTTGCTTTAAACACATTGTAAAGAATTCTCGATCCAACCCAGCGAGGTCTCGATATTTTTCGTTTAAAATAAATGTTTCGAATTGTAATTCTGCTGATTTTTCAGACTTTGGTGAATTTTTAAAGAAAGACATAACATCTTGGGCGCTCAGAATCACGGTCCAATATCTCGCACAACAGTTGTTTTTTAGACTTTTCGTTAACTCGGTTTTGCCCATTCCTGGGTCAGCTGTTATTAGATTTATGTTGTTGCTGAATTCGGAAGACCAAATTTCGTTTTCGTTTTTGGAACGACTAGGTAATTTATATTTTCGCAGTTCATTAACAGATCCTTTGCTTTCAATCCATTCTAAATTTTGATCGTTGGAAAATTTAAAATAGTGTACAGTGTGGAATGCTGCTCCTTTAGAACATATTTTCTGAAAATCAGAGTCACTGCAATTTTTTTCACTTCTTATAAAAATTGAATTATCAAAAATTTTGGGGTCTGTATTACTTAAAAAACCCTCGATGTCTGTTAGAGTATGCTTTTTAGATATTTTCAATTGCTGAGAATTACCTTCGCAATTTAAAATGATAACTGTATTTCGATCAACATGTTCTAAATATTCAGTGTTTATAATATTGACTGACAAATATCTATCGATATAAAGATTGGGAAAATCTTCCTTTTTTCCATCTATATAGTATGGACCATTTGTCATCTCTAAAAGTTTTTCCACAGTAACATGCTTGAAAATTTCTTCATTTTTTTCGAAAGCAGTCACCAAATTACGTGGTTCTTTGCCTTGTATAGAAATGGTGAGTTTTCGCAATACTGTTTCATACAATTCGATTTCTTGTTCCAAGTTGGACAAGTTTTGAAACACAGAGTGTTCTGTCATCCATTCGTCATATTTTCCCTCGCCGAGTATAATAAATTTTACATCTGGACAGAGCTTAATAGCTTTCTCCATATTGACGTGTTCTTTCACAATGAGCGGACATTTCTCCATCAGCCATAACAATTGTGTCAACAAATTTGCATCCACATTTTCGACACTACTTATGTAATTAGAAGAAAGAGAATATAGTGATCGAACTTTGTTTAGTTCTTTGAGGTCAATGTTTTGGTTCAAATCTCCCCACAAATTTTTAACTGCGTTGCTGCCTTTTTTTTCCAACAACGTAATGTCGAACAGACAAATAGCCGCTCGAAGTATTTTCATTTCGTCTGTGACTGAACCAAAAACAAACGGTTCAATCTGAGAAGAAAGCAAACGAAGTGCGATGACACGTTGGATCATTCTTTTGCTTAGCTTTTCTTTTTTTCCATCTCGCATACTCCATTCTGATATGACCTCGACGTACTTCATGAAAGTTTCTTCGTAAGAGCAAAACATGTCAGTAAATTTATTCATTGTTGATTTTGTAAGAGCTTCAAAACGTTCTTGGGTTGTGTAAAGACGAAAGCACTCGAAGTATGTTTGGTACTGCCGAATTTTTTCAGGATTTTGTTTAGTCCATTCGTCCTCTACTATGTGAAATGTATGATAATAATTTATATTTTCAGAAATTCTTAAAACGTCGAAATCCTCTCCTGAAACTGTCTTTTTACTGACCTTCACATAAAACTCTTCCCCTTCTAGTTTAAATTTCGTTTCTTCTGAAGTTTTAAATGTATTTGTGGTGAATAATATAAATTCTTGCACTTCGCCTTGAACCTGTTGAGCAGATTTGAAATATTTGATTAAACTAAAGTCTCCCTTTTTGCCTGCCAGCTGCTTTGTAGTTAATTGTCTTTTTTTGTTACTGTGTTTTAATTGCAATGCTTTTGTTTTTATTCCTCTGTCTGTCTTAATTTCAATGACTACGTCATCAAAATCACCAAAATTTTTATCGTTCGAAGAAATGCGGAAATCTCTTATTTTACTGTCGCTTACCGTTTGTAGTGCGACGTTAGCGGTAACCAAATCTTCGTATTTTTTGCCCTTGTCGGTAGTTCCTCCTCGTTTTTCGAAAGTCTGAAACAGAATCAAAAACATGAATAAATCGAGAAAAACTACATATAATTCGTTTTAAAGTATAGACCTACAAAGTAGTTAATA
Organism: Zophobas morio; assembly: GCF_036711695.1. Classification (NCBI taxonomy): domain Eukaryota; kingdom Metazoa; phylum Arthropoda; class Insecta; order Coleoptera; family Tenebrionidae; genus Zophobas; species Zophobas morio. Next base: position 14,885,503 of record NW_026972111.1, read on the forward strand.
CTCGTATTCCTTGTTTTTTTTTTTATTATTTAATTACATTTCTAATGTAATCTGTCAGCTTGTATATCCATGTGAATATTAATGATTAACAAAAAATAATCATAAAAATTTAACAAAATGATACATCTCTAGAATTGCAGTAGGTGGCGCGTGCAACTACAAAATACTTACAGGCACGGAAGTCACGTATCTTTTATAAAAATCAATATAAAACTTTTATGAAATGCTGAAACATGAGGTAAAAAAATCAACAGCACTTCAACAGATTAGAATTGGAAATAATGTTGCGTATAAACCTAGGACAAGAAATCAGAATTTGTCTCTTACGTCCTATTCGACAGCAGGAATTAATATAAACAAATGCACTAATTGCACAGTTAACATTAGTCCTGGAGACTAAATTTGAATTTAGTTTTTTGATTAAAATAAAGAATTGTAGTACTTAAAAACCTTGTATTGTATTGATTTTTTATTTTCTAAAACCGAGAAGATCATAGAAAAATGTAATTTGCACCTCTGTAAAAAAGTGCGCGTTATAATCTCGCCTGTTTGCTGTCCTCGACTACCAAAGTGCAGACATGTGTATAATACGCAATTTTTTATCCTTGGTACATCAATAACTACCGGGAGTACCGGGTGACTGATAATAAATGTGATTTTTTTAACAGGTTGGCAAACTAGTTAAAATTTTATAATGGCAAAACTGATTTTCAAAGAAACATAAGTATATAGCAGCTACCATCGTCTTAACCAATCAACACATTTGTTACGTGTGCCCATGTCAAAACTGACAACTGTAAACTGAGGTACTAGCATTTTTTGCTAATAATTCAGAATTGCTAACGCAAGAATTTGCTTCAAACATTAACTATTGATATCGACTAAATTCAAGTACATTTTATCGATTCAACAAAACGTCCAAATGCATTATTTATTTCATTTTGATTCATTAAAATAGTTGGTATGTTCAGATTGTAATATGTCGCATAAATTTAAAAACCAAAGTAAATATCATATATTTTGGTAAACAAACTCACCTCTTTCGAAAAACCTTCATTTCCTTTTCCATCCTTTTCTTTACGAATCCGCTTCTTCTGGTGTGTATTTACTTTGGTACTTTTTCTAGTTTGCTGATTATTCCGAAATGCAAAAGCTTGTTTGTTTGAAGTATCTTCTGTTTGTATTAGATCTGTCGGCTGACAAAGTATTTAATTAATGACATTTATATATTTATTTATGTATCCTACACATTTAAAAAATTTTTTGCGAAGACCATGTAAATTAAAATAGCCTCAATTGTTAATCACAGAGCGCTTTGGGTCTATAAAGATAGCAGCAGTCTAATACTCGGTCGAAAAATATTTTATTTCGCATAATTTGGAAGAAAAAATGGAGTTTTTTAATGTTTTTTACTCTAAAATTTCATAGATTTAGTACACTTCTGCAGGTGCAAACACTATCAGACATGTTTATCTGGAACGCTGCAGTCAAGTTACGTATTTATACCTTTTTTGAGGAACATACATTCTCTTCAAAGTGCGAAGAATTAATCGTTTTTAAACGTTTTCTTAGTCTATCTTCTTTTTTCCGTTTTAAATTTTCTTCTAATTTTCTAATTTCTTCTTCTTCGGAATTCAAGTCCATGATGACGTTAAATGTGTTTTCTGAAAAAAAATTCAAAATTATAACTACCAATTAAAAATACACCCCTCGCTATCAGTACACTGATACTTAGTACATGTGTCAGTTTTCAGATCTAAAATTTAAAATATTCCAGCAAGTACTACCAAACATTTAATGCAATTTTGGAAAGCACTTTTAATTACAGTACATGCCCATATAGATAAAATTAAAAAAAAAAAATTGGTTTTTCTTACCTTGCATTTATTTTATACTAACAAAACTGATGACAGGATAGTAGACACTACTGTCAACCTCTGACAGCATATGTACTTAAAAACTGTTGCAAAATTCAGCTTTTGTCTTTGAGTACTGGCATTTCTGTCATATGTTTAACTGTAGTACATCGAATTTCACAAAAAAAGTGGTCTAAAGTTATTTAGACAGAACTTCAAATACAGCTTCTTCCAAAAATTATAAAATGTAACTTTGTGAATTAGACTATTATTTAATGATATCCTCTATAAAGTTAAAATAAAGACATGTGTGTGGATTGTTAAACTACAGGTAAATAAACATCGAATACGTATATTTCAATTTTTTCCGAACAAAATCTTGTGATGACGTCACCGACATGTTAGCAAAGGCTCATATAATTTGAACTAGTGCAACGTAATACTAATAATAATAACCCTGTATACTAAAAGTTTGGGAAACATGGGATTCATTATTTCCAACTCACCCTGTATAAGTAATTTTAAAACTTGCGATTGCCTTAAAACCTGTGCAAGATTTCAATTTCAAAAATGTTGTTACTGTGTAATTTTGATTTTTTTTAAATATGGATGTCTATGGTAAAAACTCAAGATTTATGTCATTATATCATGATTTGCTCCTGTCTTCAATCTTATGAATGATGATTTTAGTGGAAAAGTGTGGACGTATACGGCTTATCACGAGGAAAATAAATTTTAGAAGAAATTTTTTCAGTTTATCTAAAAATCTAGGTACAGGACGAATTTATTTTAAATGTTGACTAGATACTGATTTAGTCACTATAGAACAATGCTTAAAAATAAGTTAAGAGTTGAATCAATTCATGTTGTTGGTTAAACGGAAAACTGTAATAAAATGGGATACCAATTTTATTAAATAATAATAAATTCAAACCGTTGCAGAAGCTCAATTAAATATTTGATTGCGATTAAATTTTTAACACGACCTTAAAATACCACGTGACCGACTGTACGCCAAGACATCGCTAAACGCCTCGTTAAATGCGTGATTAACTTTAACTTTAACTTTAATTTTTAACTGATTGTTTATTAAAAATCCGTCATTCATTTCTGATATATATATCCACTTAATTCGCAAACGTTATATAAAGAAATACCAAAATTAATCTAAATTTACTGTTTTCTTAATGCACTATCGTAATTTCAAAGCTTAGCTGTCTACCAATTCTGGTTGTCTGAAAGAAAATTATATTTAATTATATCTAATTTTGATGCTTCTATTTTAATAATAATATTTAATGATTTCAACAGGAAGAAATCCCAATTACAGAAACCAAATACACTTAAAATAATAAAATACCTATAATATACAACAGTGGCGGCTCGTCATATGAGGCAAGTGAGGCGGCGCCTCACAGCATATATCTTAAGAACAGATTGATTTAATTTATAATTAAAAAAGAGCTTTCAATCCATTTTTAGTTACAAAAATATGTTGAAATGGTAAATCTGTAGATTATTTTTTTATTTTTTACACTTTCTGCGGACATTTTCCGTTGAAAACTGTACGATTTATGCCCCGAATTCTTTAACTGAAGCGGCCAGAGCGTCGGTTCACTTGAGCCAATGAAGCCCAATCACAGACACGGATTTCCATGACTCAGCTGCTATACTCCTATACATGAATTCGCTCGGAACTGAGGCGATATCTTCGATGCTTCTCGGCCAATTTCGGCGGACCCATTAAACCATTTTCCCATTTATTTTACAGAATGGAAATACAGGGTGCGTGGGTAATTAGCATAAACGTGAATAAAAGTCCAGGAGTTGGTGTTTCGTGTTTTTGTCTCTTTCATAGGTACAGGGTACAGGTGAGTGAAAAATGAATCCCGAGTACGATATTGTCATGTTGCTTCTTGAAACGCCGTTTTCACGACGAACCGAGTTAGAACGTCGGTAAATTTTGCTAAATATCGAACAGTCAAAACCGTTAACTTCCATTGATAAGCGACAATGTCATCAGCACTCCAGGTCTTTTAAACCAGCCTGGTACGAAACATAAACGGCTCTGCCGTAGCCGTAATATTTATGCTGAAAGTCTATATTGTTGGCCGTGTCTACTCTTAGGCAATGTAAAAAACACATGGACGACGTCTCCGGGATATAACGATTTAAAGGATTTCATTCGAAGTGCAAAGTTAGACAAAAGTTCCAAAGTACACATTAAAAATTTCATGGGCTTAAAAGATTTAGAAAGGAACACAACTATTGCCGAATCCCTCCAAGAAAGTGCTAGTTTAAACAAAATTTTGACTTGTAAAAACATTGTTGATTAAATGTGCTATGGGTGTTAATATTATGATTATTATTACTATTATTAGGACCCACTACTGACTGGGAAATGAACGGTATTCAGGCAAGACTTCTATCATTACTAACTACTAAGACCAAGTAATTTGCATTAATCACATTAATTTAATTAATTTTATTATTGATAATATTATTGTCAAACTTCTATCATCGCCTCACCACATCAGACAGTCACGAGCCGCCACTGATATACAAACAAAATCGAGAAATGAGCAGTCAGCTTAAAAATTTTATCTCGAATAACTTTTTTATTTGTTAGCCAAAACTAATAATATTAAATTTTCAAATGGAGAATAACAGCTCGCGTATATATGTAATGTCTCTGGTTTAAAAAATACCATTTAACTTTGTAGTTAAAAATATAACAAATAGCTTTATCACATCTCGTCGCCAGAGAACTTGTTTGATCTACAGACCACAGCGCGTTCAGGCAACTGTCGACTCTATAAGCGTTCAGAAGCGATTTGCTTGATTTGGACAATAATTTTTACGTAAAATAGTTGTTCAGTCGGATTTTATAACGAATAAGTGAACATTTTTGGTATATATTTAGGTAGATGGTTTTATTTACAAATATAATATCACATGTTACATATTTCATTCGTTTTTGATATGCAACTATTTTTTTGTTTAACTAAGAATTAATTCTTTATTTGTGTTTTATACTAGCAAAACCCGAAAAACGAAAAATTGCGAAATCGAAACTAAAAAATTTAAAAAACCGAAAAATTGAAAAAGCGGATAATTGAAAAATCAAAACATCGAAACAGTGGAAAATCGAAAAACCGAAAATACAAAAAGTAAAAAATCGCAAAACCGAGAAACTGAAAAATCAAAAGATCAAGAAATCGAGAAGTCGAAGTAAAAAAATTGAGATACTGAAATTGGCTAAAATCGAAACAATGAAAAGTTAAAAGATAAAACATTGCAAAATCAAAAATCTAAAAGCGAAAAAATAAACAAAAACGAAAAAACAGAAAAGTAGAAAACTGAGAAACCGAAGCAGTCCAAAATAAACAAATCGAAAAGGTACAAATTGAAAAACTGATAAATCGAGAAAGTTCAACAATCAAAATATCAAAACAACCAAATCTCGATAAATCGCTAAATCAAAACTTTGAAAAATCGAAAAATTTTAAAAATGAAAAATTTTAAAATCGAAATTTTGAAAAAAACTAAAAATTGAAAAATAGAAAATCTAAAACCATAAAGTCAAAAGGTCAAAAAATTAAGAAATCGAAGCAATTGAAACATTCGAAAACTTGAAAAACTGAAATATTGATGAACTGAGAATCTAAAAAATTTAATAACTAAGAAATCGAAAAATCAAAAAAGTATAGTCGAACCATCGAAACTTAGAAAATCGAAAAATTGAAAAATCAGAAACTCGAAAAATCGAAAAATTGGAGAATTGAAAAACTGGAAAATCGAAACAGTCGAATGTCAGTTAATAAGAAAATCAAAATATCGATTAATTGAAAAATCGAAAATTTGAAAACACGAAAAATTCAAAATCTGAAAATCTAAAACCGGGAAGTCGAATAATCGAAGAATTGAAATGAAAAATCGAAGAATTGAAAAATCGAAAAAGTAAAAAAATCGACACATCGAAAAATCCATAAGTCAGAAATCGAGAAGTCGAAGAACCCAAATATTGAAAAATGAAAGAAAAACAGCATAATGGAAAAACTGAAAAATCCCAAAACTGAAATATCCAAAAACTAAGAATCTAAAAAACTGAAAAACTGAGAAATCAAAAAATCAAAAAATGAGGTCGAAAAATCGAAGCTTAAAAAAATCCAAAAATTGAAAAATCAAAAACCCGAAAAGTCGAAAAATTGAAGAATTGAAGAATTGAAAAATCGAAACAGTTGAAAATCAAGTAATGGGAAAAATCATGAAAAATAAAAGATCGATTAACTGAAAAATCGAAAAATTGAAAGTTTGTAAATGTCAAATTTGAAAAATTGAAAAACCGAACATTTGAAAAAACGAAAAATTCAAAAACAGAAAATCTGGAACAGAGAAATCGAAAAATCTAAAATTTTAAAAACTGAAATATCTAAATATCAAAAAATTGAAAAATGTAAAATTTAAAAATCGAAAAATTGAAAAATCGAGGAAGTAAAAATATCGATACATCCAAAAATCCAAAGTCAACAATCGAAAAGACGAAGAATCGAAAAATCCCGAAACTGAAATATTGAAATACTGAACGATGAAAGAAAAACTGAAGAATGGAAAAACTGAAAAACCAAAACTGAAATATCCAAAAACTAAGAATCCAAAAAAATTGAAAAATCGAAAAATGGAAAAGGGAAGTCGAAAAACTGAAATCTTAAAAAAAATTGAAAAATTGAAAAATCAAAAACCTGAAAAATCGAAAAAATGAAGAATTGGACAACTGGAAAATCGAAATACTCGAAAGTCAAGAAATAGGAAAATGAAAACATTGATTAATTGCAAAATCGAAAAATCCTAGAATTGAAAAGGAGAAAAATTGAAAAAACGTAAAACTGAAAATTGAGAAATTGTAAAATCCAAAAATTGAACAATAAATAAACTGAAAAACGCCAAAACTAAAATTTCGAAAAATTGAAAATTCGAACGTTGAAATGCCGACAAATCTCAATGTCGAAGATAAAAATTCAACGTGGATTCTTAAACCACAAATTCGAGACTATGTTACTTTTTAATATATAAAGTAGCTGTCAAGTTATTTAATGTTATTATAAAATGCATGAACATAACGGATTAATTCGTTTTCCCGTAGAAATTATGGTCGAAACCGATTAGGATGTGCATTACATCACGGAACATGGCTTACAGTCGTTTCTGAACGCTTAGAGTCGACATTAGCCTGAGTGCGGTGTGGTCTGTAGATCAAACAAGTTTTCAGGCGACAAATTGTAATATTTCCGGTACCATAAAGAAAGATAATCCAACTCGAGTTTTGGTTAAAAGGGTCAGGGGAATTCCGTGAGCAAAATGCCAACATAACCCAAATCTGTTTTTCTGCATCAAACATCAAAGAACAAATTTTACTGGACAGTTGGGTACGTACGTCTTAAAATAATTAAAATATCCATTTAAAGACCCCGATACAAGTTGTCTCTTGCTTTTCTAGAGAGAGCTTTGATGCCCTCCTACTACTTTATTTTTGAGTTCTCTTCCTGTACCATTTATTTTGTGTTAGGTAAATGAAGTTGAAAAGTGTAAAAGTGTTTTAAAAATTGTTTATTATCTAGTATTTTGTGCGATTTTTAAAAATGCAAATCGTCTTTCAAGGAGAAGTTGAGGGAACCAATGAAAGACAAAGACATTTTTCAAATAAAAAGCGGCGAATAGTTCTGTAAAGCCTTTGGGAAAATTGTAAACGTAAATTCGTAATGTTGCACAATTCATTGTGATGTTGAGAGATCTTTCTCTAGACAAAAAAATGTCTTAACAGACAAAAGAAAAAATTTTTTTATTCTGCATCAGAAAATGTCAAAAAAATCTGGGTGTTCCATTAAAACAAAAAATTAGGCGGCCTTGTGTGTGAAACCGAAAACGATAAAAAAAGACAAAATATTGTAATCAAGTCGCCATGTTTAACTATACATCCACACCAAATTTCAAAATTATAGATCTGAAAGAGAACCAGACGTTGCGTAAAATTTGTTTTTCCTAAAACTTGCATAAAGCGCCTATTTTGCCATTTTCGCGTCTAAATCCACAATTTTTATCGTCTATTTTGCCTTTTTTTAGTCTAAAAGTAGCTCTTTACTTATACGAAGTACCATTAGAACACAAATTTGGAGATCTACTCGAGGTAGAAATGCAAGTTTTAAGTCTGAAGTGTTGTACTGTACATATTGATAAAAGCAATGCAAGTTATAATAAATTCGTTAATGATCATCATGTGCAATATAAAATACGCGTACATGGTAAATTCTGACTGTAATTTTCAACTTACCCGTCAGGAAGTTCACTTATTTTTGAAATTTATGATCACAAAAAACTTTTATAAAATATGTTTACAATTAAAGTATTCCTTTATTACGGTAAACTTTTAAATCATCCGTATTACAATTATCACCCACTTTTTAATGTTTTTCCTTATATACTATGTTCTAAAGGTGGGGTTAGCATATCTGATAAGTTGGTGTTAACAAGAGCAAGACTTTTCAAATTATGAAAAAAACCAAAATCTGATAAATGGCTAATTTAATGTTTTCTCCACGGTTCATAGCTTATAATGTATAAATATGTTTTAAAATTAAAACAAAAAGAAATAAATGATTGAACGAATATTACTGAGAACCTTAAGCTTGTTGTGTTATTGTTAAAAAAAAATTCCCGATGTTAATGTCATACATTGTATGTACGTGTATTGAATCGTCACATAAGTCTTCATTTAAAATATTTAAAAATTCATACCAGTAGATTATGATGTTTCGCAAAACATAAAAATATCTACATTTGCTGCAAAAATCTATTGCATGACCATATTCCAACTGTATTGTAAATTTGAAAAATTTTTTTAGTATCAAACAATTAAATAACTAGGTATTTCTTAATACAACAAAACAAATGTTGCATGCCAAAATCAAGTGAAATATGTGAGATATAAATAAAAGTTTGCCGGTTAACATATGTACCAATAATGTTAATTTTCTCGTTATAAAACCCTACCAAATAATAGATGGGCGGCAAAACTAAGTTTGTACACATCCGGCCGAACTCCTCAGCAAGGCTTCCACCACAGCATAGATAACAATCAGTAGAGACAGCTCGTGTCGGCGCCTTTGTTCTTTCTGACCCGAATTTTAAGCCGTCATGGGTGGTCGTTGCCTAAACTATTCCTAGATGTCGCCACCCAATTTAAAAAGTATCACTTCATTTACAATTTCAAAAATTGATTCGTGTACGCAATTTATTGCAAACTGTCTAGTTTGCTCAAATCGTATAATCGTGAATCGCAATAAGAAAAAAGAAAAGTCCATATTTAATTTATAAACACGATGATTTGTTACAGTTTTTATTTTATTCATAACCACCGTTGTTGTTCGTTTGCGACGACTTTTTAAACAAAAAATGTGTTATGTTTACTATCTTTTCCAAGAATTCCAAACACGAGGGAGAGAATAAGACGCACAACAGGGATCCGGTATGAAAATTCATCGGACAAAGATTTTACCTTTTATTGTGAAAATTACATTTTTATACTATTTGTACAATTCTACCGGAAAAGCAGTCTTAAACAAGCAAAACTGGCAAAAATATTGTAACAAAACTGCCAAATTTCAAATATTTTAGACGTCAGTTGGGCGCCCTCATTCGGTCATAATGCGAACGACCACCAACGAAAACGGGTCACGAAAAACGGCGAGCCGTCTCTACTGATTGATATCTATGCTGTGCTTCCACCCTGCAGTGTGGTGGCGTCCTTCAAACCCATAGATCTGGTAACAGCGCTTTAGATTTACTCCACCGGTACATGTCACAGTCTACATATATACGAAAACCAGCTGGTACTATGTAACAGGAGGTACAAACATTCCAAACACATTTTCAACTTTTGCATAAAAAAAAATATAGTATATATTATATCTAATAATAAATTCTTGTTTAGCTTCAAAATAAATAAATAAAACTTGTGTATGTGTCGCGTCGCCGCTGCCATCGCCCGCCCGCCGTCCACGCGCCGTTCGCCCTCGTGCCGTTCGCCCAGATCTCGCCGCCGCCGCCCGCGTCCCGTCGTCGCCGCCCGCGTCCCGCCGCCACCCGCCCTCCCGACGCGTTCGCGTACCATTAGGATTTCAGAAGGTGAAAGCGCTAGCATTTAGACCAGCAATGGACCAGCGAAGATTTATGACCCGCTTGGATTTGAGACCCGCTAGGATTTACCACACCTCGAATACTTAAGGACCGCTACCAATTAAGGGTAATTAATTATCGATTAAATCTCATTTAATATTCACGCTAATGATTAAAACCCTCTAATAAATAATTAATTCCCCATTCTAAAGAGGTATACAAAATTGCAATTGCCATTGTATCGAGGTTGTGCCCCTTTATAGGTGTTCCGAATAATCATTTAAGAAGTGAAAGCGCTAGTCTTTTAAACCCGCTAGTATTTTACACCGCTTGGATTTACACGCACCCCGAATAACCCTTGAGCGAGGGAAGTATCGGCATTTATGACCGCTAGGATTTCGGAAGGTGAAAGCGCTAGTATTTTGACCAGCAATGGACCAGCGAAGAATTACGACCCGCTTGGATTTGAGACCCGCTAGGATTTACTATACCTCGAATACTTAAGGACCGCTACTAATTAAGGGTAATTAATTATCGATTAAATCTCATTTAATATTCACGATCATGATTAAACCTAAACCCTCTAATAAATTAATTCCCGAATCTAATTAAGCCCTAAACACACCTATTAAACATATTCCCGTAATTAAAATCGAATTTAATCGATAATTAATTATGCATTAATTAACTCTAATTACTAGCGGTCCTTAATTACTAGCGGGTCTCAAATCCTAGCGGTTTTTTCAAGGTCGCTCAAATCCTAGCGGTTTTTCAAGGTCACACTAATGGATCGCTGTTACTACTGATGGGTTTTAGATAATAGGAGTGCAAGACGTCCATCATCTCAGATTTCTCGGATTGTTGGCCTAAAAAATTAATATTAAAATCGCCGCATATTATCTATTTATACTTTCTAATTTTTTTTGACAATATGTCCAACATTATGTTAAATTTCTCAAAAACCAAATTAATATTACCATTACTGCTACTTCTATATATGACAATAACAATTATATTAGTAATCAAATCAGTAAATTTACTTGCCGCACATTCAAAGTGTAGGTCAAGAGAGAGACTTTTAATTTCTTCTACCGGTTGAGCCTTGATGTGATTTTTGCATAATATTGCAGTACCACCATGTATGTGCCTTGTTCTACTATAATAGTCAATTAAATAATACCCACTAATGTTCACAGAGTCAAAAGCTGTTCCTTCAAACCAATGTTGGGTCACACATACTACACTACAAGGGTGTTCTTCCAGAGTAACTTCTAGTTCGTTTATTTTATTTACAAGACACTGACAGTTTAAATGCATGATGCTCAAATAACCGATGCTAGTTTTTCTACCTGTAACTTTTTGGTGTATCCTATCAGGAAGTTCACAATTTTCCTGATCTTCAAAAAAAGTTGAATTTTTTTATTACCATTCCTGCAGGCCAGTTATCACTTTTATACAGCTCTTCCATGAGCTCTGAGTCTGCACCTACTTTAAATGATAACACTCGAAACTTCTTCTCGTTTAAGAAGAGCCGCCAATAGGTACTACAGTAATTGTAAGTATATATAGATCCTCTGGCGGAAATTTTGATGTATTCACTAATAACATCGAGATGCTGTTGAGTAGATTGATCAAAAGTGAAAGCTACATTATCATCGCCGGTGATTTTAATGTAGCTTTTACTTTTACTAGTCTCACTAAATATTTTGCAAATTCGACTTCTTTAAAGTTAGTAGGTACAACAAAAACATTTTAACGACAATGTACCCATTTATTTCTATTTGGAAACAAATTCACTTTAGGGCAAAATGATTAAATTTACATTTTAAAGTTTTTGACATTTTGTTTATCTTGTATATTGATGAGTAGGTGTTGCATTAAAATAATTACAACCTTTGTCGGACAGACAGATAAAGAAGAGTAGCCATGATAAATAGAAAACAAATTATTCATTTACTTGTATCTTATAAGTATTCGAGACAAATAACTTGATAACCACATAAACAAAACTGATGAGTAGTCAAATTCAAAATAATCTCTGAACTTTAGTGGAATACAATAGAGCCGCAAAAAAATGTATATTACTATTTCCAGCGTAATCGTCAGGTAGCTAGTAATTATTTGTCTTGTATAGCATTTTTAGATACGCATTTTTCTTTTATGTTCATCAACTACTTTAACTTAGCTATGTATCTAATCAGACAGATACATACAACTGCAATTTGGTGCTTTGCAATTTGTAACATTTTCTTTTACTGTATGCTTCATTTTATACATATATTTTACTTGATATTTAGAGAAAAATAACAACATTTTTGTTACAGATTGTCTGATTCACATTCAACTTTCAAGAAAGAAATACATGTCTTATAAAAAACCAAATTAATATAATAATAAGATTTGTTGGACCGTAATTTCAAAATTCATGGATATTTCGTGTTAAAAAAGAGCAATAAAAAAAATGACAAATTTAAAAAACAATTAAATAATCTACATATAGACATTTGTATTTTTGTAAACTATGTTTATTGCAATCATCAAGCAACTTTTTAATGAACTCTATATTACTTACTACATATTTTGTAGTAGAGAAAGTTTGTCTTTTTTATACAATTTGATTTAACGCGAGTATTAAAGGAAAGTTAACCAATACCAATATTTTGATTTTCGATCATTCGATGAATGAATGCAGTTAGGTCCGTCGCAGTGTGCGTGTATACATACTTGCAACATCCATAATATGTCCTTCGTCGCTGTTTACATCTTTCACTTCAAACATTTTTTACAGCGTTCGAAGTTCCGCTATGTTCGTTCACTAACGAATTTGGGGACAATTTTAATATATTATTTTGTTAGGGGCCCCTTATTAGACGTAAAAACAAGTTTGCTGTATTTGTATGTACCAACAAAATGGACATACAAAATAACTACAGCACTACATGTTGCAACAAATATGACTTAATAGTTTGAGTTAATTGTATGTGCTTAGATAAATCGTCCCTACACATAATAAAATGTTTGTATAAATTGTTTGTACAAACAGATTTTTTCAATCAAGTCAAAGTAATTTTATATACGAGTATGGTTGATCGTGATGTTATAGCTCAACATGGTTTCAGACTACATGTTACAATAAATCAGCATGTATGTTTGGACGAATCTGCTTGTGCATACGAAAAATTACGTCTAGTTTAGGATGTGCAAACTTATCACACAAACATTGTTTGAAGAATCTGCAGGTTTTGATTTTCAATGCGTTTTTTATGGGGTGAGGACTTCGGTAAGGACGCGGGTAACCACTGTTCACTCGGCAATTACGATCATCGGCAGTTGTAATATGAAAGTTCTTTAACATACGAAAGAATGAGTGATTTACGAAATTATTCAAAACAATATATGGAAGAATTCATCGAGGAGTATAGGTCTTTGCCATGTCTATGGAAAGTTAAAAGCAAAGAATAGGTATACAAATCGCAATTTGAGAAATCAAGCACATAAAATATTAATTAATAAAATAAAAGAAATATAGCCAGAGGCAAACAAAGACATGATCATTAAACATTAAACTTGGTGCAACTTGCTTTAGCAACCAATCAAAATGGTCTTCGTCCATACGTAAAAAATTTTGTAGATTGGCTTTTGACGACACCCGCTGCTCATTCAGTAACCGCATATAAGAAAACTGTTGTCTTTTGTTATACTACTCTTTGCACCAAATGCGTGTTTTCTGATTTTTCTTCTTCCAATAAAACAAGAATTATAACAGCAGCGTTTTTTTTTTCTTGACATGGCGGTAAACCGGAACACACAATATCTTTTATTATATTAATTATAATGATCACAGAAATCTGCGTACGCACAATATCGTTACAACTTGCTTTAAAACCAGACCAGCAAACATGATTGTACAAAGACTTGATACACTTTTGTTTGCAGCGATCAGTAGTAGCATTTAGGTACAGTCGAGGCCATTAATAATGACCGCCTCGCAGTCCTAGCAATGGACTGCCGAAAGTACCCGAGCGGTTTAAAAAAGGCAAGTTGGTTTACAACTGCAAACACAAACCTGCATTTATCAAAATTCAGCTTTCTCTAAGGGCTCGGGTAATTTCGGCAGTCCATAGCTAGCACCATGACCACGGAAGGCGGTCATTATTAAAGGCCTCGACTGTACACGATATGTATCTCAAACTTCTTACATTTAGTCCTCAACAGGTTACGTCCCTACATTAAACAAAATATTCTCAAGAAGTTTGGATGAATTTGATTGCACAATCATATTTAGAACAAAGGTGATACATATAGGTGCAACTTTTGTATGTAGAAGTTGTTTGTACATACAAATCTGACAGACTTGCATCTGCGTCTAGAGGTCGCTTTACAATTGTATGTATTAAAGTCACTAGATATATATCTAGTGACTTTAGTATGTATGTTTGAGTAAGTTGGTTTCAAGCTTCCATTAAATGACTTACAGTTGTATTTTACAATTTACTTTACATCTCTAACACACATAATTATGTCGTTGTCAAGTAATTTGTTGTTGTTTTATTTATTGGAAAAAAAACATTCGCAGGGTAATTTTGGCGATTTAGTTGCAAAAGCTGTAAATGTTGGAACCTTACTATATTTCTTAATCCATTCCTTTAATAAGGAGGTTCCGTTACAACAATGATGATTTTCAATAATAGGTAAGTATAGCCAATTTTTTATGCTCCTGTTGATATCACTATCTTTCTAATTACATAGACGCGGCGCTTGGATGCAGATCAATTGGCCGAGATGCGAAATATTATTGTTTATTGCAATTTAATCAAAGAAATTTGTAAGGTCATTCACGAAAGCAATATTTTGACAAGAATTTCTCAGCACAAGAAATAACAAAAACTGAATTGCAATTTTTCAATCGCAATTCGCTTAACATAATTTATCGTCTTCCTCGTGTTTATATTCATATAGAAAATCACTTTTTACTATTTACCATTAGTGTTTGTATTAAATTAAATAGTGTACATATAAAGAACACAGTGGATTTAAATAGTAATCAAAAAGAAACAAATTTCCTCTATTAAGAAAATTACCTAGGTACTAGTGAAAATCATAATTGTAATTTACACTTCATCAAAAATTTGTGTTATTACTGCAGCAAACATATTTACAATTTACAAAAATGCAAATGTCTTTGTACACTTTTTTGTTAAATTCGTAATTTTTTTTTGTTTATTGATTTTTTTGACACAAAAATTGAAATCTGTTTCATGAATTTTGGAATTTGAGGCTCAAAAATCTTATTATTATATCGTAATTTCCTTAGAGTCAAAAATAAAGAAGAAAGCCTGTTGGTTCAAATTTTATAAAACCGTGTACCGTTATTTTATGCTTATAGATATATCACATAAAATTAATAAAAAGAAATATGTGTGTCGAACGAAACTTCCAGTAAAACAAATGCATGCTTAAACAATTTTATAAGCAAACAAAAAGTACAGTTTTATGTATGACGATGCATTGCCAAGTTAAAGATTAATATCTTTGAGATTAATGTCGAAAGCTGAATGATTATTTTAATTTTATTAAAAACTCTGTGTTTAGCGTCTGTTACGATTTCAAAATTTTCAAATTACAGTTCTGAAGGAATTCTACAAACAACTTCAGCTTGTACTAAGTTTTTTGTGTATGCATTTAGTACTCATACACCCAGTGGCGGCTCCTCGGGGTGGGCAGGGTGGGCAATGCCCACCCTATTTGATTGTTTATGATACGAAGTAAAATATTGACTTTTTTTCTTTTTTAAAATATTTTATATGTATACACAAATAATTATCGTCGTAAACATCATTTAAGCCAACGGATTTTCTTCATTACATCCCGCAGTTTCCGCAACTGAGAAATTGCAGTTGCAAAAAAGTGCGTCAGATCTCGGCGTTATACGGTTCAGGTGAGGATGGGCTAGTCCACCCTGGTCCACCCTCTTGATTGTAAGCAACGACATACGTTCAGTTTTCTATGTACGTAATTGAGAGTAAAGAATTCGAAACGCGCGTCTTTGCATATCCGTGTTTTCTTGCTTCAAGCGGGGCAGGACGCCCTGGCCTCAACGTATATCTCAAACGCTGCAGAATCAGATCTCTCGATATTCGGTTCAAGGATTCAATAAATTAATTTCGATTTTTTTACTTCTTCTGTATTGTAAAAGTATAGAGGTAATTATTTTTATTACTCTATTGAAATATGGGTAAGGTAGTAAGGAAAATAATGGAAAATTCTTGAATACTATTATTGTTATAGAAAAGAGCAACACCATAATAATTAATAAATACTTTTTCATATCAAATGAAAATTTGTAATAACCATATTCTTGTATTATGACACCGTGTAAACTTTATAATGAATTATAAATTTTGTTCAGTTTACCTGAACAGGGGTTTGGGCGTAGCCAATTGGTCCACCCTACTCCCACCCGTTTTAGGGTAGTTTACCTAATTTTTATTATTTCACTCTCTCGGGGAGTCGTCGAGAAGTATCGTGAGGGTAAAGACGTGCCGACCCGAGAAACCGGCAATTTTTATAATTTTTGTGCGATTAAAGAAACCGTGTAACTAAAAGGTGATTTTTATTTCGCGCAAAACATTTTGGTCCTTCGAAACGGATTTCTCGCGGAATTAGTGGTACTGTTCTCGCCTGTATCGTCGATAAAAGCTTCACGTCCAAGACAATCTTGAGCATCGTGACATTCGACGACGACAGCATCCCCAGAACTTCTGCAACAGCTTCACATCCGAAGACGACGACATCCACAGATCTTACACGACTTCGGCAACAGCTTCACGTCCAAGGCAATCTTGAGCATCGTGACATCCGAAGACGACAACATCGCCAGACTGTAGAGAACTTCTTCAGCAGCTTCACGTCCAAGGCAATCTTGAGCATCGTGACATCTGACGACGACAACATCGTCAGACTGTAGACGACTTCTTCAGCAGCTTCACGTCCAAGGCAATCTTGAGCATCGTGACATCTGACGACGACACATCGCCAGACTGTAGAGGACTACAACAGCATCGCCAGACCGTAGACGACTTCTTCGGCAGCTTCACGTCCAGGGCAATCTTGAGCATCGTGACATCTGACGACAACCAGTAAGTGCAGTTCATTCCTTTTTTTCAGTAGTCCTGTGTTTCGTATCAGTGTTAAGTAGATTATCGTTGGATCATTAGTGAACAATGACTACTGAAAAACTTTCTGGTTTAAATATTAAGCGGAAAACGCTAAAACGCAAATTATCTATGGCTCAAAACGTAATAAACGATTTAAAGTCATCTAAGGAAAGTGCAGCTTGTTTGTCAATGGTACAAGAATGTTTGACTAGAACCAGGCCAATTTATGACGAATTTTTCGACATTCAAAGTCAAATTGAGGAACTGGAAATTATTTTAAAACAAACATCTACGGCAGATCAGCGTATCACTTTTGACAAGGAATTTTATATCGTTGTGTGCGAATTAGAAGCATTGGAAGCCAAATATTCAGCCAAATCTGCAAAAAAATATGATATTCCTATCGTTCAAAATAGCGCTGTTAATGTAAAACTGCCAGAATTAACATTTAGAGTAGCAGCAAAATCAACAAATAAAAACAAGAAAACAAATTTAAATACCAATTCAAACAGATCAGTAATGTGCCCATATTGTTCTGATCCTCATAATTTATTTTGTTGCGCAAAATTCATCAACCTAATGGTAACAGATAGGTTAAAGATCGTGAGCTCCAAAAAACTATGTTCTAATTGTTTTCAGAACAGTCATAAAGTTACGGAATGTAAATCATCGTATGTCTGTAAAATTTGTAAAAGACATCACAATACGTTGTTGCATGTAGACAATCCCGAGCCGAACGAAATACCAAGTACTAGTAGTGACAATAATCAAGTCGAATCAGATCAATCCATTGTTCTTAAGGGAAATTCTCAACAAGTTTATTTTAGTAAAGTACTTCCAACAGCCCAAGTACAAATTTATGGTAAATTTGGAAATAAACATCAAGTGCGGCCACTGTTAGATAGTGGCTCCGAATTAAATTTTATTTCAGAGCGAAAATTATTAAATCTTAAATCACAACCGAACGTTTTGTCAATCGCTGGTGTCAACCGTTGTAATACTAGTGCCTCACAATTAGCAAGTATCAAAATTCATTCTAATTACCGACATTATGATTTAAACCTTTCATGTGTTATTTTACCACAAATCTCGGAATTTTTACCATCCACGTCATTTTCAATCGCTAATTTAGAATTTCCGCACCACAACAAATTAGCCGATTCCGCATTTCATGTCAAAGGGACGATAGATTTATTGTTAGGTGCTCAACCCTTCTTCGAAATTTTACAGCCTAATCGGAGATGTTTGAATAAGGATTTTATTCTACAGGAAACTAAATTCGGTTGGGTAGTGGTTAATGCTCATGGAGATAATCCGGGGATTGTAAAACAGGGTTCTTGTTATTATGTCCAACCCGTCCTAGAACAGATGGTTGGAAAGTTTTGGCAATTAGATAAATTTAAAACTTCCGCAAAACCTCAATCGGTCGACGAAATCCTATGCGAAAAGAAATTTATGAAGGGTTGTACGAAGGTACATCCCAAAAAATACTATTCGTTGAATTATGTAGCGTTGTTTATTAGATGGTGGTTGCGGACAGACTCGTAGTCCGTTCGAAATATACATTGAATTGAACAGTGAAACGGGTGGGGGTAGAAACATGGGGTTGGTACCAGTGGTACCAACAAGGGTCATAAACGCTTAGAAATGGGAAGGTATTCAGTACCACTTCCGTTCAAAGCGGAAAACCCAAACTTAGGTACTTCTCGGGAAGGGGCCATAAAACTTTTTAAATCTTTAGAATGCAAATTCCGAAAGGACGAGAATTTTAAATTATCCTTTTCGGCAGTAATTACAAACTATTTACAACAAGGTCATGCGGAACAAGTTCCTGAAGACGAAATTGATAATCCACGTAGTTATTATTTACCACACCACGGTGTTTTTAAAGAAAGTACCACGACACAATTACGTATTTTGTTTGATGCATCATTTAGATCATGTAATCAGAAAAGCCTAAATGACGAGTTATTAGTTGGTTCAAAAATCCACTCTTATTTATATTCAATGTTATTACGTGAAAATGTCACACGTTCTAATGATCTTAAGGTACTAACAAATATTATTTTCGAAATTGAAGAACGACGTCGGACCGTCTATTCAAAGGCAGTAGTACACAATAAAGGTCAATCACCATCAGATTTATTATTAAGGTACTCATCATTTTCAAAATTAATTGACGTAGTAGCCTTTTCTTTACGATTTTTGTACCATATTATAAAATTAATTGTACTACAGACACACTTGCGTCAGTTACATGCTGGACCGCAAGCGACTTTAGCAGTTATTGGACAAACACATTGGCCTATCGGCGGATGTAAAATAATTAGAAAGATTCTCCACGAATGTGTACTTTGCAGACGTTCTAAACCGATTCCCTACGAAGAAATAACGGGAAATTTACCCGAAGGTAGAGTAAATCTAGTACGACCATTCCTTAATAGTGGGGTCTATTACGCCGGCCCAATTCTAATTCGAGAAGTGAGGGGTCGTGGAAAAAGGTTTATAAAAGCTTATATTTATTTGTTTATTTGTTTTGCCACCAAGGCAATTCACTTAGAATTAGTCACCGACTGTAATTCGTCAGCCATTATTGGAGTTTTCAAAGGATTTACATCTCGAAGTGGGAATCCTTCAAATATTTACTCCGATAACGCATCAAATTTTAAGGGAGCCAATCGCGAATTACGAGTCATACATTTCGGTGTTATTAAATCTGATGCATTTTATCCCACCTCGCTCACCACACACACGTTGGTGGAATTTGGGAAGCATGTATTAAGACCATTAAATATCATGTAAAACGAGTTATAGTTCATTGTTCACATATGAAGGAATGTATACCTATTTGACATTGATCGAGGCGTGTCTCTCCACCTATAACTCCCATTATCCTCAAATCCCGACGATCTATCCGTACTCACCCCTGGCCATTTTTTGATCGGTACTGCATTTACGTCACTTGCCGAACCTGATGTGGGCGACATCGTCATCGTGCACGAGGATAACGTGCCCCCGTTGTGTTGGTGTCTCGGTCGGGTTGGAATCGTACATCCAGGTCGCGATGGTGAAATAAGGACTGTGTCAGTGCGAACCAGAAACGGGATAGTGCAAAGATCAGTGCGGAAATTGAGCCCATTACCAATGTAATGCGCAATTGGGCTATACATGTGTATATATATTTCATTTTATTATTGGACTCTTGTTAATTTCAATTTAATTCCTGTTATATGATCTTAGTTGACATGTATTCATTTAATTAGTCATTTTTTGTTTCTTTATTATTATGTATTATTTATGTCAATAAGTAGGTCATCCTTGAAGTTAGTACTTCAATGGGGGGACTATGTTCAGTTTACCTGAACAGGGGTTTGGGCGTAGCCAATTGGTCCACCCTACTCCCACCCGTTTTAGGGTAGTTTACCTAATTTTTATTATTTGACTCTCTCGGGGAGTCGTCGAGAAGTATCGAGAGGGTAAAGACGTGCCGACCCGAGAGACCGGCAATTTATAATTTTTGTGCGATTAAAGAAACCGTGTAACTGAAAGGTGATTTTTATTTCGCGCAAAACAAATTTAAAAATCCGAATAACCAATGATGAGAATAAGTAATACATTTATTATTGCAGTACGTATTTGACATGTGTATTTTTTTATTATTACATATGCATTTTTGTTTCATAAATATAGCTGTAGCAGAGTCAACAAAAGTTAAATATACGCTTAATTTATTATTTAATTCAGACTGTCCGCACAGGTTTGTTACGCGTTCGCTTTAGCATGGGTGGGCAAATCCACCCTGAAAATCAGAAGCACTCGGCATGGTTCGTCCTCGTCGGAGACACGACTCAATTGAATTCAGTCAGATCAGAAGCTGCAGTCAGGATAGTGCTTTAATTATAAAATGCAGCTTATTCAAATTACCAAATAGTTAGGCGGGTACCAAAGTAGGTACTTTCTAGCAATTTTTTTTAATGGCAAATCCTACTGTAAGCTGTGCAAATAATATTAGAGAGGTGGTAAAGAAGGCATTAAAGACATTGAGTTTTTGTTTTTAATAAATAAATTCAGTAGTATGGAACTTGATATTTATGAATTATTTGTTTATAAATGAAGATCATGTCCCGAAATGAAACAATTGGTCATCACAAACTCTCGTGGCAGTAATAAAGGCTTTAATCAAAGTTCAGACAATAAATATTAGGTACCTATTGGTTGATCGGTAGTGAAACAACAAACAAAACTGTTGGGATTATCTGCTATTTAACATAAAATTAAATTACGAATACTTTAGAATTCCACAAGAAGAGCGATATAAAATATATCGCTACTGCTTTACAAAAACATGACCAGTCTGAATAAACGAAAATTACTTGGAAAACGAAGTGAAACTATAGAAAATTCTCTTAAATTCGGCGTTTATTCGATATGATAATTTTCTTGGCTACACAAAAACATACATTTCGGGGACTAGATGAATCACAAATTTCTCTTAAAGTAAATTCGATGATAAATTTAAAAAGTTTTTTGAAGGGGTCTTTGGTAATTAGTGGTCTTCAGAACGATTATTTTGGAATTATTTTTATTTTATTTGTTATTGTTAACTTTGTTAGTATTTTGAGAATTTATGTTTTGTTTGATTTGGCATTTTTAATTTTGCTTTTACAATAATTTTCCAAATTGCTGCTTTTTCTAAGTGTAGCTTATCTCAAAGGTTTAAAATTTAATGTTTTTTCGTCATATTATTTCAAAATCTTTACATGTTGGGATCATTATTTGAGTTTATAGTTCTATAAACTTCTAACAAATCTATTTATGTGCTGAACCTTTTTTTTGCTCCTCTTTCCTCTTCTAGCAAGAGTCTTCGACGTTCTCGTTGGTTCTTGCTGACCGACATTGTAACATTTATAAAATAATATATATGTAATATACATAAAATATTTGTTATATTATATTGATTGACATGCAGCACCAAAACAAAAACACGTTCTCACAAAAATGATTAATTATATATATATGTATATATTTTTTTTCATACATGTTATAACCTACCTATAATGCTTTGCCCACCCATCAAAAATCACCACGACCCGCCACTGCATACACCTCTGAATGCTAAATCATTACTTTCGATATCGAAGGCGAATACGTCAAAACGTTTTACGTGGTTTTAGAGTAGTGAGTGGTGTTTTCTATGATTTGGCTCATTTTTGGTCGGAGGTGGAAACTACCTAAACACAAGCACAAACACACGCATAAATTCGACAAAATTTTCACCAGATGGTGCTGTTGTTTAATGCAATTTAAAGTTCCTAGATATATATCATAAAGTACCGCAATCATCCGCCATTTTCTGGAAAAACTACCCACCAACTTTAAATTATTGCAATTATTTGAATGGTATCCAGTTTCAAAACAGTAAGAATCCAACTTGAAATTGTGGTCTACACCAGTGCCAATTGTATTTTGTAGAATATGAAGTTGACTTCAAATGATATAAATTGTAATTCAGATTAATCAGTTCTATTTCAGAAAGCATCACCTGAAATCCAAATTAACTAATTCTATTTCAGAAACGTCATCGTCAGTTGAAATTCAGATTGCATCAAATTTAATTAATGTACCTAATTGTTCATTGACATTCACATTGTCATTGGAACATATTATAAGAAATGATTTCTATCATGTTTCAATGCGTAATTATTTTTGATTTGCATTTATTACAACTGTGAATTTATGAAAAAATGAATTGAATTAAAATAAATAGTGCGGCTTTGGTATTGGAGAATATGACGGTGCGACATTAAACATTATGTAGAAAGTATTTTTTTTATATAATTAAATTTTTTTCTCACCACTTTGTAAACAAAATAATCTTGTACCGGTTGCACTATTGCGTTTACATCCTAATATACAACAACCGGACATTTTTATAAAGCAGATAACCAATTTTTTAATGAGATTTATTCATGAAACTACCTAACAACTAACTAACCACGTCAAATTCTTTAACGATACCTGAGATTTTGCAGAGCAGCTGACATATCGATGCCATTTTTGGGCAAAAATCATATCATCTCTTTTCAATACATTGGTACAGTGCTGTTCTTTATGTAGGTATCTAGGGCCTTTAATACAATTAATATACAGGCTGGTCCAAATGAAACGAAACAGACGGGACCGTGGGCGCTGTACATGATTATGTGAAAAATGCTCGAACAGGTCAATTTTTGACTCAAGGGGAATACTGATATCAGCGGTATCATGTCCATTTTTGGTCATCTAAAGCGTTGTCAGAAGTAAAAAAAAAACAACAACAAGGCAGCAACACTACACATCCTTTGCAATGCTGTATCTCGCGAACCAAGCAACAGCATTTAAAAATTCAAACGTTGTTAGAAAGGGAATTAATAGGCCTTCCAAACAAGATGCTTTTTGACCTATATTACCATTTAAGATTTTTGACTTGATAGCCGCCCTTCGTTCCTGGGTGAAGACAAAAGAACGAAAAAGTAACGTCAAAAATCGGTCTATTCGAACATTTTTCACATAATCCAGTACAGCGCCTACGGTCGCCTTTAAATATCATTTACGAGAAATGTGTGGTGCTGAGAAAATCGTAGAGTGCTTTGCTAGACATTTTTTTCAGTATTTACTAGTAATAAGAACATCAATTTTGACTATATCAACTTTCCTGTGGATCAAACTCTCAATATCGTAATTGAGAGCTCCTTCGTTTTCAGTGCGCTAGAAAACCTTGAAAACAAAAACTGTTCAGGACCTGATGGACTCCCACAATCTTTTTTAAGAGATGAGCTAAATCTCTAATCGATCTTTTAATCCCGGCAAGTTTCCGACTCTCTGTAAATCAGCATTTATAATTCCTATTTTTAAAACGGATTTAAAGTTTAAATGTTCAAATAAAAACCTATAGACCTATAAATTTGCAGTGTACTCCGTCAAAAAATTTTGAAATCATTGTAGCTTTTCAAATCTTTGAGAAATTTAAAACAGTGGTAACTCCATGTCAGCATGGATTTTTTCAAAACGATCAACCTTAATCAATATTTTTACTTTTGCTAATTATGTTTTCGATGCCTTTGAAAATAACTTAGATGTTCATGTTGTTTACACAGACTTCAGGAAGGCATTTGACACTGTCAATCATTTTACACTTTTAAAAAACCTACATTTGTACGGACTTTGTGATCCTCTTCTGTCATGGCTTAAAACATATTTATTAGACCGATATCATTGTGTACGTTTAGATGGAGTCAATTCAAATGATTATCTAGTTACTTCAGGTGTTCCGCAAGGTTCAGTCATTGGCCCACTTCTGTTTAATATCTTCATAACAATATTGCTTCGAATATTACATCGGATACGCTTCTCTACGCAGATGACCGAAAATTGTTTAAGAGCATACGCACACTTACTGATACTGCGGTCCTACAATCCGATATAATTAAAATTGAAAATGATGCAAAATTAATGATATGTCACTCAATTTAGGTAAATGTATTATTTGTTTTAGCAGGAAATTTGCTTCATCTCCATGTTCTTATATTTTATGTGGTACTGGACAGTCTGTAGTCAAAGAAATGAAAGATTTAGGTGTTTTACTAGATGCTAAGTTAAGTTTTCATTGTCACTATTATACAATAATTTCTAAAGGCAGGAAAATGTTAGGTTGTGTCAAAAGGTGGTCTACTGATTTCAGTGATGTACGTGTCTTAGTCCTATTATTTAATTCTCTCGTAAGATCCTTATTAGAATACAATACTCTTATTTGGTCACCGTTTTTTTTTCTTCCCACATCAAACGTTTTGAAGCTGTGCAAAACAATTTTCTTAAATATTTAATGTCTCGAACTCGGTTTATAAAACATTTTAGAGAGTACTAATCTGGTTGCTAGTTATGTACCAATTAGTAGTTTAGCAAATCGTAGAATTTATCACAAATTGTGGTTTATCTTCAAATTAGTAAATGGTTTAGTAGATACGCCAGATTTATTATCAATGATTTATTTTAATGTACCCGTTCGAATTGTCCGCTCTCCTTATATGTTTTTGTACCTTATCAGTTATCATAGAAGGAAATAAGCCCTTCATTCTCCCGTGAACAGTAAGATTTTACCTGCTAACCAATACTGTAAGAACCTAGAATTTTTTAGTGTATCATTTAATAGATTCAAGAGAGAATGCTGTAAAATGTTATTTATATAACTTACTAATAAGTCTTATAATATTAAACACAATTTTAAAATTTTTCAAACATAAGTTGTAAGCAACTGGACTAATTGTAAGATACACGTCAATATATTTAATGCATTGGAAACTATGAGGAAAATGTATAACTTTCTGCAACAATAAAATCCTATATAAAATTTATATGATATGATTTTAGTGCATTTGGTTTAGATTTGTTTTTAAAATGAAATCTTCTAAAACTTGGTTTTTACTTTTGTTTTACATTTTATGCGGCAACACACATCAGCTGTTTTAAAAAAATTCATTGTCAATAGGTTGTTTTTTTTTTATTGCTTTATAATATGTATTATGTTATTATATTATGTGAAGTAAATTATGTTTTGCGAGATAAACAAAACTACAGACATGAAATTGCATTGTCAACTGATCGAGACACAAAGTTCTGCATCAATAGGTATCCTGTAAATAAATAAATACATATATTTAGTTATTTATTTATTTAATACTCCGCCAAAAACGCTGCAATATTTAACAACTGATACATAGTTTCTAAAATTTCAATTCATGTTGTTCACAAGACCTTAATTTACATAAAAACACAAAAAACTGGTGGATGATTGCGGTACTTTATAATATATATCTAGGTACTTTAACTTGCATTAAACAACAGCACCATCTGGTGAAAATTTTGTCGAACTATTGCGTGTGTTTGTGCTTGTGTTTAGGTCGTTTCCACCTCCGACCAAAAATGTCCCAAATCATAGAAAACACTACTCACTACTCGAAAACCACGTAAAACATTTTGACGTGTTCGCCTTCGAAATCGAACGTAATGATTTAGCATTCGGATGTGTATGAGTACTAAATGCATACACAAAAAACTTAGTACAACAAGTTGAAGTTGTTTGTAGAATTCCTTAAGAATTGTAATTTGAAAATTTTGAAATCGTAACAGACGCTAAATACAGAGTTTTTAATGAAATTAAAATAATCATTCAGCTTTCGACATTAATCTAAAAGATATCATTAATGTTTAACTTGGCAGTGCATCGCCATACATAAAACTGTGCTTTGATTGATGATTGCAATAAACATAGTTTACAAAAATACAGATGTCTATATGTAGATTATTTAATTGTTTTTTAAATTTGTCATTTTTTTTATTGCTCTTTTTTAACACGAAATATCCATGAATTTTGAAATTACGGTCAAACAAATCTTATTATTATATAGCAGAATCAGTTTTTGTTAATTTGGTTTTTTATAAAACATGTATTTCTTTCTTGAAAGTTGAATGTGAATCAGACAATCTGTAACAAAAATGTTGTTATTTTTCTCTAAATATCAAGTAAAATATATATATAAAATGAAGCATACAGTAAAAGAAAATGTTACAAATTGCAAAACACCAAATTGCAGTTGTATGTATCTGTCTTATTAGATACATAGCTAAGTTAAAGTAGTTGATGAACATAAAAGAAAAATGCGTATCTAAAAATGCTATACAAGACAAATAATTACTAGCTACCTGACGATTACGCTGGAAATAGTAATATACATTTTTTTGCGGCTCTATTGTATTCCACTAAAGTTCAGAGATTATTTTGAATTTGACTACTCATCAGTTTTGTTTATGTGGTTATCAAGTTATTTGTCTCGAATACTTATAAGATACAAGTAAATGAATAATTTGTTTTCTATTTATCATGGCTACTCTTCTTTATCTGTCTGTCCGACAAAGGTTGTAATTATTTTAATGCAACACCTACTCATCAATATACAAGATAAACAAAATGTCAAAAACTTTAAAATGTAAATTTAATCATTTTGCCCTAAAATGAATTTGTTTCCAAATAGAAATAAATGGGTACATTGTCGTTAAAATGTTCTTGTTGTACCTACTAACTTTAAAGAAATCGAATTTGCAAAATATTTAGTGAGACTTTAAAACACAAAAATATTTTGCTCGTAGTTTTAAAATTAAAACAAAAAGAAATAAATGATTGAACGAATATTACTGAGAGCCTTATTGTGTTGTTGTGTTATTGTTAAAAAAAAAATTCCCGATGTTAATGTCATACATTGTATAAGGAATTCACGTTCGGTAGATGTAACTAGATTTGGTAACTTTTTTTTTTAAGCTGTGTAACTGCGGACATAATTGTTCTAGTGTATAATGTATTACTGGAATGTCAGAAAGTAGGTATAAAAAATGTGACATGTAAGTAAGTAAAGGTCAAATATCGAAAATGTGATGGTTTTGTGGTAATCTGGTGCATCTATTTTTGAACCAAGGAGAAAATCGCATCCCTCTAAAAGCCCAAAGAGCAACCCGCATGTAAAATTTTGAATCTTTTCCCTTCACTAGTTTTTTTAGGAAGACAAGCTTTGATGTCATCATCATGGATCCACAATTTCACCATGGATCCGTTCTGGTATATCCATGTCTCATCCAAGAAAATGAAAAGTAAATCTTTACCACAATCACGCAATTGGAGATAGGTACCGCCTTAGAAATTTGATTCTGGCAGCTATAACGTGTTTAAAATGTGAAAAACTTTGCCTTCGTAAACCTAAATTTATACGTGTATTACGTACAATTATTTTCAAAGCCGAGTGTTTTACCTCTTACAAAACAATAACGATTATATAAAACTTAAAAACCAATTGTAGAACGGAACCAACAAAGCATGTAGGTATATAAATCTGCGCAGTCGTCTTTCTGATTCTGATTATAATATTAACGGCACAAGCGCCGCTGTATCTGTATTATTTTAAAATTCGAAAAACACTCGACAACACTAGCGAACTTTACGGAGAATATTTCTGCCACCAGTTTAACTGTTTCCGTTTTACCCAATTTTTTGAAAACCACGAAATATTTCTTGTTTCTTTTCCTTTAAAATGAGCTTTCTCGTGATTACTTTTATGGAAATTGTTTCCATGCTGTATTTAAGGATTTTCTTGAAACGAAGCGTGTTGAAATTAGAAAAACTTCGGTTTTTTTTTACACAATTCAGATTTGACATTTGAATTAGAAAATTAGACAGTTGATGCCAATCTTAAATTTCTAGTGATCTTAAGATTGCAACTTAACCACAGAAAAGTTTCTGTCAGTTACTTCTACCGAACGTGAATGCTTATTATGTACGTGTATTGAATCGTCACATAAGTCTTCATTTAAAATATTTAAAAATTCATACCAGTAGATTATGATGTTTCGCAAAACATAAAAATATCTACATTTGCTGCAAAAATCTATTGCATGACCATATTCCAACTGTATTGTAAATTTGAAAAATTTTTTTAGTATCAAACATAATTAAATAACTAGGTATTTCTTAATACAACAAAAAAAAATGTTGCATGCCAAAATCAAGTGAAATATGTGAGATATAAATAAAAGTTTGCCAGTTAACATATGTACCAATAATGTTCATTTTCTCGTTATAAAACCCTACCAAATAATAGATGGGCGGCAAAAGTAAGTTTGTACACATCCGGCCTAATTCCTCAGCAAGGCTTCCACCCTGCAGTGTGGTGGCGTTCTTCAAACCCATAGATCTGGTAACAGCGCTTTAGATTTATTCCACCGGTACATGTCACAGTCTACATATATACGAAAACCAGCTGGTACTATGTAACAGGAGGTAGAAACATTTCAAACACATTTTCAACTTTTGCATAAAAAAATATAGTACTATATCTAATAATAAATTCTTGTTTAGCTTCAAAATAAATAAATAAAACCTGTGTATGTGTCGCGTCGCCGCCGCCATCGCAAGCCCGCCGCCCTCGTGCCGTTCGCCCGGGTCCCGCCTCCGCCCTCGTGCCGTTCGCCCGGGTCCCGCCGCCGCCCTCGTGCCGTTCGCCCGGGCCCGCCGCCGCCCGCGTCCCGTCGCCGCCGCCCGCCCGCCGCGTTCGCGTACAGCCAGGATTTCAGAAGGTGAAAGCGCTAGCATTTAGACCAGCAATGGACCAGCGAAGATTTATGACCCGCTTGGATTTGAGACCCGCTAGGATTTACCACACCTCGAATACTTAAGGACCGCTACTAATTCAGGGTAATTAATTATCGATTAAGAGGTCTATTTTGTAACTCTTAACGATCTCGCTAGAGCATCGTTAACTTACGATAATCGTTCCCATAACGATTTTGGGACTGATAGCGATTTTGTAACATCTATCGTCTCGTTACATAGCGATCGTATCGTTAGAATGTCATCGTTCCGGAACGATAGGTTTCAGCTCACCGTTAGAAGTGTCAGAACAGGTTAGAAAAGTATTTATACAATGAAGAGGAACATTTTGGTGCAAATATGGGTAGAGAAGGTAAATGTAAGTAATTAATGTATGTTTGGATTAGGTTGATAACTTATTATATATTTTTTTTACTGCAGAGACAGAGTGAGAAATTTGTCTCGGGTCTTAAGAGATGTAAACGACCCCTTGATCATTCGAGAAGAAACCTTTAGGAAGACCTACCAACTGTAATGGGAAGCGGCGAGAGATACATTTCCAAAAATACTGCCGCAGAGTTCTGTATTATTCACCAGAAGTTGCAGGAAAAATTATATACTCATGTGCTATTTCACACAACATCTTACGCATAAGAAATATCGAAAATGACGAGATCAATATTGTCTATGACAAGGAGAACGATAATAATGAAGAACACAATTTACTACATGAATGGCATATCACAAGAAATAATTTAATAATACAGCATTTTCAATAATGTATTTATTATTTTTTTTACAACATAATGAAATTATAAACAGTTCCTCTTTCATATAGTCTTAAATTTCTGGCCTTCTTTCAAACATTGAATTTCCAATCTACAAATCTCTGGAACACACAGTGACGTTTACTTACCAGGCAGTACATTGTAATTAGAGTGCCCTATGTTATATTCTTGGTGTACTAAAAAACACAGAGGTTATGGTTTATTGTGTAACAGTATTTATAAAGATTAAACATCTCAGTTCTCATAATTGATTGGTCATGACTAAACAAGATGTTCACTTTGTCTTAAACAAAGTGTTGATGTAAGCAGAATAATTGCTAATAGTTGTACGATAAATTATAGTAAAGTACACATTTTTAAAAAGAGTGTTCGGGTGATTAATTGATTACACATACCTCTCTGAATTGCTGAACACTTTTTTGTGGTCCTCCCACAGAATTTAGTTTTGCTACCAACCCTTCCCATATCTTTTCTAAAAGATCTGGCTTGTCCGCTACGAACTTTTGGGCCCTAAAATCTACATTACCTTCTAACTCCTCCACATACAACTCATGTTGCTGTTGGGTAATACGCTGGGCCCTTTTACGTTTTTCCATTGCTCCCGTGAACGTATTGTAAACTGAATTTCGTGTTAGTGTGATTATTTTGATGTTTTTCTTTTATAATTATTATTGTTTACTTACATGTTATAAGTTCACAAATTTGTCCAAACTTCAATCAGTAGCAAAACAAATGTCACATGTCACAACAGAGAACAACGTAATCTAGACGCTACACAAATTTAAATACTACCGATTCTAAAAACATTAGATTCATCGTTCCGCTAACGATTTCAAAACTTTACGATTACGATAGTGTTTATAAAATTGGAAATTTGTACAATCTCGCTAAACTGATTTTACCCCTTATCTCATTTAATATTCACGATAATGATTAATAATAATTAATAATTAATTCCCCATTCTAAAGAAGTATACAAAATTGCAATTACCATTGTATCGAGCTTGTGCCCCTTTATAGGTGTTCCGAATAATCATTTAAGAAGTGAAAGCGCTAGTCTTTTAAACCCGCTAGTATTTTACACCGCTTGGATTTACACGCACCCCGAATAACCCTTGAGCGAGGGAAGTATCGGCATTTATGACCGCTAGGATTTCGGAAGGTGAAAGCGCTAGAATTTTGACCAGCAATGGACCAGCGAAGAATTACGACCCGCTTGGATTTGAGACCCGCTAGGATTTACCATACCTCGAATACTTAAGGACCGCTACTAATTAAGGGTAATTAATTATCGATTAAATCTCATTTAATATCCACGATAATGATTAAAACCCTCTAATAAATTAATTCCCGAATCTAATTAAGGCCTAAACACACGTATTAAACATATTCCCGTAATTAAAATCGAATTTAATCGATAATTAATTATGCATTAATTAACTCTAATTACTAGCGGTCCTTAATTACTAGCGGGTCTCAAATCCTAGCGGTTTTTTCAAGGTCGCTCAAATCCTAGCGGTTTTTCAAGGTCACACTAATGGGTCGCTGTTACTACTCGTGTATACGAAGTGGTGGTGGACATTTTGAAAACTTGCTCTAGTTGCATACGTTACGTTTTGTTTCATTTTATGGTTGATTAAATTATGATTTTGAAGTTTTAATTATCAGTTCATTAATTATTGTCATTGTTTATTTGTTGCTAGCAATAAATTAATAGCAACAGTAGTTACACCTCGGCAGTTTTCAGTTACTAGGTTTCACATTTTTTCGTGAAACCATTATTTATGAGTGGAGGAATGAATGTTTGGATAGGGGTTAAATTTTCCTTTCAAAATTTTACTAAAACAACAAACGTTCATTTGACTTCTTAGGTTCCCTACATTCACCAGATTTTTTGTTTCCATATATTTCAATAATACCCTGCATATTGTGTCAACTGTCATTCTCTATCTCTTTTTTAAGCTAGTCCATTACACTACATTAGCCCCTATTTCTCTAGTGTCAGAAAGGAATAAGCGTAAATGCAACATCATTATTTATGGGCGCTCTGAATTAATCAATAAAAATAAAACTGAACAATCTGAGGCTGATACTGTGTTTGTAAAAGATGTTCTAACAGCTTTAAACATTGGTGACCTGGGGTATCTTAAGCCAATCAGACTTGGGAAATATGATCCAACTAAGCAAGACCGGCGTCGTCCAATCAAGATTACCCTTTCGTCAGAAGAAGATGTGGTGTCCGTACTTCGTGCATCTAAGTCCCTGAAAACGACTGATCCTTGTAAAAATATTTTCATATCTAGAGACCGTACTAAGATGCAAAATGAACTATACAAAAGCGTTAGAAATGAATTGCATGAGCGTTTGTCAAATGGGGAGCAAAATCTTATAATAAAATACAAAGATGGAATTTTAAACATAGTTCACTCGGAAAACTAAAGGCGCCCGGCAGATTACCATTTGCTCTAAACATATATATTACCAAAATGTGCGTGGCTTACGGTCAAAGATTCAATCTTTTTATACAAGTGTGTCGGATCGTTTTTATGATATTGTAATTATTGCAGAAACTTGGCTGATTTCATCACTGTACAATTCAGAATTATTTCCTTCCTATTGTAATGTGCTTCGTTGTGACAGAAATCTTAATACCACTGGACGTAAAACTGGTGGTGGTGTCTTAATAGCCCTGGCTGATCATATAACTTACAATTCCGTTGATGTGTCCTTAGTAAGAGAGCTTGTACCCCTTATAGATATAATTATGTGTTGCTGTAGGGTTCATTCGTTTCGCTTTTTTATGATTGGTGTATACATACTACCGGATGTGTCTAGTATCGATCTAGAGGTGTTTCTTGAAACACTGGGCGCTTTGATCTTGGATAAACCAGTTATAATTATTGGAGATTTTAACTTGTCTCAATACAGTACCAACTATGTAGTACGTAATGTGTTCTGCAGTAAATTAAACAGTTTTCTTGATTTTTCTCAAACAGTAAATCTTTCTCAGTATAACAATATCTTAAACTTCAACAATCGTTTACTTGACTTAGTTCTCTCCAATACTGATTTCAAAATCAGTGTTAATCTTGACCAACAATCATTTGTTCCACCTGATCCCCATCATCCTGCTCTGCATATTGAAACAGAATTCTTGATTTCTTCCAAACTCCCACGGTTTCCATGTGATAATAATCGACGTTATAATTTTCGGAAAGCCAATTACAATAAGTTATACAATGACCTTCTACATACTAATTGGTCCTTCCGTACAAATTTTGAAGATGCCAATGCTGCACTTGATCACTTTTATACCAAGTTGTATAGTATACTCGAGTCGTCTGTACCTAAATTTCTACCTAGCAAATCATCCTATCCTACGTGGTACAATAGACAGATCATTTCGGTTTTGAAACTCAAAAATTTCTATTGGAAAAAATGGAAAAAAACATCTAATATGACTTTCTATAATGAATTTAAAAGGCTTAGATCCACTTCCAAACAAATAATAAAGACAGCATATCGTGAGTATTTAAACCAAATTGAAGAATCTATGAAGAATAATCCTAAAGACTTCTGGAAATATGTTCACTTACAAAAAGGTACGACGCGTATACCTGGAAGATTAGTTTATGAAGATAAACAATTTGAAGATCCACAAGAAATTGTCAACGCTTTTGCGGAAAGATTTTCTGATGTCTTTCGGCCAAAAACCATTATTGGAATATCTGATGTTATATCAAATAAGCTCTCGTTTGCTATACCGTCGGTGACTGAAGAGCAACTAATTGATATTATATCAACTTTCTCAAACAAAATGACCGCTGGTGACGACCAAATACCAAGTTTTTTAGTACGTGACGCCAGATATACTCTTACGAAGCCTCTATCAATTGTAATTAACTTAGTAATAATGTCATCCACATTTCCTGATAAATGGAAAAGAGCGCGAATCACACCTGTATTCAAAAAAGGAGATTCCACTAATCTAAAAAACTACAGACCGATTGCAATACTATCAAACTTTGCTAAACTTTCTGAAATAGTGTTGTATAAAACTATCTTTGTTAATATCCAAAGTCATGTATCTGCATTCCAACATGGATTCTGACCTGGTCGATCAACAGTTACTAATTTGTGTACTTTGACACAATTTCTCTCTGAAGAATTAGATAACAACGGACAAGTGGATGTTATCTATACAGATTTTTCAAGTGCTTTTGACTCCATAAATCCATAAATCACACCATCTTACTACATAAACTAAGTTCTTTTGGATTTGCTCCTAGCTTCTTGAAACTCTTGGAGTCCTACTTAAGTGGTAGGTCCAACTACGTGACGTATAACGGTTACCATTCTTTCAATTTTGTAAGTACATCCGGTGCTCCTCAAGGCTCCAATCTTGGCCCTCTTCTGTTCGTTCTTTTCATTGATGATTTGCTTCTTTCACTTAACTGTAAAGTTTTGGCATATGCTGACGATTTGAAGTTATAGTGTCCCATTTCAAACAGTGATGATGTTAAAACCTTCCAAAGGAACCTTGATACATTAGTAGATTGGGGCAACAAGTCCGAGTTGTTATTAAATGCAGATAAGTGTTATGTAATGACATTCAGTAGGAAAGTAAATGTGGTAAAATCAGACTATACCATCAACGGTCGGATTCTTTGCAAGAAGAATGAGGTAAAGGATCTTGGTGTTCTTTTTGATTCGCGCCTTTCATTTGTGGAGCACATCAGTAACATATCCACCTCAGCATCTAAAATGCTTGGATTTATATTTCGGGTATCAAAAACTTTTCAAGATCCTCTTCTGTTAAAAAGTCTATATTTTGTGTATGTGGTAAGCAAGATGGAATATGCCTCTGTTGTCTGGTATCCTTACTATGTGATACATAATCTTGCTGTTGAAAAGGTACAGCGTCGCTTCTTGAAGTATCTTTCGTATAAGATTGATGGATTTTATCCTCAAAGAAATATAGACTACAATTACCTCCTTCAGAAACATGGATTTGTTAGTTTAAAGAATCGACGTGAAGAGCATAGTGCTCGTTTCATATCCAGATTGATAAGTGGCAAGATAGATTGTCCTGAATTGTTGGAAAGAGTCAATTTTCATGTACCACGTGTTGCGTCTCGCTACATGGCCACGTTTCATCGACCAATTTCTAGAACGAATTTGCTAAGAAAGGCACCGTTAGTTCATATGTGTAGTAATGCTGATAAACTGTATGATGATATTTTTTTTCTCCCAAGTAAACTGTAAAGTGTTCGTTTATTTAGTTTATAATAAGAATAGCTTCTAATTGTGGGTATGATAATAATTTAGTTTCGGAACGAATATGATCTTATTTACATTTTTATTTTACGTTGTTTATTTTATTTTATTTTGCTACTAGTTAAGTTAATATTGTCCAGTAATTGGATTGTATCTGTTGGGCAATAAACATTATCATTATTATTATTATTATTATTAATATTATTACCATCAGGAACTGACCAGATAATATCCCAACTCGCGAAAAATTCGGCGGTGATGGAACAAAGTTCGCTTCGTAGGTAGGCAGAAGTCTCCGTTGTATCCCAACTACGGGCCTTCTGCTGGTTGCGCGGCGCGATGTCGAAAGTCCGTTCCAAATCGAACCCGCAATTTCTAACGAATTTCTGTGAATTTGATTGACAAGCTCGCAAAGCGTTTAGGCGTCGAGTAAAAGTTCTCCTCCGTCCGATGATAACGTCGGAAGTCGGTAGAAACTCCTCGCTGTTCACCTAGAATTAAAAGAATGATCGAATAAAAATGATCATTTAGTGGAAGATAACTTACCACCTTTAAGGTGGAAATTAGGCCGAGTCGTCGATGTTCACCCAGGTCAAGACGGTATTGTGCGAGTGAAAACCGCGACGCCAGAGGTGGTGCGAGCCGCACTTCAGACGGCGGCCGCCTTACAAGGTTGAAGGGCCGCACACGTGCAGCTGCCTTACAAAGACACCGCCAACACGTGGAGGCCGCACCGACAAAATATAAAAAATGTCCTAAACAGTAGTGTGCCAATTTTCCTTTTCCTAGTGAACAGGATTAGTTTCGTCTTTTCTCCATTAACGGAGAGGGTATGCCTGTTGCACCATTCCTCGACTATTTTTACTGCAGCTTGCATTACCTCACATAATGTATTGTATCTGCGTTTTTTCCTGTTAGCAGAATGACTAGATCGTCCGCGTATCCAATTGTGTGGTAGCCAAGATCATTGAGGCATCGTATCAGGCTGTCAACGACAGTATCCCACAGTACAGGAGAGAGAACTCCTCCCTGAGGACATCCCCTGTCTACAACAGGCTCGATCTCAGTGCCACCTACATTAATCATTACTTCCCTATTCCTCAGCATGCCGGCCACCCACCTACTTGGGGTGGGGTCCACGTCGTGCTCTCGTAGGGCTAGTTCGATGCTTTTGAAGGTCGTTTTATCAAACGCTCCTTCAATATCCAAAAACATTCCTAAGGTGAAGAGTTTGTTCTCCATCGCCCACTCTATACGGTTTACAACTGTGGGTAGGGCCGTATCGGTGGATCTTCCTTGGATGTAGGCATGTTGGTTCGAATGTAGAGGTTGCTTGCTCAAAGCAGTCTCCCGAATCTCTTTTTCGCTTAGTCTTTCTAGCGTTTTCAGCTAATTGGTCTGTAGAATATAGCCAAGGTGTAATCTTGTCGTCCTGGCTTAGGTATAAAGATAACCTTTACTTTTCGCCATGCATTCGGTATGTAGCTGAAAGCCAGACACGCCCGAAGCATTGGCAACAAAATAGGGCGTAGTCTGCTCATTTCCCTCTGCAGGAGGGCGGGATAAATACCGTCAACTCCTGGAGATTTGTATGGGGAAAAGCTGTCCACTGCCCACTCCAGTCTTGCCTCCGTGACTACCTTTGCCGCCAGCGCCCAGTCCTTCGGGGAAGGTTGAGTACCGGCTACATCCCCTTTGGAATGGGAGGTAGTCCTTGTGCTGTCTGGAAACATGGTCTGCAGCAAATGTTCTGCGGACTCTTCTAAGGTGGCTGTAAAGGTGCCATCTTCTTTCTTTAGGAAACCTAGTTGATGTGTGTGGTCCTTCGAGAGAACTCTCTTCAGCCTTGCGGCCGAAGCAGTCGACGTTAAAGCGGTTTTCTCAAGTTCCCAAATTTAGAAACAGTGAGACAAGAGGGTTCTCTCGCTTTATCGAACCCCTAATTGGTGCGAAGATGCACCCGAATTGCGCCCTTGTGGTTAGATGGCACCAGATGTCACACAAACAGTGATTTGCATGTTATACCATAACTAATTGCTCGCACTCTCGTTGAATATGAAAACGTTACATACGTGATTAAAGGAATAATTAAAATTGTTTACTGGAATTTTATTAAGTAGTAAAGAAAATACTCTCGCTTTTTTGTTTCGATTATTTTTGCAAAATGATCTTATCGTTATGACTGTCAATACCGGTAATGTACTAACTTTATGCACGCGAACGCTACAACCCTGCAAGTACTTTTCCGAAATGCACCAATACAAAACTCGCACAGAGCGCAGTTCTTAATCACGATCCCCCAACTCAAGAAGTCGTACCAGATGTTTAATAAAACACGATAGCTTCCCTGCCTAGTGCATCTTTCACAGACCCAGATGTTAATAACATACCATAGTTTACCTTAATTTCGCAACATCAGAATGAATGATAAGAAAGAACTAGACACAATAAGCATTTATTTAAATAACGCTTATGCATATATTTAATTAATAATAAAACCCAACGAATTCATTCTGTTTGGTTAGGGATATTCACCCTGACTCGGAACAGCTGGGACCGGAAAAAAATCATTTTCGAAATTTAAATAAAGTAAAACAAATTTAAACAAATAGATAAATCATTGCTAGCTTTGTCATGTACGTTTTGACGAAATCATTAAAGAATTTTCATTTAAATTTTATAAAACCTACTTTAAATAATTACAGGCAATTTTTAGCTTTTTGACTCTAAAATAACAAAAGAAAAATCAATATAGTTGGATTCATGTATCTTTTTACACACGTGACCAAAAGCTAACGTCCGAACCGTCCGAACTAATAACTGTTACTTTGTAGTAATTAGTCAAAAAGATGACAATGTTCATAACGTCAACATGACACAAATGTGTAAGCTCAGGCAGGTCTTTTGGTTTCGGTGCTTTCCGATTGGGTCGTGATTTTGCCGGACTGGGAAGGACGCCGAGTCATTCTTTTCGTGTTTAATCTTCGAAACCGTTCGACGAGTAACGCCTAGAGCATCTGCAACTCGCTAAAAATTTGAGCGAAATTATTAACCATGAATCTTCAAGTGGTTTTTACTTACTTACTCGTTCTGTACCATTTAATGAGATTAAAGGACCACCGTTTTCCTTCTCAAGAGCAAAATACTCTATAAAGTTGGACACGATGTCCTGGGCACGGGAACTCAAACGTTTGCCCGTCATGTTGTAGACCAAACACGAACAAGAAATAAGATAACAAAACATAAAAAATAGGACAACGAAACAAGAATCCTAACAACCAACGAACTTTACGAAGAACTGAATAGAAAACTTGAATAGAACAACGAAAAACTGCGATTAACCACTCTGAGTAAAACCAAAAATGACAGTGACGTTTGATGAAAAATCGATTAATTATTATCAGTCACTAGATTGACTACATCAGTGCCTGTCGCACTATGTGGACGCATTTATTACGTATTTTATCTTTTTCTAATTCAATGAACTTTGTGGAAGACAATAACTGACGTAGAGCGTAATTTGGCCTAATTTCGGTAGACATACTATTTGTCTGGCTCTTTGTTTTTGTAATCCTTAAAACAAAGATTCTTATGGTAGGTGCTGTCTGAGCTTGTATGATACTTCGGTCACGTGTGTCAAAAGATACATGAATCCAACTATATCTAAACCAATCAATCATTTTTTTTTGTATGAACCATGCCCTACTAATTTTTTTTTTCTGAACGTCTAATTCATATTTGATAAAAATAGAACTTCTGTCTGAACTTTGATAAACAACACATTAATTAACTAAAGAAAAATTTTGTTAGATTTTCTGAAATTAGACTTTAAAGATGTCCATAAGTAATTTTGTCTTGTTGAATTTAAGGAAAGAATTTTATAAACCACACTTAAAATAATAAACGAATTCTCTTTGGATTTTTTTTAGTAGATTTTAAGTAAAAAAAAAGAGACCTTTTGTTTTGTTGATCTTCCAGCATAAAAATAAAGTGATAATAATATATGTAAATTTTAATTTTTGGAATAATGTAAAGAAAATCAATCAGTACTTGTAAATAAACCAGATTTAAAGAACAGAACGTGATTAAACATTGAGTGGGTCGATAAGGCAATACAGTAAATTTTGTTTTAATAGAGAAGAAATTACAAACTAAGTAAATAACGAATAAAACAAACATTTAGAAAACTTTCTTTTCGCGCACTGGTTGGACCGAATAAAAACAAGTGTGAATTCTAGATCATAAAAGCCTAAAACAGCAAGATGAAATAAATAAGGAGATAATTTACATCCATTACTAAAAGAAATAAAAATATCTGTATAAGATTGAAAGCAAATTAAGGATGAACTGTCGATATTTTTAACAACTCGTGCTGTACTTCTTCGGAGTACCCCGTCAATAAATCGTTGTAGCATTACCAGATGTTCGGACAAAATAAATCCGATAATTTTAAGCTCTGAAGTCATAAAGCTAGAAAACATACAATAAACAACTACTAAATATGTCAAGAATTACATTTTTTTTTTATGAAAAATCACGACCCAAAACAGCTTCAAATTCACGGAAACTCACACTTTGAGGAAATAAAACTCTTGATCCGCCCCTCTTTCCAAAAGTAGCTGTAAGCCCCAGTAATTTCATGTGTATCAATAGCGTAACTCAAGTTAAACATACAATGAAAATAAAAGAAAAATATGAACTTGCAAAGGACACAATTATCATTTCAAACATGTGAAAATGATCGGAAAAACTCGAAAAACTAACAAAAATTGTACATAAATGAATAAACAAAAGATTGCATTTATTAAATTAATACATTAAGAAATAACCGACCATTGTTGACGACTGGAGCGTTGACGACTGGAGCTTTTCCAGCCGTATTTTGTGTTCATAGAACTAAGAATGAAAGTCTTGTGTTGCTACACTTGGTTTATTGTTTCGCTTGCGGTGGTTACATCGCTACTGGTCTTAAAATTAAAAATTAACACAAAGTATAAAAATAAGTGGGGGTTAGGCCGACTTCTCCTGTGATCGCCGCCAATTCTTCAAAAGGAGCGAGCCGCCCCAAAGGGAGCCGCCCCAAAGGGAGCCGCTCCAAAGAGAGCCGCTCCAAAGGGAGCCGCTCCAAAGAGATCCGACTACACGCTCCGCCAGGAAGTCGGCATCTTTGGAGCGTTGAGTTGCGGCAAAGGCGGCAAATTGCAACTACTACTTAACAATTAACACATAAGAAATATCGAAAATGACGAGATCAATATTGTCTATGACAAGGAGAACGATAATAATGAAGAACTTGAATATGAAGAATACAATTTACTACATGAATGGCAATATCACAAGAAATAATTTAATAATACAGCATTTTCAATAATGTATTTATTATTTTTTTTACAACATAATGAAATTATTAAACAGTTCCTCTTTCATATAGTCTTAAATTTCTGGCCTTCTTTCAAACATTGAATTTCCAATCTACAAATCTCTGGAACACACAGTGACGTTTACTTACCAGGCAGTACATTGTAATTTGAGTGCCCTATGTTATATTCTTGGTGTACTAAAAAACACAGAGGTTATGGTTTATTGTGTAACAGTAAATACTGTTACACATTTATAAATATAAAGATTAAACATCTCAATTCTCATAATTGATTGGTCATGACTAAACAAGATGTTCACTTTGTCTTAAACAAAGTGTTGATGTAAGCAGAATAATTGCTAATAGTTGTACGATAAATTATAGCAAAGTACACATTTTTAAAAAGAGTGTTCGGGCGATTAATTAATTACACATACCTCTCTGAACTGCTGAACACTTTTTTGTGGTCCTCCCACAGAATTTAGTTTTGCTACCAACCCTTCCCATATCTTTTCTAAAAGATCTGGCTTGTCCGCTACGAACTTTTGGGCCCTAAAATCTACATTACCTTCTAACTCCTCCACATACAACTCATGTTGCTGTTGGGTAATACGCTGGGCCCTTTTACGTTTTTCCATTGCTCCCGTGAACGTATTGCAAACTGAATTTCGTGTTAGTGTGATTATTTTGATGTTTTTCTTTTATAATTATTGTTTACTTACATGTTATAAGTTCACAAATTTGTCCAAACTTCAATCAGTAGCAAAACAAATGTCACATGTCACAACAGAGAACAACGTAATCTAGACGCTACACAAATTTAAATACTACCGATTCTAAAAACATTAGATTCATCGTTCCGCTAACGATTTCAAAGCTTTACGATTACGATAGTGTTTATAAAATTGGAAATTTGTACAATCTCGCTAAACTGATTTTACGATTGTTTCTAACGATTATCGTTTGGGAACGAGATTGTTCCGGAGCGATAAATTACAAAATAGACCCCTAAATCAGGTGCTCATAGATCGAAAAGCAATGGGAATATGACGTTTATATCACTTTCATTTGTCCTGTTTTTTTTTTTTTAAACCAATTGTACGTGTGTAAGAACAACCCTAATGTATTTTGTTACATCTGCGGTCAATATGCTATAAAATGTCAACGTCTGCATATATCGCATATTATTAAATTGATATATCACCAATATCTCGGTTTCGAAGTAAGGGATCAGGATAAACAATGGGAGACTATTGTTGGTTCTTGCAAAGGGAGTGTTCATCGAAGTGTTACAGTCGTCAAGCAAAAAGAACACGATTTTAAGCATCTAAAATTAATTAAAACTATTTATTCAAATCCTCATAAATAAAATTTGCTAACTATTTCATAAAAATTATAATTATTGGGCAAGGTATTATTTTTTTGAAAAGTGTTAAAATCGTGTTTTTTCGTATTTTGGACTCCAATAAAAATTAAACTAGACGTGCACAAATGGCAAAAATCATTTTTATAGAAGTTTTAGGATACAAGGAAGTCATTTATGCCCAAAAGACAAAAAGCGTATGATTGCGATTTTTTTTTTTTTGTAGACCTGTGTAATCGACACTGTTTAAAGCACGAACGAGCGTAGCGAGTGAGTGCCTTTAAAAGTGGAGATTATTAATCGCCCATTAACAAACGAGTTTATTACAACATTTTTTCGTTGACCACAAACTTGCCCATTCTTGTGTGTTTTAATTGTGAACAGTTAACATAGTTCCACAAACTTGCCCATTCTTGTGTGTTTTAATTTTGAACAGTTAACATAGTTATCATTGGAAAAAAAAATTGGTCTAAAGAGTTTAGACAGTACTTCCCTCGCTGTCGGAAACTTGACGACTGCATGCCTATTGTGTTTTTTTTTCTGATTACATTTTTGTAGTGGGAATTTAAAAAAAAATTGCGATGACGTCATCAACATTTTTGCAAGGACACGTATATCAGTTGGGATAGATGTAGTGTAATACTAAGAATAAAATTATTATATTCTCAAATTTTCGGGAAAATGAATTGGGTCGTTTGAATATTGATTTGTAATAATCAATAAAATAACGAAACAATTTACTCACGTATACCTACGTATCAGAGGCAACTGAAAATCGTGTATGTATAAACATTGTTAATTTAAGATGACAGGCGTAACAGCATACGTGAGAGCCAAACACAGAAACTGTAAACAAAACGACCGTCGGTTTTATTGCTTCGACTTCCGCTTATTATATAAAACATTGGGTTTTATTTTAATTCTTGACGGTGAAATTCACAATTGGTTGATTATAAACATGTCTATTTCACATTCGCGGAATCAAGTGAACGCATAAAACAAATGCAGGTCTGTAATGTTAAAGTCGATGTAAATAAGCGTGCTACCCTTATGTTTCAACCGAGTTTTTCCTTTAACAAATTTTGTGTCTACCAAATTGGGTTGGTTGGGGTGTAATACTAATAATAAGTGTTGCCTTTAATTTAATCAATAAAATAAATTGACTTCATTAATTTTTTTGAACCACCTCTTAAGAAAATCTAAAAAATATGAATGGAATGATAAATCACAAGTACAAACTCATCATATTTTTTGCATTTTAGATAGGATTTATTCAGCAAAATTTAAGGGTGACGTCATCAATTTTTTTAGGAGGGATGAACAAATACATTTTGAACAAAAGTTTACCATGCTTATAATAACTTTAAAATATTCCCAAGATTTCAAAGCATTCGGTTTTGTAATTCCTGATTAAATCGATAAAATAAATTCACGCCTTCATTAGTTTTTTTGAGTCACCCTGCATATGCAAATCCAAAAATATGAATGGAATGATAAATCACAAGTACAGACTCATCATATTTTGTACATTTTAGATACGATTTATTCGGAAAACTTTTGAGCTGACGTCATCAGTTTTTTGTAGAAGATAACCAAATATATTTTGACTAAAAATTTATTATGCTCTTTATAACCTTAAAACATCTGCAAGATTTCAAAGCATTCGGTTTTGTAGTTCCTGATTAAATCAATAAAATAAATTTACGCTTTCATTAATTTTTTTGAGTCACTCTGTATATGCAAATCCAAAAAATATGAATGGAGTGATAAATGACAAGTACAGGCTCATCATATTTTGTACATTTTAGATATGATTTATTCGGCAAACTTTCGAGCTGACGTCATCAAGTTTTTGGAGGGGATAAGCAAATATATTTTGACTAAACATTTATTATGCTCTTTATGACCTTAAAACATCTGCAAGATTTCAGAGCATTCGGTTTTGTGGTTCCTGATTAAATCAATAAAATATATTTACGCATTCATTAATTTTTTTGAGTCACCCTGTATATGCAAATCCAAAAAATATTAATGGAGTGATAGTTCACAAGTACAGACTCATCATATTTTGTACATTTTAGATATGATTTATTCCACAAACTTTTGAGCTGACGTCATCAAGTTTTTGGAGGGGATAAGCAAATATTTTTTGACTAAAGATTTATGATGCTCTTTATAGCCTTAAAACATCTGCAACATTTCAAAGCATTCTGGTTAGCAGATTAAAAATTAAATTTCAAAATGTTGTTTTATAATTTTGATTTTTTTTCCAAAAATCTGGACGTTTCGGGTGAAAAGTCGATTCAGA
Organism: Zophobas morio; assembly: GCF_036711695.1. Classification (NCBI taxonomy): domain Eukaryota; kingdom Metazoa; phylum Arthropoda; class Insecta; order Coleoptera; family Tenebrionidae; genus Zophobas; species Zophobas morio. The sequence continues at coordinate 14,929,952 of NW_026972111.1, forward strand.
GTTGTAAACTACATGTGTAGGACTATGTTATTTTATACAATTGAAAACCCATTTACTATGTACAATTTTGAAGTGACGTCATCGCTTTAGTGGTGGGGATGATTCGACAAATTTTGGTTAGCGTTTTACCATCTACATGATATTCTTAATATAAGTACAAAATTTCACAACAATCGGTCGAGTACTTTCGGAGATTATCTGTCTAATAAAAATCCGTGACAACAGACGGACAGACGGACAGACGGACAGACGGACGGACAGACGGACAGACGGACAGACGGACAGACAGACGGAAATGGGAGACCTATTTCTTCGTCTTCTAGGGGTCATGAAAGATCGAGAAAACGTAAAAGTAGAGAGTCGGCCGACGGACTCGATTACAATACTTCCTTTGCTTACGCTCGGGAAGTAAAAATGACAAGCCAATCACAAACGTTGACATTCATTGTGTAAAAAGCGTTTGCCATTGCGGTTGTAAATTGTAAATTGAGAAATGGAACTAGAAAATAGTGATCTTCCGGCTGCAGTAATAGCAAGTGCGAACGATGCGTGTGGAAGTTTATTACCGGCTAAAAGTAAAGATCTCTACGAAAGAACATACTCTGAATTCTGCGATTGGTGTACCAAGCAACACGTAAACGATTACATTGAGCCCGTCTTGCTGGCGTATTTTGCCGAGATCGTACAAAAAGGATTAATTGCGAGCCTCTGGCCAAAATTTTCAATGTTGAAGTCTACTCTACGTCTAAAAAAAAATATTGACATTGGCAATTACCATAAATTGATAATGTACATTAAAAGACAAAGTGAAGGACATGTTCCAAAAAAATCAAAAATATTGGAGAAAGGGCAAGTACAACAATTTATTATTGAAGCTCCAAATGATGTATTTTTAATGGCCAAGGTAAATTAAGACCAAGAACTTGAATTTGTACAAGCTAACAACTTTTATAGGTAGCACTCATTTTCGGCATCGCTGGAGCTTTAAGAAAGCATGAACTTCTAGAATTGCAAACCAACAATGTTGAAGATTTGAAATCAAAATTTTTAGTTACTATCCCTGGCTCCAGAACAAAACCAAAAGAAAAAAGAGTTTTTACCATTGTAGATGATGACCAAAGTATATTTTTAAAATTAATCAGACGGTATATAACACTGAGACCCAACCATACAAAACATACACGATTCTTTGTACACTACAGACACAATAAATGCGCTACAAACCCTGTTGGTATCAACACATTTTCCAAAATTCCATGTACAGTTGCACAATTTTTAAAATTAGATCAGCCAAAACTCTATACGGGACATTGTTTCCGTAGATCATCAGCCACAATCTTATCTGACTCAGGGGCTGATTTTGCGGCAATAAAGAGGCACGGTGGGTGGAAATCAACAAGGGTTGCAGAGTCATACTTAGAAGACTCAGTTCAAAATAAAGTTAATATTGCCAAGCAATTGTTTTGTAACGAGACAGCAACTTCTGCCACCACCCCCGAGACCTCTACACAATTGTTTTGCTCAGCCACTGCTAATTTTTCTTCTAATTCGCCAGCAGAAACAGAAATAAATAACTCGATCAACTCGATAAATAACATAACCTCAAACACCTCCGAAAACGTTCAAATCAACATAAATCCTGACGTCAGCAACACAAAGAATTTATCTGTTCCTTTCGTAACCTTTAAGGGTGCCCAGTAGCAGACCGAAAAATGAGCTAAATAGATTTTTATTTTACGGGCGTAATTTCAACTTTGAAAAAAAGATCGACATTTCAATTGATAGATTATGTCTAAATCTCTGGGGAAGACACAATATTTTTTAAAATAAGTGATTGTTTAGTGTTTAATTAATCGTTCATTCTTCGAAGGAATTTGCATTTTTAGACGAGGAGAGAGCATTTTTCGCTTCAACTTTTATATCAGTGCAAAGACAACATTGAGCTCTATGGGGAAGACCCGGTCATGTTTGTTTAAAATTTATATTTATCAAAATATTTGCGTTTTAAAAAAATACGGAATAATGAAATTAAATTGAAACTAGGCAACTCTATTTACAAAGCATTCGTTTCCATAAATGGTTGAGTTTGACACAGCAGGGAGCCTTGCCGACCGACCCGTGTTCAGGTAATCCGTCCAGGTACTTAGGTCATAAAACTCATAAATACTTTTAGCTTACGAACATTGTTGAAACTCTTTTACAAGTCGACTTCTTTCATTGCTAACATAATTTGAATTAAAAGTATGCAAATTTTTATAATTTTATACATTCTACTAAAACATTTTCTTACAAAAAATTATTCCAGTATTTTTTACTAATCTGTCATTCTATATATAAATCAATACACAAAACTGACAAGATTTAGATTCTCATCACTTCACTAACCACTTATTTACCTGAACAATCATATTTATTTAAATTTAATTTTTTGATACTCTTTTCCGCACCACCTATGAGGTAGAGTATTATAGGCACGTTTTTTACGTGATATCTCCAGTAAACCTATTCCAATATTACTATTTATTCCTGTGTGTGTTTATACTAGAAGGGGAAAAGATTTAGGTATATGAACTACACATGACGCGAATGCAAATAAAAAATTTTAATTGTACAATCTTTTCTTTCCAATTTGTCTAATGGGTTGATTTGTTTAATAACGAGAATCTACTCTCTCCGGAAGTAAGGCATAAAATAAAATTTTTCTCTCTATCTATTTCGCTCTTTCATATTATTTTCCCAAAATTTATCATCTCGTTGAATTAAGCATTATTTAAATTGGACATTTTATATATTTCTAAGATAGCGTTTTTGTTTATTAAGCCCTCTGGCGATGCCGCTAAAAATGTACAAACCGCATTGTCTTATTGTCAGTTTGGTCTTACTGCAAAATGCTTCAGTTGCCCTTGTTTCATTTTCTATGCAAAGATTTTGGGCGAATACATGCTGAACTAGATTTGCAGGGATGTAAAATGTTTTTCGCAGTACAGTAGGATTAGCCGTGTTACTTGTTCTCTCATTTTGTAAATTTTACCAAAATAACGTTCGGTTAGTCTAAAGGACTTTTCTGCGCACCATTCTGGATTATTGCGTTCGTCAATTGTGTTTTGTTCGATTAAAAAGACATCAAGGTTTGAAACTTGCCTCGTTATTAGATACATCATCGCCCGAGAACTTGTATGATCCACAGACCGGAGCGCGCTCAGGCCAATGTCGAGTCTATAAGCCTCCAGAAATTCTGCGGGAAATAGTTATTATTTAGATGCTTTTGTTTACACACGTCTCACATGTTTCACTCGACTTTGACACTCAACTATTTTTTTGTTTAACTAAGAATTAATACTTTCACTGCGTTTGATTCTAACGACCTAAATTAGCAATACTAGTGGAACAGTAATCAAGCAATAGATTTTTTTGGGAAAGTACAGTTAATTTTTATGTTTTAGCAGCAATGTGTTCTATTTTCTATTAATTTTTAGGTACATATTTTTAGTCACAATTTTGGTAGTTATTTTTTACTTTTATTTTTAGCAATAATAAATAGTCCAAACATGAAAAAATAAAAAAAAATTAAAATCGGAAAATCTAAAATTTAGAAATCGAGAAATTGAACAATCGTATAATTGAAAAATCGAAACATCGAAAAACTGGAAAATCGAAAAATTTAAAAAAAAAAGGAAAATCAGAAATAAAGTCGCGATCTTTTCTATAGAACCACTCCCTAGTGTAAATTTTCAAAATTTGTTTGGTGTAAGTGACCTTGACGGGTTTCGGGGGGAAAACATATGTGTCAAAAATTTGACAGGTTTGATGGCCCCTTTGTCAATGTAGATATTTTACTTTAATAAATATATGAACAGAACATACAATCTGCACGGGACACAGGGCGGCATAGCTGAGGGCAACCGAAACATTCGTGTTGTGCTAGTTTCGATTGCGATATCAACTACTGCTACCAACCGCGTTCGGCGTAAAGTACTAGATGACAGGGCTACCAACTTGACTTTTTATCGAGTGGTTCCGTAGAAATGACCGCTACTGTATAATGAATTCCGAAAATTGAAAAACTGAAATATGCATAGAAGAACTGAAAACTGGAGAAATCGAAAAATCTAGAATTTTAAAAATTGAAAAATTAAAATATCGAAAAGTTGAAAAATTGCGAAATCGTATCAGTGAAACATCGGACAATTGAGAAATCGAAAAATAAAAAAATGGAGAAATCCAAAAATTTGAAGAATGGGAAAATGAAAATGTCAAAAATTAAAATACTGGAAAATTGAAACATCAAAAGTTGAAAAATCGAAAAACCGAAAAGTCGAAAAATCTCAATAATGTATTTATAAACCACAAGTTCAGGATTATGCTACTAAAAAATTGATAACATCATCTCAAAATTTTGCTGAATAAATTCTACTAAAAATGTGCAAAATATGATGAGCTTTTACTTGTAATTTATCATTGCATTCATATTTTTTTAGATTTGCTTATATACCTAGGTGGCTCAAAAAAATTAATAAATGAGTCAATTTATTCTATTGATTAAATCAGTCTCGACTCACTCCATTTTCCCAGAAATTTTTGGAATACTGTTATTTTTAGTCTAATCCACCTTGATTTACGTGTCCTTGCAAAATGTTGATGATTTCATCACAAAATTGTGTACCTAAAGTAAAAATTTAACTCGAAAATGCTGGATATGTTTCATTGTATTTTACGTGCGAGGGAAGTTCTGTCGAAACAACTTTCCACCAATTTTTCTTGCTGTTATATTTGAACATAAACAGTTTATTTTATGTATTTTTAAAACATTATAAAGAAAATAAAAAGTTGTGTTAGACTGAACCTTGTGGGTTTCTCAATCTATTTTCCGTAGCATTTTAAACTTTCAACTCAATTTCTTTCAAAATAGATAGAAATGGATTTCGATGGGTTATTTCCTTGTACCCTTCATTTCAAAATAAATAAGCTTATCTGGTGTTGTTTACCGGTTTGCATTTTATGACGGACTCCCTACAGTGACCATAATCTCTCCTCTCTTGGGTCGCTACCTGCCGTGCAACCGTACTTTGGGTTGCATAGTTACAAAAAATAATTCTTCTCACTGAAACCGATTTTGCGGGCGACGACTGGGGACCCTTAACAATTGTAGTTTTAATAGTTTTGTGATGAATATCCAAAAATAATTCTAATTATGTTATAACAATATTTCATTAATTGTAAAAGTTTCTTGTAAAATGGATACAATTAAAAGAAAAATAAATGAGTAGGTATATCTGGTTGTCTAACATCATGACAGATCACAACGTTTTAAAACCGTGAAAATGACGAACTAAAAAAGAGTGCGTTAATGAAAAAGGGATCGTTAATGACGTCCATTAACGCATCCTTTTTTCGGAAAAAAAAATTCATTAATATTCACATTAATAAGTGGTCGACGAAAAAAATTTTTAACAACTTGGAAATAATAAAATACAAAAAGTTTATAACATTCAAAATTTCAATTTCAGTCTTGACTTAATCAATAAATGATTTTTAAACCTACACAGAAAAAAGTTTACTTGTAAATTTACTGTGAAAATCACAGGTAATTTGTAACCCGAGATAATAAGGGTAATATTCCAACGAAATGTATTTTTAAGTTTGAATGTGATATTTACTTTTTGAATGTAAATCGAAATTACAAAAGAACATGTAAAATTACAAGTAAAATGTAATTTTGACGATTGTAAATTTACAATAAAATATGTAAATTTCCGTGAATGGGTATGTAAATTTCCGTGAATTGGTATGTAAATTTCCGTGAATTGATATGTAAATTTACACAAATTATTGTTATTTTTAGTACTAGTTTTAATCAAAGAAACCATGTCGGACAAAGTGAACCTTTTATTTTATGGTGAAAAACATAATAAACATGTAATAAAATCATAAACACAAAACAAAGTCATTGATGTTGTATATACTTTACATTAATTTAATTTGTTCATAAGGCCAATTACTTTGCGTTTTGTTGGTGTTATTCTTTTTAATTTGGATCCTTGATCTGGATGTATTTTCAAAAAAAATCTTTGCATCATTTCCAAAACTGCTGATACTTCGTCTGGATATTTTAAATTCATTATAAAATATAATCCAAACGCCCAAGATACTGCATCCTTTAAAGTGACAACACTTGGAATCACTACTTGTCGTTCTAAAACTACGTGATAAATTGTTTGTGGATCGCTCTCTAGAAAAATACAAAAATACATTAAAATGTTATAGGTACAAAGACGTTTTAAATACTTGCCTATTTCAATTGCACATGGCGCAGCCACCTTGATAATTTCATTTAAATTATTCATATCATCACCCTGTGATAAAAATTGCATTAACATAACAATTAATTATGACATGGGCAAATTATAGTAGGAAGTAATTATCCGCCTGGAAAGTATACTTTTGTAACTGGAGGAAAATAGTAAACCAGAATAGTAAAGTACTTACCTTTAACAACAAAATACACTATTTTGTACAAAATATATTACCACAACTAATGCACTCCAACTTGTTATAACCTGCAAGCGTTATAGTAATGATTGCGTGCGCATCAACAATTCACAGTATGCATGTGATTTCACCGGTAGACTGGATTATTTTACAAAGTTGGAAGTAATTGTAAAAAATGTTAGTATATTTACGGTATTATAAAGTATAATTCATTTATAAAGTGAATATATGTTACAGCTAATATCCGAAATACTTTATTATGCATAATAACTAGACACTTTAGGAATTATGCGTAATAACTAAACTTGTCAGTTATTATGCATAATAACCGGAAAGATTAGGAATTATGCGTAATAACTGAAACTTTCAGTAAATGGGTTTTAAATTATATAAAATAACATAGTCCTACACATGTAGTTTACGACTCCGAATTGAGTTTTTACCCGAAACGTCCAGATTTTTGGAAAAAAAATCAAAAATATAAAGCAACATTTTGCAATTAAATTTTACATCTGCAAAACCGAATGCTTTGAAATCTTGCAGATGGTTTACAGTTATGATAAGCATGGTAAATTTTTAGTCAAAATATATTTACTTGTCCCCTCCAAAAAATTTATGACGTCAGCTCAAAAGTTTGCCAAATAAATTCTATCTAAAATGTACAAACTATGAAGAGTTCCATTCATATTTTTTTGATTTGCATATACAGGGTGACTCAAAAAATTAATGAATGCGTGAATTTATTTTATTGATTTAATCAGGAACTACAAAACAGAATACCTTAAAATCTTGAAGATATTTTAAAGTTATCATAGGCATTGTAAATTTTGCTGAATAAATCCTATTTCAAATGTGCAAAATATGATGAAACTGTATTTGTGATTTATCATTCCATTCATATTTTTTGGATTTGCATATACAAGGTGAATCTAAAAAATTAATGAGTGCGTGAATTTATTTTATTAATTAAACCGATTATTTTGAAATTTTGGAGATGTTTTAAATTTATCATAAGTATGGTAAGATTTTTAATCAAAATATATTTGCTTTCTAAAATTGATGACGTCACCTTAAAATTTAACCGAACAAATCCTATCCTAAATGTGTAAAGAATGATGACTCTATACTTGTGATTTATCACTGCATTAATATTTTTTAGATTTGCTTATACGGGGTGTCTCAATCAATTAATTTTATGGATTAAATCAAGAATTACAAAATAAATCTGTTTAATTCCCCCACAAAATTGATGACGTTATCTCAAAATTTTGCCGAATAAATTCTACCCAAAATTATGTCGATTGTAGCTTACTAGATAATTGTTTCCATCCTCTGTTTTGAGGGGACGAACTCATTCAAATCAAACTAATTTCTACGTGACATTTTTTCGATGCATAAACATAAACACTTTCAAGTTGTTTTTCTTATCAAGGATAACCTAAGGACGTTCAGTAATGGAGTCCATTGGGCAATTTGTTACTTTCAAATTTTCTCGACATTTCATAACCCTTAGACAAGGCCGTAGCTAGGGGGAGGTTAGGGGATGCTCCCCTAGATCTAGACAAGTTATAATTAACCAAATGTGAATTACAGCATCCAAAAACCGAATAAAATGTAGTGTTTTATTCAATAAACGGAAATCAGAGCAATAAAAAAGTCTGGTCCGTCGGCATTGTCATCCGGTTATTCCAATTCGTGGAAAACATGTTTTAGTTTAGTTTATGTTTCACCGTCACGTCTACAGGTTGATAAGTGTTATGGCTATTTGTCTTAAATTACAAGTACTATACAGGATGTTCCTTTTATCTGTTCACGCCTGACAATTTTTGTATAGGCGACATATTATACACCCCAGAGACGACTTCGTGTTTTAATAAGCAATCATAGGAATCACAAAAAAAATGACAAAGATGTCAATGGCAAATAATGATAAAATTGAAAAAATTAATACTTACTCAATTTTTATTTTAAAATGTCCCGCTACCAAAATGTAATACGAAAAAAACATAATAGGCATGCAGTCGTCACGTTTCCGACAGCGAGGGAAGTACTGTCTAAACTCTTTAGACCAATTTTTTTTTTAAATCAACTGTACATGTGATATGTAGGGGAAAGCGAGGCAGGGTGGGTAGCTTTTTTGAAAATATTATGCATAATTCCTGTTCCTCTATTAGTTATTATCAGTATTGCCTAAACGTTTGCGTTATTATGCATAATAACTGAAAAGTTCAGTTATTACGCATAATTCCTAATCTTTCCGGTTATTATGCATAATAACTGACAAGTTTAGTTATTACGCATAATTCCTAAAATATCTAGTTATTATGCATAATAACGGATTTCGGATATTAGCTGTAACATATACATTTACAATTGCGATTCTGTATTGTGTTTTTTCAATTTGACTTGTGAAAATACAAATAGTGACACAAGTTTACTTATTTTATGCACAATGTTGCTAACTTACGTAAATTTACTAAATTTAAGTAAAAAAATACATAAAAAGCAACAGTAAAATAATTGTAAATTTACACGACTTTTTTCTGTGTATGCTAAGAATTGTCTCGGAAAAAAAATAGTAATCTAATTAATCTCTAACTTAAATTATTTACGGATAATTTTTTCAAATACGACTAGCAAGTTAACTGACGAAATTTTATAAACAGCATAGATTGCGCATTTACCACAAGAGGGGAACTTAATCTCAAGATTTTATCATTAATCATTACCACCCAGAATACGGCCCCTAATAACGATTTAAAAAGTTTTAAATTTAAAACAGTTTCGTTGGAACTGTTACGCGTGAAAATAGTGAAATTAGTAAAAAATGCCGAGATTCAAAATTACGTAAGCTATAGAAATTATTAACAACAATAGTTTGCAGAATTGACAAGAACTAAGTATAGGTAATAACGTTTAGGAAAAAGAATTATCATAATTAAGTGAAAAAGGCTAAGATATAATGTCGGTTTAAGAAAGAAGAAATTTGTGTAACAACTATTTACTCGATGACCATAAAGTAGGATAGTAGAATAGCAGTTTAGTTTATAAGTTAACATTACCAGACAAATAGAAACCGATAAGCTGATAAAAGCTGTACGCAACCTATAAGTCGCGATGATGATAATTAGAGAGCGGAAAATATGCAGCAAAATTTTGGGAAATATGATCATATGACATGCATCAAATTTATGCAAATATGCAATAACTTTCTTAATATATGCAGAGATATGCAGTTGCATATGCTCCAAAAATAAAAAAAGTGTAATAACCGAACTAAATTTATTTACAAATTGCAAAAACACCTTACCTTTTATTACAAAAAATACATAAATCACATTGCAAAGTGTTTAATTAGATCTCACTGACAAATAAATGACATTTTTTAAGATAATATTCTTATACTAAAAAATAAATATAGGTAAACAGAACGAATTAAAAAATAGTAGTAATCGACTATTTAATTACTATTTTGGTAACAATTTATTTTTAAATATTTTTCGAAATATTCTAACAAAAATTTGTCCGGTGATTCTAAAGTATGCAGTGGCGGCTCGTCAGATGAGGCAAGTGAGGCGGCGCCTCACAGCATATGTCTTAAGAACGGATTGACTTAATTTGTAATTAAAAAAGAGCTTTCAATGCATTTTTAGTTACAAAAATATGTTGAAATGGCAAATCTGTTGATGATTTTTTGTTTTTTACGCTTTCTGCTGACATTTTCGGTTGAATACCGTACAATTTATACCCCTTGTTCTTTAACTGAAGCGGCCACAACGTCGGTTCACTTGAACCAACGAAGCCCAATCACAGACACGGATTTCCATGGCTCAGGTGCTATACTCCTATACATGCGTTCGCTCGGAACTGAGGCGATATCTTCGGTGCTTCTCGACCATTTTCGGCGTACTCATTAAACCATTTTCCCATTTATTTTACAAAACGGAAGGGCTGCGGGGTGCGTGGGTAATTAGCATGAATGTGAGTAACAGCCCACGTGTGATGTTTCGTGTTTTTGTCTGTTTCATAGGTACAGGTGAGTGAAAAATGAATCTCGAGTACCATATCGTCAGGTTCCTTCTTGAAACGCCGTTTTCACGGCGAACCGAGCAAGAACGTCGGCAAATTTTACTAAATATCGAGCAGTCAAAACCGTTAATTAATTTAACTTCCATTGATAAGAGACAGAATCGTCAGTAGTACTCCAAGTCTTTTAAATAAACTTGGTACGAAACATATAAATGGCTCTGCCGTAATATTTGTACGATTTAAATAATTTCATCCGAAGTGCAAAGTTACATGAAAGTTCCAAAGTACACATTAAAAATTTCATGGGCCTTTAGAAAGGAACACAACAACTATTCCCGAATCCCTCCAAGAAAGTGGTAGTTTAAACAAAATTTTGACTTGTAAAAACATTGTTGATTAAATGTGTTATGGGTGTTATTATTAATAATATTATTATTATTATTATTATTATTAAGACCTACCACTGACCCGGAAATGACCGGTATTCGGGCAAGACTTTTATCATTACTAACTAGTAAGACCAAGTAATATGCACTAATCACATTAATTTAATTATTAATATTATTATTGTCAAATTTCTATCATCGCCTCACCACATCAGACAGTCACGAGCCGCCACTGAAAGTATGTATTTGTAAATATAAAAACTGCACACTGCGTCCACAGATGTAAAAATACTTATCAGATTAGAGCAGGCACAACAAAACACAGTTCCTTCTTGAAGAATAAGTTCAGGAAAAGGTTTAATTCATAAATTAATTTGAGTTATCTACATATTGACACACATCTCTATCGCTTTAAATACTTAAATGCAAACTCACAATGAAAAATAATAGGATAACGTCCCTTCGACCACCATAAACCATACCATTAATACAACGAACAAAAATATTGAAATGAACGGTATTTCCAAAAGTAATTAGGAGTCGAATTTACCTGGAAGGATGGCTTAACACCCAGTGGTTCCTCCAAACTACCATGTTGTTATTATAATTTTCCTGTAATTGGGCTTGTCCCGTTGGAGAATAAACCTTATTATTATTATTATTATTATTATTATTATTATTATTATTATTATTATTATTATTATAAAACCCAAACCTTTCCCAGTTATTTGAAGCTCAGGACAAGATTTGCAATATGATTAATGAAATTTCGTCTTTCTAGAAAAATGCCGATCGAATGGCATTTTTTTTTCAAAGTAGCACAAAAATTGATAAAAATGCAAAATATGCACCCGTTACGTGAAATATGCAGCAGAAGGCAAATACGAGCCCTAACAACTAAATATTGGGACACAAACAAATTCTCAAAAAAATCCGGTACATATTTTTGATATCATTCAATTCGTTTGGACTAAATGCAAATTTTGCATGGGCATCTATTTTGGCAGAGAGTGAGGTATTTTGCAAATTAATAAATTTTCTTAGAGCGCAAACATTGTCACCTAAATAAAAAATGTGCAATTTTTGCTGACATTTAAATGTTGGGACACCCGAGAAAATTTGCTAAGTATACCATCGAAATACAAACGCAGTGGCTGGTAAATGCTGCCATTATTATAGGGATTGTAGCATTTCATACTAGTGTTGGTTTCACTTAGAAGAAAATAGTTAGTGGTGGGGTAATTTTAGTAAAATTTCTGAAAATAATAATTTCGCAGTACTGCATGGGAAAATCGATAAGACAAAGTGAAGATTTGTTCTAAATAGCTTAGTCGTCGATGGTAAACATCGTAAAATATTACGCAGACAGAGGTACCATAGGAATAAAAGATAAAATTCCTGGTAGGCCACCACTTGTGAAGCCCCGTGATCAACCACAACTAATGAAAATTTATAAAAGTGGACGACGGAGTGCTTCAAGAGAAATTACTACTTGCTGGAATAGCGATAACCAACTAAATGTTTCAAGACAATATTGTCGCGAATGGGTACACAAATCAGGCTTTGGTTTTTACATTGTAAATCTTAAATAAAGCTATCTTTGATTGACTTTATTATTTATTTATATTATGTTAGGCTAAAGTAAAACCACAACTAAAAACTGCCCATAAGAAAAATTGGTTAATATGACCAAAATAAAAATTGGAGAAAAGTAGTATATAACGCTGAGTCCAAATTTGATGTATGGGTGAGATAATAGTCGAAAAAGAGTTATTGAAATAAAAAAGGAATTTTAATATGGATTATCTTAAACAATCAGTCAAGTCTGCAAGCGGAAAAACGGTTTGGGGGTGCATGTCAATTAACGGAATTTAAAGACCAGTTAACAACGTTCATGGAAGGGAAATTACAAATTCAAACAAATGTCAAGAGACTTTGTAAAAAAATATTAACAACTTCTGAAGCAGTCTATCCTGTTGATATTTATATTTTTCAACAGGATGATGCTTCAAGTTACACACCTACAACACTTATTACAAAGAATAATAATATAAATGTTTGCCCTGACCATCGAATTGCCCAGATTCTAATCTAGTAGAAACGGTATGGCGGCGTGAAATAAAAAAATATTTAGGAAATCATCCATAACAAGCGATTGTCAATCTTCAACACGAAATTTAGCGAGTCTAGGATACGGTAACAACTCCTGTGTATTGCAGAAAATTAGTTGAAAGTATGATGGCAAGAATTCCTGCAGTTATTAAGGCAAAAGGAGATATGACCAGTTACTGAATTTGCTGTGTCCCAATATTTATGTGTCACAAAATGTTACGTTGTTTTAGAGTTTTATGTCACTGTTTGAGTTAGAAATCAGTTTTTGTTGTGCTGTAAACATTAACAGTTTTGCAAAACGAAGTAATTTTAAAATTTTAATTATCTAAAATAAATTACATTTTTGTTAAAAAGTTTGGTGATTTTTTTATAAAAATTTTTTGTTGTCCCAATATTTAGTTGTTAGGGCTCGTATATGCAAATATACAATTTTTTTATAGCTGTATTCATTTTTAATTAGCATGATTCGTTCACATATTAAATATCAAGACTTATATGCAAAAAATAACGGATATGCAAATTTCATAAAATCCGCTCTCTAATGATAATAATAATAATAATAATACTAGAAATCAAATTTATTAGTAGGTAACCGTTTGTGGCTCAAGGGGAAATTAAACGGCCATACACAAAGACACGCACCTAGTGAGCGTTATAGGAACAAAGGTAAGGGTAGTAACAGAGTGGTTGTAACCAGGGATGTTGCGAATATTCGCATCCGCATCCACAAATGCGGAGCTTCCGCATTGATTTGGACATCCGCATCCGCATCCGCAATAATCAATGCGGAACTCATGCGGATGCGGATGTAAATGTGGTGCAAGTCGCGACAAGAAAGAAATTAATTGGAGCCGACGAGTGACGCATAGCGTGCACTCGTGATCCATTGACCAATAGGAAGACAAGAATTCTACTTTCGGTGTTCCGTTTCGCACATCAGAACGTGTTTAGTCGGGATTGCGCGAATTGTGAACGTTTTGTTTTTGTATGTTATTGGACAAGTGAATCTACAATGGCACCACCGATGCAAAGTGAGATGTGGACTTATTTTAAACCAGATGATGATCGAAATAAAGCTCAGTGTACCTATAATATGTAATAAAACATATTCTCGCAAGGGTCGTACCACTTCGTCTTTGAAAAATCATCTGATATCCATGCACCCAGAACAGTTTAGTTTGTTCGAAAGTTCGAATAACGAAAAACAAATGCAGAAGATGAAAGCTGATGCACGTAAATTTTACTATCAACAGTGTTTATTTATTAGCCTTAATAAAGCGTTTTGCTTTTATTAATTACTTAAATATACTTTTAAGTTCTTAATAGATTATCAGTTATAATATATTAAGTGCATCGCAATGTTATCGATAATTTTGAGCAACAATAACTCGAATGCTTGTTGCATTGAAAACGCACGAGTGCTTTAGCACGAGTGCATTTTTCTTAGGCAACAAGCATGAGAGATTATTGTTGTTCAAAATTATCGATTTCATTGTGATGCACGCAATATATTCAACAGATTATTGCAAGAACAAACATTTTAAAAATAATTTTATAATGATTTACGAAGTAGTTTGGTGTGCGATACTATGGCGACGCAAGTAAATAAGAACAGCCATTTTGCAAAATTTGTGTGGGTTTAAAAAACCATGTCCAATTTTCGTTTTGGTCGTAACACGCCAAAAGAAATTGATGATTCTATTACAAACATTACGCCGCTAAATACGAAGAACTCACGAAATTCAATCTGGAGGCAATTTGAGAAGTTTTGCGGTGAACGCAAATATGTTTTTGATGGAAACACTTCCACGGAAAAACTAGCATTCATCCTCAAAGATTGGGGGTACAATATGAAAAAAGTCGATGGTAATGACTACAAAGAAGCAGTAATAAAAACGATGTGGAATGTAACGGCAAAGCAGTTGCAAGAACTGTATTTCAATAAATTTGGTATAAAGTTTGATCCTTTTGTTGACCTGGAATTCAAGGGTAGTAGAAATGCACGCGACGCAAAACGCCGGAACCTACAAATACAACCGGAAAAACGCAAAACTAGTTCCTCAATTTTGACTCTAGAAGAATACAACAAGATTCTAAAGATTTATAACGAAGACACGCCAGATGGTTTACAGAAAATGTTTTTTTATGTGGCTGGATTAGAATTAGCTTGGAGGGGATGTGAAGGTGTTAACGTTACTATCAAACATTTTAAGGAAGAAAGTGATAATTGTGGTTTGCCTACGGGGCGAATAGAATACAATTGTATTTTTTCCAAAACAGCTCAAGGAGGTAGCCATAAATTAACAGACAGCAAATGGCTTGCAACAAACACCACAGATCCTAGAATTTGCCCTGTTAGGTAATTAAATACTGTTTCAAATACAAAATAATAATTATTTTATTATTTAAGGCTCTACAAAAAAATGCTGAGCAAGAGAGGTAAACATATAACCACCGATCGTTTATTTTTAACGCCAAATCCTGCATGGAGAGAACCTAGTTCTGTAGGATGGTTCAAAAATTCACCCGTTGGAAGGAATGAAATGGGGAAATGGACAAGAACCGCCGCAGAAGAAATAGGCATCGACATAAAGAAAAAGAAGATTAGTAATCATTCATTACGGTCAACTGCAGTGTCGCAACTTGCAAAAGCGGGAGTCGGTGAAGAACAGCTTATAAAGATTACCGGTCATGCCAATACTTTCTCCATCAAACCATACCTTCAGCTCGATGGAGATCATCATTATCAAATGATTGACAAATTACGCGCCAACTCAACGGCTATGGAAGAGTCTAATAACAAATCCACAAATTGCGCACCGTCTGCTTTGGTACAAATGTCTAAAAATATAGTTACTACTTCACCAAGCACACAAACCCCTGTAAATTACTACAACTGTACCATAATTAATTACAATTCTTAGTTTCATAATTAAATATTTGGTTAGTAACCTCTTGTTTTTTTTTGCAATTAACTGGTACTTGCTTATCTTATAGTTGGCACATCTGGCTAGTGATAATTATCGGTAGTGGTAATTGCACAGTGTGCAATTATCACGTAATTGTATGCTGATTGGTTGAATTTACAAATATTGACGCGTTTGATTGGTCAGTTGACATCATGTGACATGTGAGTGCAATAATCAGGTAAGCTGCTTTAAGGAATTAATTAAAATTAACAGAAATGTTAACAGCAGATAAGCCCAAAGTTGGTTTATTTTGTTTTTAATACAAAAAAGTCGGTGCAATAAAAGTTTCGTTATTTAAAATCTATTTTGCATCCGTTTGTTTTTGTTAATTTCCATAACAAGTTATAATTTATGTGTGTATTTATTTTTAGATAAAATCCTCACTCCACTACAAGAAGCAAAGAAACAACTTTCGATAGAGGAAGCAGTTCAAAAAGAAAAAAAGTGGGATACTAACAATTCAAATTCGAACAAAATTGACAAACTCGTCGGAGAAATGATTGCACTTCAAAATTTACCGTTTAATTTTGTAGAGGGACTCGGTTTTCGCAGACTGATACAAGAATTATCACCAAGGTATAATTTAAGAGGGCGCAATTTTTTTACTGACTTTGTGTGCACGGAACTGTATGGCAAAGTTGCTAACAAAGTGAAAGAATTAATCGAAAAATTTGATTACATGGCGTTTACTTCTGATATTTGGTCGGATCCAAGCTCTAGTGCGTCTTTGCTTAGCCTGACTTGTCATGGAATCGCAGAAAACTTTGATCGACCATTGATTATATTGAAATGTGAAACCTTCGACGACCGTCACTTAGGTGACATAATTGCAGAAAAATTTGACACCATGCTTACTGAATGGAATATTTCAAAAGAACAAGTGCACTGCATTATTCATGACGAAGGCTCCAATATGAAAAGAGCTATGCGATTAGCAGTATTGAATGATTTGGATTGTGCAGTTCACAAGATGCAACTCGCTATTCGAGTGGTTTACAATCGCAGGAAAACATAACAACCGTCAAACAAAAATGTAAGAAAATTTCGACTCACTTTAACCATTCCACCATTGCTCAAAAACAACTGCAAAAAATCCAGGACAGACTAAATCAACCGCATCTCAGAGTGTTTCAAGATTGTGTAACGCGATGGAACAGTACGTTTTACATGTTTGAGCGTTTTTTAAAGGTAAAAGATGCATTGAGTCTTTATATCAATGACAGTGAAATTGACCCTATTTTGCCAGAAGAGTGGAAAATTATTGAATGTTGTGTTGAGGCTATTGAAACCTTTTGAAGAAGCCACACGGGAACTAAGTAACTGTCATACACTTATATCATCTGTGATTCCAATAATTAAAATGCTTGGAAAAAAACTTGATGATTATTTAACAAAACCACAGGATTCTGATCCAATTCGGGTGACTGTCACGACTCTGAAAACTGAAGTTTCAACAAAATTTTCTTTGTTGGAAGAGAACAATTTATATGTCATAGCCACGCACTTAAACCCGCGCTATAAGCACAAGTTTTTTACACCAGTGACCGAGGAAAATATTAAGGACGATATTTTGAAGATTAGGACAAACATAGAGAATGACGTCTCAAACTCTCAAATAAATATCTCCAAATTTCAAAGCAGCGAAAAAAATGAAATGGGAGATTCCCTCGTGAAAGATACGGAACAACCTGGAACATCCGGTACAGCCAGAAAGCCATGCTTGAAAAGCATCTTGCCATGATGCTACATTCGTCAAGTGAAGATGAGAGTCAAGAAATATCAGAAAATGGTTCCCCTGATGCTGTCCTCAAGAAGGAATTGCTTTCGTATCGAAATAAAGCAAGGTGAATATAAATGAAAATCCACTTAAATGGTGGAGCGTTAATCGTACAGAATTAAAAATTTTATCTGGAATAGCACGCAGATTTTTATCGCCTCTACCAGCTAGTGTTCTCAGTGAACAGTTATTCAGTAGTGCAGGATTAATTTATGAACCTCTGAGAAATAGACTCGAACCTGAAAAGGCCGCAATATTACTTTTTATTAAATATAATTCAAAAATTTTTAAATTTTCGTACTAAAAATTTGTTTATTAAATAAACATATTAAAAACCCCCATTTTTTTAACTGATTTCTGTACATATACTAAGTTTCTTAAAAAAAAACTTGAGATCCGCATCCGCATCCGCGGATGTGAGCCCCCAAAAATCCGCATCCGCATCGCGGATGTTGAAAAATCTGCATCCGCAACATCCCTGGTTGTAACCGTGTGGAGAAGAACTGCACGTACTACGGAATTGGCATCAATAAAATCAATTCGATAAATTCATATCGATCACTTTAGAATAATTATAACATTCGGTAATATAACATAAGAAATATAAAGAAAAGAATATGAACAGTAATTAGAAGAACAATCATGCAAGAAAGAAGTATAACGTAGTAAAGAACATCTCCAACAAAATAGAGGATTTTTCCATATGTAACAGTACTAGAAGTACAAGCACCAAAACACCTTAACAAGTTTTCGTTTTGATACCGTAGCAAAAGAGACCTTTGGAGACAGGCACGTAACCAAGGGGGGGCCTGGGGGGGCACAGGCCACCCCAGCAAAACCCTGTGCCACCCCTGGTGCCCCCTTAAATTAATTTTAAATTTTAAAAGTAAAGCAAATTCGAAATTTCAGATCAACAGTAAATTTTAGCTATGAGTAGTCTTATGTTCTTATCTTGTAATATAACTCTCTGAGTAAAGTGATACTGCTGTGAACAGTTTTGTCGATAACTTTTTTAAGCAATTAGCCGATAAAACTGATATGCCAACTCATTTCTGATAAGATTTTATTAATTTTATATTGACTACCAGCGAAGTTTTTTTTTAACTACTTTTTGAATTGTTGGCATATCATAATAAATACTATATGTATTTCTAGTACATATACATACTGTTATGTGCTTATTTTCTGTAGGAGCACAGGGTCGGCGGCAAGGTGGCATTGGCAGAGAAACAACCCCAGATACTAACTAAGTCTATTGCTAACACACTAAGAAGTTCGTTACAAACAAAAAAAAACAACAAATATTAATAACAGTAGGTACATTAATACTGACCCCCAATCCCTATCCTTAACCTATACCTCCCTTCACAGTCCACGGCGCCGGACCCTCTGGTGTATTGGGAGAAGCGAGGAGAGGCAGACTCTTTGATTCTTAGCCGTCTGGCGACTTCGCTCTTCGATTCCAGTACTCACAGCAAACGGGGCAATAGAGAGCCTCGACCCCCCTTCACAGTCCACGACGACGGACCCTCTGGTGCATTGGGAGAAGCGAGGAGAGGCAGACTCTTGGATTCTTAGCCGTCTGGGGACTTAGCTCTTCGATTCCAGTACTAACAGCAAACGGGGCAATAGAAAGCCTCGACCCCCCTTCACAGTCCACGGCGACGGACCCTCTGGTGCATTGGCGTATTGGGAAAAGCGAGGAGAGGCAGACCCTCTGATTCTTAGCCGTCTGGCGACTTGGCAACAGCTGTGTGGCTATAATTTCAACGTGATGGTAACCTCCAACTTTAGTAACTGTATTGTGGCGGTAACTCGTATGTGGCCAGTTCACGTTCTTCTCCTCTTCACCCACACCCACATCTCAGCCGATGGCAACGGAATTCCTTTATTTCACCGCAGTTACGTTTTGGCACGACCCTTTTTTTTTTTTTCAACGCCTGCCCCAAAAAATGGCCGAATCCCGCAATCCCCGTGTCAACTGTCAATCCCCACTCCCAAACCGTGACCTCCCTGCGCGTCGTGCGTACCAGCGGCGTCCCACAATTCAGTGGCGTAACATTCGATTTTTAAAACATAACAATACCTATAACAAAAAGGAAACATTTCCGTACAGTAAAGTCACTAACGCACTAAGGTGAAAATCTTGATTATTGTACCTCTCAATATTAAAAGTAAATACCTGTCAATTTCAACTAATTGCACCCCATTAAATTTATATACCAAGTAAAATGTTAATTTATGCTAATGAAGACTAAAGGCCCCCTTATTCGAAATTAGTGCCCGGGCTGGCCCCTCCAAAATAAAAGGCTGGTTACGTGCCTGTTTGGAGACGATGTCATGACATCGAGTTGGATTGGTAATGAATCACCCCAACGAAGCGCGCATAAATTAAAAAGAGTTAATGAGTATGAAAGACCGCAGATAATGAGAGAATTAAGAGAAGATTTAAAGTCAAAGAGATAAAATACCGTAATAGCACTCCATACGTAAATGCGAATCGGCTAGATTTAGATGAAGAGTTTAATCGGAAGATTCATTCGAATTACGCAATATCGGCATGGCAACCCCATACGATGCTGAAATCATATTCGAATTAAGCAATATAGTAGCCTCTATTTCTCTACTCTTCTCCAACTCGAATCCTTTTTCTAATCCTAATAAATCTACATCTTCGTACGGGGTTGCCGCAACGGTATCTTTTAAGTCTAATACGATTCCAGCTTCGAGTGGGGTTGCCATGCCGATATTGCGTAATTCGAATGAATCTTCCGATTAAACTCTTCATCTAAATCTAGCCGATTCGCATTTACGTATGGAGTGCTATTACGGTATTTTATCTCTTTGACTTTAAATCTTCTCTTAATTCTCTCATTATCTGCGGTCTTTCATACTCATTAACTCTTTTTAATTTATGCGCGCTTCGTTGGGGTGATTCATTACCAATCCAACTCGATGTCATGACATCGTCTCCAAACAGGCACGTAACCAGCCTTTTATTTTGGAGGGGCCAGCCCGGGCACTAATTTCGAATAAGGGGGCCTTTAGTCTTCATTAGCATAAATTAACATTTTACTTGGTATATAAATTTAATGGGGTGCAATTAGTTGAAATTGACAGGTATTTACTTTTAATATTGAGAGGTACAATAATCAAGATTTTCACCTTAGTGCGTTAGTGACTTTACTGTACGGAAATGTTTCCTTTTTGTTATAGGTATTGTTATGTTTTAAAAATCGAATGTTACGCCACTGAATTGTGGGACGCCGCTGGTACGCACGACGCGCAGGGAGGTCACGGTTTGGGAGTGGGGATTGACAGTTGACACGGGGATTGCGGGATTCGGCCATTTTTTGGGGCAGGCGTTGAAAAAAAAAAAAAGGGTCGTGCCAAAACGTAACTGCGGTGAAATAAAGGAATTCCGTTGCCATCGGCTGAGATGTGGGTGTGGGTGAAGAGGAGAAGAACGTGAACTGGCCACATACGAGTTACCGCCACAATACAGTTACTAAAGTTGGAGGTTACCATCACGTTGAAATTATAGCCACACAGCTGTTGCCAAGTCGCCAGACGGCTAAGAATCAGAGGGTCTGCCTCTCCTCGCTTTTCCCAATACGCCAATGCACCAGAGGGTCCGTCGCCGTGGACTGTGAAGGGGGGTCGAGGCTTTCTATTGCCCCGTTTGCTGTTAGTACTGGAATCGAAGAGCTAAGTCCCCAGACGGCTAAGAATCCAAGAGTCTGCCTCTCCTCGCTTCTCCCAATGCACCAGAGGGTCCGTCGTCGTGGACTGTGAAGGGGGGTCGAGGCTCTCTATTGCCCCGTTTGCTGTGAGTACTGGAATCGAAGAGCGAAGTCGCCAGACGGCTAAGAATCAAAGAGTCTGCCTCTCCTCGCTTCTCCCAATACACCAGAGGGTCCGGCGCCGTGGACTGTGAAGGGAGGTATAGGTTAAGGATAGGGATTGGGGGTCAGTATTAATGTACCTACTGTTATTAATATTTGTTGTTTTTTTTTGTTTGTAACGAACTTCTTAGTGTGTTAGCAATAGACTTAGTTAGTATCTGGGGTTGTTTCTCTGCCAATGCCACCTTGCCGCCGACCCTGTGCTCCTACAGAAAATAAGCACATAACAGTATGTATATGTACTAGAAATACATATAGTATTTATTATGATATGCCAACAATTCAAAAAGTAGTTAAAAAAAAACTTCGCTGGTAGTCAATATAAAATTAATAAAATCTTATCAGAAATGAGTTGGCATATCAGTTTTATCGGCTAATTGCTTAAAAAAGTTATCGACAAAACTGTTCACAGCAGTATCACTTTACTCAGAGAGTTATATTACAAGATAAGAACATAAGACTACTCATAGCTAAAATTTACTGTTGATCTGAAATTTCGAATTTGCTTTACTTTTAAAATTTAAAATTAATTTAAGGGGGCACCAGGGGTGGCACAGGGTTTTGCTGGGGTGGCCTGTGCCCCCCCAGGCCCCCCCTTGGTTACGTGCCTGTCTCCAAAGGTCTCTTTTGCTACGGTATCAAAACGAAAACTTGTTAAGGTGTTTTGGTGCTTGTACTTCTAGTACTGTTACATATGGAAAAATCCTCTATTTTGTTGGAGATGTTCTTTACTACGTTATACTTCTTTCTTGCATGATTGTTCTTCTAATTACTGTTCATATTCTTTTCTTTATATTTCTTATGTTATATTACCGAATGTTATAATTATTCTAAAGTGATCGATATGAATTTATCGAATTGATTTTATTGATGCCAATTCCGTAGTACGTGCAGTTCTTCTCCACACGGTTACAACCAGGGATGTTGCGGATGCAGATTTTTCAACATCCGCGATGCGGATGCGGATTTTTGGGGGCTCACATCCGCGGATGCGGATGCGGATCTCAAGTTTTTTTTTAAGAAACTTAGTATATGTACAGAAATCAGTTAAAAAAATGGGGGTTTTTAATATGTTTATTTAATAAACAAATTTTTAGTACGAAAATTTAAAAATTTTTGAATTATATTTAATAAAAAGTAATATTGCGGCCTTTTCAGGTTCGAGTCTATTTCTCAGAGGTTCATAAATTAATCCTGCACTACTGAATAACTGTTCACTGAGAACACTAGCTGGTAGAGGCGATAAAAATCTGCGTGCTATTCCAGATAAAATTTTTAATTCTGTACGATTAACGCTCCACCATTTAAGTGGATTTTCATTTATATTCACCTTGCTTTATTTCGATACGAAAGCAATTCCTTCTTGAGGACAGCATCAGGGGAACCATTTTCTGATATTTCTTGACTCTCATCTTCACTTGACGAATGTAGCATCATGGCAAGATGCTTTTCAAGCATGGCTTTCTGGCTGTACCGGATGTTCCAGGTTGTTCCGTATCTTTCACGAGGGAATCTCCCATTTCATTTTTTTCGCTGCTTTGAAATTTGGAGATATTTATTTGAGAGTTTGAGACGTCATTCTCTATGTTTGTCCTAATCTTCAAAATATCGTCCTTAATATTTTCCTCGGTCACTGGTGTAAAAAACTTGTGCTTATAGCGCGGGTTTAAGTGCGTGGCTATGACATATAAATTGTTCTCTTCCAACAAAGAAAATTTTGTTGAAACTTCAGTTTTCAGAGTCGTGACAGTCACCCGAATTGGATCAGAATCCTGTGGTTTTGTTAAATAATCATCAAGTTTTTTTCCAAGCATTTTAATTATTGGAATCACAGATGATATAAGTGTATGACAGTTACTTAGTTCCCGTGTGGCTTCTTCAAAAGGTTTCAATAGCCTCAACACAACATTCAATAATTTTCCACTCTTCTGGCAAAATAGGGTCAATTTCACTGTCATTGATATAAAGACTCAATGCATCTTTTACCTTTAAAAAACGCTCAAACATGTAAAACGTACTGTTCCATCGCGTTACACAATCTTGAAACACTCTGAGATGCGGTTGATTTAGTCTGTCCTGGATTTTTTGCAGTTGTTTTTGAGCAATGGTGGAATGGTTAAAGTGAGTCGAAATTTTCTTACATTTTTGTTTGACGGTTGTTATGTTTTCCTGCGATTGTAAACCACTCGAATAGCGAGTTGCATCTTGTGAACTGCACAATCCAAATCATTCAATACTGCTAATCGCATAGCTCTTTTCATATTGGAGCCTTCGTCATGAATAATGCAGTGCACTTGTTCTTTTGAAATATTCCATTCAGTAAGCATGGTGTCAAATTTTTCTGCAATTATGTCACCTAAGTGACGGTCGTCGAAGGTTTCACATTTCAATATAATCAATGGTCGATCAAAGTTTTCTGCGATTCCATGACAAGTCAGGCTAAGCAAAGACGCACTAGAGCTTGGATCCGACCAAATATCAGAAGTAAACGCCATGTAATCAAATTTTTCGATTAATTCTTTCACTTTGTTAGCAACTTTGCCATACAGTTCCGTGCACACAAAGTCAGTAAAAAAATTGCGCCCTCTTAAATTATACCTTGGTGATAATTCTTGTATCAGTCTGCGAAAACCGAGTCCCTCTACAAAATTAAACGGTAAATTTTGAAGTGCAATCATTTCTCCGACGAGTTTGTCAATTTTGTTCGAATTTGAATTGTTAGTATCCCACTTTTTTTCTTTTTGAACTGCTTCCTCTATCGAAAGTTGTTTCTTTGCTTCTTGTAGTGGAGTGAGGATTTTATCTAAAAATAAATACACACATAAATTATAACTTGTTATGGAAATTAACAAAAACAAACGGATGCAAAATAGATTTTAAATAACGAAACTTTTATTGCACCGACTTTTTTGTATTAAAAACAAAATAAACCAACTTTGGGCTTATCTGCTGTTAACATTTCTGTTAATTTTAATTAATTCCTTAAAGCAGCTTACCTGATTATTGCACTCACATGTCACATGATGTCAACTGACCAATCAAACGCGTCAATATTTGTAAATTCAACCAATCAGCATACAATTACGTGATAATTGCACACTGTGCAATTACCACTACCGATAATTATCACTAGCCAGATGTGCCAACTATAAGATAAGCAAGTACCAGTTAATTGCAAAAAAAAACAAGAGGTTACTAACCAAATATTTAATTATGAAACTAAGAATTGTAATTAATTATGGTACAGTTGTAGTAATTTACAGGGGTTTGTGTGCTTGGTGAAGTAGTAACTATATTTTTAGACATTTGTACCAAAGCAGACGGTGCGCAATTTGTGGATTTGTTATTAGACTCTTCCATAGCCGTTGAGTTGGCGCGTAATTTGTCAATCATTTGATAATGATGATCTCCATCGAGCTGAAGGTATGGTTTGATGGAGAAAGTATTGGCATGACCGGTAATCTTTATAAGCTGTTCTTCACCGACTCCCGCTTTTGCAAGTTGCGACACTGCAGTTGACCGTAATGAATGATTACTAATCTTCTTTTTCTTTATGTCGATGCCTATTTCTTCTGCGGCGGTTCTTGTCCATTTCCCCATTTCATTCCTTCCAACGGGTGAATTTTTGAACCATCCTACAGAACTAGGTTCTCTCCATGCAGGATTTGGCGTTAAAAATAAACGATCGGTGGTTATATGTTTACCTCTCTTGCTCAGCATTTTTTTGTAGAGCCTTAAATAATAAAATAATTATTATTTTGTATTTGAAACAGTATTTAATTACCTAACAGGGCAAATTCTAGGATCTGTGGTGTTTGTTGCAAGCCATTTGCTGTCTGTTAATTTATGGCTACCTCCTTGAGCTGTTTTGGAAAAAATACAATTGTATTCTATTCGCCCCGTAGGCAAACCACAATTATCACTTTCTTCCTTAAAATGTTTGATAGTAACGTTAACACCTTCACATCCCCTCCAAGCTAATTCTAATCCAGCCACATAAAAAAACATTTTCTGTAAACCATCTGGCGTGTCTTCGTTATAAATCTTTAGAATCTTGTTGTATTCTTCTAGAGTCAAAATTGAGGAACTAGTTTTGCGTTTTTCCGGTTGTATTTGTAGGTTCCGGCGTTTTGCGTCGCGTGCATTTCTACTACCCTTGAATTCCAGGTCAACAAAAGGATCAAACTTTATACCAAATTTATTGAAATACAGTTCTTGCAACTGCTTTGCCGTTACATTCCACATCGTTTTTATTACTGCTTCTTTGTAGTCATTACCATCGACTTTTTTCATATTGTACCCCCAATCTTTGAGGATGAATGCTAGTTTTTCCGTGGAAGTGTTTCCATCAAAAACATATTTGCGTTCACCGCAAAACTTCTCAAATTGCCTCCAGATTGAATTTCGTGAGTTCTTCGTATTTAGCGGCGTAATGTTTGTAATAGAATCATCAATTTCTTTTGGCGTGTTACGACCAAAACGAAAATTGGACATGGTTTTTTAAACCCACACAAATTTTGCAAAATGGCTGTTCTTATTTACTTGCGTCGCCATAGTATCGCACACCAAACTACTTCGTAAATCATTATAAAATTATTTTTAAAATGTTTGTTCTTGCAATAATCTGTTGAATATATTGCGTGCATCACAATGAAATCGATAATTTTGAACAACAATAATCTCTCATGCTTGTTGCCTAAGAAAAATGCACTCGTGCTAAAGCACTCGTGCGTTTTCAATGCAACAAGCATTCGAGTTATTGTTGCTCAAAATTATCGATAACATTGCGATGCACTTAATATATTATAACTGATAATCTATTAAGAACTTAAAAGTATATTTAAGTAATTAATAAAAGCAAAACGCTTTATTAAGGCTAATAAATAAACACTGTTGATAGTAAAATTTACGTGCATCAGCTTTCATCTTCTGCATTTGTTTTTCGTTATTCGAACTTTCGAACAAACTAAACTGTTCTGGGTGCATGGATATCAGATGATTTTTCAAAGACGAAGTGGTACGACCCTTGCGAGAATATGTTTTATTACATATTATAGGTACACTGAGCTTTATTTCGATCATCATCTGGTTTAAAATAAGTCCACATCTCACTTTGCATCGGTGGTGCCATTGTAGATTCACTTGTCCAATAACATACAAAAACAAAACGTTCACAATTCGCGCAATCCCGACTAAACACGTTCTGATGTGCGAAACGGAACACCGAAAGTAGAATTCTTGTCTTCCTATTGGTCAATGGATCACGAGTGCACGCTATGCGTCACTCGTCGGCTCCAATTAATTTCTTTCTTGTCGCGACTTGCACCACATTTACATCCGCATCCGCATGAGTTCCGCATTGATTATTGCGGATGCGGATGCGGATGTCCAAATCAATGCGGAAGCTCCGCATTTGTGGATGCGGATGCGAATATTCGCAACATCCCTGGTTACAACCACTCTGTTACTACCCTTACCTTTGTTCCTATAACGCTCACTAGGTGCGTGTCTTTGTGTATGGCCGTTTAATTTCCCCTTGAGCCACAAACGGTTACCTACTAATAAATTTGATTTCTAGTATTATTATTATTATTATTATCATTAGAGAGCGGATTTTATGAAATTTGCATATCCGTTATTTTTTGCATATAAGTCTTGATATTTAATATGTGAACGAATCATGCTAATTAAAAATGAATACAGCTATAAAAAAATTGTATATTTGCATATACGAGCCCTAACAACTAAATATTGGGACAACAAAAAATTTTTATAAAAAAATCACCAAACTTTTTAACAAAAATGTAATTTATTTTAGATAATTAAAATTTTAAAATTACTTCGTTTTGCAAAACTGTTAATGTTTACAGCACAACAAAAACTGATTTCTAACTCAAACAGTGACATAAAACTCTAAAACAACGTAACATTTTGTGACACATAAATATTGGGACACAGCAAATTCAGTAACTGGTCATATCTCCTTTTGCCTTAATAACTGCAGGAATTCTTGCCATCATACTTTCAACTAATTTTCTGCAATACACAGGAGTTGTTACCGTATCCTAGACTCGCTAAATTTCGTGTTGAAGATTGACAATCGCTTGTTATGGATGATTTCCTAAATATTTTTTTATTTCACGCCGCCATACCGTTTCTACTAGATTAGAATCTGGGCAATTCGATGGTCAGGGCAAACATTTATATTATTATTCTTTGTAATAAGTGTTGTAGGTGTGTAACTTGAAGCATCATCCTGTTGAAAAATATAAATATCAACAGGATAGACTGCTTCAGAAGTTGTTAATATTTTTTTACAAAGTCTCTTGACATTTGTTTGAATTTGTAATTTCCCTTCCATGAACGTTGTTAACTGGTCTTTAAATTCCGTTAATTGACATGCACCCCCAAACCGTTTTTCCGCTTGCAGACTTGACTGATTGTTTAAGATAATCCATATTAAAATTCCTTTTTTATTTCAATAACTCTTTTTCGACTATTATCTCACCCATACATCAAATTTGGACTCAGCGTTATATACTACTTTTCTCCAATTTTTATTTTGGTCATATTAACCAATTTTTCTTATGGGCAGTTTTTAGTTGTGGTTTTACTTTAGCCTAACATAATATAAATAAATAATAAAGTCAATCAAAGATAGCTTTATTTAAGATTTACAATGTAAAAACCAAAGCCTGATTTGTGTACCCATTCGCGACAATATTGTCTTGAAACATTTAGTTGGTTATCGCTATTCCAGCAAGTAGTAATTTCTCTTGAAGCACTCCGTCGTCCACTTTTATAAATTTTCATTAGTTGTGGTTGATCACGGGGCTTCACAAGTGGTGGCCTACCAGGAATTTTATCTTTTATTCCTATGGTACCTCTGTCTGCGTAATATTTTACGATGTTTACCATCGACGACTAAGCTATTTAGAACAAATCTTCACTTTGTCTTATCGATTTTCCCATGCAGTACTGCGAAATTATTATTTTCAGAAATTTTACTAAAATTACCCCACCACTAACTATTTTCTTCTAAGTGAAACCAACACTAGTATGAAATGCTACAATCCCTATAATAATGGCAGCATTTACCAGCCACTGCGTTTGTATTTCGATGGTATACTTAGCAAATTTTCTCGGGTGTCCCAACATTTAAATGTCAGCAAAAATTGCACATTTTTTATTTAGGTGACAATGTTTGCGCTCTAAGAAAATTTATTAATTTGCAAAATACCTCACTCTCTGCCAAAATAGATGCCCATGCAAAATTTGCATTTAGTCCAAACGAATTGAATGATATCAAAAATATGTACCGGATTTTTTTGAGAATTTGTTTGTGTCCCAATATTTAGTTGTTAGGGCTCGTATTTGCCTTCTGCTGCATATTTCACGTAACGGGTGCATATTTTGCATTTTTATCAATTTTTGTGCTACTTTGAAAAAAAAATGCCATTCGATCGGCATTTTTCTAGAAAGACGAAATTTCATTAATCATATTGCAAATCTTGTCCTGAGCTTCAAATAACTGGGAAAGGTTTGGGTTTTATAATAATAATAATAATAATAATAATAATAATAATAATAATAATAATAATAATAATAAGGTTTATTCTCCAACGGGACAAGCCCAATTACAGGAAAATTATAATAACAACATGGTAGTTTGGAGGAACCACTGGGTGTTAAGCCATCCTTCCAGGTAAATTCGACTCCTAATTACTTTTGGAAATACCGTTCATTTCAATATTTTTGTTCGTTGTATTAATGGTATGGTTTATGGTGGTCGAAGGGACGTTATCCTATTATTTTTCATTGTGAGTTTGCATTTAAGTATTTAAAGCGATAGAGATGTGTGTCAATATGTAGATAACTCAAATTAATTTATGAATTAAACCTTTTCCTGAACTTATTCTTCAAGAAGGAACTGTGTTTTGTTGTGCCTGCTCTAATCTGATAAGTATTTTTACATCTGTGGACGCAGTGTGCAGTTTTTATATTTACAAATACATACTTTCAGTGGCGGCTCGTGACTGTCTGATGTGGTGAGGCGATGATAGAAATTTGACAATAATAATATTAATAATTAAATTAATGTGATTAGTGCATATTACTTGGTCTTACTAGTTAGTAATGATAAAAGTCTTGCCCGAATACCGGTCATTTCCGGGTCAGTGGTAGGTCTTAATAATAATAATAATAATAATAATATTATTAATAATAACACCCATAACACATTTAATCAACAATGTTTTTACAAGTCAAAATTTTGTTTAAACTACCACTTTCTTGGAGGGATTCGGGAATAGTTGTTGTGTTCCTTTCTAAAGGCCCATGAAATTTTTAATGTGTACTTTGGAACTTTCATGTAACTTTGCACTTCGGATGAAATTATTTAAATCGTACAAATATTACGGCAGAGCCATTTATATGTTTCGTACCAAGTTTATTTAAAAGACTTGGAGTACTACTGACGATTCTGTCTCTTATCAATGGAAGTTAAATTAATTAACGGTTTTGACTGCTCGATATTTAGTAAAATTTGCCGACGTTCTTGCTCGGTTCGCCGTGAAAACGGCGTTTCAAGAAGGAACCTGACGATATGGTACTCGAGATTCATTTTTCACTCACCTGTACCTATGAAACAGACAAAAACACGAAACATCACACGTGGGCTGTTACTCACATTCATGCTAATTACCCACGCACCCCGCAGCCCTTCCGTTTTGTAAAATAAATGGGAAAATGGTTTAATGAGTACGCCGAAAATGGTCGAGAAGCACCGAAGATATCGCCTCAGTTCCGAGCGAACGCATGTATAGGAGTATAGCACCTGAGCCATGGAAATCCGTGTCTGTGATTGGGCTTCGTTGGTTCAAGTGAACCGACGTTGTGGCCGCTTCAGTTAAAGAACAAGGGGTATAAATTGTACGGTATTCAACCGAAAATGTCAGCAGAAAGCGTAAAAAACAAAAAATCATCAACAGATTTGCCATTTCAACATATTTTTGTAACTAAAAATGCATTGAAAGCTCTTTTTTAATTACAAATTAAGTCAATCCGTTCTTAAGACATATGCTGTGAGGCGCCGCCTCACTTGCCTCATCTGACGAGCCGCCACTGCATACTTTAGAATCACCGGACAAATTTTTGTTAGAATATTTCGAAAAATATTTAAAAATAAATTGTTACCAAAATAGTAATTAAATAGTCGATTACTACTATTTTTTAATTCGTTCTGTTTACCTATATTTATTTTTTAGTATAAGAATATTATCTTAAAAAATGTCATTTATTTGTCAGTGAGATCTAATTAAACACTTTGCAATGTGATTTATGTATTTTTTGTAATAAAAGGTAAGGTGTTTTTGCAATTTGTAAATAAATTTAGTTCGGTTATTACACTTTTTTTATTTTTGGAGCATATGCAACTGCATATCTCTGCATATATTAAGAAAGTTATTGCATATTTGCATAAATTTGATGCATGTCATATGATCATATTTCCCAAAATTTTGCTGCATATTTTCCGCTCTCTAATTATCATCATCGCGACTTATAGGTTGCGTACAGCTTTTATCAGCTTATCGGTTTCTATTTGTCTGGTAATGTTAACTTATAAACTAAACTGCTATTCTACTATCCTACTTTATGGTCATCGAGTAAATAGTTGTTACACAAATTTCTTCTTTCTTAAACCGACATTATATCTTAGCCTTTTTCACTTAATTATGATAATTCTTTTTCCTAAACGTTATTACCTATACTTAGTTCTTGTCAATTCTGCAAACTATTGTTGTTAATAATTTCTATAGCTTACGTAATTTTGAATCTCGGCATTTTTTACTAATTTCACTATTTTCACGCGTAACAGTTCCAACGAAACTGTTTTAAATTTAAAACTTTTTAAATCGTTATTAGGGGCCGTATTCTGGGTGGTAATGATTAATGATAAAATCTTGAGATTAAGTTCCCCTCTTGTGGTAAATGCGCAATCTATGCTGTTTATAAAATTTCGTCAGTTAACTTGCTAGTCGTATTTGAAAAAATTATCCGTAAATAATTTAAGTTAGAGATTAATTAGATTACTATTTTTTTTCCGAGACAATTCTTAGCATACACAGAAAAAAGTCGTGTAAATTTACAATTATTTTACTGTTGCTTTTTATGTATTTTTTTACTTAAATTTAGTAAATTTACGTAAGTTAGCAACATTGTGCATAAAATAAGTAAACTTGTGTCACTATTTGTATTTTCACAAGTCAAATTGAAAAAACACAATACAGAATCGCAATTGTAAATGTATATGTTACAGCTAATATCCGAAATCCGTTATTATGCATAATAACTAGATATTTTAGGAATTATGCGTAATAACTAAACTTGTCAGTTATTATGCATAATAACCGGAAAGATTAGGAATTATGCGTAATAACTGAACTTTTCAGTTATTATGCATAATAACGCAAACGTTTAGGCAATACTGATAATAACTAATAGAGGAACAGGAATTATGCATAATATTTTCAAAAAAGCTACCCACCCTGCCTCGCTTTCCCCTACATATCACATGTACAGTTGATTTAAAAAAAAAATTGGTCTAAAGAGTTTAGACAGTACTTCCCTCGCTGTCGGAAACGTGACGACTGCATGCCTATTATGTTTTTTTCGTATTACATTTTGGTAGCGGGACATTTTAAAATAAAAATTGAGTAAGTATTAATTTTTTCAATTTTATCATTATTTGCCATTGACATCTTTGTCATTTTTTTTGTGATTCCTATGATTGCTTATTAAAACACGAAGTCGTCTCTGGGGTGTATAATATGTCGCCTATACAAAAATTGTCAGGCGTGAACAGATAAAAGGAACATCCTGTATAGTACTTGTAATTTAAGACAAATAGCCATAACACTTATCAACCTGTAGACGTGACGGTGAAACATAAACTAAACTAAAACATGTTTTCCACGAATTGGAATAACCGGATGACAATGCCGACGGACCAGACTTTTTTATTGCTCTGATTTCCGTTTATTGAATAAAACACTACATTTTATTCGGTTTTTGGATGCTGTAATTCACATTTGGTTAATTATAACTTGTCTAGATCTAGGGGAGCATCCCCTAACCTCCCCCTAGCTACGGCCTTGTCTAAGGGTTATGAAATGTCGAGAAAATTTGAAAGTAACAAATTGCCCAATGGACTCCATTACTGAACGTCCTTAGGTTATCCTTGATAAGAAAAACAACTTGAAAGTGTTTATGTTTATGCATCGAAAAAATGTCACGTAGAAATTAGTTTGATTTGAATGAGTTCGTCCCCTCAAAACAGAGGATGGAAACAATTATCTAGTAAGCTACAATCGACATAATTTTGGGTAGAATTTATTCGGCAAAATTTTGAGATAACGTCATCAATTTTGTGGGGGAATTAAACAGATTTATTTTGTAATTCTTGATTTAATCCATAAAATTAATTGATTGAGACACCCCGTATAAGCAAATCTAAAAAATATTAATGCAGTGATAAATCACAAGTATAGAGTCATCATTCTTTACACATTTAGGATAGGATTTGTTCGGTTAAATTTTAAGGTGACGTCATCAATTTTAGAAAGCAAATATATTTTGATTAAAAATCTTACCATACTTATGATAAATTTAAAACATCTCCAAAATTTCAAAATAATCGGTTTAATTAATAAAATAAATTCACGCACTCATTAATTTTTTAGATTCACCTTGTATATGCAAATCCAAAAAATATGAATGGAATGATAAATCACAAATACAGTTTCATCATATTTTGCACATTTGAAATAGGATTTATTCAGCAAAATTTACAATGCCTATGATAACTTTAAAATATCTTCAAGATTTTAAGGTATTCTGTTTTGTAGTTCCTGATTAAATCAATAAAATAAATTCACGCATTCATTAATTTTTTGAGTCACCCTGTATATGCAAATCAAAAAAATATGAATGGAACTCTTCATAGTTTGTACATTTTAGATAGAATTTATTTGGCAAACTTTTGAGCTGACGTCATAAATTTTTTGGAGGGGACAAGTAAATATATTTTGACTAAAAATTTACCATGCTTATCATAACTGTAAACCATCTGCAAGATTTCAAAGCATTCGGTTTTGCAGATGTAAAATTTAATTGCAAAATGTTGCTTTATATTTTTGATTTTTTTTCCAAAAATCTGGACGTTTCGGGTAAAAACTCAATTCGGAGTCGTAAACTACATGTGTAGGACTATGTTATTTTATATAATTTAAAACCCATTTACTGAAAGTTTCAGTTATTACGCATAATTCCTAATCTTTCCGGTTATTATGCATAATAACTGACAAGTTTAGTTATTACGCATAATTCCTAAAGTGTCTAGTTATTATGCATAATAAAGTATTTCGGATATTAGCTGTAACATATATTCACTTTATAAATGAATTATACTTTATAATACCGTAAATATACTAACATTTTTTACAATTACTTCCAACTTTGTAAAATAATCCAGTCTACCGGTGAAATCACATGCATACTGTGAATTGTTGATGCGCACGCAATCATTACTATAACGCTTGCAGGTTATAACAAGTTGGAGTGCATTAGTTGTGGTAATATATTTTGTACAAAATAGTGTATTTTGTTGTTAAAGGTAAGTACTTTACTATTCTGGTTTACTATTTTCCTCCAGTTACAAAAGTATACTTTCCAGGCGGATAATTACTTCCTACTATAATTTGCCCATGTCATAATTAATTGTTATGTTAATGCAATTTTTATCACAGGGTGATGATATGAATAATTTAAATGAAATTATCAAGGTGGCTGCGCCATGTGCAATTGAAATAGGCAAGTATTTAAAACGTCTTTGTACCTATAACATTTTAATGTATTTTTGTATTTTTCTAGAGAGCGATCCACAAACAATTTATCACGTAGTTTTAGAACGACAAGTAGTGATTCCAAGTGTTGTCACTTTAAAGGATGCAGTATCTTGGGCGTTTGGATTATATTTTATAATGAATTTAAAATATCCAGACGAAGTATCAGCAGTTTTGGAAATGATGCAAAGATTTTTTTTGAAAATACATCCAGATCAAGGATCCAAATTAAAAAGAATAACACCAACAAAACGCAAAGTAATTGGCCTTATGAACAAATTAAATTAATGTAAAGTATATACAACATCAATGACTTTGTTTTGTGTTTATGATTTTATTACATGTTTATTATGTTTTTCACCATAAAATAAAAGGTTCACTTTGTCCGACATGGTTTCTTTGATTAAAACTAGTACTAAAAATAACAATAATTTGTGTAAATTTACATATCAATTCACGGAAATTTACATACCAATTCACGGAAATTTACATACCCATTCACGGAAATTTACATATTTTATTGTAAATTTACAATCGTCAAAATTACATTTTACTTGTAATTTTACATGTTCTTTTGTAATTTCGATTTACATTCAAAAAGTAAATATCACATTCAAACTTAAAAATACATTTCGTTGGAATATTACCCTTATTATCTCGGGTTACAAATTACCTGTGATTTTCACAGTAAATTTACAAGTAAACTTTTTTCTGTGTAGGTTTAAAAATCATTTATTGATTAAGTCAAGACTGAAATTGAAATTTTGAATGTTATAAACTTTTTGTATTTTATTATTTCCAAGTTGTTAAAAATTTTTTTCGTCGACCACTTATTAATGTGAATATTAATGAATTTTTTTTTCCGAAAAAAGGATGCGTTAATGGACGTCATTAACGATCCCTTTTTCATTAACGCACTCTTTTTTAGTTCGTCATTTTCACGGTTTTAAAACGTTGTGATCTGTCATGATGTTAGACAACCAGATATACCTACTCATTTATTTTTCTTTTAATTGTATCCATTTTACAAGAAACTTTTACAATTAATGAAATATTGTTATAACATAATTAGAATTATTTTTGGATATTCATCACAAAACTATTAAAACTACAATTGTTAAGGGTCCCCAGTCGTCGCCCGCAAAATCGGTTTCAGTGAGAAGAATTATTTTTTGTAACTATGCAACCCAAAGTACGGTTGCACGGCAGGTAGCGACCCAAGAGAGGAGAGATTATGGTCACTGTAGGGAGTCCGTCATAAAATGCAAACCGGTAAACAACACCAGATAAGCTTATTTATTTTGAAATGAAGGGTACAAGGAAATAACCCATCGAAATCCATTTCTATCTATTTTGAAAGAAATTGAGTTGAAAGTTTAAAATGCTACGGAAAATAGATTGAGAAACCCACAAGGTTCAGTCTAACACAACTTTTTATTTTCTTTATAATGTTTTAAAAATACATAAAATAAACTGTTTATGTTCAAATATAACAGCAAGAAAAATTGGTGGAAAGTTGTTTCGACAGAACTTCCCTCGCACGTAAAATACAATGAAACATATCCAGCATTTTCGAGTTAAATTTTTACTTTAGGTACACAATTTTGTGATGAAATCATCAACATTTTGCAAGGACACGTAAATCAAGGTGGATTAGACTAAAAATAACAGTATTCCAAAAATTTCTGGGAAAATGGAGTGAGTCGAGACTGATTTAATCAATAGAATAAATTGACTCATTTATTAATTTTTTTGAGCCACCTAGGTATATAAGCAAATCTAAAAAAATATGAATGCAATGATAAATTACAAGTAAAAGCTCATCATATTTTGCACATTTTTAGTAGAATTTATTCAGCAAAATTTTGAGATGATGTTATCAATTTTTTAGTAGCATAATCCTGAACTTGTGGTTTATAAATACATTATTGAGATTTTTCGACTTTTCGGTTTTTCGATTTTTCAACTTTTGATGTTTCAATTTTCCAGTATTTTAATTTTTGACATTTTCATTTTCCCATTCTTCAAATTTTTGGATTTCTCCATTTTTTTATTTTTCGATTTCTCAATTGTCCGATGTTTCACTGATACGATTTCGCAATTTTTCAACTTTTCGATATTTTAATTTTTCAATTTTTAAAATTCTAGATTTTTCGATTTCTCCAGTTTTCAGTTCTTCTATGCATATTTCAGTTTTTCAATTTTCGGAATTCATTATACAGTAGCGGTCATTTCTACGGAACCACTCGATAAAAAGTCAAGTTGGTAGCCCTGTCATCTAGTACTTTACGCCGAACGCGGTTGGTAGCAGTAGTTGATATCGCAATCGAAACTAGCACAACACGAATGTTTCGGTTGCCCTCAGCTATGCCGCCCTGTGTCCCGTGCAGATTGTATGTTCTGTTCATATATTTATTAAAGTAAAATATCTACATTGACAAAGGGGCCATCAAACCTGTCAAATTTTTGACACATATGTTTTCCCCCCGAAACCCGTCAAGGTCACTTACACCAAACAAATTTTGAAAATTTACACTAGGGAGTGGTTCTATAGAAAAGATCGCGACTTTATTTCTGATTTTCCTTTTTTTTTTAAATTTTTCGATTTTCCAGTTTTTCGATGTTTCGATTTTTCAATTATACGATTGTTCAATTTCTCGATTTCTAAATTTTAGATTTTCCGATTTTAATTTTTTTTTATTTTTTCATGTTTGGACTATTTATTATTGCTAAAAATA
The DNA here is from genome assembly GCF_036711695.1 of Zophobas morio. Lineage (NCBI taxonomy): Eukaryota > Metazoa > Arthropoda > Insecta > Coleoptera > Tenebrionidae > Zophobas > Zophobas morio. The sequence goes on from NW_026972111.1 coordinate 14,967,259, forward strand.
AAAGTAAAAAATAACTACCAAAATTGTGACTAAAAATATGTACCTAAAAATTAATAGAAAATAGAACACATTGCTGCTAAAACATAAAAATTAACTGTACTTTCCCAAAAAAATCTATTGCTTGATTACTGTTCCACTAGTATTGCTAATTTAGGTCGTTAGAATCAAACGCAGTGAAAGTATTAATTCTTAGTTAAACAAAAAAATAGTTGAGTGTCAAAGTCGAGTGAAACATGTGAGACGTGTGTAAACAAAAGCATCTAAATAATAACTATTTCCCGCAGAATTTCTGGAGGCTTATAGACTCGACATTGGCCTGAGCGCGCTCCGGTCTGTGGATCATACAAGTTCTCGGGCGATGATGTATCTAATAACGAGGCAAGTTTCAAACCTTGATGTCTTTTTAATCGAACAAAACACAATTGACGAACGCAATAATCCAGAATGGTGCGCAGAAAAGTCCTTTAGACTAACCGAACGTTATTTTGGTAAAATTTACAAAATGAGAGAACAAGTAACACGGCTAATCCTACTGTACTGCGAAAAACATTTTACATCCCTGCAAATCTAGTTCAGCATGTATTCGCCCAAAATCTTTGCATAGAAAATGAAACAAGGGCAACTGAAGCATTTTGCAGTAAGACCAAACTGACAATAAGACAATGCGGTTTGTACATTTTTAGCGGCATCGCCAGAGGGCTTAATAAACAAAAACGCTATCTTAGAAATATATAAAATGTCCAATTTAAATAATGCTTAATTCAACGAGATGATAAATTTTGGGAAAATAATATGAAAGAGCGAAATAGATAGAGAGAAAAATTTTATTTTATGCCTTACTTCCGGAGAGAGTAGATTCTCGTTATTAAACAAATCAACCCATTAGACAAATTGGAAAGAAAAGATTGTACAATTAAAATTTTTTATTTGCATTCGCGTCATGTGTAGTTCATATACCTAAATCTTTTCCCCTTCTAGTATAAACACACACAGGAATAAATAGTAATATTGGAATAGGTTTACTGGAGATATCACGTAAAAAACGTGCCTATAATACTCTACCTCATAGGTGGTGCGGAAAAGAGTATCAAAAAATTAAATTTAAATAAATATGATTGTTCAGGTAAATAAGTGGTTAGTGAAGTGATGAGAATCTAAATCTTGTCAGTTTTGTGTATTGATTTATATATAGAATGACAGATTAGTAAAAAATACTGGAATAATTTTTTGTAAGAAAATGTTTTAGTAGAATGTATAAAATTATAAAAATTTGCATACTTTTAATTCAAATTATGTTAGCAATGAAAGAAGTCGACTTGTAAAAGAGTTTCAACAATGTTCGTAAGCTAAAAGTATTTATGAGTTTTATGACCTAAGTACCTGGACGGATTACCTGAACACGGGTCGGTCGGCAAGGCTCCCTGCTGTGTCAAACTCAACCATTTATGGAAACGAATGCTTTGTAAATAGAGTTGCCTAGTTTCAATTTAATTTCATTATTCCGTATTTTTTTAAAACGCAAATATTTTGATAAATATAAATTTTAAACAAACATGACCGGGTCTTCCCCATAGAGCTCAATGTTGTCTTTGCACTGATATAAAAGTTGAAGCGAAAAATGCTCTCTCCTCGTCTAAAAATGCAAATTCCTTCGAAGAATGAACGATTAATTAAACACTAAACAATCACTTATTTTAAAAAATATTGTGTCTTCCCCAGAGATTTAGACATAATCTATCAATTGAAATGTCGATCTTTTTTTCAAAGTTGAAATTACGCCCGTAAAATAAAAATCTATTTAGCTCATTTTTCGGTCTGCTACTGGGCACCCTTAAAGGTTACGAAAGGAACAGATAAATTCTTTGTGTTGCTGACGTCAGGATTTATGTTGATTTGAACGTTTTCGGAGGTGTTTGAGGTTATGTTATTTATCGAGTTGATCGAGTTATTTATTTCTGTTTCTGCTGGCGAATTAGAAGAAAAATTAGCAGTGGCTGAGCAAAACAATTGTGTAGAGGTCTCGGGGGTGGTGGCAGAAGTTGCTGTCTCGTTACAAAACAATTGCTTGGCAATATTAACTTTATTTTGAACTGAGTCTTCTAAGTATGACTCTGCAACCCTTGTTGATTTCCACCCACCGTGCCTCTTTATTGCCGCAAAATCAGCCCCTGAGTCAGATAAGATTGTGGCTGATGATCTACGGAAACAATGTCCCGTATAGAGTTTTGGCTGATCTAATTTTAAAAATTGTGCAACTGTACATGGAATTTTGGAAAATGTGTTGATACCAACAGGGTTTGTAGCGCATTTATTGTGTCTGTAGTGTACAAAGAATCGTGTATGTTTTGTATGGTTGGGTCTCAGTGTTATATACCGTCTGATTAATTTTAAAAATATACTTTGGTCATCATCTACAATGGTAAAAACTCTTTTTTCTTTTGGTTTTGTTCTGGAGCCAGGGATAGTAACTAAAAATTTTGATTTCAAATCTTCAACATTGTTGGTTTGCAATTCTAGAAGTTCATGCTTTCTTAAAGCTCCAGCGATGCCGAAAATGAGTGCTACCTATAAAAGTTGTTAGCTTGTACAAATTCAAGTTCTTGGTCTTAATTTACCTTGGCCATTAAAAATACATCATTTGGAGCTTCAATAATAAATTGTTGTACTTGCCCTTTCTCCAATATTTTTGATTTTTTTGGAACATGTCCTTCACTTTGTCTTTTAATGTACATTATCAATTTATGGTAATTGCCAATGTCAATATTTTTTTTTAGACGTAGAGTAGACTTCAACATTGAAAATTTTGGCCAGAGGCTCGCAATTAATCCTTTTTGTACGATCTCGGCAAAATACGCCAGCAAGACGGGCTCAATGTAATCGTTTACGTGTTGCTTGGTACACCAATCGCAGAATTCAGAGTATGTTCTTTCGTAGAGATCTTTACTTTTAGCCGGTAATAAACTTCCACACGCATCGTTCGCACTTGCTATTACTGCAGCCGGAAGATCACTATTTTCTAGTTCCATTTCTCAATTTACAATTTACAACCGCAATGGCAAACGCTTTTTACACAATGAATGTCAACGTTTGTGATTGGCTTGTCATTTTTACTTCCCGAGCGTAAGCAAAGGAAGTATTGTAATCGAGTCCGTCGGCCGACTCTCTACTTTTACGTTTTCTCGATCTTTCATGACCCCTAGAAGACGAAGAAATAGGTCTCCCATTTCCGTCTGTCTGTCCGTCTGTCCGTCTGTCCGTCTGTCCGTCCGTCTGTCCGTCTGTCCGTCTGTCCGTCTGTTGTCACGGATTTTTATTAGACAGATAATCTCCGAAAGTACTCGACCGATTGTTGTGAAATTTTGTACTTATATTAAGAATATCATGTAGATGGTAAAACGCTAACCAAAATTTGTCGAATCATCCCCACCACTAAAGCGATGACGTCACTTCAAAATTGTACAAGGTAAATGGGTTTTCAATTGTATAAAATAACATAGTCCTACACATGTAGTTTACAACTCTGAATCGACTTTTCACCCGAAACGTCCAGATTTTTGGAAAAAAAATCGAAATTATAAAACAACATTTTGAAATTTAATTTTTAATCTGCTAACCAGAATGCTTTGAAATGTTGCAGATGTTTTAAGGCTATAAAGAGCATCATAAATCTTTAGTCAAAAAATATTTGCTTATCCCCTCCAAAAACTTGATGACGTCAGCTCAAAAGTTTGTGGAATAAATCATATCTAAAATGTACAAAATATGATGAGTCTGTACTTGTGAACTATCACTCCATTAATATTTTTTGGATTTGCATATACAGGGTGACTCAAAAAAATTAATGAATGCGTAAATATATTTTATTGATTTAATCAGGAACCACAAAACCGAATGCTCTGAAATCTTGCAGATGTTTTAAGGTCATAAAGAGCATAATAAATGTTTAGTCAAAATATATTTGCTTATCCCCTCCAAAAACTTGATGACGTCAGCTCGAAAGTTTGCCGAATAAATCATATCTAAAATGTACAAAATATGATGAGCCTGTACTTGTCATTTATCACTCCATTCATATTTTTTGGATTTGCATATACAGAGTGACTCAAAAAAATTAATGAATGCGTAAATTTATTTTATTGATTTAATCAGGAACTACAAAACCGAATGCTTTGAAATCTTGCAGATGTTTTAAGGTTATAAAGAGCATAATAAATTTTTAGTCAAAATATATTTGGTTATCTTCTACAAAAAACTGATGACGTCAGCTCAAAAGTTTTCCGAATAAATCGTATCTAAAATGTACAAAATATGATGAGTCTGTACTTGTGATTTATCATTCCATTCATATTTTTGGATTTGCATATGCAGGGTGACTCAAAAAAACTAATGAAGGCGTGAATTTATTTTATCGATTTAATCAGGAATTACAAAACCGAATGCTTTGAAATCTTGGGAATATTTTAAAGTTATTATAAGCATGGTAAACTTTTGTTCAAAATGTATTTGTTCATCCCTCCTAAAAAAATTGATGACGTCACCCTTAAATTTTGCTGAATAAATCCTATCTAAAATGCAAAAAATATGATGAGTTTGTACTTGTGATTTATCATTCCATTCATATTTTTTAGATTTTCTTAAGAGGTGGTTCAAAAAAATTAATGAAGTCAATTTATTTTATTGATTAAATTAAAGGCAACACTTATTATTAGTATTACACCCCAACCAACCCAATTTGGTAGACACAAAATTTGTTAAAGGAAAAACTCGGTTGAAACATAAGGGTAGCACGCTTATTTACATCGACTTTAACATTACAGACCTGCATTTGTTTTATGCGTTCACTTGATTCCGCGAATGTGAAATAGACATGTTTATAATCAACCAATTGTGAATTTCACCGTCAAGAATTAAAATAAAACCCAATGTTTTATATAATAAGCGGAAGTCGAAGCAATAAAACCGACGGTCGTTTTGTTTACAGTTTCTGTGTTTGGCTCTCACGTATGCTGTTACGCCTGTCATCTTAAATTAACAATGTTTATACATACACGATTTTCAGTTGCCTCTGATACGTAGGTATACGTGAGTAAATTGTTTCGTTATTTTATTGATTATTACAAATCAATATTCAAACGACCCAATTCATTTTCCCGAAAATTTGAGAATATAATAATTTTATTCTTAGTATTACACTACATCTATCCCAACTGATATACGTGTCCTTGCAAAAATGTTGATGACGTCATCGCAATTTTTTTTTAAATTCCCACTACAAAAATGTAATCAGAAAAAAAAACACAATAGGCATGCAGTCGTCAAGTTTCCGACAGCGAGGGAAGTACTGTCTAAACTCTTTAGACCAATTTTTTTTTCCAATGATAACTATGTTAACTGTTCAAAATTAAAACACACAAGAATGGGCAAGTTTGTGGAACTATGTTAACTGTTCACAATTAAAACACACAAGAATGGGCAAGTTTGTGGTCAACGAAAAAATGTTGTAATAAACTCGTTTGTTAATGGGCGATTAATAATCTCCACTTTTAAAGGCACTCACTCGCTACGCTCGTTCGTGCTTTAAACAGTGTCGATTACACAGGTCTACAAAAAAAAAAAAATCGCAATCATACGCTTTTTGTCTTTTGGGCATAAATGACTTCCTTGTATCCTAAAACTTCTATAAAAATGATTTTTGCCATTTGTGCACGTCTAGTTTAATTTTTATTGGAGTCCAAAATACGAAAAAACACGATTTTAACACTTTTCAAAAAAATAATACCTTGCCCAATAATTATAATTTTTATGAAATAGTTAGCAAATTTTATTTATGAGGATTTGAATAAATAGTTTTAATTAATTTTAGATGCTTAAAATCGTGTTCTTTTTGCTTGACGACTGTAACACTTCGATGAACACTCCCTTTGCAAGAACCAACAATAGTCTCCCATTGTTTATCCTGATCCCTTACTTCGAAACCGAGATATTGGTGATATATCAATTTAATAATATGCGATATATGCAGACGTTGACATTTTATAGCATATTGACCGCAGATGTAACAAAATACATTAGGGTTGTTCTTACACACGTACAATTGGTTTAAAAAAAAAAAAACAGGACAAATGAAAGTGATATAAACGTCATATTCCCATTGCTTTTCGATCTATGAGCACCTGATTTAGGGGTCTATTTTGTAATTTATCGCTCCGGAACAATCTCGTTCCCAAACGATAATCGTTAGAAACAATCGTAAAATCAGTTTAGCGAGATTGTACAAATTTCCAATTTTATAAACACTATCGTAATCGTAAAGCTTTGAAATCGTTAGCGGAACGATGAATCTAATGTTTTTAGAATCGGTAGTATTTAAATTTGTGTAGCGTCTAGATTACGTTGTTCTCTGTTGTGACATGTGACATTTGTTTTGCTACTGATTGAAGTTTGGACAAATTTGTGAACTTATAACATGTAAGTAAACAATAATTATAAAAGAAAAACATCAAAATAATCACACTAACACGAAATTCAGTTTGCAATACGTTCACGGGAGCAATGGAAAAACGTAAAAGGGCCCAGCGTATTACCCAACAGCAACATGAGTTGTATGTGGAGGAGTTAGAAGGTAATGTAGATTTTAGGGCCCAAAAGTTCGTAGCGGACAAGCCAGATCTTTTAGAAAAGATATGGGAAGGGTTGGTAGCAAAACTAAATTCTGTGGGAGGACCACAAAAAAGTGTTCAGCAGTTCAGAGAGGTATGTGTAATTAATTAATCGCCCGAACACTCTTTTTAAAAATGTGTACTTTGCTATAATTTATCGTACAACTATTAGCAATTATTCTGCTTACATCAACACTTTGTTTAAGACAAAGTGAACATCTTGTTTAGTCATGACCAATCAATTATGAGAATTGAGATGTTTAATCTTTATATTTATAAATGTGTAACAGTATTTACTGTTACACAATAAACCATAACCTCTGTGTTTTTTAGTACACCAAGAATATAACATAGGGCACTCAAATTACAATGTACTGCCTGGTAAGTAAACGTCACTGTGTGTTCCAGAGATTTGTAGATTGGAAATTCAATGTTTGAAAGAAGGCCAGAAATTTAAGACTATATGAAAGAGGAACTGTTTAATAATTTCATTATGTTGTAAAAAAAATAATAAATACATTATTGAAAATGCTGTATTATTAAATTATTTCTTGTGATATTGCCATTCATGTAGTAAATTGTATTCTTCATATTCAAGTTCTTCATTATTATCGTTCTCCTTGTCATAGACAATATTGATCTCGTCATTTTCGATATTTCTTATGTGTTAATTGTTAAGTAGTAGTTGCAATTTGCCGCCTTTGCCGCAACTCAACGCTCCAAAGATGCCGACTTCCTGGCGGAGCGTGTAGTCGGATCTCTTTGGAGCGGCTCCCTTTGGAGCGGCTCTCTTTGGAGCGGCTCCCTTTGGGGCGGCTCCCTTTGGGGCGGCTCGCTCCTTTTGAAGAATTGGCGGCGATCACAGGAGAAGTCGGCCTAACCCCCACTTATTTTTATACTTTGTGTTAATTTTTAATTTTAAGACCAGTAGCGATGTAACCACCGCAAGCGAAACAATAAACCAAGTGTAGCAACACAAGACTTTCATTCTTAGTTCTATGAACACAAAATACGGCTGGAAAAAGCTCCAGTCGTCAACGCTCCAGTCGTCAACAATGGTCGGTTATTTCTTAATGTATTAATTTAATAAATGCAATCTTTTGTTTATTCATTTATGTACAATTTTTGTTAGTTTTTCGAGTTTTTCCGATCATTTTCACATGTTTGAAATGATAATTGTGTCCTTTGCAAGTTCATATTTTTCTTTTATTTTCATTGTATGTTTAACTTGAGTTACGCTATTGATACACATGAAATTACTGGGGCTTACAGCTACTTTTGGAAAGAGGGGCGGATCAAGAGTTTTATTTCCTCAAAGTGTGAGTTTCCGTGAATTTGAAGCTGTTTTGGGTCGTGATTTTTCATAAAAAAAAAATGTAATTCTTGACATATTTAGTAGTTGTTTATTGTATGTTTTCTAGCTTTATGACTTCAGAGCTTAAAATTATCGGATTTATTTTGTCCGAACATCTGGTAATGCTACAACGATTTATTGACGGGGTACTCCGAAGAAGTACAGCACGAGTTGTTAAAAATATCGACAGTTCATCCTTAATTTGCTTTCAATCTTATACAGATATTTTTATTTCTTTTAGTAATGGATGTAAATTATCTCCTTATTTATTTCATCTTGCTGTTTTAGGCTTTTATGATCTAGAATTCACACTTGTTTTTATTCGGTCCAACCAGTGCGCGAAAAGAAAGTTTTCTAAATGTTTGTTTTATTCGTTATTTACTTAGTTTGTAATTTCTTCTCTATTAAAACAAAATTTACTGTATTGCCTTATCGACCCACTCAATGTTTAATCACGTTCTGTTCTTTAAATCTGGTTTATTTACAAGTACTGATTGATTTTCTTTACATTATTCCAAAAATTAAAATTTACATATATTATTATCACTTTATTTTTATGCTGGAAGATCAACAAAACAAAAGGTCTCTTTTTTTTTACTTAAAATCTACTAAAAAAAATCCAAAGAGAATTCGTTTATTATTTTAAGTGTGGTTTATAAAATTCTTTCCTTAAATTCAACAAGACAAAATTACTTATGGACATCTTTAAAGTCTAATTTCAGAAAATCTAACAAAATTTTTCTTTAGTTAATTAATGTGTTGTTTATCAAAGTTTAGACAGAAGTTCTATTTTTATCAAATATGAATTAGACGTTCAGAAAAAAAAAATTAGTAGGGCATGGTTCATACAAAAAAAAATGATTGATTGGTTTAGATATAGTTGGATTCATGTATCTTTTGACACACGTGACCGAAGTATCATACAAGCTCAGACAGCACCTACCATAAGAATCTTTGTTTTAAGGATTACAAAAACAAAGAGCCAGACAAATAGTATGTCTACCGAAATTAGGCCAAATTACGCTCTACGTCAGTTATTGTCTTCCACAAAGTTCATTGAATTAGAAAAAGATAAAATACGTAATAAATGCGTCCACATAGTGCGACAGGCACTGATGTAGTCAATCTAGTGACTGATAATAATTAATCGATTTTTCATCAAACGTCACTGTCATTTTTGGTTTTACTCAGAGTGGTTAATCGCAGTTTTTCGTTGTTCTATTCAAGTTTTCTATTCAGTTCTTCGTAAAGTTCGTTGGTTGTTAGGATTCTTGTTTCGTTGTCCTATTTTTTATGTTTTGTTATCTTATTTCTTGTTCGTGTTTGGTCTACAACATGACGGGCAAACGTTTGAGTTCCCGTGCCCAGGACATCGTGTCCAACTTTATAGAGTATTTTGCTCTTGAGAAGGAAAACGGTGGTCCTTTAATCTCATTAAATGGTACAGAACGAGTAAGTAAGTAAAAACCACTTGAAGATTCATGGTTAATAATTTCGCTCAAATTTTTAGCGAGTTGCAGATGCTCTAGGCGTTACTCGTCGAACGGTTTCGAAGATTAAACACGAAAAGAATGACTCGGCGTCCTTCCCAGTCCGGCAAAATCACGACCCAATCGGAAAGCACCGAAACCAAAAGACCTGCCTGAGCTTACACATTTGTGTCATGTTGACGTTATGAACATTGTCATCTTTTTGACTAATTACTACAAAGTAACAGTTATTAGTTCGGACGGTTCGGACGTTAGCTTTTGGTCACGTGTGTAAAAAGATACATGAATCCAACTATATTGATTTTTCTTTTGTTATTTTAGAGTCAAAAAGCTAAAAATTGCCTGTAATTATTTAAAGTAGGTTTTATAAAATTTAAATGAAAATTCTTTAATGATTTCGTCAAAACGTACATGACAAAGCTAGCAATGATTTATCTATTTGTTTAAATTTGTTTTACTTTATTTAAATTTCGAAAATGATTTTTTTCCGGTCCCAGCTGTTCCGAGTCAGGGTGAATATCCCTAACCAAACAGAATGAATTCGTTGGGTTTTATTATTAATTAAATATATGCATAAGCGTTATTTAAATAAATGCTTATTGTGTCTAGTTCTTTCTTATCATTCATTCTGATGTTGCGAAATTAAGGTAAACTATGGTATGTTATTAACATCTGGGTCTGTGAAAGATGCACTAGGCAGGGAAGCTATCGTGTTTTATTAAACATCTGGTACGACTTCTTGAGTTGGGGGATCGTGATTAAGAACTGCGCTCTGTGCGAGTTTTGTATTGGTGCATTTCGGAAAAGTACTTGCAGGGTTGTAGCGTTCGCGTGCATAAAGTTAGTACATTACCGGTATTGACAGTCATAACGATAAGATCATTTTGCAAAAATAATCGAAACAAAAAAGCGAGAGTATTTTCTTTACTACTTAATAAAATTCCAGTAAACAATTTTAATTATTCCTTTAATCACGTATGTAACGTTTTCATATTCAACGAGAGTGCGAGCAATTAGTTATGGTATAACATGCAAATCACTGTTTGTGTGACATCTGGTGCCATCTAACCACAAGGGCGCAATTCGGGTGCATCTTCGCACCAATTAGGGGTTCGATAAAGCGAGAGAACCCTCTTGTCTCACTGTTTCTAAATTTGGGAACTTGAGAAAACCGCTTTAACGTCGACTGCTTCGGCCGCAAGGCTGAAGAGAGTTCTCTCGAAGGACCACACACATCAACTAGGTTTCCTAAAGAAAGAAGATGGCACCTTTACAGCCACCTTAGAAGAGTCCGCAGAACATTTGCTGCAGACCATGTTTCCAGACAGCACAAGGACTACCTCCCATTCCAAAGGGGATGTAGCCGGTACTCAACCTTCCCCGAAGGACTGGGCGCTGGCGGCAAAGGTAGTCACGGAGGCAAGACTGGAGTGGGCAGTGGACAGCTTTTCCCCATACAAATCTCCAGGAGTTGACGGTATTTATCCCGCCCTCCTGCAGAGGGAAATGAGCAGACTACGCCCTATTTTGTTGCCAATGCTTCGGGCGTGTCTGGCTTTCAGCTACATACCGAATGCATGGCGAAAAGTAAAGGTTATCTTTATACCTAAGCCAGGACGACAAGATTACACCTTGGCTATATTCTACAGACCAATTAGCTGAAAACGCTAGAAAGACTAAGCGAAAAAGAGATTCGGGAGACTGCTTTGAGCAAGCAACCTCTACATTCGAACCAACATGCCTACATCCAAGGAAGATCCACCGATACGGCCCTACCCACAGTTGTAAACCGTATAGAGTGGGCGATGGAGAACAAACTCTTCACCTTAGGAATGTTTTTGGATATTGAAGGAGCGTTTGATAAAACGACCTTCAAAAGCATCGAACTAGCCCTACGAGAGCACGACGTGGACCCCACCCCAAGTAGGTGGGTGGCCGGCATGCTGAGGAATAGGGAAGTAATGATTAATGTAGGTGGCACTGAGATCGAGCCTGTTGTAGACAGGGGATGTCCTCAGGGAGGAGTTCTCTCTCCTGTACTGTGGGATACTGTCGTTGACAGCCTGATACGATGCCTCAATGATCTTGGCTACCACACAATTGGATACGCGGACGATCTAGTCATTCTGCTAACAGGAAAAAACGCAGATACAATACATTATGTGAGGTAATGCAAGCTGCAGTAAAAATAGTCGAGGAATGGTGCAACAGGCATACCCTCTCCGTTAATGGAGAAAAGACGAAACTAATCCTGTTCACTAGGAAAAGGAAAATTGGCACACTACTGTTTAGGACATTTTTTATATTTTGTCGGTGCGGCCTCCACGTGTTGGCGGTGTCTTTGTAAGGCAGCTGCACGTGTGCGGCCCTTCAACCTTGTAAGGCGGCCGCCGTCTGAAGTGCGGCTCGCACCACCTCTGGCGTCGCGGTTTTCACTCGCACAATACCGTCTTGACCTGGGTGAACATCGACGACTCGGCCTAATTTCCACCTTAAAGGTGGTAAGTTATCTTCCACTAAATGATCATTTTTATTCGATCATTCTTTTAATTCTAGGTGAACAGCGAGGAGTTTCTACCGACTTCCGACGTTATCATCGGACGGAGGAGAACTTTTACTCGACGCCTAAACGCTTTGCGAGCTTGTCAATCAAATTCACAGAAATTCGTTAGAAATTGCGGGTTCGATTTGGAACGGACTTTCGACATCGCGCCGCGCAACCAGCAGAAGGCCCGTAGTTGGGATACAACGGAGACTTCTGCCTACCTACGAAGCGAACTTTGTTCCATCACCGCCGAATTTTTCGCGAGTTGGGATATTATCTGGTCAGTTCCTGATGGTAATAATATTAATAATAATAATAATAATAATGATAATGTTTATTGCCCAACAGATACAATCCAATTACTGGACAATATTAACTTAACTAGTAGCAAAATAAAATAAAATAAACAACGTAAAATAAAAATGTAAATAAGATCATATTCGTTCCGAAACTAAATTATTATCATACCCACAATTAGAAGCTATTCTTATTATAAACTAAATAAACGAACACTTTACAGTTTACTTGGGAGAAAAAAAATATCATCATACAGTTTATCAGCATTACTACACATATGAACTAACGGTGCCTTTCTTAGCAAATTCGTTCTAGAAATTGGTCGATGAAACGTGGCCATGTAGCGAGACGCAACACGTGGTACATGAAAATTGACTCTTTCCAACAATTCAGGACAATCTATCTTGCCACTTATCAATCTGGATATGAAACGAGCACTATGCTCTTCACGTCGATTCTTTAAACTAACAAATCCATGTTTCTGAAGGAGGTAATTGTAGTCTATATTTCTTTGAGGATAAAATCCATCAATCTTATACGAAAGATACTTCAAGAAGCGACGCTGTACCTTTTCAACAGCAAGATTATGTATCACATAGTAAGGATACCAGACAACAGAGGCATATTCCATCTTGCTTACCACATACACAAAATATAGACTTTTTAACAGAAGAGGATCTTGAAAAGTTTTTGATACCCGAAATATAAATCCAAGCATTTTAGATGCTGAGGTGGATATGTTACTGATGTGCTCCACAAATGAAAGGCGCGAATCAAAAAGAACACCAAGATCCTTTACCTCATTCTTCTTGCAAAGAATCCGACCGTTGATGGTATAGTCTGATTTTACCACATTTACTTTCCTACTGAATGTCATTACATAACACTTATCTGCATTTAATAACAACTCGGACTTGTTGCCCCAATCTACTAATGTATCAAGGTTCCTTTGGAAGGTTTTAACATCATCACTGTTTGAAATGGGACACTATAACTTCAAATCGTCAGCATATGCCAAAACTTTACAGTTAAGTGAAAGAAGCAAATCATCAATGAAAAGAACGAACAGAAGAGGGCCAAGATTGGAGCCTTGAGGAGCACCGGATGTACTTACAAAATTGAAAGAATGGTAACCGTTATACGTCACGTAGTTGGACCTACCACTTAAGTAGGACTCCAAGAGTTTCAAGAAGCTAGGAGCAAATCCAAAAGAACTTAGTTTATGTAGTAAGATGGTGTGATTTATGGATTTATGGAGTCAAAAGCACTTGAAAAATCTGTATAGATAACATCCACTTGTCCGTTGTTATCTAATTCTTCAGAGAGAAATTGTGTCAAAGTACACAAATTAGTAACTGTTGATCGACCAGGTCAGAATCCATGTTGGAATGCAGATACATGACTTTGGATATTAACAAAGATAGTTTTATACAACACTATTTCAGAAAGTTTAGCAAAGTTTGATAGTATTGCAATCGGTCTGTAGTTTTTTAGATTAGTGGAATCTCCTTTTTTGAATACAGGTGTGATTCGCGCTCTTTTCCATTTATCAGGAAATGTGGATGACATTATTACTAAGTTAATTACAATTGATAGAGGCTTCGTAAGAGTATATCTGGCGTCACGTACTAAAAAACTTGGTATTTGGTCGTCACCAGCGGTCATTTTGTTTGAGAAAGTTGATATAATATCAATTAGTTGCTCTTCAGTCACCGACGGTATAGCAAACGAGAGCTTATTTGATATAACATCAGATATTCCAATAATGGTTTTTGGCCGAAAGACATCAGAAAATCTTTCCGCAAAAGCGTTGACAATTTCTTGTGGATCTTCAAATTGTTTATCTTCATAAACTAATCTTCCAGGTATACGCGTCGTACCTTTTTGTAAGTGAACATATTTCCAGAAGTCTTTAGGATTATTCTTCATAGATTCTTCAATTTGGTTTAAATACTCACGATATGCTGTCTTTATTATTTGTTTGGAAGTGGATCTAAGCCTTTTAAATTCATTATAGAAAGTCATATTAGATGTTTTTTTCCATTTTTTCCAATAGAAATTTTTGAGTTTCAAAACCGAAATGATCTGTCTATTGTACCACGTAGGATAGGATGATTTGCTAGGTAGAAATTTAGGTACAGACGACTCGAGTATACTATACAACTTGGTATAAAAGTGATCAAGTGCAGCATTGGCATCTTCAAAATTTGTACGGAAGGACCAATTAGTATGTAGAAGGTCATTGTATAACTTATTGTAATTGGCTTTCCGAAAATTATAACGTCGATTATTATCACATGGAAACCGTGGGAGTTTGGAAGAAATCAAGAATTCTGTTTCAATATGCAGAGCAGGATGATGGGGATCAGGTGGAACAAATGATTGTTGGTCAAGATTAACACTGATTTTGAAATCAGTATTGGAGAGAACTAAGTCAAGTAAACGATTGTTGAAGTTTAAGATATTGTTATACTGAGAAAGATTTACTGTTTGAGAAAAATCAAGAAAACTGTTTAATTTACTGCAGAACACATTACGTACTACATAGTTGGTACTGTATTGAGACAAGTTAAAATCTCCAATAATTATAACTGGTTTATCCAAGATCAAAGCGCCCAGTGTTTCAAGAAACACCTCTAGATCGATACTAGACACATCCGGTAGTATGTATACACCAATCATAAAAAAGCGAAACGAATGAACCCTACAGCAACACATAATTATATCTATAAGGGGTACAAGCTCTCTTACTAAGGACACATCAACGGAATTGTAAGTTATATGATCAGCCAGGGCTATTAAGACACCACCACCAGTTTTACGTCCAGTGGTATTAAGATTTCTGTCACAACGAAGCACATTACAATAGGAAGGAAATAATTCTGAATTGTACAGTGATGAAATCAGCCAAGTTTCTGCAATAATTACAATATCATAAAAACGATCCGACACACTTGTATAAAAAGATTGAATCTTTGACCGTAAGCCACGCACATTTTGGTAATATATATGTTTAGAGCAAATGGTAATCTGCCGGGCGCCTTTAGTTTTCCGAGTGAACTATGTTTAAAATTCCATCTTTGTATTTTATTATAAGATTTTGCTCCCCATTTGACAAACGCTCATGCAATTCATTTCTAACGCTTTTGTATAGTTCATTTTGCATCTTAGTACGGTCTCTAGATATGAAAATATTTTTCCAAGGATCAGTCGTTTTCAGGGACTTAGATGCACGAAGTACGGACACCACATCTTCTTCTGACGAAAGGGTAATCTTGATTGGACGACGCCGGTCTTGCTTAGTTGGATCATATTTCCCAAGTCTGATTGGCTTAAGATACCCCAGGTCACCAATGTTTAAAGCTGTTAGAACATCTTTTACAAACACAGTATCAGCCTCAGATTGTTCAGTTTTATTTTTATTGATTAATTCAGAGCGCCCATAAATAATGATGTTGCATTTACGCTTATTCCTTTCTGACACCTCTTGTATGACTTTTTCTGTCTGAAACAGCGATGCAGAAGCTGCAGTAGAAGGAGGCACAGTAGATACAGATAATTTTAATACTTTAATTTCTTCTTGCATTGCAACAATAACTGCCTTCGAGCTGTTGATATCACTCCCAATCTTGGCACAGTTCTTACAGGACCATGATAGACCCGACTTTTGATGAATTTTGCGTGCCTCTGCGTTTGTTAAATTAACGCATTCAATTTTGTAAGATTTTCCGCAGACACAGCAATTAACAATCTTACAAGAGTCAGCATTTCTGCCGCAGCAAGTACAGGAAGTGCTCATTTTTAGTGAATATTCAGGAATGAGGAAAAACAGGGACACACGCTTCACGCTGGTAGTGCCCTTTACAGCGACTTGTCAAAATGTATACAAACAAGATCACGGGCAACGGAAAGGTGTTAGTTATAATTTATACTGAATGAGACAATAGGAAAAAAGAGTCAAATTAATCACAATTAGTTGTGGATGAAAAAGAGCAAACTTACCGCTTAGTTTTTACAGCGGTGATAAGAATTTTATATCAGCTGATAGATAAACAACTTAACTTCAAAAACTACACACAAGTGAATATAAATTTCAATTAAAATCCAATTATTTGAGGGATCAACTGCACAGCCGACACGAATCACGTCTCTTCATACATGGTGGTACTACTGACTCACACTGCGATCGTCGCCTATTCCGAACTAAACTGTCGGTGGAGTGATTATACATGATGGTGTTCTTATGGTATATGTCTTATAATTTAAATTAAATTTGAAGTTATTGAAAATTTCTGGTGTTTATTTCATGAGCTTTCTGTGCTACTGGATGTAATTGAAAGAAAAGTTGTTCCATAGTTTAAAAGTGCGAAAGTGAGAAAGATGAGGAAAAAATTTTAGTATCTTATAGACAAAACTTGGTAAGTAAGAAGTACTTAAACTCTGTGTGCACTCTAGTTGAATAAATTGCGTGAATTCTCTAACTTAATGTTTTTCTGGAATTATCATAATAAGTGTGTAATAAGGAATTATCATAATAAGTGTGTAATAACGGAACTCGTTTGATAAATAAATGCTGTTGTTTAAATAAAACGTTGAAATGCCTAATTTTATACTAAAAATTGCTCAAAATAAATTTTATTTACATCAACCTTACTAGATTTTTCTAAAATCTCCTTTATGCGGTTTATAACATCTATTTACTTAATTTTTCTGCTAATTTGTTCTTCTTATGAGAACGGTTTATTAAAATCATGCAAAATTATTTTCAATTTTCCGGCGCGATCCTTCGAAATAAGTTCGGTCGAAAAGGGTTGAAAATAGTCGGGCGACGCACGAGCTTACACCATAGATGTTAAATTAAGTTACCTAGATACCCGACATAGATAAGGGAGGGGATTTTTTGTGAGTTTCTCTCATCTGCAGGTTGGTAAATAATTTTGCAGCTACCGACATATTGCTAGCAACTCTTTGAAAAGCTTCACTTTCTGAAAGCTTTGTAGCTGCTGCTAGCCTGCTTTTGAAACCCCTGCATTTTTTGTGCAAATATTGTACTTTTCTCTTCAACGATGTAGCTGCCTGGTACAAAGTTGATGCTTTTGGTGTCAAATGAATAGCTTTATTAACACCGACACTTTTCAACAAGCCTTGCAATTCTTGATCTAATGAAAATAAAAATCATAATACAGAAGAATAAAGTTATTTCATTCACTTACTTTTTGTGGGAGTTGTGGGGGCAGGGGACATATCTACAGCAGCATTTTCCAAATTAGGATCTACAATGTCCACTGTAACATCGGTAGCTGGAATAAAGCAGTAATTATTAAGTAGGAGTTACTATTATGGTGATCAGTGATAAATTGTTGTTATTAATGTTGTAAAGTTAACATTAACTATTTCATTGACATCTATAGTATCTTACCAATTTTCTTTGCTGAAGGAGTACACACGGAAAATGATGATTCTTCCACAAAGGCATCATCAAAAGTACGTTTTTCGGTGTCTTTCATGCACACTACAATAACGGAATAGTTAAGAATGTTTTTTTAAATGTAGTAATACTTACTTGGGACATACAAAGTTGGTACAGCTGTTCGTAAAAGACCCTTGCACCCTGGATTAAAATAATTGTCAGTAAAATGACACTTACAAATTCTTTTCTTGTTGTAAATATCTTCCAACGACATTTGCAAAAGATCGCCGCCGATAATGCTGATCCATGTTCGTAACATTGCTTCCTCCTTGCGAGGATTTGGCAAACGAAAACGTTCAATACCTTCAAATCTGCATCCAGGTACACAACACTTACGGCTTTTATTATACATAATAATACCAGTAGCGGCTCGTGGTCTTTCCGTTAGGGGAGGCAACATTTTCGTTTCAAAATCAGCAGGTATTAATTAACATGTTCGCAATTATTTTTGTAAAAAGACAGATTCTTTATCCGTTTTTATGAAAACAATACAAATAACTCTGAGTCAGTAACATATTTCCACCCTTTTCGAATAAAAAACATTTAATTGCTTCACACAAACCAACGAGAATGTGTAAAGACTACAGAATTTGCTTTATTAGCATAAATTTTAATTCATATGATCTAGGGCTGATTTAAATATATTAATCAATTAATTAATAAAATTCTGTTCAAATCTGGGATGAGAGGTTCCTAAATCTTTGACATACAACTGTTCGTCGTAAGAAAACCGTGCTTAAATATTTAAACTTTATAAGAAATTCTACAATATCGTTAGAGAATTAGAGATTCTTAGTTCCTATCAGCATTGCAAAACTGACATTTTCATGGTCCTAATGTTTTCAAGTTAACTTAAAAGTTTTAATACATAACCTTGGCAGTGCACATGCAGTGAACACCTTTTCTCGCGTCTAATTAATGCACAACTAAATGCACGCTAAATACATTCAGCATCCCTGTTCAGCATTGTGCAGTTTCACTATGAGATTAAAAAATTCGATCCGATTGGCTTAAGGACGGTAGGCGTTGGTGCCTCCGCTGGCGCTTTGATAAAGCACTGCTGACTATTGTCTTTCTCAAAAACATATTAGCACCACTGACTAATCATACTGAAGATATCCGTCTATCTGAGGCATGCCTCCGTCTGAAGTTGGCCTACACGGTGATGATCAGCGCTTATTCCTGTCGAAAGCGCGTACTTCAAAATATGTTACCAAGACGCGTTTTAATAAATCACAGTGTTCTATAAAAGTTATTTGCTATATCTTTAAAATATATTTGAAGTTGAGAGATATTAAAACAAAAACTAATAGTCAATTTTTCCAGGGGAGGCACTGCCTCCCCTGCCTCCCCTGACGAGCCGCCACTGAATAATACGTAGTAAAACTGGAAACAAATACACTTTTAAATTACTTTTCAAATAAATAATCACAACTCACCTAATTCCCACACGGAATGATAAAATTATTTATCGCAAATTTGTAGATAAATAAATAAATAAATAAACACAATGAACACCACAGAACACTCACGTGAACACAACCTCAGAACTCGAGATTTCAAATAAAAGTGAGCTCAGGAAATGAGCATGGAGAATTCGGCACGTGGTAGTAATAAGCTAGTACTGGTGATTGGTTGAGAAACACGTGGTTATAAGCGCCATTTTTAAAAATTCGACACTGGCGCCTCTAGTGAATGGCCGGAAAATTAGAGGACTGTTTTGATGACGTAAACCAAGTGGCCGCAGCATGATACCCGACTACCTAACCCTGCGCTGCAGAGAGAAGTGAAGCTTCAAGGTCGAGTGGCCGCCATTTGTCAGAAAGGCAAAACATTGCTGTCAATGTATGATCGCTTGGTAATATATTAGGAAAATAGTGCTAAATACAGGGTGTTATTGAAATACATGGAAACAAAAAATCTGGTGAATGTAGGGAACCTAAGAAGTCAAATGAACGTTTGTTGTTTTAGTAAAATTTTGAAAGGAAAATTTAACCCCTATCCAAACATTCATTCCTCCACTGATAAATAATGGTTTCACGAAAAAATGTGAAACCTAGTAACTGAAAACTGCCGAGGTGTAACTACTGTTGCTATTAATTTATTGCTAGCAACAAATAAACAATGACAATAATTAATGAACTGACAATTAAAACTTCAAAATCATAATTTAATCAACCATAAAATGAAACAAAACGTAACGTATGCAACTAGAGCACGGCCAACTGTATTAATATATATGGCCATCCCAATTCGTATAAAAAGTTGATTCTTTGACGTTTCCAAAATCGTTAATCAGGCAACTACATCTGTTGAGTACAGTTATGAACTTGGTTGGCAAATAATTGTCAAAATGACGTTTTAAAATATCATGTTTTTTTGAAAGTGTAGATAATGGCACAAGAACATTAATGATATTACTCCTACTATTTAGTTTTGAAATAAGATGGATATATTTTTACAAAATGAAAATTATTTAACAAAAAGGAAGGTAGATATTCATAATCTTAAAACTTTTCTGCTGGTAGGTTTGTTACAGCTCGTTATTTTCTTCGACCAGTCTTTTGGTTCCAAACAAATATTATCAATAACTGGTTTCACTGTTGCTCGAATAATTATATCATATACTCTTGATTTATGTTCCAAGCAACAAAATAATGGATTTTGGTCCAAAGAAGGATGGAGCAGATTACATATTTGTTGCCATGTCTTTTTAGACTTTAAAAACGGCAACATTTTTTTGAGTTACGTCAGCCACTTCCTGCACAATGCCTACGGAATATGCATTGGGATAGGTTAATCCACCTCGATCCTGTAACAGGATGAGTCTTAATAGCGGACCAGGAACCTCTTTGAACAACAGCGGTGCAAGGCAGCGATCGCAATGAAATTTGTCGTCTAATTTCTTTAAAGTGAAGCCAGCCAAAAAGGCCACAGATGCCGATGAAATGTTTGCACAGGATTCAATTAATTTACTCAGGTTTTGAATCTTTGTTCTTAATTCCAAAGGTACATCAAAATTTTCTTTGTCTTGTTTTGTATCATGGTCCAAAACCGAGAATTTTGCAGTACTGACAAAGTCTGTATTGGAAACATTAGATGATTTGGAACATTTGGAACATTTAACAATTCCGCATTGCATATTCTGCAGCTCTGGCATCCGTTGCATCATTGGAGCCTCCTTTTAATCTCACGTGTGAGAACGTTGCTTCCACCGCATCGGAGCTAAAGGAACGCGTAAGAACATAGTAAAAGCCTGCTTGTTCTAACAAAAACTTAACACACAAATATGTACTTCTGGCAATAAATTTTAAAGCATGTGCAGTCTCTTGAGTGAAACCACGAAAACCGGTGCTAGCAGAACTGATGGTTTTACAGGTAGCCCTTTCTGCAATTCATAGTTTTGCGACTCGTTACAGATAACTTGAATCTAAATGTTGTGCTTTTTAAAAAACTTTCTAATACCACCGGGCCTGCTGTCACTACAAGATACTATTACATCTAAATTTTTGAAAAAAATATATGAATTGCAGATTAAAAGGAGGGTCCAATGATGCAACGGATGCCAGAGCTGCAGAATATGCAATGCGTCAGATCCTCCGCTGCAGAATTCTTAAATGTTCCAAATCATCTAATGTTTCCAATGTAGACTTTGTCAGTACTGCAAAATTCTGGATTTTGGATCATGATATAAAACAAGACAAAGAAAATTTTGTTGCTTGGAACATGAATCAAGAGTTTGTGATATAATTATTCGAGCAACAGTGAAACCAGTTATTGATAATATTTGTTTGGAACAAACAGACTGGTTGAAGAACATAACGATCTGTAACAAACCTACCAGCAGAAAAGTTTTAAAATTATGAATATGTACCTTCCTTTTTGTTAAATAATTTTCGTTTTGTAAAAATATATCTATCTTAATTCAACACTAAATAGTAGGAGTAATATCATTAATGTTCTTGTGCGATTATCTGCACTTTCAGAAAAACGTGATATTTTAAAACGTCATTTTGACAATTATTTGCCAACCAACTTCATAACTGTACTCAATAGATGTCGTTGCCTGATTAACGATTTTGGAAACGTCAAAGAATCAACTTTTTATACGAATTGGGATGGCCATATGTATTAATACAGTTGGCCGTGACTAGAGCAAGTTTTCAAAATGTCCACCACCATTTCGTATACACGCTTCCGCACGTCTAATCAATGATTGTTGCCTTGTTCATGTAGAGTTCTCCACACCACAATAGATGAAACTCCCACTCGGTAAGACAATCGTCTAATGCTTATACCTGGATCGTTTTCAACGACATTCAAAATTTCTTCTTCGGCATCAAGTGTCCGTTCTGTCCTTTCACGACCACGATCACTAAAACGAGGTTGAAATTTCCCATTTTCTCGTAGACGCTGAACAACGTTAGCAAATGTTTTATGATTTGGCAATCTTCGTTCGGGAAATGCTTCTTGGTATAAACGTCGAGCTTCCAAGGAGTTTCTTAAGGCTAGTCCATACATCAGAACCATGTCAGTCATTTCAGAATTAGAAAAATTCATTTTGTTCTTCCAAAAAATTGCAAAAACGTCAAAAAATGATGGGCTAATGAATGTATTGTCATGTTAACAAGCAACAATTTTACCTACTTTTCTATATTTGATGCATAAATTCTCTATATCATGACCAATTACCTTAAAAAAAGTTTCCATTTATTTCAAAAATATCCTGTATATGTATGTACGTTGCGAACTGTTTCATATGTATTAGGGGTGAATGTGTATGATTACGTGAATTAAAGTATAGTTCCAAAAAGTGTTGGTTTATTAAAAGCGAAATATGCCGGCATCGTGTTCCGCATTTGGGTGTACAAATCGGTTTAAACCAGGAGGAAACATCCAGTTTTTTGGGTAATTTGCGGCCGATTGCTAAATCGGTTTGTCATTTTATTATGTGATTTTGTCTTTAGATTTCCCCTGAAAAATGAAAAGCTCTTGGAACAGTGGGTTAGAGTAATGAAAAGAAAAAAATTTACACCAACAAAAGCCAGTAAGTTGTGTAGCGACCCTTTCACTGAAAGTGATTATTTGGTGCGTCCTGGCACGTATTTACTGCTTAGGTATTTTTTTAATTTTAATGACTTCTGATTTATGTAAGAATTGGAAAACTATTTTAATTATTTTTCCTCAATAACGTAACATTTGTAGTATATTTTAAGTTATATGTACTTTTGTTGTATGTCAGGATTGGCAAGCTAACAATAAAATGTGCACCTGATTTCCTTAGAACAAATAAATAATATTTTACCCTTACTTTCACCATTACCGTAATACGATTCTACAGTATTTTGCCTCTTTGACAAATGGCCGCCATAGGCTTCACTTTACGCGACGCAGTTGCGCATCTAGTAGAGTATAAGGTTAAAATCTATGGCTTACACTGAGCTGAATTGGCTGAGTTGCCACCAGAGATATGGAGAGGGAGAATGAGCTTCCCCATGCGCAGACGAAATCCTTGGTCTAAAATTGAAAGCAGCCATTTTATCAGTTGACTGTTGCCAACATAATCACAAATCACTAACAGAACTTGATATCCCTAGACAATTGCTTCATTATTGGGCGGGAAGTTTAAAATCATTAATTACAATCACCTAATAATAAATCACAACTAAAATATATTTCACCTTAAACGAATAAATAAACATAATTATACTTCAATATATTTATTGATGCGAAAACAGTACTAATTATGTGTACACATGTCTAACAGAAGTGCCTTGAGCAAGGCATGAAAGTCTTTTGCTCAAATTAAACATTTTTATTCGCATGTAGGCATTAATTATTTGTTTAATAAGAATATATAAATGGCCTTCATCGATGGCCACCGTCTCGAGTGCGTGGGTCTTCTAAATTAGGAAAAAGAATGCTGGCATGCCGAAAGTTTTAAAAAATTGTTCATCGCTTGGAAGTTTATCGGTGAGTTGCAAAATTTTTCGTATTAACAGTAACAACAAGTCTTCACAACCCCAGCAAAAGGTTTAATAAGCCCACCTAAAATAAAAATTTTGTTAAGACTTAAAAAATAACTATTGTAAGTATTTTATTTTACCCATGTTTTTTTTGTCCAATAATCTGTAAAACTGTAAGTCACTTCCTCGTGTTTCAATGCAAGAAGAAATGCAGTCTGCGCACTTAAACGTCTTCACCACCATTTTGACAACATAGCTACCAATATATGCCACAACGTTTTCTGCCACTTCACTCAGCCCAATAAAATTAGACGTTCATAGTCATGATCTGCAAGTGCTTCAGTCAAAATATCGAGATCATATTTTTTCAAGACAAACACGTCAACTGATTGTTGAACATTTGTGCTCTTTTGCTTTGGGCCAATGCTAACAGAGAGCAGACAGGTGGTGCAAAGCACTTTACAATTTCCTCCTTCCCTCGTTATGTTTGTAAATAGAAGCAATCTTCTAAGTTTTACAAAATCGTAGAGGAGTAGGGTTATTGTTTCACCCATTTCTCGATCTGAAAACAGAAAAATAAATACAGATTTGTGTAATTCCAGTGCATAAAAAAGTAATACAATTGTTTTTTTAAAAGCTTACCGCACTGAGCAGAAGAAAATTTCTAGATGATCTTGACTACATTTATGTTAGCAAGTCATTCAACCTCTTACTACTAACAAATTCATCAAAAATTCCCATGAACGACGTAGCGGAAATAACAAAGCCCAGAATTGACGTTTTTCGGGGCGTGCACCACAAAGGCTCGCCAGTGACATCCTTCAAATTCAGAAGATACTCACTGGTGTCGATGAGAAATGGACGCCACATTTCTTCATTGTTTTCTCTCAAAGGTGCCTTAAAATTCTTAGCACGTACACTTCGGGAATTGAGAATATCAAATAAAGAATCTATCCTTCTGATGAATTCTATTGTTGTTTCACAACCTTGAAAGTCACTAATACCAAGATCTTTTAAAAATTCAAGTGCATCCGCAACTCTTGCTAAGAGTTTGTGCTGCTAAACTCACCTATAATAGAACTTAATTATTGTCAATAAGGAATATTGTTAGGAAAACAACTTACTTTCATTTTATGTTTCCATCACTCCAAATGTGCCTTTTTCAACTTGTTTGCAACATTTAGGAATTCATCATTTTGTAATTCATGTAGTTTCTTTATGTAACGCCAGCTTATCACCTTCCCTCCTGTCAGAACTACTTTTTGAGTTCTTGCTTTTACTTCCACTTGTACTGCTACTGCTTTTTCCATGGTATCTCTGCGCAGCACTAAATAATAATTATTAATAGTAGTAAAAAATTCAATATAATAAAATATTCAAACCTTAATGTCCTCTTTACACCTTGAGGTATAATCGATGGAGACTCTTCTCAAATATCAGCTGAAGTAGCACTCACAGTACTCATTGAAGTTGAAGAAGCTTCTAGACTTTCATCTAAATTCACACTGGGAATTGCGTTCGATTTCAATCGTTTTCACTCATTTACAACAATGAAATCAGTTGTTGTGAAATGATCTGAGCACACCAGCTTCTACTTAGTCAATTTGAAGCTGTCATCTTTTTTCACAACAATCAGCCACTTTTTTAAAAGTTTTCGATCTTTCGGAAACCTAAAATCAGATATAATAAATATTGCTCACATAGTATTGCAATAACCAATTGTTATTAATTATAAATATCTACGTATTCGATTTTAATAAGATAATGAAGAAAACTTACTGATGAAAAGATACACCTTCTGAACGAAATCGTTGACAATTTTTACAGTGAGAAACTGTACAAGACATGTTTGTTGTCAATAATAATGTCCTTTAACACTAACAAGCACGTTCACACGTACACTAACGGTAAAACAAATTAAGTAATAATTTTAACTCCAAATTACAACTGGTTCAACAACGTCGTAACCTCGTAGGTAAACAAAACTTTAAGCTTAACTGATAAAATGGCGGCCCCCATAGTGTACCGATGCGCAGAAGTCGAAGCTCATTCTCCTTCTCCATATCTCTGGTTGCCACGACGGTTCGACAAGATGGCCGCGATAATTGTCGCTATGAAATTAACACTGAATTCATTGTTATTAGCCGTTATTTCGTAATAGTTAAATCTACGCTAATTCTACCGTACTTTCTAGGGTGCAATGCTTTGGGTTTTTCTGCTGTTTTATGATTTTTTTATGGTTTTTAACATTTTTCAAAATTTTTTTTTTTGTTAATTCATTATTACAGCTTCCCTTTTTTGCAATTTAGCGAATGATCCTACCGTATTTTCTAGGGTGTCTTACTTTGGATTTTTCTGATCTTTCTGATTTTTATGCGATTTTTCCGATTTTTCAAAAACTCTTTTTTTTGTTAATTCATTATTACAACTTCCCTTTTTTGCAATTTGGCGAATAATCCTACCGACTGCGCCATTTTGTCGTGCCCAAATAGTTTTGACCGCGGCCGAGCTTTTGGACACTAACAAAATTATTTATTTGGGTGTAGGCCCATTTCCTTGGAAATGGAAGAGCTAAACTGCATGTAGGGGAAGAGGTAATAATTAAACATTTATAACATTTTTATACATATATTAAAAGAAAGAATTATAAGCATATCAAAAGAATAATCGAGTAAATGTGTAAATAATGACCGGAAAAATAAATCATAAAATAAATTTACACACATAACACAAAAAAACAACATGCAAAACTATCTTCTAAAGCGCTACGCAATTGTATTCCACTAAAAAAAAAACTCTTAAAAACTATGAACATAACCCACGATTTTACTTAAACTTAATCCTAGAAAAATCAGCATTCAAAAACTAAAAATTAATTTCGGTAAATCCTTAATTAAGTGCGATACCTTCTAAACAATATTAATATTACGAGCATGATAAATAAACTTAAAAAACTACTAACTATGAAATCGACTAATTACTTAATTATCCAATAAATTGCGATTGGGCATTTATAAGTTAATTAAATCATTAAAACAACTAAAATAATAATAAAACCAATAATTCAGTGGATTCGGAGAAATCTCCACTGATCATAAGAACAACTAAAATTAACGAATTAAAATCATGCACTTAAATCTACAACTTATGAATATAAACATGTAAAAAGAGATAAATGAGTTTTTACATTCATTGATTAGCTAAATACGCCGAGCGCAACATTTGTTCACGAGAAAAATTGATGGTTACAGGACAGTTAAATACATGTAAAAATAAACAGTCATAGTTTATAAATGCAGCTAAACATTGGGAAATTAGTATCATAAATGCGCTAAAATACAGTGAGACGATTAAAGTAAAATAAAATGCGACGTTTCCAAATACTATAGCAAAATAATCAGAGAACGGAGTCATATTTAAACGGCAAAAATTCAATATAAAATTATCGACAGCAAGAAATTAAATTAAAAAGGTTTCAATTCGGGAACTTCCCAAAAACGCGCATAAAATATTCATGTCGAAAGCAAAAGAGTTAAATCGGCAAATTAAAGAAACACTGGAATAATTATCATAAAAGCGAACGGTAATTTATCGAAAAATCCTCCCCAACAATCAAGAACCGACGCAAGGCCAAACGTACCACCTGCAAACGGGAACATATGGAAGCACTAAAGATTACTTTCTGTGCCGGCGCTAACTGTTCACACCCAACGTAACGAAGAAAACGCATAAATTAAACGCTACACATGTACGATTCGAACTCGAGAACACATGACGAAAAAACGGAAAGCAAGATAAATCAAGAATGACTAAAAGGTAGACTTACACAGCTGCAGCATTGAGAATTGTTCTATCTTCCTCTCGGGCTCAGCAAATTCTTCTAAGTTCGGATTTCTTCAAAATTCGACGAACAATTCGGCAGCGTCTTCAACCACAACTGGAAACTTCTACTGAAACCGTTTTCTGCGCTACTGCTTATATAGGGTTTTTACTCATTATTCTTGTCTCCCGCGACTTTAGTGGACTATATTTCTTCATGATTAGTGTATTACTCGGTACGGGATTTTAGGTTTTATTTCGTTGTTTTATAGGGTTTAGCTTTTAATTATATCACGACGTCCAGTCCTCGATATCACTTGATTTTAGATACTGGTAGTATGCCCTTTGTGCTACTCTACGCCACTGAGTTTAAAGATTGTTATTTCCCCCTCTCTGGGTACTGCTCCACCGGTTCTCCGTTGCTGCGTCATTCGTTCCTTTGTGGCCGCCTCGACACCACGAGTCTCTGCAACCAGCAAATTATCTTTTCACTGTGTTGCATCAGAACATCCTGTTCATCTGCACAGGTAATCTTTCTAACATTTTTAGACTTCCAGCAATCTCTTGCAGGCAACAATGCCAGCCGACAATCGCCGTACCTCCTCAGAGTCCTCGGCTCGCCTTTCGCGCGGGGAGCTGAAACGGCGCTTACGAACGTTGGAAGACCGTTGCAAGCGAAGGCGAAAACATCGCCGTCGCGACCGCTCCCTGTCCCACGATAAGACACGCGTAAAGACTCGGCGTTCTTATCGCGGAGACCGCCAACACTCAGATGTACGGCACTGCGTAACCACTCGGCAGTGTCGTCGTCAAAGCAGCCCAGCAGACGTACGAGAACGCGCAAAAAGTCGGCGTCCTCGTCGGTCCACCAGCCGCTCCAGATCACGCAGCCCACACACAGGTGCGAGCTAACACGCTTCGAACATTCGAGCGACAAACCAGCGGACTCAGCGTCTCGCGCCGAGCCAGAACCGGACCCCACGTCTCGTGCGGAGACAGAACCGGACTCGCCCATTTTAGCGATCTAAGACCCGGCTCTGGAGGAGGAGATCTTGACCATATTTGGCGCCGATCCTTTCCGAATCAAAAACTACCGAGTTTGCCTTGCACACGGCTCTCGCTAGTCGTTGGACTCTTTATGTAGCCAACGGCTTGGATAGTTCGTGGTCTTTAAAAATAAATACCTACTTCCTGCCAAAAAATTGCCCCAACTTACAGGCGCCAATTTTAAACTCGAAACTGATGCCAGCATTACCCGCTCTGATCGTCAAAAAAGACAACCACGCACTTTCGGCTCAGCAACACGTGGGCCTTGGGCTGGCACCATTGGGCCAAGCCTTCAATATATTATTGACTTCCACCCCTTCACAGCCAGAGCTTCTGACATTGGTTTCCGACGCAATAAAAACTTTGACAAACTTTTTTTACCATATGTCATAATTCGGGCGACACCAGTCTTGCCCTATCTCAACAAGTCAGCAAAAGAAACATTGCACAAAGTCAGACTGATACCTCCCTTTTTTGGCGAGGTCCTTGCAGAGCGCCTAAAGACTGCCAAAGCCCTCCAAAAGTCGGGCTACGACCTGAAGGCCCCGCCTCCTGGCCCTCCCACGGGGACTCCCAGGAAAAAAGACGCCGGGGCAAACTAGAACAAACCAACAGTCGGTTCGTCACAGTCAACGTCTGGCAATAGGTCTTTAAACCGGGCAGGCGCGACTCGCCGCCAGGGAGAGACGAGATCATACCGAGGGCAACCCCCGGCATCCAGCCACACGAAATACAATCGCCATCAACCCCGTTAACTGAGGTAAACCACCGTTATGCTGGTCAAATTAAGTCACTATGTCTTGGTCTGGTGAAAGATCACCAAAAATACAAACATTTTAAACTGGATTAAGGGCTATAAAATCCCATTCCAAGCCACTCCATATCAAGTAGCACCGCCTACGTGAAAGCTACCACGCACCCAAAACACAGCTTTGGCCGAGGTCGTATACCAATTATTAAACACCGGGGCAATCGAGATAGCAACACCTGTCCCCATATTTTCTTCGCCAAAAATCGAAGCTGTCCTCCAGGTTCATCTTTAATTTAAAACGCTTAAACCAATTCATTTTGACACCTCACTTCAAAATGGATGATTATAATTATAATTATAATTATCGTACCGTCACACGACTTTTACAGCCTGACATGTATGTGACGTCACTCGATCTTACCGATGCGTATTTATTCATCCCAATTCACTCAAGTCTTCGGAAATATTTGAGATTTAAATTTGAACAAAACCTGTACGAATTTACAGCGCTGCCTTTCGGGTTAGCGATAGTTCCGAATGTATTTAGCAAAATTACGAGGTTACTTACTTGCATCCTTAAGGTATTCTATGCGTCAAATATTTAGGCGATTTTTTCATACTTGGCAACTCATATTCCGGTTGCCCACGGGGAACGGGAAAAACCGTTCACGTCCTACAATCCTTGGGATTCATAATCAATGAATCAAAGAGTCAGCTACACCCCTCACAGACATGTCAGCACTTAGGGTTTTTTATTCAACAGAAAAAACATGACAATTGCTCTCCCTCCGGAGAAACGTCAAGAACTCCACATTCGGACAACCGCCATTAAATACGGTTGGCTATATACTCGACAACTAGAAGGAGGAAAATGCAAAGCGCTTTCCCACCATGCTTTAAACTATAAAGCAAAAATACAACTGTCAGCTGTTTTTCAGCCAGACTTCATGCGGTGGAACACCGCAATTCGAGTAAAGAAAAGAAAAAAAAAAAAAAAACTTTATTCAGTAAGACGAGTATCAGCGAATCATTTTCACCGACGCTTCTTTAAACGGTTGGGGGGGCACACTGCAACGGGGAGAATAGAAACGGTTGGTGGAATAATATCAATTATCTAGAATTACTAGCAACATTTTTTGGTCTAAAATGTTTTTTGTAAACCACTCAGATCATGCAACATACTGATCAGAACAGGCAATACCACCGCGCTAAGCTATATCAAAAATGGGTAGCGTTCGACACCCAGAACTAGGCGATTTAGCTATGGAAATTTGGCAGTGGTGTGAAATACGCGATTTATGATTATACGCGGCACATATCCCCTCCAAAAGACAATATAGACGCAGATCGCGAATCACGAACACTCCACAGATACATAATGGAGTCTCAATGAACAAGCTTTCCAACAAATTATTCAACGGTTTGGTTGCCCCACCATAGATTTATTTGCATCGCGGTTGAACCATAAATGGCCCCAATATGTGTCGTGGCATCAAGATCCAGGCGCAATCGCATGTGATGCATTTACTGTTCCCTGGAACTATAATTACTTTTACGCTTTCCCACTGTTTGCTCTAGTCTTACGCACAATGCTGAGGGCGTAGTGGTAATGCCGCATTGGCCTTCACAACCATGGTCCCCATTTTTCGAAAGACTGTTGACTAGCCCAGTTATATTTTTTGAACCAGACGAGTCACTGTTAACATCCCCTTTCAGGACACGTCATCTACTTGCAGCCAACCTCACCCTGGTGGCAGGGAAATTATCGGGGAAGGCTTACGCTTGAAGGGAATGCCACCAGCGGCTATCACCACGGCAATAGCGTCCATTACTCCCAGCACCTTAAGACAATATAACGGCAGCTACAAGTTATAGAGATATTGTTATGAAAAGGGAATTCCTGTTTACATCACCCAAACAGAGGCGGTAATCATCTTCTTACAACATTTGTATACAAAAACGAATGCTGCTAATGGCACCGTCAACTCCCATCGCTCAGCGTTAGCTGTCATCCTGCCCGGCGATGTTGGAAACGACAGTAATCTAAGAAGGTTTCTTAAAGGCATAAAACGATTGTCTTAAAGGCATAAAACGATTGAGGCCCCAAAAACTCAAATATCAAACGACTTGGGACCTCAGTCGTGTTTTAGGACACCTGAAAACGTACTTCGCCCATCACCCTGTCCCCCTCAGCCTTTTATCAGCGAAATTAATTACCCTACTAGCGTTGATAACAGGACAACGGCTGCAGGCACTGCATCTTATCAAATTGTCTCAGATTGGGGAAGACGAACAAGGTTTCAAAATTTGTCATTGATCACACCACGAAACCTTCAATTCGCAGCGGGGAACAGCCCTGACTGCACATTCCATACTTCCTCGACCAACTAGCGACATGTGCGGCAATCACGCTCACGGACTACATAGACACAACCAAAACCTTTAGTTGTTGGATCAAACGTATATTGGAAAAATCGGGGGTGGACATATCAATTTTCACGCCCCATTCCACGAGACATGCATCGAGCTCTTCAGCAAAACGAACCGGGCTGTCTTCAGCGATGATAAACAAAACGTGTGTGGGTGGTCTAATACCTCCAAAATGTTTACACAAGTCTATAATCGACCCTTGCGGGACACATTCGCCTTCGGACGAAAAATTTTACAGACCGCAAAATATTAATCTTGTTACCTTGACAAATTTACACTAGGGGGCAAGTTCTTATTCTTTTTTGCACAACCTTACTAACTTTAAACAGCAACCAGTATCTAAAATCAAGTGATATCGAGGACTGGACGTCGTGATATAATTGTCAAATCAAACGAACTTACCTGTGAAGTTCGATTCCAATTATATTAGACGTCCAGTCCGAAGATATCACTTCCCACCCAACCCGTACACGGTATAAATCTTTACCCTCACGCCAGGTTGTGCATTCCACTTTAAACAAAATGACGCAGCAACGGAGAACCGGTGGAGCAGTACCCAGAGAGGGGGAAATAACAATCTTTAAACTCAGTGGCGTAGAGTAGCACAAAGGGCATACTACCAGTATCTAAAATCAAGTGATATCTTCGGACTGGACGTCTAATATAATTGGAATCGAACTTCACAGGTAAGTTCGTTTGATTTGACAATTATGGTTACGCGGCTGACGTTTTTTATTGGTTAGTGTGTCGTATATTTTCGGTTTTTTTCAACTTGCGTCATGCTTTTCATATCGTCATCGCTACATGTGGTTACTTGTTGTAGCTATTTTTAAAGAGGGCGTTTTTTTTGAGTTTGTTTATGCGTCTGGGTTTCGTTTGCAGCTGTTTTAGTTTGGATACAATTTTAGATGAAAGTAATTGCGATTGCCGATGTTTATGGCGTACTATTTTGTACAAGTTATTTGCAATGTCTGGCAAGCGCAATGTTATTCGCAATTTGCGAATACGCGAATTTTGTTCCTGCATTTGGGAATTGATGGTTGATTTTGTTTATCTATTTGAATGGTACTATATGCCGATTAGGACATGCGTGTTAATTAATTAAGATTTGCAAATTTTCGAGTTATGTTTTGGGGATTCGTTATTAGTCTTTTTAGTTACAATTTTCTCGTGAACGAATTTAGTGACGGCTCGTCACACTTGGATTACTTTAATATATATCGTGCTGACCGTGATTATTTAAAAACATCTACTACCCGAGGTGGAGGCGTTCTTATAGCCACTAGGAAACATGTTGAAGTCACACAGATTGATATCTCTTCTTTATACCAGGGCTATACAGATTTAGAATGGGTAGATATACTTGTATTGCATTGTAAACTGCCTAGCAAATTTTCTTTCTATGTTATCTTGGTTTATATTCCACCGAAATGAAACGAAAGCCTATTGGCCATTTTCCTGTTTGGTACAATAAACAAACAATTTCATTGATTAAGTTAAAATATAAATGCTGGGATACATTTAAAAAAACAGGCTGCCAGTATGCTTATGAAAATTTTAAGGTGCTAAGAGCTGATGTTAAGAAAAAAGTTAAAGACGCATATACCTGTTATTTGAGTAATATCACACCTTGAAAAAAGAACCCAAAAAATTTTGGAATTTTTTTAAGGCTCGTAATAATAACATGTCATCTCTTCCGTCTACTATGGCATATGGTGAACATAAATTTGATAATCTCCAATCTATTGTTGATGCTTTTGCGAATTTTTTTGAGACTGCGTTCACATCTGATCAACCATCGGCTAGTCTTGACAATAATGATGGACTCAACGTCAGTCACTTTGGTATCAAATCAGTTGACGAAACAACGGTGTTACTAGCGGTAAAGAAACTAAAATCGAATATGACAGCGGGTCCAGCGGTAACAATTATTAATAATTTTTCTAAAGCTTTTGAAACGGTCTTACACTTTCTGATTTATCCCCATATTACTAATATGATTGATCCAAATCAGCATGTGTTTGTGAAAGGCAGATCCACTGTAACTAATCTTGCACTTAATTCGCAGTATATATGTGAAGTGCTAGATAAACAAGGCCAGTTAGACTGTGTTTACACATATTTTTCAAAGGCTTTCGACGGTTAAATCATGATCTTCTTCTTGCTAAACTTCAGCGCTTTGGTTTTTCAGATTTAATAATAAAGTTACTAAAGTCGTATTTAAATGGTCGTCGTCAGTATGTATCTCATTGTGGTTATAGGTCGAAACACTATATTCAGTCGTCAGGGGTGCCTCAGGGTTCGGTTTTTGGACCGTTAATGTTCAGTTTGTTCATAAATGATATCGGCAGAGAACTAACAGCACAATACTTGATATATGCTGATGATCTAAAGATTTTCTTACAAATTAAAAATACAGATGACTGCACACGTCTTCAAAAAAATCTGGATGTAGTAGACAAGTGGTCAGAAACTATTTGCTTACCATTAAATTATTCCAAATGCCATATTATGACTTACACTAGAAGACTAAGTACGTTTCATTTTGATTATTCTATGTCAGGTAATGCGTTAAAAGAACTTAATTGTGTAAAGGACCTGGGTGTTATATTTGATCCAAAATTGAGTTTTAAGCAGCATATTAGTGACACTGCATCTTCTGCCTATAAATCTCTGGGCTTTGTAATTAGAAACTCGAAAGGCTTACGTGATATAGACTCCTTAAAAATCTTGTATTGTTCATTTGTTCGAGTTCGTTTAGAATATGCATCCATAATATGGAGCCCAGTTTACAATGTTCACATTGATATCTTGGAAAAAATACAAAGGAGATTTCTGAAGTATGTTGCTTATTTGGTCGATGATGTAACGGATTTTTATTTAATTTTAAATTGATTTACATTCAAAGTAATAACTAGAGAGCGGATTTCTGTCGGGCTAGACAAGGCCAAACTCGGTACGGCTCGTACGGGATGGGAATTCATTGCAGTTAAGGGCTGCACTTCGTTTATTTGAGATTAGAATAACGCTGCTTCGTTGCACTCTGCTGTTAATTCTCGTTCTCATTTACCTAGCCGTTTGATTAATAAATCGTTAATTGTATTTATGGAATAAGTAACGATTAAATTTAGTGATTATCTATCACCCGCTACTGAGTCCCGGCGATCCAGCGCGTCCCCACCTGTAATCGTGACGTAGCCCGACAGAAATCCGCTGTCTAGTAATAACGCATCTATCACGCGTAGTGTTGGTGGGAGCTATGGGAAAAAACGGGGAGAAAAAGAGAGATAAGAACAGGGGGGACATAGCGTGGCAGGAGCGAGTGAGGAGCTCGGGAGGAAGACAATCAAGTTCAGGGGCTTTTCAAGGAAGATTTTCGGGAAGAGACGGGACCTGAGAACCGAAGGAAGTCAGGAGCCTCCGCCGCCTACGCTGAGGAAAGAAGATCATTTTAACAGTGATTGGCTTATCGTATGTAATACCTTTAATAATATAATTTGTCGTAAACGTAGTTTTATTGGGTTCGGGTTGAAACCCACTTCGTGAGGTAACAATAAAGTAGCATTTATTTGAAATCCTGTAAGTAGGTTACAATGAAGTTTACCCTCCACGCGGGTATTCAAACAATCTTCTACTTGAAAGATTTGAAATGGCCAGTCTTTTGTCAAGGCGCTGGATAATCTCAGCTATATTTTTATTTAACATAATAAACAACATCATTGATTGCCCTCAACTGTTGAGTCAAATAAACATCCATGTACCTACCTAAATTGAATATAAGAAATAATAGAACGTTTGAGCTTCCTCAACCGAAAACTAACATCTTAAAATCGTCACCACTTTACCAAGCAGTTCACAATTATTCTAAAATAGAACATGATGTTGATATTATTTTACTGCAAGCCCTCAGATATGAAATTTACTCGTCTTACTGTCCATTAGTAACCGATAACTTTTTCTTTACTGTCTTTATTACTCTCATTTTTTTGGTAGTTTTTTTTTTGTTTTTCTTACTTCTTTTTAGTGATAGGTATGGGTTTGGTAACTCAGTAATTGGGCTATAGTCTGTTGAATTATCTTTTTCAATAATAATAATAATATTAATAATCATTAACCTTTAATAATGAAATATCTTTCTGGTCCTGACGCTTTCGTCAGTTTGGTAACTTCTTCTGATAGGCCTTTAACTATGATTGCTTTTTCGCTATAACCTATCACTCTTTATTTACATTTGTATCTGTCAACTTTAATTCACCCTCCCCTTTTGAGGTGAGTCAAGCGCAGACGTGGAACCTATTGGATAGCCAAAAATCTTCGAGACTATTCTAATAGTTTTTTCTTGCGGAGAGCGAGAGTGTGTAGTATCGTATCTCGTGCTGAGAATTTTTCCCCGTGCCATTGAGGCATCTTCCCATTATCTCGCTAATTACCTCTCGAAGGAAGATCTCTCTCTCGTACCTAGACGCTTGGCACAAGCCTGATTCCTTCATTTGACCACGCCATTTTCGATTTTCGAAGTCACATCAATTTTCTCTTTCACTCTCGCCTGCCTCGTAGTTGCTTTCTACGCCTATTGGCTCGGAACCCTTAACTGTTAAGGGTTCTTCTTCCGGACGGTTCTTCTTCCGGACGGCTCTCCTCCCGGAAGGCTCTTTTTCTCTTGGAAGGTCTCCCTTCATGGTAATACTAATTCTATTCATATTGGTTCCCCGCATTGGTGGCTCCTTGCAGTTGCTTTGATTACCTTTGGATGCCCCTGGACGGACTTTGAACGCCCCCATAGCACCCGACGTTGGAGTTTCCGGTGGATAAGTACCATCTTGCGTGGCATTGCGTCTTGCTATTTTTATTATACCACATAAGTTAACGTTTTTTGCCAAACTCGGTAGCCTTGTACCAATCCTATAGTTTATATTTATATATCATATATTAATCGACATTTATCATCGATATTTTGTAATAGTTCACTCTTATTCAAATACCTATTTGATTCAATCTTAATTATTATAGTACTCCGAATGTAAAACTAACGCGGTGCAGCAACGTCAGTTATCACCAGATGTCGTTATCTCGTGAATTAAGTAACTTATTTTAACTTTTAAAATACCATTTATTTGTTGGGCATTAGACATAAATAGAATTAACACGAAGAAAAAAAAAGATCAAATTCCATAATATCGATCCCAAATGTAGGAGACGTATCGGTTCGGCTCACTAAGCCTAAATCTTCAAATTCTTCGTTCTTTAATAATTGGATATGTTTTGCGAATTCTAAACTTACTAAGAACTCCATGGCTGGATGTTTTAAGGACAAATACCAATTAGGTTGTATTTTAGCAAAAAGATATAACTCAACAACTTGTCCAAGTTCTAAGTTCAATTCTGGGTTAACAACATTCTTGCGTACATTGCGCTGATCAAAAAGTAATTTACAGGGGCTCGAAAAATTGAAATCGTTGCAGCTCACCCTTGCCAAATAATGACCGCATTCATGACATGCTAAGATTATCAGATCAGTTTGATACTTTTCAGAGTAAGGCTACCCGCCAGGTTACCAATACGTAAAGTTTATTCTTTTTTTAAAACAATTGTCAGTGTCAAAATTCCCTCAAAGACCAGACTGTACCACCCTAAAACCTTTCATTTTGGAACAACTGTATCGTAAAATCTTTCTATATTATTTTTCAAAATTTAAGCAAATTCCAAGGTCGACAACTTACCAGTGTAGTTAGCGGAGATCACAACCCTCGCAAAACTGTAGGGTCGCGGACGTTACAGTAAACAACACGTTTTGTTGTACATCTGTGTTGTACTCGTCTATAATATTGTAAACAAAAGAAAATGTAACTAAATAGTATGTTATATAACAGAAAACACAGAATTTACATTGCTTTCACTCTCATGTTTCAACATTGCTGCTGTACATAGCAAGGACTTTAGAGCCGTTTGCATTGAGGGCTTAATGCTGACTGTTGTTGACATTAAATGCCAAATGAAAAAGTGACAAGCTGACAAGCTGACAAGTTATTAGAAAAACATTCTGATTCAGAATCAGAATCAGAATCGAGAGAAATTATGATTGGGGGGGTATGTCTTCATATGATGCATTAAACGCTTCTAATCATCCCTGATCAGCCGTTCACAATGTCTAATAATATTTTGCCATTTGTCTGCACCTAGTGTAGTAAGAGCCTCCCGCCATAAGGACTGTACCACACTAATAGCGCCACCGTGTTCCCGAATATGTTTATTGTAATATAGTTTACACTGTCCCCACGCCAGTTCAGTTGGAAAATACTGACAGTGGTAGGAATATTCCTCTTGCTCTCGTCACTGTCATAGCATTTACCCTAGACATATTTATAATTCTGTTCTTTTAGGATCTCTGCTGGGTGCTTTTAAGTTGTTCTTCTAACTTCTCCACTTCGTAAGAACACAATCTATCATAAATATTGCGATAGAACGCGCTCATAGAAACGATTCAAATTTAATGCGGTTCTTGACGTCTCAACTGACAGATCAGTCACTATTGCATTGTCGATAAAGTAAAATAAGGAGGTGTAAAAAAATACTAAACTACACAGTTGTGAGTAAATTTTTGGGTTTTGCGTGTCCTTGACCTTCGCGCCCATTTTGAAAAATAATATAGATAAGGTTTGTGGTTATGTCGGTCAATGTCAGTGTCAGAAAATTTTCACAGATCTAAGCACATTTTATACCAAAGGACAATACTAAAAAACGATAATGATACGTTAAAATGCAATTGAACATAATACAGCTGACAGGAAAATGGAAATTTATTTAATGCGTAACAGTTTATTCAGTTTCAGAATCAGATTCAAAATGTTCAGACCCCCAATCATCTTCCGAATCAGATTCTGCGGTTCTGTATCTGAACCTAGCATTAGGTCACAATCTTTTAAAAAACCCCTTGCAGTTCCTGCATGGAGAATAGTGAATCTTCTACCCTCCCCTTTTAATCTTTCAGGAACGCCTAATGGATCAGATTCGTTTACCCACGTTTTTACTGGACTTCCATTTTCATAAATCCATGTCTCGTCCAAAAAGACAAATATGTAGTTATCAGATTGTAGATATTGTAAATACTTTTTTAAAAATTTAATTCTCTTTGCAATTATATGCGGTTGTTCAATTAAAATTTTTCTGTTGTTGAATTTTGTCCATTTATATCCCATTGATTTAATAATTTTGTATAATTTAGACCTACTGCCAGTGTAATCGCAGTTGTTTTTAACAAACTGAAGAAGATCGTCAATGGTGAAGTGTTTTCCATTGGCATGGTATGTATGAATTTGTCTTGCCAGCTCCTCTTTTATATAATGAAATGCTGGATTAGTCTTGTAATTTATTTTATGACGGCCTTTTTTCTCAGGAATTTTTACGCAACCAACATTATCAAATTCATGGATAATTTTGAAAACGACTGTCGAGTGAACCTAAAAAAAATATTTTAAGAGGAATGTTTGGGGTTTCGTTGTTTACAAAATCTAATGATAGCTTCTTTTTCTCGCTGCGTTAGGGGCCGTCCAGATCCTTGCTTTCGGGAACTCATTTTGCTTTTTATTTAAATTCGCAAGGAAATTGCCGGTTCAGTCGCGCAAGCGCTTTCACGTCAAAATGGCTTACATATGACATTTTACGTTGTCAACGTAACACCATCAAAATAACTAATGGCTCATACCAACATGACAACACATTGACAATTGTTTTAAAAAAAAAAATGACTTTATAACAATTCCATTAATAAGGCAGGCGCCACAAAAACCGAACAATGGCACAAAATGTTCCAGTATATAAATTTTCATGGAACTAATCAGGAATGAAATGCTTGTAATGTGCATTAATTAGTCGCGAGAAAAGGTGTTCCCTGCATGTGCAATGCCAAGGTTATGTATTAAAACTTCTAAGTTAACTTGAAAACAGTAGGACAATATGAAAATGTCAGTTTCGCAATGCTGATAGAATACAGATAAGAATCTCTAATCTCCAGAATATCTTATAAAGTTTAAATATTTAAGCACGGTTTTCTTACGACGAACAATTTGTCAAAGATTTAGAACCTCTCATCCAGATTTGAGCAGAACTTTATTAATTAACTAGCTGACCCGGTGAACTTCGTTTCACCTACA
This sequence comes from Zophobas morio, assembly GCF_036711695.1. Taxonomy (NCBI): domain Eukaryota; kingdom Metazoa; phylum Arthropoda; class Insecta; order Coleoptera; family Tenebrionidae; genus Zophobas; species Zophobas morio. The sequence continues at coordinate 15,007,237 of NW_026972111.1, forward strand.
ATTTAATTTTGAATCTGCAAAACCGAATGCTTTGAAAACTTGCAGATGTTTTAAACATATGATAAGCATAATAAATTTTTATTCAAAATATATTTACTTATCCCCTCCAAAAAATTGACGACGTCAGCCCAAAATTTGCCAAATGAATCCTATCTAAAATGTCCAAAATAGGATGAGTCTATACTTGTGATTTATTATTCCATTCATATTTTTTAGATTTGCTTATATAGGGTGACTCAAAAAAATTAATGAATGGGTGAATTAATTTTATTGATTTAATCAGGAACTGCAAAACCTAATGCTCTGAAATCTTGGAGATGCTTTAATGTTATCGTAAGCATGGTAATTTTTTTATTAAAATGTATTTGTTCATTCCCCCTAAAAAATTGATGACGTCACCTGAAAATTTTGCTGAATAAATCCTATCTGAAATGTGCAAAATATGATGAGTTTTTACTTGTGATTTATCACTGCATTAATATTTTTTTAGTTTTGCTTAAACGGGGTGTCCCAAAACAATTAATCACTGGGTCAATTTATTTTATTGACTGAAAACCGCAAATAAACTTTATTATTATCAAGAATTTTAAAACTGAATATTTTGAAATATTGCAGACGTTTTGAAGTTACTGTAAGCATGTTAGCTTTTTAATCAAAATATATCTGTTTATCAAGCCCAAAAACTTGATGACATCATCTCAAAATTTTGCCGAATAAATCCTATCTAAAATGTGCAAAATATCATCAGTATATATTCGTAATTTATCATTGCATTCATATTTTTAGTTCCCGAGCGTAAGCAAAGGAAGTATTGTAATCGATTCCGTCGGCCGACTCTCTACTTTTACCTTTTCTCCATCTTTCATGATCCCTAGAAGACGACGAAATAGGTCTCCCATTTCCGTCTGTCTGTCCGAAAGTACTGGACCGATTGTTGTGAAATTTTGTACTTATATTAGGAATATCATGTAGATGATAAAACGCTAACCAAAATTTGTCTAATCATCCCCACCACTAATGCGATGACGTCACTTCAAAATTGTACATAGTAAATCGGTTTTAAATTGTATAAAATAACATAGTACTACACATGTGGTTTACGACTCCGAATTGAGTTTTTACCCGAAACGTCCAGATTTTTGGAAAAAAATCAAAATTATAAAACAACATTTTGAAATTTAATTTTGAATCTGCTAACCTGAATGTTTTGAAATGTTGCAGATGTTTTAAGGCTATAAAGAGCATCATAAATCTTTAGTCAAAATATATTTGGTTATCCCCTCCAAAAACTTGATGACGTCAGTTCAAAAGTTTACCGAATAAATCCTATCTAAAATGTGCAAAATATGATGAGTATGTACTTGTGATATATCACTCCATTAATATTTTTTGGATTTGCATATACAGGGTGACTCAAAAAAATTAATGAATGCGTAAATGTATTTTACTGATTTACTCAGGAATTACAAAACCGAATGCTTTGAAATCTTAAAGATGTTTTAAAATTATCATAAGCATCGTAAATTTTTTATCAAAATGTATTTGGTCGTCCCCCCTAAAAAAATTTGTAACATCGCCAGAAAATTTTGTTGAATAAATTCTACCTAAAATGTACAAAATATGGTGAGTTTCTTCTTGTCATTTATCATTCCATTCAAATGTTTTCGATTTCCATATACAGAGTGACTCAAAAAAATTAATGAATGCGTGAATTTATTTTATTGAGTTAATCAGGAACAACAAAACCGAATGCTTTGAAATCTTGCAGATGTTTTAAGGTTATAAAGAGCATAATAAATGTTTAGTCAAAATATATTTGCTTATCCCCTCCAAAAAATTGATGACGTCAGCTCGAAATTTTGCCGAATAAGCCTATCTAAAATGTCCAAAATATGAAGAGTCTATACTTGTGATTTAGCATTCTACTAATATTTTTTTGGATTTGCTTATACAGGCTGACGCCAAAAAAATTAATGAATGCGTAAATTTATTTTATTGATTTACTCAGGAACTACAAAACCGAATGCTTTGAAATCTTGATGATTCTTTAAAGTTGTCATACATAAGCATGGTAAGTTTTAGATCAAAATGTATTTGCTCATCCCCCTAAAAAATTTATGACGTCACCACAAAATTTCGCTGAATAAATCCTATCTAAAATGTACAAAATATGATGAGTCTCCTCTTGTGATTTATCATTCCATTCATGTTTTTTGGATTTGCATATACAGGGTGACCCAAAAAAATTAATGAATGCGTAAATATATTTTATTGATTTAATCAGAAACTACAGAACCGAATGTTTTGAAATCTTGCAAATGTTTTAAGGTTATAAAGAGCATAATAAATTTTTAGTCAAAATATATGTGGTTATCTTCTCCAAAAAACTGATGACGTCAGCTCAAAAGTTTGCCGAATAAATCCTATCTAGAATATACAAAATATGATGAGTCTGTACTTGTAATTTATCATTCCATTCACTTTTTTTGAATTTGCATATACCGAGTGATTCAAAAAAATAATGAATGCGTAAATTTATTTTATTGGTTTACTGAGGAACTACAAAACCGAATGCTTTGAAATCCACTGCAAAAAAAAACATAATAAACATGCAGTCGTCACGTTTCCGACAGCGAGGGAAGTACTGTCTAAACTCTTTTTAGACCAATTTTTTAGATTTGCTTTTACAGTGACTTTAAAAAATGTATGGATCAGACAATTTATTTTATTGAATAACTCAAAAGTTGCAGAAATGAATACTTTGAGATCTTGCAGACGTTTTAAAGTTATTGTAAGCATGGTAAATTGTTATTCATTAAAAATTGATGGAACGGCTCACTCGATTTTCGCAGATAATTTTAGAGATACAATACAGTTATTTTTAGTATTAGTTACACTGCACCAATCCAAGGTGATATACGTGTTGATTGTAAATGTTGATTTGGTCATCACAAAATTGTGTGAAGAAAAGACGCAACTCGAAAATGCTGAATATGTTACATTATACTTTTGGTGCGAAGGAAGTTCTATCGAAAAAACGTTCGATCAGTTGTTTGACAATGGTTGGTATAAATAAAACTGAGTAGATGCTCATACTCGAAATACGAAGCATCTACTCGAATATCAAATCCAAATGTTTCTAGTTTTTCTAGATGATGCTAATACTTCAATAGGTACCAGTTGATGCTCAAGTAGATGAGATGGGAATCTCTATGGCCAGTGAAAGAAAAAATGCACTGCACAATTTATGCATAAATAAAAGTTAATTACCTGAAAAGTTTTCGATATTCCCGCTCTTAACGTGTCCTTCAAACTGAATACACTTTTTGGCGACGTTCCACGTTCATGAAAGTCCCCATATTTAGTCAAAACTCACTCTTACAACGATCCTGCTCGTTTTCTAAGCTGCTTCACAGACAGCTCAATTATTTGCCACGCCGATGCTCATTTTTAGATTAAATGCTCACAAAACGCGTAGATGTTCAATTTGTGTCCGGGGAGATACAATGTTTCCAAGTAGGTACTCAGTACATAGAGTAGATGCTCAGGTATATAAGAGTAATAATGAAGTAGGTACTTCGTACTTCGAATATGAGTATCTACTCACTTTTATTCATACCACCCAATGTCTCGCTTTAATGTTTGATTATGTTGATTATGAGCACAACGCTGATCAACTTCCGTATCCGAATTACCCATGAAATAAATCATTGCGGTTTGCACCTGAGGTAGTTCGTCGCACATTTGTTTGACTTCGTGGACCTCTGTCAGCTTGTCGTCTTCTCGGCATTGTAATGAACTTCATAAAACGACACAGAATTATTTTCACAGTCAATCAAATCTAAATTTTGTCTTGAGAATTTTAAAATATCGAAAATTTCAAATTAAATCCTCGAATAACGGTAAAGGTTGAGGTTTTGTCGAAACCAACAAAGTGAATATACGTAAATAGAATGGCAGATCAAAATTAATGAGAAACTTTCGCAATGCGTAACTGAATTCACTTTAACGAACACTTTTCTTGAAATAAACGACGTTTTTTGTTACGAAAAAACAAACAACGACTTGAAATGCAATAATACTTTTCACAATCGCACGGAAGAAATAGTTTTGTGTGATACGTCCGTCAGGCGACAGGTCCGTCAGGAATGGCCAACTATTCAAATTCATTCCAAGTGGCGATTCCCGTGCAAAATTTTTATTTTTTTTTTTATCTTTTAGCCGTCTTATGTTTTATAAATATTCTTACATATAAACCTTCTCCTGACGATAAGGAACACGTAAAAAAAAAGAATCGTCCAATTCGGTGCAGTCGTTCTCAAGTTATGGGCGTACATGCATTTCGGCGATTCATTTTTATTAATATAGATTAATTAATATACTTAAATCAGCCCTAGATCATATGAATTAATATTTAATGCTAATAAAGCAAATTCTGTAGTCTCTACACCTTCTCGTTGGTTTGTGTGAAGCAATTAAATGTTTTTTATTCGAGAAGTGTACGCATATAGAGATATGTTACTGACTCAGAGTTATTTGTATTCTGTTTTCATAAAAACGAATAAATAATCTGTCTTTTAACAAAAGGAATTGCGAACATGTTAATTAATATCTGCTGATTTTGAAACGAAAAGACCACGAGCCTCTACAGGTCTTGAAAATTTTAAAATATTGAGAACTTCAAATTAAATCCTCAAATAACGGTAAAGTTTGAGGTTTTGTCGAAACCAATAAAGTGAATATAGGTAAATAGAATGGTAGATCAAAATTAATAAGAAACTTTCGCAATGTGTAACTAAATTTACTTTAACCAAGACTTTTCTTAAAATAAACGACGTTTTTTTTACGAAAAAACAAAGAACGATTTGAAATGCAATATAATTTTCACAACGCACGGAAGAAATAATTTTCTATGACACGTCAGTTAGACGACAGGTCCGTCAGGAACGCCAACTATTGAAATTAATTCGAAGTGGCGACAAAATTTTTAGAATTTTTTTATTTTTTACCTGTTCTTTTAAGTTTTCCCTATTTTTTTTTATTTATAAACCATCCCCGTAATATAAAAAATTCTTCAAATCGGTCAAGCCGTTTTTGAGTTTTAGCGAGGCAAACAGGAACAGCAATTGATTTTTATTATATACAGGGTGCCGCATCCAAGTCTGGATATAGGGAATTAACATGGGAATTGGTTTTTATTTTATAATATCTCCCCAGATCACTTTAAAGCTATTATTGAGTGATGCCTTTGTGGAGGTCGAAGAGGGCTATCGGCCAGGATTTTTTTCAAATCGTTGCATCGCGCTCATTCACTGTAAAAAGGTTTTAAAAATCGTATTTCGAAATTCGCGCCCGATCCGAATTGTCACGAAATGTTCCGTCGCACTGTTGAAGTTCGGCGATCGCGTCTTTCGATTAATTATGCAAAATCCAAATGTCAAAGTGAAATTAGAAATTATTCTTAGAAATCAACGAACAACCCAAACTGAATTATTTTACCCAGTGTGATGATTATTGTAGGTCAATTTAAACGGAATAAATGCACAAACTGCACAAAATATTTTATTAGATTATGCCATGTTCCCCTGCGATTAGATGAAAAAGCGAGAGCCTGCTTGTTCTTCAACGGTTAATTTATTTAGTAGATTAGTAGGTAATTTGGGTAAATTTCACACACATTTTTTTCGAATCACTAAAGATTGGAAGTCAACTGATTTTACATTCGTTAAGCAGGGATGGAATTTTTGCCACCTGGAAGCATGTGCGTTTTAAGAAATTTTTGAGAGAGAAATGTAGAACATTGACTCGTCATCATTTTAAAATATTTTTCTCTATTACGAATGTATTGTGTTTTGACATTCAGAAACTTTTGTATTACTGTTTTATTTGTTTATTGTGTTAACAACAACAAAAATATAAATAATATTTCACAAAACAAAGTTACAATTATTTTCAAAGGTGATAAAAAGTAAATAAAATCAGGTGGGCACAACGTTTTCTAGGGACCTTAAACAGATGGGATAGAAGAGTTTCAAAAAGCATCATGGCAAAAAATTGAAGCCTTAGGACTACGTTTCACGTATGGAGTTTAATGAAGGAACGCTTGAGAGAATCTAGGCTGATGGAGAGTTTTTTGAGGAACATTTGTTTTACTGACGAATGTTCATTTGGTCTTAAGGGAAGTTATAATCGTCAGAATGATCAAATTTGAGCATTACACAACCCTCACGTGGTCCACGACCATCGTAATCAATGGCGTGCAACTGTTAGTGTATGACTGGGGCTTCTAGGACATCATGTCATTACACCTTTTTTCATTGAATCCAGATTGAATGCTCAGAAGTAGGCAGTGGCGTAACAATCAAACTGCGGGCCTGTGTTCTACAACACTGTGGGGCCCCTAATGAACAGCGAAATAAAAATATTTAAAAATACGAGTATAATGAGTAAAGAATGAGTAGATTGCAATTAGCGCTAACGTTTTATTAAAATTATTCTACCTGAAACATTGAATTAAAAAAATAAAATACAATAATTACCTGAAGACATATAATTAAAATATATACAATATTAGAAACTAGCCGACCCGCCAAACGTTGTTTTGGCATTTCTAGTGAATATTTTGGTACATAGTTAAATAAAAAATTAAATTAAAATAAATACATAAAAATTTATCGTACGACAATGATTACATATATACCCTATTGCGCATATGTGGATGAAAGCAAAGATACTCATATCGTTATCAAAAAAATGGGGATTGGTGGTAGAAGGGTCAAAATTTAGGGTTATATGTATTTTTTGATGCCAAATCTTAAAAAAATAAAAAATGTCTAAAAAATAAAAAAAGTTTGGTGGGTCACCCTTATCACTTAGGGGTTTAAAAAATAGTTTACTAGACCTACCGAATATACACAAAAAATTTCATAAAAATCGGTCAAGACGTTTCGGAGGAGATTGTTTACAAACACTGTGACACCAGAATTTTATATTAGATTATTTTAGAAAAAAATTCATTACCATAAAAAAGGTTATACTGAGTCGACCTTAAAAGATTGACGTATGCTGTCGCGGACTTTTTTTTAGAACTTTTAGAAGGGAACAATTCCATTATACATGATTTTTATGTAACTTTAACCGTTTAATAAGCAGCGTAAGCAACGGAAGCTGTCAAAGGACGAATAATTTTCCCGTTTTTCCGATATTTTTCATTGCTGCTCCGCTCCTATTAATCATAGGGTGATGTTATTAGCATATAACCTTCCTCGATAAACGGACTTTCCAACACAAAAAGATTTTTTGAATTTAAACCAGTAGTTTCTGAGATTGGCGCGTTCAACCAAACAAACTTTTCAACTTTATAATATAAATAAGTATAGAAGTATAGATAAAATGCCATTTTTTTTTTAATCTCAAAATTGTTTTCTTCTTGCTTTTCAATGGGCACAAGTGTGACAAGTTGATACAAAATTTGACACATCTAAGCTTCTAGCAATTTGATTTCCATTTGAGAGATTCAATGAAGATAATCTGCATTGGCTCATTGTTTCTTAAAAGATTTTTATTCATTTTTAATTTCGAAAAAGATCTTTCTGCTGAAACCACCGAAAGAGGTATTGTAAGAAAAGTGAAACATGCTGTGATAATAATTTCAGTGACACTAGTACAGGTAGGTCATTCTGTAATAATTTCCCAGTCCAGTTTTTTTTTACTTAAAAAATTAGTTGTAACATACGTCAGATATATTTTATTATTCCAAAAAAGCACCACAAGTACAAAATTAAAATAGTTTTGAAAATACGAAAATTTTCATAAAACACAACTGAAACTGATTTTTTGCAGCAAAAAATTCGTAAATAGCAATCAATCATCGATCCTGGGATTACAGCACATTTTAGAATGTTTTATTTCAGGATGTAATTTGGGCAATAATATAAAAAAAATCTAATAAAAAAATGTTCGTGTGACCGGACCGGGCCCCTTGAAGCAGCGGGCCCGTGTTCCGCCGAACACGTGGAACACCGGTAGTTACGCCACTGGAAGTAGGACAATATGCCAGCTCAGCAAATACTTCCTGGGACTCGAAGGGTGCGAAATCTGCAGCAGGTCTTTTACATCCAGAGGACCAAATCTCCAGCCATACAGCTCGCATAAATGTTGTTTATTTGAACCAGTATTTTCCCCCAATGTTGAAACAAGCAATCCAGCAATATTGTCTTCAGATTTCAGCTCAAATGCTGATCAACACGCGTAGTAGTTTTGCAGATCGGCTTACTTACTGTATAGCTGCTGAGACCAGTCTTTTTGAGCAATTCTTGAAAATAGTGCAATACTTCTCCAGATTCGTACAATATTTCATTACTTCATTCATCAACAATTGTTAAGTTTTGTTATTTGTAGTTATCTAAATGGTTCATTAAACGGTTCTCTTCAAAAGCGCCAGCTGTTTTGATGGTAAATCTTATCATCACACAATAAGAAAAGCGGACCCTCGCTTTTTCATATAATCGCAGTAGAACATGGCATTTTAATGACATTTTAGTAATAAAGACTCAACCATAACCTAATAAAATATTTTGTGCAGTTTGTGCATTTATTCCGTTTAAATTGACCTACAATAATCGTCATATTGGATAAAATAATTCAATTTGAGTCGTTTAGTGATTATTGAGTAAGGCAGCGCGAATACATTCCTAGCTTGGGGGCTCCCAGGACGGGGTTTTGAGGAAAACCAGCTGCTCGAAGTCCTCATCTCGGGCTTTTTGGATACGGTCTGAGTCAGTCTGAGTGTAGTTCGAGATGGCTCGTTTGACGGTAGCGCACTATAACGAATGAATGAATCAATTTGTGCATTTATTGCGTTTAATTTGTCCTACAATAATAATAATATTAATAATAATAATAATAATAATCTAATCAATGCATATCATTACTTGGTCTTAGTACCCGTAATGATAGAAGTCTTGCCTGAATGCCGGTCATTTCCGGGTCAGTGGTGGGTCTTAATCATAATAATAATACTTTATTGTCCAACAGGAAAAAAATTCCTAATTACAGGACAACAATAAAAATAAAATAATACAGTAGGTACTTCACTCACCAATGAAATAACAAACGAAAATAATAATGAATACAAACGTTATACTTTGTTACAGATTAACTTTTAATAAAAAATATATCTGGTATGAGTTTATTTGCACAGCGACTCATTGTAGTAACTGGTGCGCGACGTAGAACATTGGTCCGAGCTCTTGGGATATTGAAAGTATCGACGATAATCGAGGTACATTGAATCCTATATTGGCGAGTATATTTCCACAATCAATTTTGTTATTCAAAAGTTTCAATAGAAAGTTTGCACAATGAATGTCGTCGATATGGAAGTGAAGACATCTGATGACGTTGAAGAAGGATTGTCATATCTATCCCTCGTTCTGGATATGTTCCATCACATTTGAATGAAAGGAATTTTGGGAACTTTCTTTGAATTTTGTCTAATACCATGTTGTGTTTTAAATACAAAGGATACCAAATCAAACATGCGTATTCCAGTTTACTTAAAACGAGGGCATAGAATAAAGTCTTGATTAAATCATAATTCTTAAAAGATTTAGATATCCTCATTATAAAACCTAACGACTTATTAGCAGAGGTAGCCATGTGGTCAATGTGTAGATTGAAATTTAAGTTGCTGTCAAAAATTACACCAAGATCTCTGCTTGACATTTCCCTTGCTATAACAACATCTTCAATTGAATATACAGAGTCTATGTGTGCGTCTTTACGAGTAAAGCAGATATAAAAACATTTACTTCTATTTATCTTGAACATGTTGTCATTTGACCACTTTGTGATGATATTAAGATTAGCTTGTAGCAACTGAGTATCTTCTAAGCAAGTAATTGTGGAAAAAATTTAATGTCATCGGCATATGCCAGAACAGGACAGGTAAGAGATGATAGTAAATCGTCGACAAATAGATTAAAAAGCAATGGTCCCAAATTCGAACCTTGTGGAACCCCTGATACGAACGGAAAAGACTTGAAGCCATTGTAGAAAACATAATTGCTACGGTTACTAATATAAGATTGCATTAATTGTAAAAGAGATGTTGAGAATCCAAAGTCACTAAGTTTAAGAAGCAAAATATCATCGGGAATACAATCAAATGCTTTAGTAAAGTCTGTGTAAATAACGTCTACTTGACTTCGTTTATCAATCTCTTCGCTTAAACTCTGACATAGTACTGCCAAATTTGTGATGGTAGATCTACCTTTCAGAAAACCGTGCTGATTTGGGGACAAATATGGGTGGACATTACGATAAATTTGTTTGTACAATACTTGTTCCATTACTTTCGAAAAATTAGGTAGAATGGATGTGGGTCGATAATTGTTAAACATTTGAGAACTGCCTTTTTTGAGAATGGGGATAACTTTTGCAATCTTCCAACGATCCGGATAGGTATTTGTTTTTAAAGCCAAGTTTATAATCAAGGCTAATGGTGTAGCCAGAATATGTCTACAATCGTGGATTATAAAACTCGGGATTAAGTCATCTCCAGCTGTTAACTTGTTAGAGAACTTTCCCATAATTAAGATTAGTTCTTCTGGACTGACTGATGTTACTGAAAAAGACGAATAAATGCCATTACTGGTTGTAAACGATGGTACTCTGTTGTTGGTATAAATGCTGGAGAATGTTTTGGCATATGTATCGACGACTTTCTGTGGGTCTGTAAATTTAATATGTTTTTCATCAGTCATGTAACTGGGAATTCGAGATGTTCCCCTTTTTTGATTAACAAAATTCCACACTCCGGAAGGATTCACTAGTAGCTCGTTCTCTACAAGATTTAGAAAAACATGATATGCGTTGTGTATTTGAGTTTTTACAAGAGCTCTTAATCTTTTATATTCATTATAATATATTATGTTGTTAGTTTTTGCCCATTTACGTCTGTAGGTTTCTTTATTTTTTATGTTGATTCTGATCTCAGTGTTTATCCAGAACGGGAACTTAGTTGATGAACAATTTGAAGTTATGGGAACTGATTGATCAAAGAGGCCATATAGGTATTTATAAAACTTGTCAAGTATTTCATTCACATCTCCGCATTGGTGAAGAAATGTCCAGTCAGATTTAAAGATGTCATCATAAAGTTTAGAGAGATTCGCTTTTTTAAAGTTATTGATATTAGCTGATGGAAATTTATGATTACCAATATCTGACGCAATATCAAGGTTTATAAGAAGTGAAGGATGGTGCGAATCTTCCGGTACAAGAGCTGAATCGCAGTGTTCAATATTAATTTTGAATTTATCACTGTTCAGAAAAACTAAGTCTAGTAGGTGCTGGTTGGTGTTTAAAATAGAGTTATGTTGAGAAAGTGAGAGAGTATTACAAAATTGTTGAAGAATAGAAGTTTTAGGACAAACAGTTGAAGCAACTTTACTGAAATTGTGAACATTGAAGTCGCCGATGAGTATTACCTCTTCATCAAGTAAGAGTACTTCTAAAGCATTTAAAAATAATTCTAGATCTGAGGATGTAACATCAAGAGGTACATATACAATACAAACTATGAATTTAGTTTTCCCAAAAATAGATCTACACATGACTAGATCGATGAGGGGAACTAAATTTGAAAGGTTGCTAGTATCAATAAGTGAATATTTGATAGAATTAGAAATAGCCAAATAGCGACCAGCACGCCTCCACCTCTAGAGCGACCAGTGGTCGCAAAATTCCTATCACGACGAATAACATTGTAACAATCAGGGAATAGTTCCGAATTAAAGACTGAATCGTTTAGCCAAGTTTCTGTAAGCGCTATTAATTTAAAGGACATATCACAACAGTTAGTAAAGAATTTGTGTGTCTTTCTATTAAGTCCTCTAACGTTTTGATAAAATATAGGTACTAAGATTGGTTGTGATCCTGTTGGGACTAAAAAACTAAACATTAGTTTTCCGTGGAAACAATTGTTGGTATGCCGTTACGATGTATTATTTTAAGACCATTTTCCCCGTTGTCAGTACGACGTTTTAAGTCCTCTTTTACTGCTTTGAAAAGTTTGATTTGCATAGGTGTACGATCTCTAGAAATGCTAACATTCGTCCACTTGTTTGATGACCTTAATTTTATAAAATTTCCAATTGCAGTAAAGGCGGCCTCAGCAGAGTTTAGTGTAATTTGGATTGGTCTCATTTGAGAGTCTTTAGATGGATCATATTTGCCAAGGCGAACCGGTGAACTCGATTCAGAAATTTGTAAATCCGTAGTTAGTTTCTGGACGATATTAGCATCTGCAGCAATTTGTTGTTGTTTGCTCATATTATTGGCTTCTTTAAGACCATAAATGATGATGTTGCACTTTCTTTTATCACGTTCGGAAATCTCTTGAATACTCTGTTCAATTTCCAGTAATGCGTTAGTGTTAGCAGTTGGGATTATTGTGGTTTTCGTTGCAGAGATAGTTTCTTTTAATACCTTAATTTGTTCTTGTAGAGCAACAATGGATTTTTTTAATGAATTCAAGTCATTGCCTATATCCATACAATTTTTACATGACCAAGAAAGACCTGCTCTCTGGTGTATCTTCCTGGCTTCAGCAGAAGAGATATTGACACATTCAATTTTGTATGTCTTATTACAAATACTGCAATTTACCGCTTTGTGTGTGATAATCATCACACTGGATAAAGTAATTCTGTTTGAGTTGTTCGTTGATTTCTGAGAATAATTTCTAATTTCACTTTGACATTTAGATTTTGCATGGTTAATTAATCGAAAGACGCGATCGCCGAACTTCGACAGTGCGACGGAACATTTCGCGACAATTCGGATCGGGCGCGAATTTCAAAATACGATTTTTAAAACCTTTTTACAGTGAATGAGCGCGATGCAACGATTTGAAAAAAATACTGACCGATAGCCCTCTTCGACCTCCACAAAGGCATCACTCAATAATAGCTTTAAAATGATGTGGGGAGATATTATAAAATAAAAACCAATTCCCATGTTAATTCCCTATATCCAGACTTAGATGCGGCACCCTGTAGAAGATTAAAAAATGGAGGTTGGTGGTAGAAAGGTGAAAATTTAGGGTTATATGTATTTTTTGCTGCCAAATCTTAAAAAAATAAAAAAAAAAAAATTTGGCCAAAAAATAAACAAAAATTTTTTAAGGTGGGCCACCCATGTCACTTAGGGGTATAAAAAGTAGTTTACTACCTATTCTCAGACCTACCAAATATACATAAAAAATTTCATACAAATCGGTCAACCTAGAGACCCTAGATATACTTTGGAAAAGAGTTGTGACACGAAACGTCAAAATTAACGCTTTTTTTGAGTCATGTTTTGACAATTTGTAATTGTCATTTAGTATATCTAGGGACACTAGGTCAATCCATTTCGGAGGAGTTCGGTTACAAACACTTGTGACGCGAGAATTTTATACATAAATGCATTATTATTTTAGAACAAATATCATTACCATAAAAAAGGTTATACTGAGTCGACCTTAAAAGATAGACATATGCTGTCGCGGCCTTTTCTCTAGAACTTTTAGAGGGGAACAATTTCGTCACACATGATTTTTACGTAACTTTAACCGATTAAGCAGCGTAAGCAACGGAAGCTGTCAAAGGAGGAATAATTTTCCCGTTTTCCCGAATTTTTCATTGCTACTTCGCCTCTATTGATCATAGCGTGATGTTATATAGCCTATATGTAGATACGATAAATGGACTATCCAACATAAAAAGATTTTTTGAATTCGAACCAGTAGTTTCTGAGATGAGCGCGTTCAATTAAGCAAAGCAAACACTTCAGCTTTATAATATAAGTATAGAAGTATAGATGCGAGTTATTTTTCCAGGGCGGTTCAATTATTTTATTTAGTTTATTTAATAGTGTTAGCTATAAGATTAATGTTGCTAGTTGGTGCTAGCTCTAAGGGGGCTGGCGTTAACTTACCCCCCCCCCCCCCCGATAATAACCCTTTATTACATGGTTTTATTGAATAAAAACATATATTTTTTTAATGGATCCAGCGGGTGCTAGCTCTCATTTTTATCACTAAAGGAAAAAAAGTGGGTGCTAGGTCTAAACTATCTCGGACTAACTTTTCACGACAATCGAATAATGTCGGGGGGGCTAGCGTAAGCTTGCTATCGATTATCGTTTTACGTCATCTCTAGTGAGTGTCTTCGCTTTTTTAGGTTCATATTCAACTGACATCTTCTTTAAAAATGCCGTAACTTTTGAAAAACGTGAAATGTCGACATTTTCATGTACCAGCAGCATTGATTTCACCACTGATGAATGTTTTGACCACAGTCAAGAACTACTCATAGGTACTCATTTTTTTAGACTAGAAAATTATTTCAGACAGTGAAGGTTTATTATTAAAATAAATATAACTTCTTACCAAATCTAACATAAAGCCAACATAACTTCCTCATTGATTGACCTAACGTCATTTATTTGCTTCCATTAATTAAATAATTCCAATTCCTTCTTATATCGATCGACTTTGCCGGAATTAATTTTTCAGCAGCTTCGACCGATTTTTTAATAATATTCTCTGGAATTTCGTCTTGTGACATTTTTAAAAAAATATCAACATAAATGAAACAATTTATGACAGAAACCGTTGCTATCAAAATTATAATTCAGTGACTTGATAATTGTTTTTTTTTTAATTTTGAATAATCTATACCAGACCTAAATTAAAGAGTTTAAAAATCGACTAAGTATGAAATAAAATACATAACGACATACGTCCGGTAACTCGGCTCGTTCGTCGCCTCGTCCTGAAACATCTCACTCGTACTGTAAAATGTGAGTTACCGGACTTATAACGTTAATTACTATTATTCATTATTCCAATAATTAGATGGTGCTAACTTTTTGATTGATGGTCCTAGGTTACAACAACAATCTTTTGAGTAAAATTCATTAACTTGGTGGTGCCAAGTTAACGGACTCTCTATTATGACAATGGGTCATCAGCATCATTCCGCCCATCATAAACCTACAGCTGCATCACAGTATAGATATCAATCAGTATGAACAACTCGTGTTGGTCAAATATGCCAAATTTCAAATATTTCACAATTCACATTAAAGTCACTAGATAACCAAAGTACCGCAGTTCAATGTCCCAATGTGTAAGAAAGAGAAGTACCTTGCGTTGCGCGCCCTCATACGATCACAAGACAAACGACCATCCATGAAAACGGGTCAGTAAAAATAGCGAGTTGTCTCTACTGATTGATATCTATACTGTGGCTGGATCTTCCGTAACTGCTGAGCATCCCATGACGTTATCCTTTGTTACTCGCTCTTCGACCATCCTAGAAAAATGCGTCAAAAGTTTACACAATCATCCATTGCACGGAAGAAAAACTTATGCTTCGATTGTCTGTCAAAAGTGCAATCGGTCAGTAAATATGTATCTCAAGTGAACTATCAGGTATATGATAATCGCCATCACACGTTGTTACACTATGTTGTAAAACCTAACGTCTAGTCGGGGGAGGCCTTAGAGGTTAGAGGTTCCAAAAATGGTGTTAAGGTGAAAACCTACGCCATTCACACTCAGAGCTTTGTTCTATTAATGACCGCGCGAATAATTTTGGTAGATTCACAGGGTGAACGTCGCGCATTTAGAGCGCTTTTGGATTCCGCAAGCGACGCCACCTTTATCATAGAAGGGTGCGCAAAGAAATTAGGGTTATAATGTACAATGTACAGATGTGACTAATCTTGGAAAATAATTGAACAATTTATTTTAACATATACAAAATAATTATTGTATTACATATCTATATATTTACCATGTACAGATTTGATTACTCTGTGAAAACATATAATCAGTTGTTTGGAGTAATCGTTGTTTCATTACTAGTAACATCTAAACTTATGTCTATACATGTTTTACAATAAACTGAAATGAAAACATCGCTCACATGTCATGATACTTTTTTTACAATAATTAAACTATGATTAAATAAAAAAAGGCGATAAGGTTGCCGCCAGTATCCGATATTTTTGCTCAACTTAAGACGTAACTTGTAATAGTTGTATGTGCCTTATGTCAACAATCATTTCCCCAAAAATAAAATCTGTTTCATTTATGTGCTTTAGTTTTGTTAAATATTTTTTCATCTGTGTGCCATTTTTCATCATGGCAACTAAGTTCCGTAGTTGCAATGCTTGTAGCATCTTTAGCATTTGGTCACAATTAATTTCCCACTGTTCCTTTGAAACAAACTTTGCCAGTTTGTCAAACGAGTGCATTTAAGGGGAGTCGTTATGAAATGCGCAAAACACTCTGAATAAATGTAAATCACCGACTACTTTGTCTCTCGAAGAGAACAAAAGTTACTTAAACGGAGTATAATATCCGACGATGGACCCTTGACGTCGTTTCTTGTTAATTTTGAGATATAATTAAAAAGTATCATGGCAGGTCACATTTCTAAATTTTTCAATATTTTATGCTGGAAACGCCCAACAGATGCAAACACAAAAAGGGGTCGTGAAAACAGGAACAACAAATCTAGCGTTGCTGTTTGGTAGAAGACACGTATGTTGAAAATTTAATAGAATCATGTGGATTTTATCACGAGTTGTTTATGCGTCTTTAACTGCATGTGTTGAGCGATTCTGAAAAAAAAAGTAAAATACAAAATGTACAAAATACGAAACACACACCGACGAAATAAATTATACGTTGAAGGAGTAGAGTTAATTGTGCGATGGAAAACTATCTTAATCAAAGTGTCCTCTGTTTGAAATATTTTATTAATATATTAAAAGACTTTTTCTACAATCGATATAGAAAGTAGGCATTTGACGCTTGGACTAGACCGCAAAAGTCAAGTTTTCCGAGGAACGTCACTTTGTCGCTCACGCGCGACAAAATGTACAAAACGCTCGCTAATCCAATTAATCAAATATTCACTGGCCAGTTCATTCCATAGCAACAGCTAAACAAAATTTGGTTTATACAAATTTTTGAGTTTTATTGTTAATAATAGATATTTATTTTATTAGGAGTTTAAGTGATACTTTATGTGTCGAGTATGGACGATTAAACGCCGAGCGATAGCGAGGCGAATTAAGTCCATACGAGTCACATGAAGTCACTTAAACTCCGAATGAAATACAATATTTTATTTTCAAACGATTAATCTTCTTTTGAAATTATTATTTCCTATCTTCTTGCTTCACTAAGGAATTTCCTTGATTTCATTTACCGTGGTTACTATAGTTGACAACCACTATGATTTTCACATATTTATAATCCGGCGGAGTATAAATGTTTTATTTATACGCCGGCGGAGTATAAGTAGTACTTATACGCCGCTCAAACACGGTGTCATAGAAATGACACTTAAACCCCGGTAAGAGCGTCATATAAGTGTCAGTTATATGACGTTTGAAAATAAAATTAATTTTTTTGTAAAAGTGGGACGTTTTTAATTATTGTGCAAATTGTCTTGATTGTAGAAAAAATCTTGTGTGTATTACGAGTGCAAATTCATTGCCGATTTTGAGAGATTGCAGCGCTCCTTCGTCGCGCCGTAACTTTCTCTCTCAATCGGCAATGTATAATTTTGCGCTCTTAATACACAAATAGCTATTACCTGTGAGTGGTTTGGGCATACAAATAATATTACTTTGATTAAGATGACTTTCTGTTGCACCATCCTACTGTTTTCTATGTAGTGATTTCGGAATGTATGGACAACCTGTAGCTGTTACGATGACAAGATGAAGTTCTTGCTGATGGTGTAGGTATTTAGCATAGATTCTTTGGTTTGGATGTCGTTCAGCGTATGTTTTACTGCAATTTTAAATATTTTATGATATTGTGAAACATTAAAATTTTAAAAGTTACCTTTAAACGCTGTTATATTGATATTGTTCAGATCGGCTGGTGGTATTAAACCCATTTCTTAAAATTTGAGGTTAGAAACGTGATTCCGCGTCAAACATGTTTTGTGGATGTGGAGATTCGACCGAAATTACAATGCCTGTTGCTGCTTTAATAAATTCGTTATTCTGACGTGGACGAAAGAATCTATTATAATGCAATATGTTATAAATAAAAATAAGTACTTCCGTCGGGAAATTTACCTCTTTTAAATTAGTTGACGGTAAATGTTGTATCCATTACCTATATAATAATTATTGACGAATGGCACAAGTTTTGGTTACAACTTTTAAAAAATTATGGAAACACCTGCACTGAAAAGTTTAAAGTTAAATTAATAAAGTTAATTTCAAGATATTTTTACTTACCTTAGTTTATGTGTTTTGTTTGCATTTTGAAAGTTGGACGTACGCCTCTTCGTATTGTTGCGAAGGCCTCACGAATAAAATTTCTACTGAAATTTCATAGTTAGACAACCTAAATATATTTAGACGATGACTCACCTAAAGTGAAAGTTGAAGATTAGCTGGGTTTGCATTCATGTGGTCGTCAGTTAATTAAAATTTGGGATAACAGCAAAATATCGAAAGTTCTAAATTTTGTGTCATTAAAAATAAGTCGTCATGTCAAATTAGCTTATTCAATTGAAATATATATTCATGAAAATAAGTGATTGATTTCTTTTGGTTGTAGCTATTTTTTCGATAAATGTGAAACATGTGTGAATCTTAAAAACAAGTTTCGATTTCAAATTAAACTTTGTTTTTACTTTATTTATACAGTCCCGGAATTTGTACGAATTCGACATATTTTGATGATAAATAAATAAATAAAGATAACACAAATCTTCACACTATTTTAAGACAGATGAAAGATATACGTGTATGCATATTATTGAATTACAAAGATATTTTTAAAGTTTTAAAGTGACATTATAAAATTTTGAAATTTTGTCATTGAGGTTGTGGCAAGGACACGCATATTCATTTGTATAAGTGAGATACCTATATTTAAAGCAGATGCCAACGGGAAAAAAATCTAGACATTTTCATTTGCTGAGTACAGGCTTAACTTCGACTGTTTATTTTTAATAATTCGAAAGAATTCGATTATTAGCACGTGTAGTTTACAAGCAACAGCGGATAAAAGAAAATGAAATTTGTCTAATTTTTTCTCCTCAAATTGATTGATTAATGAGTCACACTTTGCCGAATAAATGTTCTTCAAATTTAAATTGTAAAATATTGTTATAAAATTTGATTTTTCGGGGAAGCATGTTATATTATAAAATTTAAAAATCACTTATTCGGCAGAAATAGGTAAGTGTGGAGGCCATCTACGAATAAATTTTGATAAACGAGTTATCTACAAAACTTGCAAAAGGACTAATCAAGTGGAAAAAAGAAATGCTGGACAAGGCCCAAGAAAGTTAACTGAAGAACAAAAAGACTAATTATGCAAATAAAAAAATTATCAATCTCATTCACATTGATAGAAGAAAATTCTCAACTAGAAATAAACTTATCTACCATAGACAGGGTTATCAACGAGTTTCATTACTTCTTAAAACCTGTGTCATTTATCCCAGAAAGGCAACACACCAGAGACTATTGAAACTCGGTTTCAATACGCTGAGAAATCTATTAACAGGATAATAGTTGAAAGAGAAAAAAACCTTTTTTATTGATGAATTTAGAACATAAAAACATGCAAGAAGTAACTGTAGAGGAAACAACGTTAGAGCTCAGCTGAAAGGCCGTTTTCTGGGGAATTTTAAACAACTCTATTGAATCACGTACAAGAAGATAATATTAGGGGTGCACATATTGTAATGGACAATGTAAGATTTCACAAAAATGAAAAACTCAACAACTTATACGAACCCATGGACATTTTCTTGTATGTCTACCTCCATAGAGCCCTTTTCTTAACTCAGTTCCACATTAAAATAATTTGTTAAACATCATGATTATAGATGTAGACATATTTATTAAAATGTGTTACTTTTGGTTCAGTCCTTGTAACTAGAATAAAAAATGTTTATTAAAACAGAAGAAAAGCATTTGTGATAAATAGAAACAATTTTGACAAAGGGAATTGGGGAATTTCTTTTGTCAAATATTGAAAAACATTCGAAAAATGATGAAAACTAAAAGAAAAACACAGTAATTGGGAAAAAATTATGTAGATACTACAAATTTTAATTTTAATCAAAACAGCTAAAAATTGATCCAAGATATCGCAGAGAACTTTTCTTTTTCTCCGCATTTTTTTAGGTATTCGACAATTGTTTTGTGGCCGTTCTTAGAAGCTGCGTGCAGCGGTGTCCAACCATTTTTATCAGCACGATTGATTTCGGCTCCGCATTTCACCAAGCATTCAACAATTTTTTGGTGACCTTGAGACGAAGCTGCGTAAAGCGGTGACCGACCATTATTATCAGCGCAATTGATTTCGGCTCCGCATTTCACCAGGCATTCGACCATTTTTTCTTGACCTTGAGAAGAAACTGCGTAAAGCGGTGTCATACCATAAACAACAGCACGATCGATTTCAGCTCCGCCTTTCACCAGGCATTGGACAATTTTTTCGTGACCTCGAGAGGAAGCTGCGTAAAGCGGTGTCCAACCATCTTTGTCAGCGCGATCGATTTCGGCTCCGCATTTCACCAGGCATTCAACAATTTTTTCGTGGCCTTGAGACGAAGCTGCGTAAAGCGGTGTCCGACCATTATTATCAGCGCGATTAATTTCGGCTTCGCATTTCACCAGGCATTCGACCATTTTTTCGTGACCTTGAGAAGAAACTGCGTAAGGCGGTGTCATACCATATACAACAGAGCGATCGATTTCAGCTCCGCTTTTCACCAGGCATTCGACAATTTTTTCGTGACCTTCCAGGGAAGCTGCGTAAAGCGGTGTCCGACCAGCTTTATTAGCGCGATTGATTTCGGCTCCGCATCTCACCAGGGATTCGACAATTTTTTCGTGACCTTGAGAGGAAGCTGCGTAAAGCGGTGTCATACCATATACATCAGCGCGATCGATTTCGGCTTCGCATTCCATCAGGCATTCGACAATTTTTTTGCGACCTTGAGAGGAAGCTGCGAAAAGCGGTGTCCGACCATGTTTATCAGCGCGATTGATTTCGGCTCTGCATCTCACCAGGAATTCGACAATTTTTTCGTGACCTTGAGAGGAAGCTGCGTAAAGCGGTGTCATACCATATACATCAGTGCGATCGATGTTGGCTCCACATTTCACCAGGCATTGGACAATTTTTTCGTAACCTTCCAGGGAAGCTGCGTAAAGCGGTGTCCGACCATCGTTATCAGCGCGACTGATTTCGGCTCCGCATCTCACCAGGTATTCGACAATTTTTTCATGACCTTGAGAGGAAGCTGCGAAAAGCGGTGTCCGACCATCGTTATCACCGCGATTGATTTCTGCTCCGCATCTCACCAGGCATTCGACAATTTTTTCATGACCTTGAGAGGAAGCTGCGAAAAGCGGTGTCCGACCATATTTATCAGCGCGATTGATTTCGGCTCCGCATTCGACGAAGTACTCTACAACTGTTACTTGTCCCCGTCGAGAAGCTATTATAAGCGGCGTACTGCCATCGAATTCAACAATAAAATTTACTTGTTTCTTAAAAATACTGAAAAATGAAAATAATTGTTTGTTAACAATCATTTTAAACGCTTCTACGTATCCGTGCAAAGCGGCAAAAAATAAAATATTAATTTCGTCACTTCGACTATACGAGCCTTCTAGGTGTAATTTGCGCGACTGTAATAATTCGAGTTCCGCTCCCAAACTTTGACTTTCTCGTGCCCATGCTAAGGGTGTGATATGTAAAAAATCTTCTTCTAATATTTCACATTTATCTAACAAAAACAATAACGCTTTAGAATATTCCTTCGTTTCTAATGAACCATTTATAATTTCCTCGTTTGCTTCGATAACATAACCCATCAATTTTGTTTGTACTTTTAAACGCCCATGTCTTTGTCCCCAAGAACAAATGAGATGTAAGGCACTTCTTCCACAGTGATCTTTACCTTTTATTATTTCGTCGTCAAAACTCTTCACCTCATCAAAATTTCTGTATAGAATCGCGATGTGAACCGGTGAATTTTTGCTAGTTAACATGTCGAAGAAGAAACGCACATTATTATACTTTGGATCAAGAAATATGTCCTTCTGAATCAATCCAAAATTTTTAGAAAAATATAAGGCAACAAAATATTCGGCAAAAGAAGCATGTGCAAATTGCGGAATACCGTTTTGTAGTCCAGTCACGATACCAACAGTTGCGAAATCTTCAGAAACAGAATCTATCTTTTGCGAACAATCTATCTTTAATTGTTCCAAAACATCTTCAGGAAATATTACTTTGAGCGCCAACTTTTCATAGAGTTTTAATTTTTCTTCTTTTTTCTTCCAAACTTCTTTTTCCTCATGGTCACTGTTAACAGGATATTTGCTTTCATAGAAAAACTTCATTTTTCCGTCAATAAAATAACGATACATGTCGGTCAACAGAAATTTATTATTTAATAACTCAAAATATTTTTCCTTATTTTTAAGTAATACCTCTGTAAGCATATATATTTGAAGTGGGATTCCCAATATATCTATATGTTTTGTAAATGCAAACGTGGATTTAATTTTCTCGATGACTGATTTTATATCTACAGACGCTATAAAACTATTAAGACGTTTCTGAATGTAGTCGTCTTGCTCGATGTCTCTGAACTGATTGACACTCACTGACAGAGTATTTAATTTTTCTTCAAGAGAAGATTTTAAATGTTGCCTTGCAGTAACCCACTGAATGAAACCTTTTTGTGATAACATAAGAATGAGATCTAAAGTACCACTTAAATAGTGAGTAAATATTTCATCAAGGCCGTCCCATACAAAAACCACATTGCGCTGCTTTAAACACATTGTGAAAACTTCTCGTTCCATTCCAGTGAGGTGTGGATATTTTTCCTTTAAAATAAATGTTTGGAATAGTTTTAAGTCTGGTGATATTTCAGATTTTCCTGAATTTTTAAAGAAAGACATAACATCTTGAGCGCTCAGAATCACCGTCCAATATTTAGAGCAACAGTTGTTTTTTAGACTCTTCGTCAACTCGGTTTTGCCCATTCCTGGGTCACCTGTTATTAGATTTATGTTGTTGCTGAATTCGGAAGACCAAATTTCGTTTTCGTTTTTGGAACGACTAGGTAATTTACAATTTCGCAATTCATTAACATCGCCCCTGCTTCGAATCCATTCTAAGTTTTCGTGGTTGGCAAATTTAAAATAGTGTACGGTTGTAGATGGTGGTGTTTTAGAACATATTTTTTGAAAATCGGAATCCCAATAATTATTTTCACTTCTAATAAAAATTGGGTTATCAAAAATTTTGGCGTCTGCATTACTTAAAAAACCGTCAATGTCTGTTAGAGTATGCTTTTTCGATATTTTCAATTGCTGAGAATTACCGTCGCAATTTAAAATGATAACGGTGTTTCGATTAACATGTTCTAAATATTTAATATCTATAATATTGACTGATAAATATCTATCGACATAAAGATTGGGGAAAACTTCCTTTTGTCTATCTACATGGCATGGACCATTATTCATTTCTAAAACATTTCCCACAGTAACATGCTCGAAAATTTCTTCATTTTTTTCGAA
Source organism: Zophobas morio (assembly GCF_036711695.1). NCBI lineage: Eukaryota > Metazoa > Arthropoda > Insecta > Coleoptera > Tenebrionidae > Zophobas > Zophobas morio. The sequence continues at coordinate 15,030,889 of NW_026972111.1, forward strand.
AGCGGTCACCAAATTAAGTGCTTCTTTCCCTTGTAAAGAAACGGTGAAATTTTGTAGTATTTTGTCACGCAATTCACCGTTTGATTTCAAGTTGGATAAGTTTTGAAAGACAGAGCGTTCTTTCATCCATTCTTCATATTTTCCTTCGCCAAGTATAATAAATTTTGCATCTGGACAAACCTTAATAGCCTTTTCTATATTGTCGTGTTCTTTTACAATAAGCGGACATTTCTCCATCAGCCATAACAATTGTGTCAACAAATTTGCATCTACATTTTCGACACTACTTATATAATCACAAGAAAGAGAATAAAGTAATCGAATTTTGTTTAGTTCCGTAAGGTCAAGGTTTTCGTGCAAGTCGCCCCACAACTGTTTAATTGCGTTGCTGCCTTTTTTTTCCAACAACGTAATGTCAAATAGACAAATAGCCTCTCGAAGTATTTTCATTTCGTCCGTGACTGAAACAAAAACAAATGGTTCAATCTGAGAGGAGAGTACACGAAGTGCAATTGTACGTTGCATCATTCTTTTGCTTAGTGTTTCTTTTTTCCCGTCTTTCAAACTCCATTCCGATATGACGTCGACATATTTCTTAAAAGTTTCTTCGTTAGAGCAAAACATCTTATTAAATCTATCCATTGTTGATTTTGTAAGAGCTTCAAAACATTCTTGGTGGGTATAAAGACGAAAGCTTTCGAAGAATGTTCGGTAGTGCTGAATTTTTTCGGGATTTTTTTTAGTCCATTCGTCCTCTACGATTTGAAATATATGATAATAATTTATATTTTCAGAAATTCTTAAAACGCCGAAATCGTCTCCTGAAACTGTCTTTTTAATCGGCTTCAGGTGAAACTCTTCTCCTTCTAGTTTAAATTTTGTTTCTTCTGAAGTTTCAAATGTATTTGTGGTGAATAATATAAATTCTTGGACTTCGCCTTGAATCTCTTGAGCAGATTTGAAATATTTGATTAAACTAAAGTCTCCCTTTTTGCCTGCCAGCTGCTTTATATATAATTGTTTTTTTTTAATACTGTGTTTTAATTGCAGTGCTTTTGTTTTTGTTCCTCTATCGGTTTCAATTTCAATAACCACGTCGTCAAAATCACCAAAATTTTTATCGTTCGAAGAAATGTGGAAATCTCTTATTTTACTGTCGCTTACCATTTGCAGTGCGACATTAGCGGTAACCAGATCTTCGTATTTTTTACCCTTGTCGGTAGTTCCCGCTCGTTTCTCAAAAATCTGTAACAGAAATCAACAATGTGAATAAATCGACAATACTTAATTGTTCCGGTTCGAAGTTTGTTTAAAATTTTGTTTTGATTTTGTTTGTTATCCCGCGGATTGCTGACAAGTGTATTTTGGTCACTTTCCACTAGAGGCGCCATAGTACCGAGCAAAAAGGCCCGGTACTTGGGGTTGGCGCTGTTATCGAACAGAGTGATCGAGAAACCCTCAGAGAGGTAACATCGCTAAGGTGGGCGTTAAGTGAACGCAGTTGCCATCTTGTGTGACGTCAATCGCGAATTGTTGTCGCGAAACTTAGACACGTGGTTTCTTTGTGCATGCGGTCTACAAACCCTCAACCCAGGAGGCTGAACAAAACAAGGTAGATGACCTTTTGATGCGTTTGTCAGCTTCGATACAAGTTTTAATATTTTTTTTGGAATTGTAAAATCGCCGCGAAAAAAAGGTGTTTTCAAAGCCTTTACGTCCAACATATGGTCCTTCGAGTCGGATCTAGGGTAATTACGAGAGATTTGTAGATTCCAGCACAAATTTGTTGTAGTTTTGCTAAGCGTGATTAGCACGCATTTTCATTTGATTTCAAATTTTCGAAATACGTAAATTCGAGCTTACATAATGGCTACCGTCGCCGCGCTAAGTAATGGACGCGCCAGTTTGATTAAACGCGTGGAGGCGTTAGTGAATCTATCGCAACAAGCCAGAGTCCACGAAACTGTACGAGGAGAGTTTTTTATTCGAGCTGCGGACTTAAACCATATTGTTGCCCAGTTTGAGCAACGACAGTTGCAGATTGTCGAATTATGCACCACCCCTGAGCAGCTAGACGAACAATACGAGGTGCAATCAAGATTTGACGATATGCAGTATTCGATTAAATCGGTTGCAGCCGAATTAAATCGCGAGGCCGCGCAGTCATCCGCACCTAGGAGCAATTTAACATCAAACAACGTCAAATTGCCCAAAATTCAAATTCCGACGTTTGACGGTCAGATCAAAAACTGGCCCACATTTTATGATTTGTTTCGGTCGCTTATCCACAACAACCCAAATCTTAGCGCGATTGAAAAATTTCAATATTTGTCGACGTCATTGTCTCGCGAGGCGTCTACCGTCATCAAGAATTTGCCGATTTCGGCGGCAAATTATGCTATCGCATTCGATGCGCTGGTGGCGCGTTATAACAATAAGCGCGTATTATTGACGAATTATTGGCAAGCGATCTATAGTGCACCCAAAGTGAATGGAGATTCGCCGAGTTTGTTGCGAAATTTGTTAAACGTGTTTTCTGAAAATTTGGCCGCGTTGAAGCAGTACGATGAAGTCGATTTGTGGGACTTCACGGGATAGACATACTTTCGCGCGTAAGAAAAATCTGTTACAATTGTTTGTCGAGGGTGCATTCGGTTAGCAAATGTCCGTCTAAATTAAACTGCCGGGTTTGTGATTGTAGACATCACACGTTGTTACATTTTGTCCCCAAACCTAGCGCCGAGCCGGGAGAGGCGTCAGGGATCTTCGAGAACCCATCGGTCGACGACGGTGTCAAAGTAATGACTAACGCGATTGCGACCCATAGTTTCACTCTGTTGGCGACCGCGCGAATAATTTTGGTGGATTCGCGAGGTAAATATCGCGCATTTAGGGCGCTTTTGGATACTGCGAGCGAGGCCACCTTTGTCACAGAGCGGTGTGCAAAGGTTTTAGGGCTTCCTCAAACTAACGCGGTGGTACCTATTCAAGGCTTGAATCAAATGTCGACAAGCAGTACGTCGGGTGTATTGAAATGCGAAGTGAGGTCGCATTTAGTGCGTAACTTCTCGTTGAAAGCTGAAATGGTCGTTGTGCCTCAAATTTGTGGTGACGTTCCCACAAGGGCAATGTCACAAGATGGTTTGCGACAATTTCGTCACCTACGTAATTTGAAATTGGCTGACCCGGAATTCGGTAAGCCACAACAAGTGGATGTCTTGTTGGGGGCTGATGTTTACGGACAAATCGTGACATCCGGCTTCAGGAAAGGTGGGCTCGAGAAACCGTCCGCGTTAAATACTGTTTTCGGGTGGGTACTGATTGGGGGTGTTAAGCGTAACAAACAACAAACCGCGGTTAGGTCCTTTTGTACGTCCATAGACAACTCTGTAGACGCGGCATTAAAACGCTTTTGGCAGCCTGAGCAGGGCTCACAACGCAGTATGGCGGCCCCACAAGACGCTTGGTGTGAGGAAAAAGTCACGTCGGCGATCTCACGTGACATCCAGGGTAGATACAACATTCAATTACCTTTCGCCGACAAGACGCCGTCCTTATTAGGTCGGTCCTCCGAGTCAGCAGTGCGCCGTTTTCTCGTCCCTGAGTCGCGCCTCTTTGCGGCCGACCTATTGTCATTTGCCCGGGAAACCCTCAAGGGTGTGTTGAACATACACAGGGTGTGTGGGTGGCCCGACTCAAGAGTAACGCTAACGGGAATTAAGTCGCGGCCCGGTTTTTGGACCACTTTTGTTGCAAATCAAATCGCGCCCATACAAGGTACATTCGAACCTTCGGCATGGAATCATGGAAGCGGCCCTGACAACCCAGCCGACTGCGCCTCGAGGGGGTTACTCTTACAGGAGCGTGTCACACATCCGCTATGGTGGGCGGATCCCATGTGGTTGACAAGTACTGAGTGGCCTCTACAAGTAGACCTAGAAGTTGGTACCGGTAGGGAACTTGAAGTACACAGAAGGGAATTGCATCATGCATTGTTAATACCTGTGCGAATGGTACAAAGTAAAGTGTTTGCCAATGAAATTCGTTCATTGCAAAAGAATGGCACGTGTTCAAAACCATTCTACGAATTGACCCCATTCCTCAACGACGGTTTGATTCGCGTCACCGGAAGATTGCAACAATCGGAATTGCCCTATGAAGCTAAGCACCCCTTGTTATTGCCGCGATCGCACCGTCTCACCGAACTAATCATAGAGGCCGCTCATCGGGAACACTTACATGTCGGATTCCGGACATTACAGTATTTGTTATTGCGGGAATTTTGGATTCTGTCAAGCCGACGCGCCATCGAACATACCCTTCGACGATGTAACAGATGCTTTCGCGTAAATCCAAAGCCAATAACGCCGTTTATGGGTGAACTACCCAGGCCGCGAGTAACGCAAGCAAAGGTTTTCACACACTGTGGAGTGGACTTTGCTGGCCCTTTCTCCATTACAATGGGACGGCGTCGGCGTGCGGCGCGGTTGAAGGCCTACGTCTGCGTTTTCGTCTGTTTTGCGGTAAAGGCCATCCACCTGGAATTGGTGTCCAACTTGACTTCGGAAGGGTTTTTGGGTGCATTACGTCGTTTAGTCGCGCGTAGAGGACAATGTACTGACATATATAGCGATTGCGGTACAAATTTCGTTGGTGCCAATAATCTGCTTCAGAAATATATGCAAGCAGCGGCCGGTCGCTGCGGCATCAAATGGCATTTTAACGCCCCGTCGGCCCCCCATATGGGAGGATTATGGGAGGCGGGCGTTAAATCGTTCAAATCGCATCTTAAGCGCGTTGTAGGCGAGCAACTCCTAACATTCAAAGAATTTAGTACCGTATTGGCGCAAATTGAAGCCGTGTTGAATTCGCGACCCCTGTGTCCCGTCTCCGCAGATAACCCCGAAGATTTGTCGGTTCTAACACCCGGGCATTTTTTAACCACAGGACCGTTAGTGGCCGTTCCCGATGAACCGTTGGAGGCAATGCGGTTAAATCGATTAAGTAGATGGCAGCTCGTGCAACGGTTGCACCAGGATTTTTGGCATAGGTGGCAACAGGGTTATCTCCATACATTGCAGCAACGAAATAAATGGAACACGTCGAATAACCTACCGTCGGTAGATACGCTGGTCGTAATCAAGGGTGATTCGGTGGCCCCGTTGCAGTGGCAACTTGGCCGAATTGTCGCGTTGCACCCGGGAAAAGACGGCATAGTGCGAGTTGCACAAGTACGTACCACTAGCGGCCTGATCACACGTCCTCTAGTGAAGCTGAGCCCGCTTCCTCGTCAATAGTTTGCATTCATATTGTATTTAGTTTTAGTCATTAGTTTTTAGATTGTCAATTAACCTTATATTGTGCTGGAACCTACGTTAAAAAAAAAAAAATTGTTTAATTTTCTTTTGGTGGGCGGAATGTTCCGGTTCGAAGTTTGTTTAAAATTTTGTTTTGATTTTGTTTGTTATCCCGCGGATTGCTGACAAGTGTATTTTGGTCACTTTCCACTAGAGGCGCCATAGTACCGAGCAAAAAGGCCCGGTACTTGGGGTTGGCGCTGTTATCGAACAGAGTGATCGAGAAACCCTCAGAGAGGTAACATCGCTAAGGTGGGCGTTAAGTGAACGCAGTTGCCATCTTGTGTGACGTCAATCGCGAATTGTTGTCGCGAAACTTAGACACGTGGTTCCTTTGTGCATGCGGTCTACAAACCCTCAACCCAGGAGGCTGAACAAAACAAGGTAGGTGACCTTTTGATGCGTTTGTCAGCTTCGATCCAAGTTTTAATATTTTTTTTGGAATTGTAAAATCGCCGCGAAAAAAAGGTGTTTTCAAAGCCTTTACGTCCAACATTAATTGTAAATTATTCAAAAATCAGACGTTGAAATACACAGTTCTTAGTTTTTTTGTTTTTTAAAATTTTACAATTTTTTTTCTGGTACTAAATAACGGTCAAAAAGTATATTTCATCACAAATTAATAGATTTACCTTTTCCGACAAAGTTTTATTTGTTTCACCATCTTGTCCTTTTCCAGCCCGGTTTCCTCGAAGTGTATTTTCTTCGGTGTTTCCCTTAATTTGATGACTGTCTTCAAATAGAGCAGCTTGCTGGTTTGGAGTGTCTTCTATTCCCGTTAGATCTGTAGGCTATAATTAATCTAATTAAGTAAATTATTATCTTTAAAATTATTCCAAGTAACTAACAATTACGTGGATAAAGTTTCAAAACTTTCATGATTTTTGTTAGAGCTTAAATAATGGACCGTGAATAAGAAACATGAAATTTTCGAGATGATGACATACATCATCTGGTAAAAAAATTAATCTGAACACATGGTGCACAACAATATGGCAAAAACTTTACATTTTTCTCAATACGTTCTCTACGTTCACTTGTAAAATTGTATAGTTTTAATTCATTTTTATACTAAGTATACAATATAGGATTTTACTATGTTGCCTATGCTGAATATTGAAGTTCTGGTATTTGTCTTTGTAAAAATGTAACAAGTCAATTGAGAGTAAAAATTAATAATCAAAATGAATTTGAAGATAGTTTTGACCTATCCAAATTTATAATACCTTTGACGAAGAAGAAGTATTCCCTTCGGGTTGCGAGGTGTGTAGCAAATTTTCTTGTTTTCTTCGTGTATTTTCTATTGTCTTACGTTTTAATTCCTCTTCTAGTCTTTTGACGTCTTCGTTGGAACTTGAGTCCATGGTGGCCAATTTAAACGTATATGCTACGAAAAATATCAGTCAGTCAAGTAAACTAACGACGCGACGGTCAGAAAAAATGGATACCAGTATGTGTCAGTTTTCGACAATATAACTAAAAGTTTTACATTTGTATTCCAATAGAAGTTAATTATATCTATAACTATCTAAAAAAACTGACTAAAAATTACTCATGTTGTCAAAAATGGGAATCGTGATCATCGAGTTTATGTCTTTATTGAAAATGGGCTCGACCTCAAAGGTAAGCTGTTAAAATTCTAAATCACTTCCATATGAATTTTTTAATAATTCTGAAAATGGAAAAAAAGTATACTTTAGAATATCTCCAAAATTTGTAAAAGTAAATGTAACTTAAAATTTATAGTGTGGAAATGAAGTTGCGGTTTAATAATGTGTCCATATTTCTACCGATATGTATTCCGATTATTGTAAAAAAAGTGAATCTATTAGAAGCAAATTTGGGTTTTAGTGGCCCTTATAATATTTATATTTTTAAGAACTGTTTATACAAAATGTTTAAAAAACACAATAAATCAGTTTATAGCTCCAAATTTGTTGGGACTTATTAATAGTAATTTTATTATGATTGCACTCTAATTCTTATCTCACATATCAACATTGACACATTTTGGCATTGTCTTGCTGACATCTCAAAATGTATCTTAGTATAAAAGGCTTTATCTACAATAATTAAAATTAGAAAAAACTGAATCCAGAAAACGATTGTTAATTGAATTAAATTAGGTCACTATTACCTGCTTGGATGATTAAAGAGAGTATTAAAACCAACTATTTCTAAAAAGTGGTTATTACGCGAAAGAATATTAAGGCAACTAGATAAATCAAAAAACAATTCCAACATAATTTTTCTCGCACCTGAAGCACAGTGAAATATATCCAGCATTTTCGCATAACTATTAAATTTGATGTTAGGAATTAACTTTTTTTATGAGAACTCCTATAAGTTGAAATAAACACATGTATGTAATTTTGAAGTATATGTAAAGAAGCGTGCTAAGCATATGTTTAAAATGAGTTTTTACTTTTCAAAATTTTGTGATGACGTCATCAATTTTTTGGGGGTAATAAACATACCTATTTTGAGAACAATCTACCATGTTTACAATAAGTTAAACCGTCTGCAAGAATGCAAAGCATTCGGTTTTGCAGTTCCTGATTTATTAAATAAAATAAATTGACACATACATTTTTTTTTGTCACTCTGTATAAGCAAATCTAAAAAACATAGATATAATTATAAATCATAAGTATAAGCTTATCATATTTTGCACATTTTAGATAGGATTTGTTTGGCAAAATTTTGAGATAACGTAATAATTTTTTGGGGGAAATAAACAGATGTACTTTGATCAAAAATTTACCATGCTTATGATAACTATAAAACAACTGCAAGATTTCAAAGCATTCGGTTTTACGGACTTAAAATTAAAATGCAAAATATTGTTATATAATTTAGATTTTTACTTCCCGAGCGTAAGCAAAGGAAGTATTCTAAGCGAGTTCGTCGGCCGACTCTCTACTTTTGCATTTTCTCGACCTATCATGACCTCTAGAGGACGATGAAATAGGTCTTTCGTTTCCGTCTGTCTGTCCGTCTGTCCGTCTGTCTGCAGTCCCGGATTTTTATTAGACAGATAATTTCCGAAAGTATTGGGCCGATTGTTGTCAAATTTCCTATTTATATTCCGTATATCAGGTAGATGGTAAAACGCTAACCAAAATTTGTCTAGTCGTCCCCACCACTAATGTACCGACGTCACTTCAAACTTGTACATAGTAATTGGGTTTTAAATTGTATCAAATAACATAGTCCTACACATGTAGTTTATGACTCCAAATTGAGATTTTACCCGAAACGTCCAAATTTTTGGAAAAAAAATGAAAATTAGGAAAGAGCATTTTGACATTTAATTTGGAATCTACAAAACCGAATGCTTTGAAACCTTGCAGATGGTTTACAGTTATGATAAGCATGATAAGTTTTCATTAAAAATATATGTACTTGTCTCCTCCAAAAAATTGATGACGTTACCTCAAAAGTTTGCTGAATAAATCCTATCTAAAATGTAGAAAATATGATGAGTCTGTAATTTATCATTCCATTCATATTTTTTGAATTTGCATATACAGGCTGAGTCAAAAAAATTAAGGAATACGTGAATTTATTTTATAGATTTAATCAGGAACCGCAAAACCGAATGCTTTGAAATCATAGAAATAGAAATGTTTTAAGGTGATCATAAACATGGCAAATTTGGAATCAAAATATATTCGCTCATCCCACCTAAAAAAAATTGATGACGTGTGACGTCACCTCAAAATATTGCTTATATGTGCAAAATATGATCAGTCTATACTTGTAATTTATCATTGCATTCATATTTTGTTGATTTTCGTATACAGGGTGACTCAAAAAAATTAATGAATGAGTCAATTTATTTTCTTCATTAGATCAAGGATTGCAAAACTGAGTACTTTGAAATCTTGCACACGTTATTGTAAGCATGGCAGCTTCTTAATCAAAATGTATTTGCTCGTCCCCCCTAAAAAATTGATCACGCCACCCCAAAATTTTGCTGAAAAATGCTATGTTAAATATGTGAAGAATGATGAGTCTATAGTACTTGTGATTTTTCACTTCATTAATATTTTTTATTGATTAAATCAAGAATTGCAAAACTGAATACTTAATCTTGCAGACGTTTTAAAGTCATTGTAAACATGTCAAACTGTTAATCCAAAATAAATCTGTTTATTTCCCCCAAAAAATTGATGACGTTATCTCAAAATTTTGCGGAATAAATTCTACCCAAAATGTGCAAAATATGAGTTTTTACTTGTGATTCATCATAGCATTAATATTTTTTGTTGATCAAATTATGAACGAGTCAACCCATTTTCGGGAAAATGTGAAAATACGAACGTCTTTATTTAATAAGAATTATAATAATGATATTCAGAACATTTTGTCGATTGTAGCTTACTAGTTAATTGTTTGGTTCCTCTGTTTTGAGGGGTCGAATGTATTCAAATCAAACTAATTTCTATGTGACATTCTTCTGACGTATAAATATAAACACTTTCTTTCAAGTTGTTTTCCTTATCGAGGATAATCTAAGACGTACAGTAATGGAGTCCATTGGTCAATTTGATACTCGTTTCTCGTTATAATTAACCAAATGTGAATTACAGCATCAAAAAACCAAATAAAATGTAGTGTTTTATTCAATAAATGGAAGTCAGAATCAGAGCAATAAAAATGACCGGTTATTGCAATTCGTAGAAACCATGTTTTAGTTTAGTTTGTGTTTCACCGTCACGTCTATAGGTTGATATCAGTGTTATGGCTATTTGTCTTAAATTACAAGTAATATACAGACTGTTCATTTTACCTATCTGTTCACTTTATCTGTTCACACCTGACATTTTTTGCATAGGCAACATATTATACACCCCAGAAACAACTTCGTGCATTTTTTTTTTACTACGCAATCATAGCAATCACAGTAAAAAAATGACAAAGATGTCAATGCGAAATAATGACAAAATTAAAAAAAAATAATTCTATTTGTTTTAAAATGCCCCGCTACTAAAATGTTATGCGAACAAAAACATAATGGGCATGCAGTCGTCACGTTTCTCATAGCGAGGGAAGTACTGTGTAAACTCTTTAGACCTATTTTTTTTAAACATGGACGTCATCACTTTATCTAGACAAACCCGTGCAATCCATAGAACAATCGTTATGAAAAACAATATAACTGGTGGAAAAAACTTCTCTACAAAAAATACCACTAGTGAGGCACGATTCATAGCCAAAATTATTGATAACTGAGACATTGTTGCAAAATTCAACACAACTAGAGTACATCAAGTTACAAGAAGTACCATCAGAACACAAATTTGGAGGTTTACCAGATGTAGAAATGCAAGTTACAGGTCTTAAGCTTTGTATATACATATTGGTCGACGCAATTGGAAGTAATGATGCTTGATGCATGATTATTATGTATGTACAATAAAAAATACGTGTAGGTATATTGTGGATTCTGACTACAATAATGTTCAACTTACCCGTCAGGAAGTTCACTTATTTTTGAAATTTATAATCACCAAAAACTTTTGTGAAATATGTTACAAATAAAGTATTCGTTTATTACTGTAAACTTTTAAATCATCCGTATTACAATAATTAGAATTTTTTTTAACGACATTCCTTAAATACTATATTCTAATAGTGGGGTTAGCATATCTGATAAGTTGATGTTATCAAGAGCAAGACTTTCAAGTTTTTTGTTCTTATCTTACAGACAGGTTTCAGTATGTATAATACGGGGGATTTAAATCAACATTATTCAAACTGTTATCAGGAGTTCCACAGGGCTCAGTCTTCGGCCCGTTGTTGTTTGTAGTATGTATATATCAACGATGTCTCAGAATTATAAAAAAACACCAATGCCATAATTTATTATATGCCGATGATCTAAAAATATATTGTACCATAAACAATGTAGATGACTGCAATAAACTACAGTATTCTATAGACATGGTTACAGAATGGATTTCAGGGAATTATGAGAGTGTAAATCGTGATAAATGTCGCGTCGTTTCGTTTTCTAAAAAAACGAATACTCAGATATACATTATTTTATATGACTATAAAAGTTTTGCTAACATTAACAATAGTTTCATTATAATGATGATTGTGGATAAACAATATTCCTAAACTAATTTTTATTACTGATAACTATCGTGTACCAACTTCATGTGTTTGTGGACGAAGCACCATCGGATATAGTCATCCGATGGTGCTTCGTGAAATTTAATCTATTTGCATAATTAAATGAGCGTTTCTATTAGTTTTTTGTTTAAACGTCATAACTCATAATAAATCAACAAACACATTACCCATTGGTTTGTACATAGTTCAGATTTTAAATTCATTGGTTTTTGGGTGGATAGAAGTACTAAATATTTTAAAACCTAGATTTAAGATAGCGAAAATATGAAGTGTTTATTGGCGCCTTGGTTGAAAATTTTGCGATCAAATCACGACATTTTATCTTATTTAAACCAATTATTGTGTTAAATTACTTGTTTCCATTTGTGTCGTAGTAGCTAATATACATATAATCTATTTTCTAGAAATTGGTTTCGCACTTCATTTAGATTGAGTACAATACAAAAATATAAAGCAAAATTGGCAGATAAATAACAAGTAGGTACTTATTATTTGATAAAAGTTTTTGTTCCACAATCTGACTTTCCTACTCGCAGTTAGTTACTTACAATTTATTAATGTCGACAAACTTGGTGATTATATTAATTTGTTAAATTTTCATTCATTGTACGAATAAACTCGATTCCCTTTCACTGTTTTCATTTCCCGAGCTAAGAAAATATTGTAATCGAGTCCAACGGGCGACTCCCTATTCTTATATTTTCTCGACTTTTCATGACTCCTAAAGTACGAAGAAATGGGTGTCCCGTTACCGTATATCTGTCTGTCGTTTGTCCGGATTTTCGTTAAACAGATAATTTTCGAAACTACTGAACGGATTGTTGTAAAATTTTATATGTGTATTATCAATATCATATTATAAATGATAAAATGCTAACCAAATTTTGTGTAGTCGTCCCCATCAATAAATAACAAAACTATACGCAGTAAATTTTGCAAACGTTTTAAAGTTATCATAAGCACGGTAAATGTTTAATCAAAATATACCTGTTAGCTCCCATAAAAAAAAAAAAAAAAAATGATAAGCTAATCTCAAAATTTTAAAATTTTAAATTTGGAAAATATAAATGCGTCTAACTTAGGATTGATCATTTTATACACATTTTTAGAAATTCTTATACAGGATAACTCAAAAAAATTAATGAATTAGACAATGAAGGGGTGTTAATTACCCTTCTGGAGCGAGGGAAGTTCTGTCGAAATAATCTTCGGCCAATTTTTGTAATTTATGATATTCAAATAATTACATTGATTCGGAATGTTTGATTTGATTTCATAATTTAGAACTAAGGCGTCTTCAACTTATCGAAAATGCACTTGTCGCAGTTTTTTTTTTTTTTTTTTTTTTTTTTTTCGTCATGATGTCATCCGTATTTTGTGTTTTATTAAAGGGCGCTTTTCCAACCTTGGAGTTCACCACAATGCACCAGAACGCAACTTAAATTCGGGGGTCTACAAATTAGGTTTTTAAAAACAAAACAAAAGCTTTATTACGACCGTTACACAAGTGCGACTAAGAGAATATAAATACAATGTAGAAAATACATATTTATATTTATAATGCTTTGAAATCTTAAAGATGTTTTAAAATTATCATAAGCATCGTAAATTTTTTATCAAAATGTATTTGGTCGTCCCCCCTAAAAAAATTTGTGACATCGCCAGAAAATTTTGTTGAATAAATTCTACCTAAAATGTACAAAATATGGTGAGTTTCTTCTTGTCATTTATCATTCCATTCAAATGTTTTCGATTTCCATACACAGAGTGACTCAAAAAAATTAATGAATGCGTGAATTTATTTTATTGAGTTAATCAGGAACAACAAAACCGAATGCTTTGAAATCTTGCAGATGTTTTAAGGTTATAAAGAGCATAATAAATGTTTAGTTTACATGTATTCAATTAAAATTTAGTTATAAACTATTTTATACCTAAGCTTTTATATCTTTTTTGATAATGAGTCATTTATATCGACCGTCGCATTCTTACAAAAAATTACCGCCCCCAAACAAAATGCAACACTTGCTGATTTTGCCGATTGCTTTATGATAAAACCGCTTTGCTTTTTATTTTATCTGTTTATTTATATTGTTAAACTTTACTTTTGATCTGCGTTGCATACATTTTGTTTTTCTTTTTTTTTTTTTTCATAAATATTATAAAATAAATACCTACTTATAAACGTTTGTAGCGGAGCTTTCAAAGCGCTCCGCTAGTACCCTCTCGAGGGCGCTGTCCTCGGCAGCGCCGATATCAACCCCACCAAGCTCACCCCCACTGGAACGCACCCCACCTGAAGTTACTTCATTGTGCAGGTACTCCCACGCATCTCAACCCTGCCTATAAAAGGGCAACTCGGCCGCTTTTCAGGCAGATATAATCCTGCGGGACGGCCAGAGATGGTCAGAAGTTTCGCGTCGGATGACGGATAACTCCATCCGGTATTCGAAGGCGAAATCCACCCCGGAAGGGGTGCGGATTCAGCCAGTCGATGTGAGCGACTTCAGAAGCCTGGTAAGACTTCTGGACAACATGAAGGTGCAGTATCACACCTTCACGCTCCCGGAGGAGAAAACTCTCCGCGTAGTCATCCGCGGCATCGCCGTAGGAGTTGCCAGCCAGGAGGTGTTGGAAGACCTGGAGTCTCTGGGTCTCCAACCAATTCAGGTCAGTCGGATGAGCCGAAACGACCGCCCGATGCCCCTCGTCCTCGCCGAGATGCCTATGGCCAAGAAGGCCGAAGTTTTCGAGGTGAAGACACTTTGCGGCCTCTCCGTCAAGGTGGAGAAGCCCCATAAGAGGAAGGATGCTGCCCAGTGCCACCGCTGCCAGCGGTTCCACCACTCCCAGCGGAACTGCAGGGCCGAACACCGTTGCGTCAAGTGCGGCGCCGATCACCAGACCAGCGACTGCGAGAAGCAACGCAGGCAGACCGCGAAATGCGCGAATTGTAGAGGGCCACACCCGGCCAGCTACAAGGGGTGTCCCAAGTTCCCCAAATCGCAGCAACAGAAGGCTTCCAAGAAGCCTCCCACATCGTCCAAGACGACCGCCCCCAGGACCGCCGCCCCCAAACGCGGTGCCCTCCCCAAGGCCACCCCAAAACCCAAACCCGCTCCCGTTCCCAAGAAGGTCGCCCTCACGGCTCGCCAACAGGCCGACCTGCAGCTCCAGAAGACCCAACTGATGACCGCCATCGCCGCCGCCAAGGACTCGCAGTCCATGGCGGAGAAAATGGCGGCATTCCTTCCCCTCCTTTTTAAAAATTAGATGGGTAGTACGCCACTAATTGTAAATTCATTACAGATCGCCTTCTGGAATGCCAATGGACTCCGGAGCGGGCGTTATGAACTCGAAGAGTTCATGGAAGACCACCAGCTCGATGCCATCCTCGTCAACGAGACGAACCTCCTGTGGGACTCCCGAGATCCCAAGATGCCGGGTTACACCTTGCACCGAACGGAACGCCGGGACGGAAACGGGAGAGGAACGGCCATCTACGTAAGAAAAGAGATTAAACACTCTTCTTCTTACGTCCCCGATCTCCGACAACTAGAAGCGACGGCGGTAACCGTTGTGACTGCGAGAGGGCCTCTGCGCCTAATCGCTTGTTACAACAACTCCAACACGCTCCAGGTTGAAGACATCGCTGACCTCGTCGCAGGCGAAGAGGCCACCATCGCAGCTGGCGATTTCAACGCCAAGCATTCGGACTGGCACAGCCGCCAGAACAACGCGAACGGAAGGCGTCTCCTAACCTTCCTCCAAAACACCGCGGAAGTAGACGTCATTTCCACCGAGGAACCGACGTTCTACCACCGAGCCCGACTAGATGCACCAGGTGATGTCTTGGACATTGCCCTCGTCAAGAACCTCCGACACGAAGTGGACGTCAACGTCGTCGACGAGCTCCACTCCGACCACCTCCCGGTGATTATGCGCATCGGGAACGAACCCAACGATCCCGCGGCCAACTTAATCACGACCACGGACTGGACGAAATTCGCCGAACATATCAAGGGCAACTTTGGTGAGTTTGTAACGAATTTCCAGGACAGCGAGCAAGTCGAAAGAGCAACCCTGGACTACGAAAATCGTATCCGGGCCTCCATCGACGCGACCTCAATTCGACGCCCTGTGCGGCCATTCAAACGGTCCGCGATACCACAGCGTATCGCGAATCTCATCAGGGAAAAAAACAGAGCCAGACGAACAGCACGACGAACTGGAGAACAGGACGACCGGACTGCAGCGAACCGCCTCCAATGGGAAGTCCGGCGAGCACTGCTCAATCTTAGGAACGAGCAGTGGGAACAACGACTAGAATCCCTGAACACCGTGGACGGATCGACCTGGAAAATGGCCAAAGCGCTGAGAAGCGACAAGCGGCCACTTCCACCGATCCACAGCGCGAACAACGGCATCGTCTTCACAGAAGAGGACAAAGCCGCCGCCTTCGCTCACAGTCTGGAGAACCAATGCCAGACGAACATCGACCCTGATGCAGATGACGAGCACCTGGACCTCGTCGAGGAAACCGTCGAAGAAATTCGAATGGCAGAACCCGACGAAGACGACCAGATCCGCGAAGTCCATCCCGACGAAATCCGCGAAATCATCCGACTCCTCAAACCCAGGAAAGCCCCAGGCCCAGATGGCATCCCGAACAAAGCATTGAAGAACCTCTCCGACGAAGCCATCGTCGCACTAGCAGGTATCATTAATGCAATGTTTAAATTCCGTATTTTTCCAGCTAGGTGGAAAGAAGCCCACGTCATTTTCATCCCGAAACCGGGGAAAAATCACATTTTCCCGGAAAATCACCGACCCATCAGTCTCCTCTCGTCCGTGGGGAAGATCGCTGAACGTGTGATTCGGAAACGGCTAGCTGAGTTCGTCAACGAACGAGGCGTAGTCCCCGATGAACAGTTCGGTTTTCGCCCCCAACACTCAACCTCCGAACAACTCCTCCGAGTAGTCGAATTCGCCGCAAAATCAATTGAATGGAAACAATTGACTGGCGCGGTGTTCCTCGACGTTGCGAAGGCTTTCGACACCGTCTGGCATGATGGACTTGTTTACAAGCTTCACCAAGCAGGCGTGCCGTTGGCGATGGTGCAGCTCATCCAATCTTTCCTGGATTCCCGCACGTTTAAAGCACGCATTGGGCACGCTTTATCTGCGGAGCATCCAATTAGCGCAGGAGTCCCCCAGGGCTCGGCGCTTTCCCCGCTCCTGTACGCGGTTTTCACCGCGGACATACCCAAACTCCCCCGAACTAGCCTTGCAATCTACGCAGACGACACGGCTATCCTTACGCGCTCCAAAATGCCGCACCTCGTAACCTCCTACTTACAGGAGGCCGTGGATGCGCTGGAGGAGTGGTGCAAACGATGGCTCATTACAGTCAATCCAGAAAAGAGCACTGCGCTTCTTATCTCGAAAAGACGTACTGGGCCTGAAGGAAACGTCACGATGTTTAACCGGGTCATCCCTTGGCGGAGCCAAGCAAAATACCTAGGTGTCATCGTCGACAAACGGCTGTCCTTTATCCCTCATATTGACTACATCGTGGCCAATACGAACAAGATAAAGGGTTCGTTGTCTGCGCTGATCGGAAGGCGCAGTAAGGTGTCGATCAGGAACAAGTTGTTGCTGTATCGCGCCATCATTCGCCCCACCATGTCCTATGCTTCAGTGGCCTGGAGCTATGAACCCTCCAAAACCCAGTTCCACCGTCTGGAAGTCATCCAGACGAAAATTCTCCGACAGGTTTTCAAAGCCCCATGGTTCGTCAGAAACGCCCAACTGCTCCGAGAGGCCAACCTCCCGCCGCTGAAGGAGTTCCTGCACGAAGTCGCCCTCCGAGCCTTCAGGAAAGCTGAAGAGCACCCCAACCCCCTGGTGCGAGAAGCCGTCGACTACGAGTTCGACGAGGAAGCCCCCCCCAGTCGCAAGCGGCCCCGCAGGGCGCTGCTTGAAGACCGAATCGGCAAGTAACACCACCTGCCGTCTCCACCGACCGGCCTTTCCCGGCCTTCCCAACTTCCCGACCGCATCGCCTCCAAGGTGTTGCACATCTAACGCCAGCGCATAGCGCATTTTTTTCTGTTTCAGATCTCTCCACCGGCCGCAGGACCGCGAGGAAGAGCCGATGATGGGGGCCAACTCCTAGGCAATCAATAGCTCAACCGAGCTCGGTAGCGCAGCCCCCGCTGTGTCTACCGGGATGCGCGTTGTGGGTGTAAGGGACAATGTCCTGGCACCCGAGCAGAAGAAGGAGGGGTTTTAGGGCGGTAACCATTCCCCCAGTACCACCGTAGGCCGCAGAAGAGGCCAAGAACCATTACGGTGGTCTGCGTAGACATTTCCCCTCCACCAAAAAAAAAAAAAAAAATTTTCAGGCAGATGGAACTCCACCATCTCCACCTTAAGGGTTGCACTGTTTCGGTCTCCTTCTGGTCGTTTCCAGGGCTGCACTGTGTTACGGTCCCCTGCGCTGCTTCGAGATCTTCACCAGGGCTGCACTGTTTTACGGTCCCCTGCGCCGCTTCGATATTATCACCAGGGCTGCACTGTGTTACGGTCCCCTGCGCTGCTTGGAGATCATCACCAGGGCTGCACTGTTTTACGGTCCCCCTGCGCCGCTTCAACGACGTCATCTCCAGGGTCGCACTGTCCAGGTCCCCTGTGCCGCATCGCCGACGTCGTCATCTCCAGGGTCGCACTCTCTAGGTCCCCTGTGCCGTATCGCCGACGTCGTCATCTCCAGGGTCGCACTGTCTAGGTCCCCTGTGCCGCATCGCCGACGTCGTCATTTCCAGGGTCGCATTCTCTAGGTTTCCTGTGCGGCATCGCCGACGTCGTCATCTCAGGGTCGCACTGTCCAGGTGCCCTGTGCTACATACATCGCTGCCGTCATCCCCTACGACGCTCTGAGTCCCAGGAGCCGCCACCATCCCCGACGAGAATTGCCACCACTTCGAGAACCCATACCCATATTTTGCTTTGTATTGTTTGCTTATTATCAATAAACCACTGAGCTACCACACGTTTAATGATATCTTTTTTGTGTTGATAAACACACAATTATTTTAATGATTATTCTCTTTTTTTTCAGTTCCCAAGCCCTCACTATTTGCGTTTCTTGTAACGTTCCGGACAAACGTGTTTTATGATTTCGTTCCTTGAATTTCCGTCCCGTGACTCCCGTACAAATATCGTTTCAAGTTCCAAGTGGAACGCAGAGTGGAACGTGTTACTTTTGTCGCGAGGAGTGCTACAGTCCGCTACTCGATGGTAGCGCCAGAGAACACAGAGAAGCGCCATAGTTTAAATTAAATGACGGTTGCGGACTCCTCAATTTACGTTGGTAGCAGTGTTTGTTTCTAACTAGGGATAAAAGTAACTAGAAGAAATGTCATCATATTTTTAATGACGCGTTTTATTTCCGAAAAATTGACAGTAAATTTACCAGAATATTACAAGCTGCTTACTGTTTCCTTGACTTTCATTCAGGTCACACGAATTACAATTATAGTGAAACAAGGTTTTTATGGGCGTCGACTATTTAAATTTGGCGCTTGCCTTTGGCAGTTGAGGACTCCAGTGTCAATAAGGGTGGTTTTGCAAAATCAGCCTCTATGTCGCTTCTCTATGTTCTCTGGTAGCGCTACAGTGGAACGGTTCCTACAGTAACGACCCATCTCTATTTTCAGGCAGATGGAACTCCACCATCTCCACCTTAAGGGCTGCATTGTCTAAGTCCCCTTCTGGTGATCATCAGGGCTGCACTGTTTTATGGTCCCCTGCACCGCTTCGAGATCTTTATCAGGGCTGCACTGTTTTAGGGTCCCTTGCGTCGCTTCGAGATCATCACCAGGGCTGCACTGTTTTACGGTCCCCTGCTCTGCTTCGAGATCATCACCAGGGCTGCACTCTTTCACGGTCCCCTGCGCCGCTTCGACGTCGTCATCTCCAGAGTCGCACTGTCCAGGTCCCCTGTGCCGCATCGCCGACGTCGTCATCTCCAGGGTCGCACTGTCCAGGTCCCCTGTGCCGCATCGCCGACGTCGTCATCTTCAGGGTTACACTGTCCAGGTCCCCTGTGCCGCATACACCGCCGCCGTCATCCCCTACGACGCTCCGAGTCCCAGGAGCCACCACCATCCCCGACGAGAATTGCCGCCCCTTCGAGAACCCATACCCTACTTTTGATTTGTATTACTCTTATTAATAATAAACCGCTGAGCTACCACAATTCTTTTTTTAACATTATTGTTATTATTATAAAGACGTGTTTTTCAAATTTTCGAGAAAATGTGATGACTGGTTCTTAATTTGACCAATAAAAATTGCGAAGTACCCAAATCATCAACATGGATAATACTAGTCACAGCACAAAAGAAAAGCAGTCACAGCGTATTACCAGTGCAAGAAAAAACAACGAGACGTATATCAATTTGGATTAATGCAATGTAATACTAAAAAAAAACAGTATTGAATTCCCAAAAGTTTCTGAGAAAATGGAGTGAGCCGTTCATGATTTAATCAATAAAATAAATTGACTCATTCATTAATTTTTTTGACCCACTTCTTTAAGCAAAACTAAAATATAATGAATACAATGATAAAGCACAAATAAAAACTCATCATATTTTGCACATTTTAGGTAGAATTTATTCGGCAAAATTTTGAGATGATGTCATCAATTTTTTGAGAGAAATAAACAGATATATTTTGATTAACAATGTACCATACTTACAATAAATTTAAAACGTCTTATTCAGTTCAGTATTCAGTTTTACAATTCTTGATTTAATTAATAAGAAAATTGACTCAGTCATTAATTTTCTTGAGACAACCCATATAAGCAAATCTAAAACATATTCATGCAGTGATAAATCACAAGTGTAGACCTATCATATTTTGCACATCTAAGACAGAATTTATTCAACAATGTTTTCAGGTGACGATATACATTTTTTAAGGGGATGAGCAAATACATTTTGATAAAAAAATCACCATGCTGTTGATCATTCACCGATTTTTTTGTTAGCCTGTATAAGCAAATTCAAAAAATATAAATGGAATGATAAATCACAAGTACAGACTCATCATATTTTGTACAGTTTAGATAGGATTTATTCGGAAAAATTTTGAGCCGACGTCAGGAATTTTTTGGGGGGATAAGCAAGTGTATTTTGATTAAAAATGTATAATGCTTATCATAACTTTAAAACATCTGCAAGATTTCAAAGCATTCGGTTTTGCAAATTCAAAATTAAATTGCAAAATGTTGTTTTAGTATTCTGATATTTTTTCCAAAAATTTGGACGTTTTAGGTAAAAACTCAGAACGGCGATGATTAGATAAATTTTGGTTAACGTTTTACCATCCACATGATCTTCCTAATGTAAATACAAAATTTGATAACAATTTGCCCCCTACCTTGGAAGATTATCTGTCTAATAAAAATCGGGACAGCAGACAGAGACATACTTCTGCATGTGTAATTGAAGAATCCGTATTGACTTTTTACGCTAGAGATCCAGATTTTTTGGGAAAAAATTAAAAACTGTATTTTACAATTTAACTTTGAAATTGCAAAACCGAATGCTCTGAAGATAAATGATTACTCAAAATTTACTCAATTACGACCTCACCGAAAATCATGATGCTATATCATACAATTCTGCCGAAAAATGTTTTAAAATTATATAGAATGACATGCACCTGCATGTGTGATTTATGAATCCGTGTTGAGTTTTTACCCTTGATTTACCCAGATTTTTGAAAAAAACTCAAAATTATCTAAAAATATTTTACAAATTAAATTGTAAAAGCTGAATGCTGTGAAATTTTGCAAATATCTTAAGTTTATTGGAAGCATGGTAATCGTCAATAAAACTTTGTCCATCATCTAATAATCTTGCAGGATAGATGTTCTTCAAATTTATTAGTGTTTTTGGGAAATAACTGAATGTGATTAATTTATTAATCGGTCCTCTCTTCTGATTTGAGGTGGAAAAAATCAGTTTAATTTTCTTTTAACAGCTGATGCTTGTTATCGAAACTTTTTAGTCGTCTAATTACATAAGCAGTCGAGATTAAGCAGGTACTGAGAAATTGAGAATATCTACATTTTTTTCTGTTGGTTATCTGCGATGCAGGGGCTGCGGAATGTTAATTATGCCACTGGCTTTTACTTTATAGAGGTTATCACGAAACCAGTGATTGGAACAATTACTTTTAAAAAGTAATGCATTACTTTAACAATTACTTTTTGCACTTTGAAAATTTTGATCCAGACACTACTTTAGATGTTTGTTATATGGTTAAAAAGGGTCAAGAAAAAACGTGTTAGAATGAAAAAAGCACTGAATGATTTATTTTACTAATGCATTTGTTGCATATCCACATCAGTAAATAAAATAAAATAAAACAAATGAAGTACTTCATATAAGAAGACTATATTCATACTTTAAATTCAAAAATAACTGATATTCAAAATTTTCATCTTAAAAACATCGGCGCCAACATTAAAGATCCTTTCCACTCCGGCGCTAGATGGAACTGTTACATATTTTACTAAAAATTGAAGAGCCGATTCTTTTGCGCCTAATTTCATTCCACTCAAGCTACCAATAATAAAAGTTCGATGCCAACTGCAACAACTTTTAAACAAAAATTTGCATTGGAGAGAGATTTCAAAATAATATATTGGCTTGTAAATGTATCGTAAATATTAGTCCACCAATCTTTAACAAAATGGGTGTTTCCAAGTACTTAGAAGGGGGCTACAAGAAAATGTAAACTTAAAAGTCTGTTTTGAACTTTTTTATATTTTGTACATTGGTAAGATTTTATTAGTTATTATTTTATTTGTACTAATGGAAAGTTCTATTCCGTAAATAAACTACTTATCTTATCTTATCTTATCTTATCTTATTAATTGCCTCTTACTTGGAGTTGTGACTTACAGATAAAATTTAGAAAACCTTAGAGGGTGGACACTCTCATAAAATATTATGATCGGATTATGAGGGGTTTAAAAGAACGGGCTCTATCGGTTACTTCTTATAGATTTGGGTGGACCAGAAAAATGGCCTAAAGTTTGTTTGACCACAATTTTTAAATATTCTGCCCCTGTTTACTTCTGTTTATTAAGATATT
This sequence comes from Zophobas morio, assembly GCF_036711695.1. Classification (NCBI taxonomy): domain Eukaryota; kingdom Metazoa; phylum Arthropoda; class Insecta; order Coleoptera; family Tenebrionidae; genus Zophobas; species Zophobas morio. Next base: position 15,053,568 of record NW_026972111.1, read on the forward strand.
TTATTTATGCAAAGCGCAAAGGGTTTTTTTAATACAATTTCTACTAATGTACCTTTTTGAAAATTTAAAATTGATCCGTAAATAGCGAAAACCTTTTTTTTACTACAAAATTTAAAAAACGGAAAAGCTGTCTGGGTAGGGTTCTTTACGCACATTTCAACTGTTATGTACACTGCATCAACATTATTTCTAATATTAGTTCTATGTACATTAGCTTTCATCTTTTGTTAAACTAATTAATAATTATGGGAAACTTTTGAACATCATGTGATGATTTCAACCCTTGGACATCATGTGATGATCCAGTACAGTAGACCCTAATATTTGTACTGATAGCAACCTTTATATATATATCCCCAAACTCATTGTAAAAACAGAACAATATTAATAATACAACTGTAATGCGGTAGAAATCGAAAACCGTGACTTGGAAATAAAAATCATCTTGAGTATTTAAATGTGAGTTTGTTTAAAAACGACAAAAGAACCCGTACGTGTTAAGTGATTCGACCCCGGAAACGCGAACCCTTTACAAATTGGTGTCAGAAGCGGGATACTGCACAAAATCGTTGTGAAAAAAATTGCGTAGAATAATAAAATCAACACGGAGGATCGACAAAAATCCAACCCGTCGCGAACATAGTGTAGTACCAGTGTTAAAAGTAAAAGCTAATTCGGAAAGTGAATTATACGCAAATAACACGCGGTTTCATTTTATCAGTTCATTTAGGTCGCTCTCATCGAGATCCACATCCGAGGAAGGAATGAAGATTCTTTTTCTCATTTTGTAAGTACCTAATATTCTAACTCTATTATTCGACAAAATCGTACCGAATTTCGGGTTGTAAAGTAATTTTTACAAGAGTCAAAAGTTCCAAACCCTTAATCATGAAAGATACTAATGAAGACAATTTACCTTTATCACAACTAAGGACACAAATGACAGGACAACAAAGTACTGACAACCAATCCTCTACCGTTTCCCAACAGTCGTCCTCGTCTCAAGAAAATCCTATCTCACAACCAAATGTCCCAATGCAAACCCTTTTTACGACATCACAAGTCGATCAGTTCTCGTTATTTCCAAATCGAAATCTAACGACAAACTCTGTTCCGTTACCGCATCAAGCTAATACGAGCTACTCCAATCGTTTTAACCCTACACATGTTACTTCAACAACACCTTCTGTCAGAGAAGAAGTTTCCTTATCAATTTTATTAAAATTTATTTCACCCTATTCAGGAGATCGGGAATCATTACAAAGCTTTATCAGAAATTGTCAAAATGCACATGACTTAGCATACATCCTATTCTCTATGCATATATTTGTTCTCAATTAAGAGATAAAGCCGAACTTGCAGTAAATAATCACAATCTCACGTCTTGGCGACAATTAAAAGAATTTTTAATCAATTTGTATTCCGATCACAAACATTACGGACATCTTTTGTTAGAATTGCAATCATATAAACAATTCAGTAAGGAATCTATCGCTAATTACATACAAAGATTAGAAACTTGCACCACTCGTCTTTTACAAGCTGCTCGCAGCATGGCAGAAGACAATTCGGAAATTAAAGGTAGATTTGCTACTCTCGAGCAAATTCCTCTACAGACATTTTTGATAGGTGTTAAACCCGATATCAGTCTAATATTAAGATCCCGTGGCGTAACGAATCTTCCAGACGCGTATCAAGTCGCTTTGCACGAGGAGCAAACATTGTTGTTTATGGCTGAAAATTCTTCTAAATCGAAACCATTCTGTACCGTCTGTCATAAAAGCGGTCATACATTTTCGTAATTCCAAATATTCTAATAACTCTTCTAGAGTCGACAAATCTAATTTGAGGGCTAAACCCGAGCTCGTTAATCAGGTTTCGTCATCATCGCAAAATGGATCGCATAACCCTAACTCCAATAAATTTTGCAATTACTGTAAAAAGAAAGGTCATTTAATCCACGAATGCAGAAAACGTGCTTACAATAACAGTAAAAAAACCGAACACTTCGTCACAACAATCTTCTTCGTCCCCAAATTCTTCTCAATCGAATTCTGGCCAAATTGGAAATCAAGCAAACCGAAATGCACCACCTTCTCTAATAAAAAACATCAACGCGACAATTTTAAACATTAACGAAACAACTGCAGATGAATCGCGGAAACGTACACTAAAGCTGTTGCTAGATGGCGGAGCTAATATCAGTTTAGTCAAATCGAACGCACTTGATGGAGAAACTCCTTTTTATACCGATGAAACTCTTAAATTAAACGGTATTAATAAAAACAAAAATCCAGTTCAGAGTGTTGGTTACAGTTTTCTTAATTTACATTTCGATCGTTTACAATACGAACACAAATTTCACGTGCTTGCTCATGAAACCAATATACACCTTGACGGACTTCTAGGCAATGACTTCCTATGTAATGCAAAAGCTATTGTCGATTACGGATCTAATACCTTGATTTTTCGCAATGTACGAATCCCATTACAATTCCGAACCAACGACATAAAAAATTCTGAAACACAAGAAATATCTCAAAATCCAGAATGTGAAAATTCGCAATCACACATTATCCAACCACGTACTGAAACTCTTATCGAGTTCAATGTCCTAAATCCGGAAATCAAAGAAGGAATAACACTCAATGTAGAAATCGTAGATGGTGTTTACCTCTATCCCACAGTATAACAACTGTCAATGCGAATAACAAAGCATTAAGTACCATTCTAAATAAACAAATTAGATCTCACGCTGGAAAAGTTTGATCAAGATAATGTTTTCTTAATAGACTGTCCAAGAAACGATAAGGCAATTAATATTGACATCAGTCGTAATGAGATTTTGAACAAGGCTGTTGACACGAGTCATCTTAATAGTGAAGAACGCGAATCAGTCCTAAAAATTTATCACAATAAGTAAAATCGTTGATCCACCTCGTGACCAGATTCCTGTTATTCTTAAAGAGTATCATGATAATCCGTCGGCAGGACATCCCGGTTATCAACGTACATTATGTAAAAATAAATACAAGTATAAATGGAAAAACATGAAAGATGACATTAAACGATATGTTAAACAATGTGATTTATTTTCAAACGTCATATAACTGACACTTATATGACGCTCTTACCGGGGTTTAAGTGTCATTTCTATGACACCGTGTTTGAGCGGCGTATAAGTACTACTTATACTCCGCCGGCGCATAAATAAAACATTTATACTCCGCCGGAGTAAAATATGTGAAAATCATAGTGGTTGTCAACCATAGTAACCACGGTAAGTGAAATCAAGGAAATTCCTTAGTGAAGCAAGAAGATAAGAAATAATCATTTCAAAAGAAGATTAATCGTTTGAAAATAAAATATTGTATTTCATTCGGAGTTTAAGTGACTTCATGTGACTCGTATGGACTTAATTCGCCTCGCTATCGCTTGGCGTTTAATCGTCCATACTCGACACATAAAGTATCACTTAAACTCCTAATAAAATAAATATCTATTATGTCAACGAAATAAGACAGAACGCAAAGTTCGTAGGCATCCAATGGAAATCACAACTACGTCAACGTTACCTTTCGAGCGCATAGCTCTTGACATTGTGGGACCATTACCTATCACCGAAACAGGGAAAAAATATATTCTCACCCTTCAGGACGATCTAACGAAATATTCCTTAGCCTTTCCTATCAAAAATCATGAGGCAACAACTATTGCTAATAAACTCGTAAATGATTTCATTTGTAAATTCGGTATTCCAAAGCAAATACTAACTGATAGAGGTCAAGACTTTTCGTCATTATTATTAAAAGAAGTTGCATGTCTCTTCCGTATTAAGCAAATACAAACATCCGCTTATCATCCCCAAACAAATGGCGCCTTGGAGAGAAGTCATGCAACCCTAGCCGATTATCTCAAACATTATGTTTCCGATAAACAGACCGATTGGGACGAATGGTTAAATTTCGCCATGTTTTCTTACAACACTTCGGTCCATACTTCCACTAAATATACCCCTCATGAGCTCGTCTTTGGAAATAAACGTGAATTACCATCGTCAATAACTCAAACTCCCGAATTTAAATACACCTACGATTCATATGTTGACCAACTTAAATTGAAATTAAATAGTTCGAGACAATCTCGTAGATTCTAAGGTAAAATCGAAACAGAACTACGACAGAAAGGCAAGGGACATCTCTTATGGTCTTACTTTCCAATGACGCATCAAAACCCAACAAATCAAAAAAACTGACATCCAAATACACAGGTCCATATGAAATCATAAAACAAAACTCTCCTACAAACTTCACCATCCGTATCAAAAACAAAAATCATAATGTCCATGTAAATAGGCTCAAACCCTATCAAGATTCTATTGTTCCAGGTGCATCACACCAGTGATTGCAACCTATCATGTCTTGAACATCAATTCATCGTCTGGGATTTTCTTTGAAAATTTAGGACCGGCAAGTTTTTACTCGGAAACTTGGAATTTGGTAGTCCATTTCAACGTCTCCACGGTCTTAGAAAAATTTAATTTTGTTAATAATACGTTCCATTCAACCCAGAACATATGTTTAATCGCTCATTTTCATCTTGAAAAAACTTTATGTAAGCAATCCTTATCACTTATTCAACATGATATCAACCACGTCATATATTCATCTTTCAGTGAGCTAATTGGTCATAAATCACGCAAAAAGCGGGGAATCATAAATGGCGTCGGCAGTGTTCTTAAAACATTATTTGGTACCATGGACGATGCAGATGCTGAATATTATACTGATGCAATAAACAAAGTTATTTCAAACAATGCTCATATTAAAGATTTATTAGAAAAACAAACACAAATTGTTCAAGAAAGCCTCACTACTTTTAATAAAACTTTCACTAACTTTGAGAGATATAAGCAAAAACTAAACGAAAATATTGCAGTTTTTAATAATATTACAAACTTTATTGAGAATTTTACAGATGGCATTCAAGTAAGTCAACTAGTCACAGAGCATATGACGTTGTTATTACAATTAACGCATTCACTTGATAAAGATTTTGACAATTTAATATCCGTTGCCTTATTTGCTCAAGGGAATCAAGTACATCCATTTATTATCACTCCTGAACAATTTCTTAGAGAATTAAAGAGCACACTTTCTTATGTCCCCAGTTCAAAAAAATATCCTTTACCCTTAATATCTGCAAATGCTCACGATCTTCTAAAACTTACTGAATTAAAACTATTTTACTCCCATTCGGAATTAATCTATATTATTTCAGTTCCATTAGTTATGGATATCACCTTTACTATATACCATTTAATCCCTTTGCCAGTACCACACGACAAAGACCACGACAGTAACACAACCTATGTTTTTATCCAACCGCAAAATAAATATATTGCGATGTCGAATAACAGGTTACAATATTTGGTAATGTCGGATCTAGAATTTTGCAAAATCGTCACCGGTAATGTTAGGATTTGTAAACAAAATAACATTCTTTATCAAACTCATAATCATCCCATGTGCGAAACTCAGTGAATGTTAAACACTGGAACCATTCCAAAATCTTGTATTATCCATCTCATTAGAGGTAATATTAACACTTGGTATAAGCTACAGCATTTAAATAAATGGTTATTTGTGTTATCAGAAGAACAAACTTTGAATATAATATGTAATGATGATATACGAAATCTAAACATAAAGTTATTAGGCATTGGAATTTTCTCATTAGATAATAATTCATGTAAAGCGTATAGTAAATCGGTAACCCTTGTACCATCAAAATCATTTATTTCCGAATGTGAATCATTTTCACCTAGTTTAAGTTTATTAAATGATACATGTTGTAGGTACTTCCCAACGAATTAAAAATGCTATTGACAGATACCCTATTAAGGAATTTCACACTGAAAATCTTAATTTCGATGTAATCAACTCTTTGTCTCATCGTTTAGATGTTGTACATAAGGAAATTATTAGTTCTCAAATATCTCCGCACCTCATTCATCATTCTTGGTTCACACAAATGATAACGTACTTAATTTGTGTAATAATTTGTTGCTACATCCTTGTAAAATGTTATCAGAAACGAAGTTTTCTTTGTAAATACATAATGTGTATGCGCAAAAATAATGTAGGTCGAGACGTGTGTTTAAACGTCTTAAATCAGCCGATGACTGCTCCAGCAACATCTCCAACCCCAGTAGCTGCAATTGCTACAACTACAACTGCATCAACACCAATGATGGTTGTTCCACAACCGTCATCAACAAGTGCTAGTGCTAGTGCGCGTGTTAATCAAAGTGATTTTGTGCAACTTGGTGCAAATCTTCGAGCGCATTTTAATTGAGCTTGTTACCTTTCTCTAAGGGGGGAGGGAATGTTATGTACACTGCATCAACATTATTTCTAATATTAGTTCTATGTAGGTACATTAGCTTTTATCTTTTGTTAAATTAATTAATAATTATGGGAAACTTTTGAACATAATGTGATGATTTCAACCCTTGGACATCATGTGATGATCCAGTACAGTAGACCCTAATATTTGTACTGATAGCAACCTTTATATATATATATATATATCCCCAAACTCATTGTAAGAACAGAACAATATTAATAATACAACTGTAATGAGGTAGAAATCGAGAACCGTGACTTGTAAATAAAAATCATCTTGAGTACACCCTTTACACAACGGTGTGAAGTTTATTACAAACGGACGTATATTTTTGGCAAAAACTTGGGCAGAACTTTATATGAATTTCCGTATGCTGCAATATGTTTTAGCTCACCCTTAATATGATGAAGAGCTTATGTATATTATGGCTACTCCTTTTAGATTTTATCTCTCTACTGGGTTAATCTTCTGTTTGTGGGGACGAAATAGGTATAATAATCCCAGCAGGTTAAGTAAATGATTCGTAGAGAAAAAGAAAACAATATTTTTGAGTATTTGGGTTAAAAGTAATTGTAGAAGTGATTGAATTACTCAAAAAAAGTAATTCGGTACAATTACTCATTACATTTTTTTAAAAGTAATGCATCACAATTGCTCATTACCTATTACTTCCAACCACTGCACGAAACTAACGTCGCAACATCAATGTTATAATTTTTTAATGGAGCGGGATTTGTCGGACTATACTTCAACGACCAGGAAAGTTATGTCAAAATAACCTTCAACCATTTTTTTTACTGTATCAAAAACGATATATTCAATTTTTGTGAAATTCTTAAAATAATGTCATCTCTCACCACTTCACAGACACATACATACAAAAATTGTGAAGTTTTGTATAAATAATTTTAGATAATTTTTTTAGCATATTGTCACCCAAAAACCTGAACTCCGGTCCAGGTCGTGTGGTCGAATAACTGCGGTCCGCGGTTTTGTTTTGTTTCTTCTGTATTTTCTTCTTCGTCATTTTCATCTTTCCAGATCAATTTCAATTTCTTCCAATGCCGTATTTTTAAAATTAATAGTATTTGCTTTTTTTCCATTAATTTTTCAAACTGTAGCCACTTATTTTCTCCGCAAACTGTGCTTTATAAGTTTCCTTCGTCTTTTAATACAGATAACATTTTTTTTCTTTTCCAACTTTGTTTATCTACATTAAATATTATTTTAACTTTTCTCTCTGTCTTTGTAAATGTCTTGCAAAGTATTTAGAAATTATGGGACTGTTATGAAATTTATAAAACGTAAAGTTTTTTTAATTCTATTTTCCACTAAATCTGATTAATTGCAAACTTAGAAATTCTGAAACGATTGAGAAATTACCGGCTGTATTTCAAAAATTTAGGTATTTTGCCACTTTATGGCAGTTAGTTAAAATTAAGAACTAAAAAGTATTTTAAGGGAAATTTGTTTTTTAAGATAATACGAAATTAAATAGAACGATATCGTTCCATTTTTAAGTTGTTGTATTCCCAGATGAACTAATCTTTTACTTCTTGAAGACATTTTTCACAATTACAACTAAACGAAAAACTTCACGGCAAACACGAATACTCTGTAAATGCCGTAAATGCAGAGTTGCCAGTTTTCGGGTGCCAGTTTGTAGTACTCTTATATGGGCAATTCCACCTCAGCACATTTTTTTGAAAATTGTTAAATTAATCTAAATCTTACAATTAGTATTTCTAAAAACTTTAAATTTTACTGGCATATATTTGCTTTTACAATACCATAACACCCGCAGTAAAAATTTCTTGTTATTGAGGAATAATAAAATAGTTCAAAGAAATGATAGATATTATATCTTCGTTAACATTGCTAGAAACAAAGTAAATATCTTGATTTACTTACAATATAAAGCACGGTCGTAAAGCGTACACCTTTATTGATAATAATGTACAATCAATATTTGTCCCAACATCATCTTAAAAAAAATATTGCACTTCTTTCTTCTGATGTATGTGATAATTGGTGTAAGTAACGATAAGTGACTAATTTTCATGTTATTCGAAAATATTAAAAAAAATTGCAAATCAGGTTACATTGTCTCTTTTTCTCATTCTCGCTCTCTATTTTCATTGTACTTTTATTAAAATTGCCTTGTGATTTTTATTAAAAATCGCATCGTTACTTACGCGAAACGGGATAATTTTCTTTCGGTGGCTTAGCTTTGAAATTAAATAATTAGTCTTGACAACCGTCAATCTACCAATAATTTGATTTGGCTGTGTTAATCAAAATGTCTTTAACATCTACTGAAAGAGTGAGAAAAAACCGAGAAAAATTAAAGAGACTCAAAATACCTAAAATCAACCAACCGAAAATAACAGCAGGAATATAGGGCAAACAGAACCTGTACAAAGAAAAAAGACATTGAGCTATAAAAAAGTTAAGATACCATGAAAATAACAAGGAGAAAAGCGAGAAAAGCCAAAATGAAAACAAACAAATGGAAATTTCAAATGATGGTAATGTCATCAAGTAAATAAATTGTAAATTCGGTTAGTTTGAATATTTTTTCTTTTAGCATTCAATCCTTTTACTTTGACATTACATACATTTGTTTATTTCAACTTATAGAAGTTCTCATAAAAAAATAAAATTTGCAAAATCAAATTTTATAATTTTCGAAAATGCTGGAAATGTTTCATTGTATGTACTTCATGGGCGAGGCAAGTTCTATCTAAACAACCTTCGAGCAACTTTTTCCTTTGTTTAAAACACGAATTTGCCATTTTTCCTACTTCCGTGACAGCTAATATTCACAAGTTCGCGTAAGAAACGATGACATCGTGTAAGTAACGATGGCATCGTGTAAGTAACGCAATTTTTTTCTCTTTTCAGACATAATCAAAATTAAACTTCTTCTCGGTTTTTGAAAACCCGAAAATTAAATTTTTTATCAATATAACTGTTTTCGTATGATAATTCACAATCCCATAGAAAATGGAGAAAATGTATCAATTCGAGAGAAGGCAGGTTCAAAGATTTCGCGTAGGTAACGCAAACTTTTAATTAAATTTTGTCTAAATTAAATATGACTTTAGTAAAAATCAAATTATTAAGAATAGAGAAAACAAATCTCAACGATTAGGTTAAAAAATTAAAGTGTAAAAGCACTTATGAGGACAGTTTAAAATAAAAAAACTTTGCAGTCCCGTACGATTTTAGTCTAAGTAACGGTGGAATTGCCCATATATATATATATATATATATACGTATCCAACCGTAAAAACAGACGTTACCAAGCCCTGCTGTTTTTCAGAGTATAATATAATAAATTTAATGGTTTTTGCAATAACAAACTTAAAAAAAAGTAGAGGGGTAAAATTATTCCTTGAAAAAAGTTAACACCATATTCATCCAACGTTACCAGACCCACTATGTCCAACAGCTTTCTCAGACCCATTTCAGTATAAATAACACAGTAAACCGACGTCATCAATCCCGACATTGTTGCCACATTAAATTTATGGAAAATCGCTTCACATTGTATTGATCTGTAAAATTTCTTGTGTATCTTGAAAGTTGGATTTACAACCAGTGGATATGCAAAAGTGTCACAAAAGAAAATAAGGAAAACCAAAAATATATCATATCTGCCTGTCTTTTTGCCGCCATGAGTACCATGACAAACGGATAACTCATTAATAAAATTAACGCCAAGGCGATTTTTTTATTAACAGATATGCAAGTTTGATAGACATTAGTAACATTTTCTTTTTACTAGTTGTACATGTCTATCGAGTGAGTTCAACCAAAATTTGGATACCTATTCCCACCTAAAATTTTAAGAAAATTTATAAAATAACATAATTTTACACTTGCGATTTATTAATGCAATTTTTATTTGACCTTAGGCTTACAGATTTGTAAAAAAAATGTTGGAACAAAAATTTTCTAGTTTATTTCATAAAGTTTTTAAATGATATCTAAGCTTTTCTTACACATAACATAAATCACAAATTAAGATTTTTTAATATTAAAATCCTAAAAAAATCGAAATTTTAACCACAAAATGGTACAATATGTGTTAGAAACTTTAAAATTGATTTAGAGATCTAAAATTGCATATTCTTTAAGCGTAACTTTAATATTTCAAATTATTAATTGAAAAATTTAAGAAAGCTAAACTAGTAATAAAAAGACCCTCTTCAAAAGAGTTACAATGCTCCATAGTAATTATTTAATCAATCCTTGTTAATAAGGGCGATTAATAATCGCCTATTAACAAACGAGTTGGTTGCAATACTTCTCCGGTGATTGCAATTTCATACACGAAACTGCTAAAAATCAGTTCCAAATTTCATGATATTTATAACATTTAAATAAAAAATTTCACATCAAGTGTGCGGGGGTATATCTGATTGCTGTATTAACCCATTAATATATAAATCGTTTGTTAATAGCAGTAATTAATGAATGATTTAGAGACAGAATCACCAAAAAATGTTTTTAAGCCTAGCTGGCAGCTTTAGAAGCACAACAAAATGCTCTATAATTTTCTGCAATTTGAAGCTTGTCTCTGTCTATATTGTTAAATAGAAAAAAATAATTTCATGAATTATCGGTAATCTTAGTGTCAAAACTCAATGCATAAAACGTTTGCAAATTTACAGGCCCAGTAAAGTATCACTGTCGAAGGATCTCGATCCCTTAATAATACTTAGCGTGGCAAACGCTACAATGAAATTAGTGCATGTGAAGTCCATGTGTCATTTTAGTTTTCGTGTACATATTTTGTCTGAACCATATGAATTCTGCAAAATAATCCTTATGCTTGCTGAGGCACATTTTAAGAGTTTCATCTTTCTCTAGATTGTCTGTTTCCCATCTAAGTATACCGGGTGTCCCACGTAACACTTTCGGGCGCAATAACTCAGGTATTTTTGAACGGTTTGTTATGAAATTTGAAATGTAGGTATTTTGATAGGTGAGGATTAATATGAACCGGTTAGAATAATCATTATCTTGAAAAAGTAAATTTTCCATGCCTTAATTTAATTTTGAAATAATTAAGTTTAATTAATTTGCATCACTTGATTAAACATGAAAAATAAATACTGTATGCAAAAATTCATCTCCGAAATACGTCTGGTTAGCCAAACCGAAAATTATTGCGAAAATAATTCCAAAAATTATTGAAGGATAGGTAGCTATGAAACAAAAAACTGCTATACACTAGTTTACAAGGTTTTATATCCAAAGACAAAAATAGTTGAATCTGAAGGATTTGGGTTCAGGAAAATCAAATCTGAAAGCAGAAAAAATCCATCACGTCAGGTTTTTGAGATATTTATATAAACATATCCCGTATTTCTCTTCTTTTATACAACTCTTGTTATTTTTTTGTTTTTAAATAGATATGAACATATAGTTCTTTTAGCAAATTTGTTTCATTTTACAAGATCATCTACGTCAATAAATAACATGAGTGTCAATTTTTCAAGCTACTAGATTGTCATCAATATTTTATTTAAAATTTTTCAAGTATTGATTTTAGAATAATTGGTTGCTTTTGATGTCTCTACGGGACGTGATAATAAAAATGTGAGCTTGGTCTCACAAAGATCTTTTAAAATGATACAAATTTGCTCAAAGAAATACAGGTTTATCTTTAAAAATAAAGTAGTTACAGGGGTTGTATCAAATAAAAGCAACACCCAGTATATATTATAAACATTATGACTGAAAATTAAAAATGATTAACACTAGCGTTTCTTTTATTGACAGTACTGTCAGTTTTCCTTATAATAGACCAACAGTAACACATTTTCGTCCCAAAATCCTTAATACCTTCTGTTTAAGCATATTTGAACAGATCTTCCCGCTTTAGGTATTATAATTTTAGCACAAACGTAACAAAACTGATTTGCACTTACTTTGCACGATTTCGAAGACATGTTTTATGCCACAATATTAACATGAATCAATTTAACCTAACGTGAAGGTAAAAGCAAAGTTCATTATTTTGGATTTTTGAAAAAACCTGACGTGATAAGGATTAGTATCCATATTAGTAAGTAATTTAGAAGTAAAAAATATTTTTTTTATTTTTGGATATGAAAAAAAGTTTAAATTTGTAAATTAGTGTTATTCTTAGGCAAGGAGCATACAGATTAACAAGAAAGAGTGGAGTGAAATTAGTAAGTTTAAAATCTTAAGCACATAAACGAAACACAATGAATGCTAGACAACTTGATGGAATGTGCTGTACTGATGAGATCAAACAAGATAGAAACTGCAGGCTACAGTTTTCCAACACGTTGTCTAGCCTTCGGGGTGATTGTAAATTAATGTATTTTAAATTTGGCGCTAATTTGATGCCAGTGGACGTAACAGTCGATACGTATGCGTATACCATGTTTCCTTCTACTATGCGTTGGATATATGTATGACGGCGACGTTGCCAAGTTTCAGAGGTCAGAACGTACAGTTTAAATGCCGGAGGTAACAACATACTAGCAGTGTATAAAGGTAAGCGACGCCAGCGCCAACGGTCTACAGCTGAACTAAAATAAAAAGTTGCGACTATCGGATGCACGTTATGACCTCCAGACGAAAATTGAAAATCAAGCTCCTAGCGCCCCCTAGATGATTAAAATAGTATATTTTGCAACAAGAAGTGAAAGTCATACTTTTTTCGTGAGTTGAGTATTGTTTCACGAGTGACACACTCAACGAACGAAAAAATTGACTTTCAGTTCGAGTCGCAAATGCTATTTTTTCTACGACAAAAAACATACCTAACTACATATAAATTTCAGGAAATTTTATTTTGTAATATATTGAAAATTACAGTTATAATAATTATGTACAACACCTGCTGCTTTAGCATTATTTTCTTTTTTATTAATTATTGATGAAGGCACATTGTCTTCAAGTGCATGTGATGCAGGAGGAACCTCTGCTTCTGTTATTTCTGTCTCCTTAGGTGACAACGAACCCTCAATAGGTGGTAAACTTCAGATATTTTCTTTGCTAATCTGTAATGAATCAAACATTTTTTTCCTCTATTAATTTTGTTAGTAATCGAATCTTCGATGTATTGTTCAGCTACAGAACTCGATTTCCATCCGCCGTGCTGCTTTATTTCAGTCATGTTAGCACCCGTGTTTGCAAGAAGTGTCGTGGAAGATCTCCTTAGAGAATGGCCAGTATATGTATAACTGTGAATCTGGTAATTTGAGAAATTTAGCAATTTCTTTTGGAACAGATGCAAATTTATTAATTCCAATAACTTGTCGGGTGCACTTGTTGTGTTGGTAATTCAAAAAAAATCTACGAGTCGTATTGTCTATTCCTTGTGGACGAAGATTGATGTATCTCTTGCAGATTTTATAATGGGTATTAACAATTGTAAATGAACGAGGTAAATTTGTTTTTGTCTTTGGAATAGTCACAAATAAAGCGCTTCCTAAATCTTGAATATCTTGAATTTCTAAATCTTTTAATTCATGTGAACGACAGGCCCCACAGATCCCAAATATTAGAGCAACCTTCAAATAGTCTAGTATGAAACATTATAAAACACAACCTCAACTCAACTTACCTTCTTGAACAAGAATTTTTCATCATTTGCTTTATCGAGAAACAACTGAATTTGTTCCGAATTCAATACTTTTGCCTTTTTAGATTTAAAACCCGTCGACTTTCTTTTTAGAAAAGTTTTTAATTTGAGGTATTTAGAAATATCAACATCATGTTTCAGACTTATTACACTTCGTAGCATGGAATACATGCTCCATAATGTGGTGGGCTTCAGACTGTTTGACAATGTACCGAAATAAGCCATCAAGACATTTTCGGAAAAAGATGTCACTCGGTTGTCCTTCCGCCAAGTTATAAATTTTTCGTATACAAACTGATATCTCTGTTGGGATTTTTGTGGTAAGATATCATTTGAAGCGGATGTTGCTGCTTGTATCACACAAGGTGGTGTGGAACTACGCGATTCTTCTGAATCAGACATGGCTTTTCTTTTTCATAAATTAGGAACACAATTTGAAACCTAATATGTCATTACGAAATAAAACAATCACATAGAATAAACAATATGACTACTTGACTAGCGCTACTGGTTGCTTAGACGTATGCAGATCTTGCTGCGTCAAACATTTTTGTTTAATTTTTATTCAAATTTATTAATCAGTTTTAATCAATTTAGTTCCAATTTAAATAGGTAGTCATATTTCATTTCTTAACAGTTGATCAAATTAAAAAAAAGATACTTAAATTTTCAGTGGATTTAAACTTTAAATTTTCACTTTTCACATAGCAGTCCATGGTTACTTTCGCTTCTAGAATGAATAAGTATTTTCACTTCTAGAAGTGAAAATGATGTTTTCGTTAAGGGTAAACGATGGGAAAAAGTCTACTTTCATATATAGGAGTAGAAAAAATTATTTACAAGGCAAAACGTTTCTACCTCCGAAACCGGAGGTCAGAACGTTGTAGATGAGGTGACAACGTACTATTAGTATATACTTCGGAGCAGTGGCGGCTCCTCAGAGGAGGCAGGGGAGGCTGAGCCTCCTCTATTTTTTGGAGCTGAGCTTCCTCTAACTTTTTTCGATGAAAGAATTTATATTTTTTAGACATTTGTTATTTTTCAGAATATTTTCTTGGATTTCATTTACTTTCATCATATATCAGGTTAAAATGTCGGAAAAATTTATATTTGCGCCCTCACAATCATAATTCACATTCACACCACTCCGCGTTTGGTTTCAGCGGCAGAGACTTGCTAGCCGCTAGCCTCCGAACGACGATGCATCTGAATAATGAGACCGTAACCTTGACGTACCGTCAGTGGGTAATGCATTGGCTAAAACGTTGATCGGACTGCCGCTCCAAGCCGCTATCCTCCGGCTAGTTCATCTCTTTTCAGATCAAGTCGTACAGATAACTTTATCTCTTTCTTATTAGTTGGAGCAATCGGGTGTAAGTAGGAAAAAATTGAGGTGGTTTCGCGAGCTCCCTGTTCAGTGGTGGTGGTGTTTAGGCTTTACGTAGGTAAGGGTATAAAAGGGAAGACCAACACCATCACTCCCATTAATGGTATTGACATTAGAAACAAAACAGAGCATTTCATGAAAATAATTATAATAAAACTAAATAGTTAACGGCTTCGGTTTTAAGAAACAAATTATACTGCTGGAATTGTGTATTATTTATAAGTGATAAACTGATAAATCTTCCGCTTGGGGTAAAACAGGCTATAATAATTTACAAAATTTGTCACGAGCTATAGAAAGGCATGAAAAATCACAGGAACACATATTTTCTTCGATTAAATTAGAAATGCTTGGTAAGCAAAACATTGCCAATAATTTAGATTCGGCTCATAAAAGGGAGAACTATTACGAGAAAGTTGGTGAAAATTGGGCAATTTTGAAAAGACTAATCGATGCAATATAATTTATCTGTCAACGCAAGAGTGTTCTTTTCGTGGGCATGACGAAAAAAATCATTCAGATAATAAAAGATATAAAAAGTAGTGCTTTTCAAATTTGAGCCTCCTCTGAAGAAAACTTCACGAGCCGCCACTGCTTCGGAGGTAACAACATACCGTGCATACATATACATATATAGATTTAATATTAATGAAATATTAATTAATTAAAATAATTAATATTAAATATATTGGAATTATATTACTAATAATATTTCTGTAATTTGAGTAAAGCAGAAACTATGATAAGCAAATTTATGAAAAAAGTAAAGATTTACATTGAACAGTGAACTTATCATAATGTTGAGTTGAGATTGATATACAGAGTCATCAAAATTGATTGAGAGAGTTGGTACTCCCTGCTTTTGTCGCGAAGTTTGTCAACCTTATGACAGATTTGTTTAAGGTTATATGGCAATGAATTCAGTGGCGTGACAAGAGAACTGGGGGTTGATTGTCGAACTCACCTGAATCAGTTGCGAATAGGAAAATTACCTTCTTGCAAAGTTGCGAAGGGTTTTAACGTTTGTACGAATCACCTTGGTCGATGCGCACCCTATACCTTATTGCTACTTGCATCTTTGAGAACAAATTCCAGAAATGAATGGATCTAAAATTCGAAGCTTCAAATCTGACAACTAATATTTTTTAGCAAAAAAAAAATCGAAAAAAGACGCCACTGAGTTTTGAAATTTGAAACTTCAAATCGGACAGCTAATATTTTTATACAACTTAATAAATCAAATTATTCAAGTTCAGGTTTACCAACTCTCTCAATCAATTTTGATGACTCTGTATTTATTAGTGTTTATTACCTATAGAGTCCGGATTTATATACAAAATTTTTCTAAAATATCCGCATTTAGATGCACCCAAAAAGGCTGAAATACTCGCATACATTTTTACAAAATATGTGCAGGTAGGTAATTTTCTTGTGATAATATAAAGGCTAAAATTTGAACAAAAATGCCTTTCGAATTACAATATTGTCAAATTAACATTATTTATAAGGTTTTCAGAATCAATAAAATAGTGAAAAAACACTCACTACGATTGATGGTTAAAAATAGTATATTATTATACTAGTTTAATAAGACGTCTTATTGTGGCACGCATGGGTTTGGGGCACGACGAGCGCAGCGAGGAGTGCTCCAAAGGAATAAGTGCCACAATGCGTCTTATTAAACGAGTATAATATACTATTTTTTCTACTTTGCATCTGATCGGAAACAAAAAATTAATAAAAATTCAAGGTTATAAGGGTCTTTTAATTCGAAACGTTAGTTGTAGCGTTGTGGCTGACTTCACAATGTCAAAGTTTGAACATCTAACCACCGAACACTAACAATCTAACCTAGGTTTGCCTCAAAAAGTGGAAAAAGGGGGCTTGCACGCCACCTGAAAAACAGTTTAATAATTGATCCCATTATTAAACTGTTTTCGGTTTAATAATGAGGCCATTGTTAACGCAAAGTAGAAAAAAGTGCTTTTTTACCAAAATGCAAAAAAAGTCTTTTGAACTAAATTTAGTGCAAAGAAATAATAATTTATAAATCATAAATTAGTTAATTTTGAAATTACCGTTTTACTGTATGCTTTGCAGAAAATTTTTCTCGGGATTTTTTTTAAACACTGTTTATGACTTCATGAGACGTTTAGTTGAAGCATGAATAATTTATCTCATCCCTTTTGCTAAGTATTTATAGTGAACCAAGAGCTATAAGGTTATATGGCCATCATAAAAGTAGTTGACCGTAAATAAATACCCCCTTTGTGTGGTTCGCACTAAGCTTACCGGTTGGCAATAAATCATCTTCTAAACATTTCTTGTTCATATTTAAGGGGAAGCTGAAGTAAAATATTTTGTCGGTGCGGATTAATAGTACCGAAAATCTCTACTTGGATGGGCGACTGTACTAATTCCTTTTCTAAATAAATTACCTGAGGACGGTCGTCCGTCCTCTGGTTGTTGCAGGTCGAGTATGTTTATTTTATATTTTGCAGGTAAATTTTACAATTATTTTTTTTGTATTAAGAAAGGCATCATGTTGATCAATATAAACCAGAAGAATAATAGACAATGAAACTACCATTTTAGAGGTGACAGATTTAGTAAGTATATTAAATATTTTCAAAACGAGCAAATAATCTATACATAAATAGTATGCAATAGGAGTATAATTTATAGTAATCAAAAAATAAAAAAAGTGTGTAAGAATGAAGAGAAGGTATACGTTCAAAATTGGACAGACAGGCTTATGGATAGATAGATACATAGATTATAAAAAATTTGCTCGAAGCTGATTTCGACCGAACTTTCCAAAAAACAGAGAATGATAATTTAAAAAGATGTCAAATTTATAAAATTAATAATGACGAATTAATACAACAAAAAAATAACCATCAGTTTTATTAAACTTAAAATTAAAGTTGTTTTTTAACTTTGAGTGATTTTTTTTCTCTGTGTGCTTTTAAAATATAATCAGGATTTTGAATAGATAATACCCTACGTCTCCTAGGATCAACAAGTTCCGGAAGAACGCACCCGTAATAAAATTTTTGGAGTTTTAGAACCATTTTTTTACAAAATTCTTCGTCATATCGAACGTATGTAATTTTAACCCCTTTGAGTGTCCAAATGGCAAAAATACAAGATTTCCTTTCCGTTATGTGCAACTGGCCATTGCATTTGGTAATAATATACATGTTCCTTATTTACTCTTTTTGCCCATTTTATGGTAAAACGAGGCATTCTACTTGAAAAAAACAAACATTATAGTAAAATTTTTTGCATTTAATTTTGATAGGTATGTATATTTAAATTTTTAAGTTCGATTTTCTAAATATTTTTAACTTGTACATTTCCGGCCTTCCAAAAGTACACGATAATTTTCTCTTTTGTAAATGTATATACATATGTTCAAATCATGGGCGTTCGAATAACAAAGTTTGTCAAATTTGACATTTTGATTATTCAAAAATGCTACGTCACTGGTAAGAACCAGACTTACATTAATTTAAAAATTCAAAAAATTCCATGACAACGAAAAATCGTGCACTTTTGGGGGGTTGCAACTGTACATCGCTACATACAAATTGTATGTTGATTGTCTTTTGTTTTAAATTATATTGTCATTGACATATTTTTAAATGGCAACTTATTTATTTATTTTTTTGAAGAGTGAAAATTTTTGAAAGTTTTTCTACAGCTGTAGGTATATGAACGTAAACATTTGATTATGCTGGATTTTTTACCAAATAATGTATTTTAAAATATAATACGAGTGTGGCGATTAAAATTAAAAAAGTTTTTTCCGCCAACTATGGAGTTCCTGTTGAAGAAAATGACAATGACGACTCTCAAACAAGAAATCATTTTAATTTTTTTTTTTTGTAAAAATTTATATTTCCATTTTACTTGAAAGATGTAACGTGTGAGTCATAAAATCTTTCCCCTGAATTAGCAATAAATATAAAAGATATGATCAATCTATGCTATTAACAGAAAGAAATCTTGTTAGAACTTTTTATGATTTTTAAGTTTCTACTGTATAGGTATTTAACTTGTGAAATACGTACAAACGTACATATCTGTTTATATAAATGCAGTATTCTAATGAACAGATACGTTTTCAGATTGATAAAATGACCACAAACTGTAACCACTTGTATATTGCTACAAATACAGCAACTAAATTAAATGTAAAATTTTCAGTTGCCGACTAATATTAGGATCCTCTGACCAATCACTGTGTAGACCAAAAGTAAGAAGAAAATAAAATCTGAATTTCTGTGAAAATTAGCTAAATAATTTCTAGTAAAAAAATCTCCTGAATCATAACACAATTGGCTTCTTCACTTTAATCCGTTTATCTATGAGTGATGGTGTTAAGCTCTTTAGGCGTATACCTGCTCTCATCCCCAATAAACCAGAAAATTACTCAGCTTGAAAAATATTTCCGAATCTGTTTTTTCGGCATGTGTTTTAGAGTTTATTTATTATCCGATTTTCATTTTTCAAAAACATATCTACTCCAGAGTAAATTTACTACAGATGTCTGTAAGTAAAATTTGGAAATTTTCTTTACAAGTCATAAATAATAAAAACACTCAAAATTTCTGGAATTATAAAGCTTAAAAAGTATGTTCAAATACAGTTTTTTCAAAAAACTAAAAAGCAGATCTATAGAGTTTTTTCCGTAGATTATATATACGAAAAATTGTTGTGATTGGACCAAGGGTTTTCTGTAAAACACGTGCCCCGTTTTACATTATTTCCCCTATGCCGAAATCTACTTCAGCTCCCCCTTAACAGGGCCGGCTTTCAAAGCGAGTGGTTATTTGAGAACCTTCAGCGGCTGCAGGTAGTAAAGAAATAGTGGAGTGGTGGATTTTCATATTTAGTGAAAGCCGCCCCTGAACGAAACCATAAGAGCCGGTCGAGCTGCAGTGGACACGTTATTTACGACCCTAAAACCTTTTCTATTGTAAACAACTTAACTTCGACACAATGGGATGATTTTATGATGGCCATATAACCTTATAGCTCTTGGTTCACTATGCTTCGGAGCACCTAAACTCCCGTCGCGGTCAAGTGCAACCTTTCTAGTCATAAAATTGGTCCTAATCCGTCACCGGAATTCCCGTCCGGCTAGCTGTATTATACAGGGTGACTGCGAAATACATGCAATAATTTTAACCACGGCATCCCCCACCCTAGTAGTGTCGAAATATCGAAAAAACAACTTAAAAATCGAATGGGCCAAAACCCCCATGAACCATCCTCTATACGAAGTCACTTTTTTTCTTACAGGTACCTATGTAGGTAAAACAAAAGCTAATGCTTGTGTGATAATAATAATTTTCAAAATATTGACGTTCTACAATCTTACTAATATTTGTAAATTTATTAATTTTAGCATTTATATTTAGAATTCATTAAATGTATAATATACATATGTATAATCAAGATATAATTACACATAAGTATGTAAAAAATTTAATTAATAACAATATTAAATTAACGTTACAATTTTGGTAAAATTTTCGAATTTGTCACTAAGGTAAAAGGTACTGTTTTTTTCTGTGTGTTCAATATGTACAAATCTATGTATGTACGTAACTGCCCATTCACAATGGACATAAGGCATAACAAGTACATAAAGCTTAAATAAATACATAAAGTTGAAACGATGGAAAACGTGTACCCCTGTTCACAGTGGACGGACGTGATTCTTATGCTTATAAACGTTTTATGTAATTCTTGTGTGCGTACACAAAGTTGAAATAAGTTCAACTTTGTGCACGAATTATGTCAAAATTATGTTAAAATCTAGGGACTTTTGAATGCTGCTATTGAATTCCCTTTGACAGCTGGCACTTGGCACTTCACACTTTTGATTATATTATGTATATTATAATCAAAGTTTCACACTACGAGTTTGTTCTGTACTGCGAGTTGGCAAGTTCGAATATCGTACGAAATTGTAGGTTAGATATTTTGATTGATTCAGTTTGAGGTTAGCAGTTTCTATGTTTAGCCAGAGACTTTAAATATGTATAGACCGGCTATCACCCTAAATTCTAGTGTATTTTGTTGAAGCAGTTGCGTGCACATGAAACGCCGCCATTGCTGGTCCCTTTCTGTCAATCCTGACCCAACTTAACCTTTAAACCAGTGGCGGCTCCTCGGGGTGGGCAGGGTGGGCAATGCCCACCCTATTTGATTCTTTACGATAGGAAGTAAAATATTGATTTTTTTCTTTTTTAAATTATTTTTTTTGTATACACAAATATTTATAATAATAAACATCATTTAAGCCAACGGATTTTCTTCATTACATCCCGCAGTTTCCGCAACTGAGAAATTGCAGTTGCAAAAAAGTGCGTCAGATCTCGGCGTTATACGGTTCATGTGAGGATGGGCTAGTCCACCCTGGTCCACCCTCTTGATTGTAAGCAACAACATACGTTCGGTTTTCTATGTACGTGACTGAGAGTAAAGAATTCGAAACGCACGTCTTTGCATATCCGTGTTTTCTTGCTTCAAGCGGGGCACGACGCCCTGCCGATGCCGTCTCAATGTATAACTCGTACGCTGCGGGAGCGGACTTCGGATATTCGATTCAAGATTCAATAATTAATTTCGATTTTTCTGCTCATTTTGTTTGTAAAAGTATGTAAGTAATTATTTTTATTACTCTATTGAAATGTGGGTAAAGTGGTAAGCAAAATAATGATTATGCGAAAATTCTTGAATATTTTTTTTAATAAAAAATAGCAACACCGACATTAATAAATAATTTTTCATATCAAATGAAAATTCGTAATAACCATATTCGTTATTATGACACGGTGTTAACTTTATAATGAATTATAAATTAAAAAATTCGATTAATGAATGATGAGAATAAGTAATTGATTTATTATTGAAGTACGTATGTGACATAAATTTGTATGTTATTACATACGTATTTTTGTTTAATAAAGTAAATGCTTGCTTAACTGTAGCAGAGTCAACAAAAGTTAAATATACTTTTAATTTATTATTTAATCCGGACAGTCCACACAGTTTTGTTCCGCGCTCGTGCTAGGACGGGCGAAGCCACCCTGGAAAATCGGAAGTATTCGGCATGGTTCGTCGCAGACACGACTCTTCAGAATTCAGTTAAATGAGAAACTGCATTGTGCATTTAATTGTTATATAGTCTACTTCATTCAAATTAACGGTTAGGCGGTACCAAAGTAATTGTAAGTGTATTTTTTTCTAAAATGGCAAATCCAACTGCAGGCTGTGCGAGTACTATTAGAGAGGTGGTAAATGAAGGTAAAGACGTTGTGTTTTTTTTAATTAAAAATAAATTCAGTAGCATGGAACTTGATGACAAACTATTCGTTCATAAATTAAGACAGTGTCCCGAAATGAAAAATTTAATCATTACAAACTCTCGTGGCAGCAACAGAGGCTTTAATAAAAATTGGTATAATAAATATTATTGGCTGACCGGTAGCGAAACGACAAACAAATTATACTGTTGGAATTGTTTGTTATTTAACGAAAAATTACGAACCCCTTGGAATTCCACAGGCTATAGCGACATAAAACATATTGGTACCGCTTTACAGAAACATGATCAATCTGAAGAGCACAAATTCGCGTCGTTAAAATTAAAATTACTAGGAAAACGAAGTCAAACTATACAAAATTCTCTTAATTCGGCTTATCGTGAAAATATTTTAAAACAGAATGAGATAATTAAAGAAAATAGGGACATTATTAGACGTTTAATCGACATGATAATTTTCTTGGGTACACAGGAACAAGCATTACGGGGACATGACGAATCACAAAATTCTCTTAATCAAGGGAATTTCAAAGAGTTGGCAAATTTATTATCAAAATTTGATGATAAATTTAAAAAATTTTTGGATGAGTCTTCAGTATTTAGCGGTTTGTCTAAAACCATTCAAAATGATTTAATTGGCAGTATCAACAAAATTATATCACAAATAATATCAGCAGAAATTAAACAATCACCTTGCTTCTCCTGGCAGGTCGATGAAACCACTGACATCCAGTGTTTATCGCAATTATCCGTAATTTTTAGATACGTAACAAACGGTAAAATTGTAGAACGTTTTATGGGATTTTTCAATGTAAGTGAAGGACGCAGGGCTAATGATTTATTTCAAATGTTGACAAATACATTTCAGGATTTTGATCTTGCAAATAAGTTAATAGGACAAACGTATGATGGAGCATCTGTTATGTCAGGGGAACTGAATGGTTTACAATCAAAAATAAAAAATGTTGCTCCTCAAGCACTTTTTATACATTGTTATGCCCACAGAATGAATTTAATTTTACAAGACTCTGCCAGTAAAATAAAGGAATGTCGAATTTTTTTTGCTAATGTGAACGGTTTGTCAGCTTTTTTTTCAAAATCTACTAAACGTACCAAAGTTTTGGACGAAGTGGGTACCGCACGAATACCTAGTGGTTCAGATACGCGATGGAATTACAAATCTCGCACAATTAATGTAATTATTAATGAAAGATCCGAATTGTTGGAAGTATTTGAATATATTTTAAATAGCGATGAGTTTTCTAGAGATCAGGAGTCTATCAGAGCGGCAGTTGGATTCAAAAACATGTTAGAAGATTTCACATTTTTATTTTTATTAAACACATTTTACATTATTTTTGAACAAACCGATGCCATTTTCAATATCTTCCAGTCTAAATTCTCGGATGTGAACTACTGCAAAAATAGAATACAAAATCTTTTGGCGACATTAAAAAACTTTAGAGAGGAAGATAACTATTTTCAAAAAATATATAATGATGTATGTAACGTTGTTGGAGGACCAATAAAAAAACGCAGGATAGACCACGATTCAACAACTTATTTTAGGAGACTATATAAGGAAATATTAGATTTAATTATGAATCAGATTGATATTAGATTTAAAGATTTAGAGTTTTTAGCTTTTTTGGACTTACTAGATAAAAGTAAATTTACTTTATTTAAAAAGAAGTTTCCTCACGATTTATTAGATTTGTTATTAAAGACTTATCCAAAATTATTCATAAAGAATATATTACAAAATGAACTACAGGTCTGGTATTCCGATCCAGACATATTTGGTAATTCATCTAATTATTCAGACATTACAGAATTTATTTACACAAATGAGTTACAAAGTGATGTTCCAGAAATTTATAAATTATTATGCGTTGCATTATCATTACCAGCTAGTTCTGCGTCGGTGGAAAGGAGCTTTTCTACTCTTAAGCGCATCAAAACATTCAGTAGAAACTCTATGGATCAGTCTCGATTAAGTAATTTGGCAACAATCGCTATTGAAAGGGGTTTAGTAAAATATTTGCAAGATAATTTTGAAACTTCGAAATTTTATGATAATGTTATAGACCATTTCGCCCTCAGTAAAAATAGACGAATTGATTTAATCTACAAGCAGTAGTTAAATTAAGTAACAATTCATTTTCCACCGTAATAAAGTTTGAAATAATTTAAGTATTATTTATTTGTTCTTATTTATAGAATTTATTTTATTTTTTTGCATTTTAAAGTTGTTGGTATTTTGAGAATAATTTTTATTTTGCTTGTTGTTATATATTAATTTTATTATTATTTTGAGAATTTATTTTTTGTTTCACTTCTCATTTTTAATTTTGTTTTTATGTTTATTATTAGTTTTGTTAATTTTTGTTTTAACGAGTACGCTACATCAGATAATTTTCCAAATTCCTACTTTTTCTACGTGTATCTTTAGTAAAGGTTTGAAATTTAACGTTTTCTTTTCATATTATTTCAAAATCTTCACATGTTGGGATAAGTATTTGATGTACTGTGTACTTTGATAAACTCCTAACTCCCGTAACCCATTTATGTACAGAACCCTTTATTTTCCTTCCCTTTCCTCTCCTGGCAAGAGTTGCTCTGACCTTCTCGTTGGTTCTTGCTGAACGATATATGTAATATTTACAAAAAATATTTTGTATATATATATTTAATATATTATATATATATATAATATACATAAAATATTTATTATATTGACTGACATAGAGCACCAAAACAAAAATGCTCTCTCGCTCTCACAAAGATGTTTTAGATATATGTATTACAATACATACATACTTTTTTCTAATACATGTTATAACATACGGAAAATGCATTGCCCACCCATCGAAAATCACCACGAGCCGCCACTGCTTTAAACGGAACTATCGTTCTCAGTTTTCGAGTTTTCGTTAACAGAAGTAGGAAAGTCTGTTTGTTGGGTGCTGAGTGTGGCTGTTATTTGTTGGTTTTTTTGTTTATTGGACCTAGCTCCTGGTCAATGGTGTCGCGTTTGTTACGACAGTATTTAATAAATTAAGTGAATTTTGCACGAAAATGCCAGTAAGCTGCGGTGTACGGTGGTATCGTAATTCGAAACAAAAAAGTAGTGGTCAAAAAGGTATTTCATTTCATCGGCAACACCTTACTATTCCAAATAAACTTGTTAAGATCGTGTTTTAATTGACCCTTTTCCTGTAAGCAAAGTGAGTAGACATTATATAAATTCCAATGATACAGAGTGAGACAGATTTTTGGAGCGCCAAGTTAAAATTAACCAATGAGGGACAGATTACGCATGTGTAGCCGGTTGCATTCTGTCAAAGTGGTTTGTTGTCACAGCACAGTATAGATATCAATCAGTAGAGACAACTCGCTGTTTTTCCTGACCCGTTTTCATGGGTGGTCGTTTGTCTTGTGACCGTATGAGGGCGCACAACGCAAGGTACTTCTCTTTCTTACACATTGGGACATTGAACTGCGGTACTTTTGTTATCTAGTGACGTTAATGCGAATTGTGAAATATTTGAAATTTGGCAGTTTAGTTGCATTGGTTTTGATGATTTAAGGCTGATCTTCCGGTGTAATTATTGCAGTTAAGTGCAATTTTCACAGAGACATTTTAAAAAGCGTTGTTCACGTTTTCATAGGATCATTGTTTACTGTTTATTTTTTTTTTGTAAAAAAATTAAATGTACAGTAGCGGTCATTTCTACGGAACCACTCGATAAAAAGTCAAGTTGGTAGCCCTATCATCTAGTACTTTGCGCCGAACGCGGTTGGTAGCGGTAGTTGATATGGCAATCGAAACTGGCACAACACGAATGTTTCGGTTGCCCTCAAATATGCCGCACTGTATCCCGTGCAGACTGTATGTTCTGTTCATCTATTTATTAAAATAAAATATCTACATTAACAATGGGGCCATCTAACCTGTCAAATTTTTGACACATATGTTTTCCCCCAGAAATCCGTCAAGGTCACTTACACCAAACAAATTTTGAAAATTTACACTAGGGAGTGGTTCTATAGAAAAGATCGCGACTTTACATATATTAGCATTTTCTAATAACGTTGAATTTTACAACCATTTACAGCCATCATGAAAAAGAAATTAATGAAACGTAAAATCGTAATCAGAGAAGCGGGCCACATCTAAATTTCAACATGGCATCCCTGTTATAGGGCGCTTAATTAATTATTTATTATAATAGACTGTGTGGTTTCTAAGACCAACTAGTTATAAAATGTTATTGTTATTACACTATTTTTAAGTCTTTTCCAAAAATTCATTTGCACAAAGTGTAGTAAATTGTGTACACGAATCAATTTTAAAATGAAGCGTTTGTGATCCTTTTTAAATTGGGTGGCGACATCTAGAAATATTTTGGACAACGACCACCGATGACGGCTTAAAATTCAGGTCAAAAAGATCAAAGGTGCCGACACGAGTTGTCCATACTGACTGTTGTCTATACTGTGGTCACAGGCCTTTGCTCTGCTGCCGGAGTGCCGGATACTATTTCCAACGTGGTTTTGAAGATGCGTGCGCACGGAAAGTCACGATGGAAGTTTTACGATCTTACAGGAAAAGGGTCAATAACTTTGAAATTGTTGACATTTTAAATTTGGCGCGATTTTGGGACTAAGCAATATGGCGACTGCCGGCTTCAAGTTTTAGGCCACATAGCCGGTCTATACATATTTAAAGTCTCTGTGTTTAGCCGGGAGTTATTCCGTTCTGCGTTTGCGCAGTTTAACAATTCTTACAGAGTACACTCTGTCCACTGTGAACGTAGTTAAGCATAAGCCAGACACAAACCAAAAACGTAAATTATGTTATGCACTCGTTCTTATGTCTTATGTCTGTAGGGATGCTTGATATGTTAAGTTGGCAGCGCGGGCACTAAGCGAGTGCGCGCTGGGGATTGTGAGAAGAGAGGTTAGACAGTTAAGAGTGAGAATAAAAAGCAGCTACCCCTAAGTGTTATTATTCCGGGTTCTTGGGGCTCTCAGGCACGGCCACACATGGTGTCAGGTGTGAAAACAACCAACGGATAAGTTCGAAAAAGAAACAAACAAGAAAATCCACAAAATGACGGACAACGGCGACGATAAGCAGGAAATCGCTGACCTACGCCAACAACTGAACGTCCTACAACAAATGCTCCAGAATCTGCACTCAACTGCAAAATCAAGCGTAATTAATTCAGTGCCGGCTCCCGAAGCATTTAGTTTCGACAAAAACGAATGGACGGCATGGCTAACGCATTATGAACGCTACAGAATAACGACAAAGTTGGACACAGCAGACGAGAAAGTACAAATAAATAGTCTTTTGCTCCACATGGGCCAGAAAGTCACGAAGATTCTCGAAACGAAAAAGAAAGACGAGTATTCATTCGACACGTACGCAGAGGCGAAACAATTTTTTACTGGCTACTTTGTTGGAACTACAAATATAATTTATGCAAGAGCCAAGTTCAATCGGAGAAACCAAAAAGAAGGTGAGTCCGCACAAGAATATATTACTGCCATTGTTGCTCTAGGTAAAGACTGTAAATACGGACAGTTAGAGGACGAATTGGTTCGTGACCGACTTGTAGTGGGCATACGGGATCAAAAATTATCCGAGTCACTACAATTGACTGAAAAATTAACCCTAGAAATGACGGTAAATAAAATTATGCAAGCTGAGACGATCAAAACAGAAAACCAAGAGCTCAGAGAGGGGGTGCATATAGGCGCTGTCAAGAACAAAAAGCCACAAAAGCAGAAAAGTAGTCGAGAACAAAGGAATCGACCAGAAAAAAAGAAAAACAGAAACAAATGTATGCGCTGTGGTAAAGAACCAAGCCATCCCAGAACAGAATGTCCAGCCAACAACCAAAAATGCAGAAAATGTCGACTGATTGGTCACTATGGGTCTGAGTGCCGAACGAAACGAATTAATGAAAATGTACAAGCAGATCAAAGTAGCACTGACAACAGTGACTATGAGCTTTATCGAGTTATTAAGGTGAACAGAGTGCAGCGATCCAGCCGGTTTCGCATGACTCTCAACTGTGGTGAAATAAAATTAGTCTTTAAACTTGACACAGGGGCTGAGGAATCGGTCATAACCTCAAAAGACTATGAAGAGAAATTAAAAAATCATTACAGATTGAAACCTACTCGAACAGTATTAGCAGGTTTGGGCCAAAACAGATGTCCCGTGCTGGGCAAAATAAAAATTCCCTTAGAAATAGGTGGGAGACAAGAAGTCATTAAAGCCTACGTCGCTGACACGAACGAAAACCTTCTGGGAGAACCAGCTTTGCTGAAACTACAGATCGTACAGCGGTTGGGAAACGAGATAAAAATGATCGATCAAGTGAGGCTAGAAAATAAGCGATCAACCAAAGAAGAAATTCTCGCAAAATGGCCTGAAGTATTCAAAGGTTTGGGGAAGTTACACAACTTTCAGCATAAGATCTGTGTTGAGGAGGGCGCAGTTTCATTCTCCATTGCGACACCCAGGAGAATACCCCTTCCATTAATGAAGCAAGTGGAAAAAGAAATAAACAAAATGGTGACACAAGAAGTGATCGAACGTGTGGACAGTCCAACAGAGTGGTGTGCACCTATGGTGGTAGCACAAAAGAAAAACGGTAAAGTACGTGTGTGTGCAGACTTTACGCAATTAAATCAGTTCGTGAGACGCGAACGGTATCAGCTCCCATCAGTGGACGAAACGCTTGCCAAATTGAGGGAAGCCAAGTTATTTTCGAAATTAGATTTCTCTTCCGGGTTTTGGCAACTGGAAATTACACCGGAATCACGAAAATACACCGCGTTCATAACACCTTTCGGAAGATACATGTATCGAAGAATACCTTTCGGTATAACATCGGCTCCAGAAATATTTCAAAAAACACTGTATGGAATAATACAAGAACTTCAGTCTGACTGGATACACGTGCATGCTGACGATATTCTAGTCACGGGCAGAAACAGTCAAGAACACAATGAAAATTTGGACAAAGTGCTAACAGTAGTGAAGAAACACGGTTTAACGCTCAACAAAGACAAATGTGAATTCAACAAATCAGAAACCTCTTACTTGGGATATGTTGTTGGAGCGGAAGGTATCAAAATTGACCCAAAAAGCATAGCAGCTATTCGTGACTATCCAGCACCCAACAACCCAACAGAAGTCAAACGATTTCTTGGTATGGTAAATTATGTCGCGAAATTTATTAGCAATGTTGCCGAGAAAACCAAGTATCTACGAGAGACGATAAAAAACAGCACGTCATTTGTATGGACAGAAAAACACGAGGAAGAATTCCAGAATTTAAAGGAAACTATAGCATCAGCTCCCGTATTAGCAAAATATGACGTCGACAAACCAACACGAGTCGCAGCCGACGCCTCAGCATTTGGAATTGGAGCTGTGTTGGAACAACAGCAAAATGACGACAACTGGAAACCAGTGTACTTTTGTTCCAAAACCTTAAGTGACGCGGAGCAACGGTATGCTCAGATCGAAAAAGAAGCACTCGCAGCCACGTGGGCATGCGAACGGCTAGAGCAATTTCTCATAGGATCGCGTTTTTTAGTGCTAACGGACCACAAACCGCTGTTAGTGATATTAACGACGAAAGAAATTAATAAACTCTCCAACCGATTACAAAGACTAAGAATGCGGTTGTTAAAGTTTAATTATGATGTGCAATACGTCCCGGGAAAAACATTCCATGTACCCGACGCGTTATCTCGCGCACCTCTACACGAAGGCGACCGCGACGGCGATTCAGCGCTTAAGGACCAGGAAATATATATCAACGCAGTGTTGACAGAACTATCATCGAGTTCCTGCTCAGAAGAGGTGGTACGGAAACATCAGGAGGAAGATCAAGAAATGCAACTATTGAAGAAATTTGTAGTAGAAACATGGCCAGGAAAACCACCTACTGCCGTGACACCATACTTTAAATTTCGTAACGAATTAAAAATCCACAATAACCTAATCTGTTATAGAGATCGCTTAGTAATTCCCAGGGCTCTCCGCAAGCAATGTTTGCGAGTACTACACGATGGACACCTGGGTACGCCCAAATGTCTGGAAAAAGCGAAGACAACAGTTTGGTGGCCTGAAATACGCCGACATCTGAAGGATATGGTTGAAAACTGCGAGACTTGTATCAAGCACCGCCAGCCTGTAGTCGAGCCAATGATCCCTTCCACAGTACCATCCCGTCCGTGGAAAGTCCTAGGTGCGGACCTCGCCTACTACAATGGAAAGAATTACCTAGTGGTGCAGGACTATTACTCGAAATACCCTGAAATTCGCAAGCTGAAAAAACTGACTAGCTTAGAAACAATAGAATATCTCAAGGACATATTCTCGCACCATGGAATTCCGGAAGAATTAAGAAGCGATAACGGTAAACAGTTCGACAGCCTCGAGTTCAGAACTTTCGCCAAGGACTACGGATTTCGATGGGTGAGCAGCAGCCCGGAATTCCAGCAGAGTAATGGACAAGCAGAAAGTGCAGTCAAACTATTGAAAACCATCTTGAAGAAGAACGAGGATCCATTTCTGGGCATGCTGGCCTACAGAAATACTCCCTTATCCTGCGGAGCCTCCCCAGCCCAGCTGTTGTTTGGCAGGCAGTTACGGGACAGGGTGCCAGCAATAAGCAGAAGATTGGTACCAAAGCTGCCAAACCATCAAGCAATTAGGAGAGAAATGGAGGCAGAAAAACAACGACAAAAACATCACTACGATAGACGGCATCGCACGAAAGATAATGCGGAGCTGAAAGCTGGTGATCGAGTGTGGCTTATTCATCGAAAAGAAGAGGGAATGGTGCAGACGCCAGATGAAACACCAAGATCATACTGGGTAAAGACTCCTCATGGCCAGGTCAGAAGAAACCGACAACATTTGCAAAAACTACCAGAGCTGGGTGAAAATCCCCCAAGAAATTCTGAGCCAGAGATCATGTCTTCACCAACCAACAAACAACCAAAAACGCCAACACCTCCCGTCTCTGCGAGACCAAACCGCACGAAAAAACCACCAGGCAGATTTAAAGATTTTGTGATAGATTAAGCCACTTTCTAGTATTATATTATTTAGATACGTTGTTATTTTAATAGTTATATCTTAGTTTTGTAAATCTAGTTTAAAGTAAAGAATAATACAAAAGAGGGGGGATGTAGGGATGCTTGATATGTTAAGTTGGCAGCGCGGGCACTAAGCGAGTGCGCGCTGGGGATTGTGAGAAGAGAGGTTAGACAGTTAAGAGTGAGAATAAAAAGCAGCTACCCCTAAGTGTTATTATTCCGGGTTCTTGGGGCTCTCAGGCACGGCCACACAATGTCCATTGTGAATGGGCAGTTATGTCCATTGTGAATGGGCAGTTATGTCCATTGTGAATGGGCAGTAAGATCTGAATGCTGACGGGAATTCATGCGACCCTACGCAACGCCACCTAGAAACAAGGCCTTGCCACTAAAGAATTGATCTGTCAAGATGGCGTCAATTGACCAGTAAAGTAAGGTTAGAATTTAGAATGCGCGGCAGTTCATAATTCAAAAATTCTACTATGGGTTTCTTATGGGAGCTTGATTTTACAGACAAAATACGCCGCATAGGTAGAAATCTTAACTAGTTCATGCTACAAGCGATAAAGACTGTACAATTATCTTCCTGTTACTAAAGGTTTAACTATATAAAAAGCTTCTGTTAAAGATATATTGCAAATTAAAAACAACGCTATCCATCGAAGTAACGTACATCGTTTCTAACGTCTTGCGCATGAGTGAAACGGAAAATCCAGAAACACTTGGGAAAGAAAAAGAACGCGAATATTTTGCGGTACTAGTGACGTTTAGATCGTGAAAATCCCCAAAATATGACAGTTGATTTCGTATTTTCATCACAACAAACAATCATAATCACAATTTTTGGATGATATATTAGTTCTGTGATATTGATTCACATTGGGTTGTATGTATCTGTGGACTGGTTTTTTTGTATTTGTTATTAATAATGACAGAAAGACATGTGTTAACAATAGGGGCAATTGCCATTTTTTTTTGTTGGAGAAAATTCTTTACAGTCAAATAATGTAGCGAAAGTCAATTGGTATACTGAATTAAATGTGCTTAAAGAGTTTATTTATATATATTGATAAATTCTGTGTCAAGTAAAATTATGACGTATTTTGTTTTATTATGCATAGATATTCCTTAAGAGAGGCAACATGTGAAACCCCAAGAGGTGCATTTGTATATCATCATATGGCAGTGGCGGCTCGTCAGATGAGGCAAGTGAGGCGGCGCCTCACAGCATATGTCTTAAGAACGGATTGACTTAATTTGTAATTAAAAAAGAGCTTTCAATGCATTTTTAGTTACAAAAATATGTTGAAATGGCAAATCTGTTGATGATTTTTTGTTTTTTACGCTTTCTGCTGACATTTTCGGTTGAATACCGTACAATTTATACCCCTTGTTCTTTAACTGAAGCGGCCACAACGTCGGTTCACTTGAACCAACGAAGCCCAATCACAGACACGGATTTCCATGGCTCAGGTGCTATACTCCTATACATGCGTTCGCTCGGAACTGAGGCGATATCTTCGGTGCTTCTCGACCATTTTCGGCGTACTCATTAAACCATTTTCCCATTTATTTTACAAAACGGAAGGGCTGCGGGGTGCGTGGGTAATTAGCATGAATGTGAGTAACAGCCCACGTGTGATGTTTCGTGTTTTTGTCTGTTTCATAGGTACAGGTGAGTGAAAAATGAATCTCGAGTACCATATCGTCAGGTTCCTTCTTGAAACGCCGTTTTCACGGCGAATCGAGCAAGAACGTCGGCAAATTTTACTAAATATCGAGCAGTCAAAACCGTTAATTAATTTAACTTCCATTGATAAGAGACAGAATCGTCAGTAGTACTCCAAGTCTTTTAAATAAACTTGGTACGAAACATATAAATGGCTCTGCCGTAATATTTGTACGATTTAAATAATTTCATCCGAAGTGCAAAGTTACATGAAAGTTCCAAAGTACACATTAAAAATTTCATGGGCCTTTAGAAAGGAACACAACAACTATTCCCGAATCCCTCCAAGAAAGTGGTAGTTTAAACAAAATTTTGACTTGTAAAAACATTGTTGATTAAATGTGTTATGGGTGTTATTATTAATAATATTATTATTATTATTATTATTAAGACCTACCACTGACCCGGAAATGACCGGTATTCGGGCAAGACTTTTATCATTACTAACTAGTAAGACCAAGTAATATGCACTAATCACATTAATTTAATTATTAATATTATTATTGTCAAATTTCTATCATCGCCTCACCACATCAGACAGTCACGAGCCGCCACTGTCATATGGCTACACCTGCCCTACACGGACGTTATAATGTATTGTGGACCAATAATTTGCGTGCTTGAGACGTACATCTGAAGAAAAGTGAATCAGCTGAGGTCCGAGCTGTTGTCTCTGAAAATTCTTTTAATCCCCAAGTCAGCCTAAAAACAGCTAATGTTGAGGTACAACTTCATGAAAGCTTAGGACAAACTGATAGGAGCGAAGCACTGCTTTTGCTATTGGGCCCTGAACTAGAAAGATCTGAAGAAAATCTACTTCACAGTGTCGAAGAACTATTAGTGTCCGAGGACTATTTTAATGGCCCATCAAGAAAACAGTTTGTGGGTCAGTTTTTCACCAAAAGTGAATCAGATTTTGCATTAGGAAGTGCAATTTTTTATTGTAAAATACTTTTTTTTTGTTTTGAAATAAATTGTTCTTTAAATTGTGATTTTTTTTTTAATGGGTGTTTCAGACCCAATTCGTACTAAAATGAGAGTGATTTTTACTTGTACATGAAAGGTTTAATCCGGAATGCTAAGTTTTTCCTTTTCTAGCAAAAATGTGTGAAAAGAAAAAAGCTTGGGATTGATGATGATTCTTAAATCAAAATTTGGCAATTGATTGAAAACATTTGCAAATATGAGATCTCCTTTATGTATTATTTTAAATTCACAGCCGTATCTGTAGCATCTGAAAATCAAAGCCATTTATGTGGAGGGGGAATTCAATGGCAGTATGAACCACTGTACGACATACGTTCGACGCAAATGTAGTGGTAAAAGTTGAATTTAAATATTTATTAAATACTACCGGTTCCGTTCATGTTTGGTATCAAGATCAACAGTAAAAATATCAGTCTTAATGGTACAGGTAGTGGGATATATAAGAAAATTACTTTAATGGTACAATTTAAGCGTTAAAGTGACGCCTCGATTTCACCCATAAGGATTACACGGGGAACTGAAATACGGGTCTCGTGTTATGAACTGAGTTCAAATTTCGCGCGTCATTCACTTTACTGGTCAATAGTAGGTTTCTAGACAGCGTCAACCCATCGCCGTCAAGCTGCAGCTGCGCAAAAGCAAGATTTTTGAATTTGAAATTGTGGTATATTTTTATTGTATTTGTTTTCTTTTGTGAATAATTGTTTTTCGTTTTGTGTTTTTGTGTATTTGATTTGTTACTCGTTGTAATTTTAAGTGAACAATGCCTTTTAAGTGTTGTGTCAATCAGTGTAAAGACCAGAAAACGTTGTTTTCCTTTCCAAAAGAGGAAAGTCGGAAAAACGAATGGCTACACCGATTAGGCCGTAAGGATTTGCTGAATAAAAATATTAAAAATTATAGATTACGGTACAAGAGAAGCGTTAATATAAACTTACAAATGATCAAATGGAATATTTATTATTATTAGGTATGTGAACTTCATTTTCAAGAAGGGGATGTAAAAAGAAGTGAAGAAGTTTATAGTGAGGAAACCGGCCAGTTAATGGCAGTACCCTTAGATCGCCCTCATTTAAGAAAAGGTGAGTTTTCGATAAAACTTTCCATAACCAAAATTTTCCAAAATCCATTTTCTGCTCTTAGAACCAACCTAATCTCAAACGTTCATCTATTCCTCAATATTTCCTTATTTCTAGATGTAACACCTATTTCCCTCCCTTCAAGATCATCCTTTCAAAAAATTCCTCCAAAAAGAATTTCTCCAGAGAGAAAACGACAGAGGCTGGAATGCGAAATACTACAGTCAGCAATCGCAACCAGCATTGCCTCTGAAGAAATATATTGGAAGGAGAGAACCTTTTCCAATATTGCTGATGTGACTAATTTTTTGACAAAACATCCCCTATCAGATTGGACCGCCTCATTTAAGCCCGAAGCAATTTTTCTGTTTTTCATTTTGGAAGATGCTAATTCTTCCGAGTTAAAGTGTGGCTTGAAAATTTCAAACGAATTGAAATTAATATGATTACATGGTAGTGTTGAAAGCAGCATTTTAAATTTTTTCTCGCCTTTGACCAATGCAGTTCAGTTAGAAAATGGACTAAAGGAAATTGCAAAATCATTGACTGACCCAATAGAAAAGGGTGTTGATGAAAAACTGAACTTAGTTAATAAAACATTAAATAGTTTGTTGTCTGAATTGCCACCAGAGACACAAAATACAATAAAATTCATAACTGATCAAGTGAATTTATTGAAAACTTCAAAAAACCGACACAGATATTCATGGGAAACTGTTTTATTTTCTAGTTTAATACACTCAATTTCGCCACATTGTTATAAGTTTTTACAAAATTCAGGAAATTTAATACTTCCATCTTCAACAACAATAAGAAGAGTTTGTTCAAAATTTTCTGGAGATCCACAATTAGAACAGCACAATGCCCACTTTCTTCATTATATAAAAATGAAACAGCAATTCCTAAATGAAAATGACAAAATTGTTGCAATATTATTAGATGAAATTCATATCAAACCATATATGGACTACAAAGGTGGTACTGTTGTGGGGAAGTCTTACAACAGCGCAGATTGTGCTACTACTGCTCACGTTTTCATGTTAAGTGCAATACGATCAAGTTATAAAGATGTTGCACATACTTTACCAGCTTGTAGATTGACGGCCGAAGTTTTGCATGGTTTTCTACAAAAAATTATATTAGAATTAGAAAACATGGGCTTTAAAGTAGTAACTGTGGCCACTGATAACAACGCCATAAACAGGAAGGCAATGAGCTTCTTTTCAAATCCACCACAAGTTTGTGAGAGCTATAAACACCCTGCAGATAATGACCGACCACTTTTTTTCATTATTGACACAGTGCACATTTTGGAAAACATCCGGAACAATTGGCTGAACCAAAAAAATGGCCAAATAACGGTATATCCCGATTTTGATGACTTTTCCATAAAAAGGGAAGCACGGTTTGAGGCACTAAGAACTTTACATCTGGTAGAAAAAGATAATCTGCTCAAGTATGGTTATACACTGTCCTTGAAGGCACTTTTTCCCACTACAATTGAGAGACAAAATGTAAAACTTGTTCTTCAGGTGTTCAACCAATCGATCATAACAGCTCTCAGACAGTTTGGGCCTAGAAAAAAATTGATAAGTTTTGAAGACACTGCCATTTATCTACAAATTTTTTGGCAATGGTGGGATATTGTCAACACAAAAACTTTATTAAAGGACAAAAGATCTAGAAACATCTTCCAAGAACCATTGACAAAAAACTCAACCCAAATTTATGAGTTCTTAAATAAATTTACATTGTGGCTGGATCACTGGAAAACGTTTGAAGATGGCAAATTAACAAAAGAAACCCATCATGCCATATCTCAATCTGTGTCTGGACTGATCAAACTTTCAGAATATTGTCTACATCATCTAGATTTTAATTTCTTCCTTTGTGGAAAAATTCAAACTGATAAGTTGGAGGAGCGGTTTGGAAAATACAGACAATATTCAGGAAGCCACTATCAAATTAGTCTTCGGCAAGTGCTGGAAAATGAGAAGAAAATTAGGATGCAAAGTCTTGCACCTTTGTTAATTAAATCAGAGAACGTTCACCTGCAAATCTCTGCACAAGTGCACAAGATGTACTCAACTCTAGTACCAGTGCTGACGATAACGATATTAAAGGCTATGATGGTTCTGCTTTTTTCTTTGAAGCTCTTGTGAACAACAGCGACTTAGATGAAATTCCAGATTCTACTTGGCCCATTCTAACATTTATTGCGGGCTATGCTTCGTACGTCGCTAAAAAGAAATTTACTTGTGGTTACTGTGAGGAATTTTTAATTACCAATAATAATAGACTACCTTTTGAACACCTAGACTACAGCTTAATTGATGTCAGCGATAGAGGTGGTTTATGTTATCCCACAGATGTTGTGACGATTTGTGCATACACCTACAAAACCGTGGAAAAACTTTTAGCGAACGAAGAACTTTTTTTGTCTGAAATAAACCAAAAACAATTTGTTCGAAATGTGACATTTGAAAACATGTCAGATACTGACTTTTTTTTGGGGCACAACTGTCAAAAACACGATACATTTGCTATAAAAAAGATTATAATCAGTTGCACGACCAACATTTTGCTAAACAATTACTGCAAAAACAAAAATAATGTAAATATAAAGACACAACTAACCTCTTTGAAGAGAGGTAAAAGACATTAACAACATCAGATTTTGCCGAACTATTTGCTGTAACTCCAATTATCCGGTAATTTTATGTCATTTGAAGCGTATAATCTAAATAAATACTTTTCTATTTCTTGCAGTAACATTTTATGCGGCTTCGACGTCGAATTTTCCAAACGTAAACAAACCTTCTATTTCCGCCATCTTGTTTCTGCGCACAGGCCTTGTTTCTAGGTGGTGTTGCCCTACGCAGGTAAAATATAGCGTTGACGGGAATTCGGGTTAGAGATTAAGTTTATGGTCGGACCTGACGGGCGTTAATGTGCGCCCATTTACTTACATACCAAGCGGAAATGACCGCAATAAATACACTTTTTCCCAATGTTTCCTAAAATCCTTTACCTGTATCTACTATTGTTCTATAGTGAACCAAGAGCTATAAGGTTATATGGCCATCATAAAAGTAGTTGACCGCAAATAAATACCCCCTTTGTGTGGTTCGCACTAAGCTTACCGGCTGGCAATAAATCATCTTTTAAACATTTCTTGCTCATATTTAACAGGGCCGGCTTTCAAAGCGAGTGGTTATTTCAGAACCCTCAGCGGCTGCAGGTAGTAAAGAAATAGTGGAGTGATGGATTTTCATATTTAGTGAAAGCCGCCCCTGAACGAAACCACAAGAGCCGGTCGAGCTGCAGTGGACACGTTATTTACGACCCTAAAACGTTTTCTATTGTAAACAACTTAACTTCGACACAATGGGATGATTTTATGATGGCCATATAACCTTATAACTCTTGGTTCACTATACTAAGCTTTGTTTTCATTTCATATTCAATCAGCTCTCCAGTCGAACGAACCAAATAAACAATAATAAGTATTTGAATCACTATAAGATACACACAATAATTACAGTAAGTACATAAAAGTGATTTAATATTTCAGTGCTAATAAAAGTAGCTATTGATAACAGAATATGGATAGCCGTTTATTAATTAATTAACCTTGGTGGAGAAGTTTCCGATCTTGTATGACAAAAAAATAAAAGATTTCAAAGATGCGAATAAACGAGAAGACGTTTGGAAGGAAATAGCGACTGCCATGAATGAATCGGTGGATGATTGCCAACGGCACTAGAAGAACATACGTGATCGCTATGGACGAGAACGGAAAAAACTTCAGCATTCTGGGGATTCGGACAACGACGAACCCGTGTAGTCACTATACAAATTGGAGACATTTTCTTGAAGAGCACGTAAAACCCAGAAAGACTAGTAGCAATTATAGAAAAACTCCCGAAAAACCATACAGTGTTAGTGCTAACTCTAGCAGCGATAGCGGTACATCCACACTATCCCTGTGAGATACAATGTTAACTGTTGTCAATGATACCGAGGTAGAAGCCAGAATTGTAACAAGTCGATCCATTGGGGGCGGTAGAAGAATATACTCAGCTTGCAACCTCATCAGTGGCAGCACCAAGTACACCAACTACACGTTCTCCACGTCCAAAGAACGGCAACAAGGGCAAACAAAAGAAATCTAGAAGCACAGATTGGGATGGCGGCGGAATCGTTGACCACATTTTTAGAATTTCGTAAGAAACAGTCATCTGATGATGCGTTTGGACAATATGTACCTCTGACATTACAGCAATTGAATAATAAAATTAAAAACAGGGTAAAAATGGACATTGAGGAGAAGTACGAAAATGATGAAATGAAAATTAATAATTATACACAATAAATGCAATGTAATTTGTTGATAAAGTTAAAATTAAAATAATTTAGATTGTTTTTAGTGATCTATTACAAAATAAAATTTGATACATATTCACCCACAATCATATTGCCATCGCACTTCACCTGAAGGCCTTAAAAAATAATGGCTTAGTGTATCCCTTAAGTGAAGTGCCCTTTGTGTTGCAACGTTAGCACTCGACGATAATTGCGGACGTATAGTGCTGTGCGCTAAATCTATTATCGAGGTACGTACTGTTTGAATTATGTTAGATTTCTGTTTATTTATTGCATAGAATTGTATAGGAGTATTGTTTTGCATCGGAAAAGATATGCGGCTCAGATTTAACACGACTGATTACACAGCGATTATGTACAAAATAATTCCGGTGTAACTTAGCTGGACTCTGTCTTGATTGAACTGGCTGAATAATAATTGTTTCCGAAGGTGGCCTCTATTTAAAGCCATACTTCCCTACTAGAGATTGCCTATCGCGACTTCCGCTTCCAGGCTCTCCTCGACCGGCCGCCGCCACCAACGATGAGTCATCATCGCCGTACATACCGCAAAGGGTGCCGAACAAGAAAAACTCACTCAGACAGAGCAGACAACTAAAAATGACGAAAAGAGTACATGGCTCGCAAAACAACGCAGGCCAATTAAACGAGCCCTAAAAAAGGGGAAAATGGGATCTCTCTAGGGTGATCAAATTGTCAAGGTGGCTGCCCGATTTGGATCCATCTTCTGTTCTGGATTCTCAACAAGTACGACTTCGGCAGATATCAAGAATTTCGTCAGCAAGACATGTCCTGAACCTACTTGCGAAAAACTTCCCCCAAAACATCCAGAACTGTACGACAGCTTCAAAGTATCGATTTATTCACACCATATGGACACAGGTCCGAAGGAAAATTTCTGGCCTGAAGGAATTTATTTCAATCAACCCAAAAATTTGATGGAAATTTGCTATGTAAATATATAGTCAATAAGACTTAAAATCAATATATTAGAATTAAATTTTGCAGACAATCCTTTTAATATAATCTGTTTCAGTGAACACTGCCGGAAATGGAGATCTTTACGCTACTTGATTACAATGTAGCTAACCATTTTTGCCATAAAGGTGGTTTTGGAGGTGTTGCAATTATGGTAAAGAAGCATATAAGGTAATCACAATTAAGGTTATCATCTTTCACTAAAGAAAATGTTCTTGAGGTAACGGGGATACGACTACAGGATGCTGAGGTAAATATCATTACCATTTGTTAGTTTTATTTTTAAGTTAGTTTTATTCCACTTAAAAATAAAACTAACAAATATTGTTTACAAAAAAGATGGACTACATCAAACGTAAAAAAATCATCACAAATCCTAAAAGAATTATTTATAGA
This sequence comes from Zophobas morio, assembly GCF_036711695.1. Classification (NCBI taxonomy): domain Eukaryota; kingdom Metazoa; phylum Arthropoda; class Insecta; order Coleoptera; family Tenebrionidae; genus Zophobas; species Zophobas morio. Next base: position 15,095,025 of record NW_026972111.1, read on the forward strand.
AACAAAAAATGGGAACGAGGGGACCAAAGAGATGTATAAATATTATAAAAAAATACATAGACAAAATATCCAAGAAGCTAAAAAAAATTATAACAATTATTTATTACAAACGTCAATGAATAAAAATAAAACAGCTTGGCAGATAAATAGGCAAAAATAAAATAAGGAAAACGCAAACTGAATTAAACATAGATGGACAAATAACAAGTGACAATCACAAATGTGCCAATAAATTAAATTCTTACTTTAATAATATAGCAAATGAATATATTTCTTTCAATAAAAATTCAGCACATCCTAACAACTTTGTAAATCCTAATAATAATACATTCTTTTTAGAACCTATTTTGGAAAGTGAAGTAATTAATACCATATTTGGCCTTAAAAACAGCGTTGCATGTGGACCAGATGAAATAAATTCTATTATAATAAAGCATTGCGCTAAAGAAATAGCAGAACCATTCACATGTATAATCAATAATTCATTTTTATCGGGAAAATTTCCGGATTTACTAAAAATTATTAAAATTACACCTGTTTTTAAGAAAGATGATCCAACTATAGCTACAAATTATAGACCAATATCAGACTTAAATTGCTTCTCCAAAATCATCGAAAATCTTGTTGCAAAGAAATTAACACATTTTTTAAATAAATTTGAACGCTGTCATCCACATCAGCATGGATTCACAAAAGGTAAGTCAACATCAACTGCAATAATAGATTTTCTAGATAATTTATATACAAATATTGACAAACAAAAATTGTGTAAGCATTTTTTTAGATCTAAGGAAAGCCTTTGACTTCGTCAATCACAACAGATTGCTTAAAAAATTATGGCATCATGGTATTAGAGGAATTGCATTGCAATGGTTCAAGAGTAACTTCCAAATGAGACAGCACTATGTGGAAATAAATGAAATTAAATCAAATACTTTATATATGAAGGATGGGGTGCCACAAGGGTCCGTCTTAGGACCCTTGTTGCATCTCAGCTACATATCAGATTTTAAATGTAGTAATTCTGTAATGTTTGCTGACGACACGTCTATTCTGGTCTCTGTTGATAAGACAGACAACATTTCACAGACTGCGAGTAACACAATAATTGTGTTGGAAAAATATTATCTTCACAATTATCTACACTTAAATAACAAAAAAAACCACTTCCATAGAATTCAACAACTCGCATAGAAAAAGAGATTACAGTTTATTAATTAAATCCAGTGCTGGCTCAATAAAACAAGAAAACAACATGAAATTTTTGGGCGTTATAATACACAGTACACTTAAATGGCAGGCTCATATAGATGTTCTATGTAAAAATGTATTATTTTGGATGCATGTATTCTAACGTGACCATAATTTACGAATACGAATCCGGGACACATGGTATTCATTCATAATGTGCAGTGCGTAATAAATAATGGGTATGAATTAAGAGTCACAGTAACTAAAACACTTAAAAAAAAATGTAAACAATAAGACAATTAATGAACAAAAAAGTTTAATATTCTAAAAAAACAAAAAAAAAAGAGGATACAAAAACGTTTCACATTTAAAATATTAAGCAAATAACTTTACAAATATTTATCGGAACTATGTACTTGTTTTAACACCTCGACATTTGAACGAATGCGATCATATAACTCTTCGCATGTGCCATTCCAGTGGCGGCTCGTCAGGGGAGGCAGGGGAGGCAGTGCCTCCCCTGGAAAAATTGACTATTAGTTTTTGTTGTAATATCTGTTAACTTCAACTATATATTTTAAAGATATAGCAAATAACTTTTATGGAACACTGTGATTTATTAAAACGCGTTTTGGTAACACTGTGATTTATTAAAATGCGTCTTGGTAACATATTTTGAAGTACGCGCTTTCGAGAGGAATAAGCGCTGATCATCGCCGTGTAGGCCAGCTTCAGATGGAGGCATGCCTCAGATAGACGGATATCTTCAGTATGATTAGTCAGTGGTGCTAATATGTTTTTGAGAAAGACAGTAGTCATCAGTGCTTTATCAAAGCGCCAGCGGAGGCACCAACGCCTACCGTCCTTAAGCCAATCAGATCGAATTTTTTAATCTCACGGTGAAACTGCACAATGCTGAACAGGGATGCTGAAAATGCATTCAGCATCCCTGTTCAGTGTGCATTTAGTTGTGCATTAATTAGACGCGAGAAAAGGTGTTCGCTGCATGTGCATTGCCAAGATTATGTATTAAAACTTTTAAGTTAACTTGAAAACAGTAGGACAACGAAAATGTCAGTTTTGCAATGCTGATAGCAACATAAGAATCTATAATCTCCAGAATTTCTCATAAAGTTTAAATATTTAAGCACGGTTTTCTTACGATGAACAATTGTATGTCAAAGATTTAGAACTTCTCATCCAGATATGAGCAGAACTTTATTAATTAATTGATTAATATATTCAAATCAGCCCTAGATCATATGAATTAATATTTAATGCTAATAAAGCAAATTCTGTAGTCTTTACACCTTCTCATTCGTTTGTGGGAAGCAAATAAATGTTTTTTATTCGAGAAGTGTACCCATATAGAGATATGTTACTGACTCAGAGCTATTTGTATTGTTTTCATAAAAACTAATAAACAATCTGGCTTTTAACAAAAGTAATTGCCAACATGTTAATTTTTACCTGCTGATTTTGAAACGAAATTGTTGCCTCACCTAACGAAAAGACCACGAGCCGCTACTGTGCCATTCATATTATATTTCACAAGTAACTGTTAATTGGGTCTTTTCTGTAGTCCATATTTTGTTCATTAGTGAAAATATTCGTTCTGTGGGGGCATTTGTTCCGGGCAAACAAAAGGCAAATTCAATTATTTGCAATATATTTTCGAATGGAATATTTTCCGATTTGTGATGCTTAAATATTTCTGTCCATCTAAGATACGACGATGTCCTGGCCTCATTCTATTCACAATTTTTTTGCTGGCTTGCGTACTGTTGAACATATCTGACTTCATCAAATAATTGATTTTCGTCAATCTTAATTCCTTCCACCATTTTTGTTACAAAAGCAAAACTTTTCTGAACCTGGGACCATACAATTTCTTTTTTTAAAAGAGACCATTCCAGATGTTTTATGGGTTCAAAATGAGCGGCCCATTGATTTAAATATTTAAAACAATTAGCGTAAAATAAATTAATATGTGATTCAAACCAAGTCGATTGATTTCACCGTTTTCTTCTAATTGCCGCAAATTGTCTCTCAAAATTAAAGGAAGAAATTTATGCTTTTGCCTTTCTGTCAATTTCCATAACAGTGACGTTATCGCCCTCAATACACTTAATTGAAGACGAAAATAAGGAGGCCTGGTTGTGTATAAATTTTAACCACAGTTCTAATGATGGAGTCTCAAAAAAGGTTTTTAGAACTTGAGGACATTTCTCCAATGATAAAAAAAAAGATTTTAAAGGTTCAAATAGCTTTTTCTATCGCTGGCAAAAGAGCTAACCATCTTGTTTTACTATAACCCAACAGTTTTTGATATTCAGTTTCTGCTTCTTCACAAAACTCTTTTAATGACTCAACCCTCAAAGTAAATATACTAAAATGCTTATACAAATTCACAATAATATTTTCAATATCTACAGGCAATAGGTCACAGACTGTTTGAATTGCATTATGAATAATGTGAGCTGCGCATCCAACTCCAATTATTTTCCGTTTGAATTTTTTTTCTAGTTTCGCAAAAATGTTATTAGTGCCTTTCCGTTTTAAACCACCAAAATTAGTGTTTGCATTATCGGCACACAATCCTACAAGTTTACTTGCTAAATTATCCTTCTCAAGAGTTTCTAATAGCGATGTAAAAATTAGCTCTGAGGTTTCTCCTGGCAAAGACACGAAGTCTAATAACTTAGTTTGCATACCATCATTTATATCAAAAAATCTTACTAAAGTAGGAAAACATTTTATGGCTTGATGGGTAGATGCATCTGAGTAAACTGAAATAGAGTGTACCTGTGACAATTTATTATTTAACTCATTTCTGCACAATGGAGCCAAAACTTTTTTTATTATTGCTTCACACTTTGTTCTTTTACATGTAAACTTTTTTTCATATATTTTTTGTATGTACGTACAATCCATGGATCGAAAGCTTTGATTGTGTTTCACTGTGTGAAATGAATAAATTGCTTCTGCTGCAGCCAATTCTTGTTCTTTTAAACCAAATTCAGTTTTTCTAAAAAAATTGTCGATGGTTGATGAAGAAGCAGCAGCTTTCAAAATATTTTTATGTTTTGTCGTCCCGAAATGGCGAGTGATGTCATTTCTGCCCCCAAAGGCTATTGAAAATTCACTTAAACATTTCGTACAATATACGTTGGTATCCAATGCACATTTCTTTAAGAACGGATACTCTTTTTTCAAATCTTCCGTGAATTTACATTTTCGTTTTGGAGCGAGTTTTGGAGGCATATCGATGGTTATTAAAGTCAATCTAAGTACAAGTATATATTGTGACGGTTTCTGAAAATCAAAGAACTTTTACTTAAGGTAAATGTACCAAATGCTGACACTCCCCCAAAAGCTGACACCCCGAAATGTGAATTTAAATATTAAGAGGCCCTCTATTAATCAGTTATCAAATCTACATCAGAAATATTCTTTAAATATTCCTATTTCGTACAGTACAAAAAGTTTTCTCTAATACCGACTGTAACTGTCATTTGACAGTAATGGTAGTGTGCGCGCGCCGATTCCCGCGAAATTTATCCAAAATCTTATCAGGTAAGTTAAGAAGCCTGCTTTGTCTGCTAAGTATAATTAGCTTAAAAAAACGCATGAACAATTTGCTATTACTGATATCTTATAGTATAAAAGTAGTGTTGTCAATGTTGGTCTTAAAACTACCATTAACGTTTATATTTTTCTTAAAACAGTATGTGTCAGATATAGGAACAGAAAAAGTCTACATTTCGTAAAGCTGACATAAAGTGTCATACTTACGAACTCAGTTTTTCAGGTGTGCGTATATCTGACATGCCTGTACTTTATTGGTAATATATTTGTAAAAAACATAAAATGTTATTATCATTCAGAATGGCAATGCGAAAAAATCTGAAATACAGTGAAGACTCAATGAGGCAAGCCCTCCATGACGTTAAATCCGGAATGCCTGTTGCTAGGGCAGCAAAAAAATATAATGTTCCGAGAATTACTCTGTATTATAAAAAAATGGGAAAATATCCAGAAGACAGAAGAATCGGTGCCCCAACAGTTTTAACTGTTGCAGAAGAACAAGCGCTTGTTAAGTGGTGTTTCTTTTTGAGTGATAGGGGATTTCCCGTCACCAAGAACCAGTTACTTGACAGCGTCCAGCTGCTAATAAAAACAATGAAAAGACCCAACCCATTCCAAAATAATCGCCCAGGGAGACACTGGTACGAATTATTTTTGAAAAGGCACCCAAGAGTATCTTCCCGAACGCCTCAAAATTTGACCAGTAGCAGAACGAATGTCACCGAAGAAAATATTAGACACTGGTTCATCGAAATCACAGAATATTTTATTCAGAATGATTTAATGGATGCAATGAGCGATCCCACACGGGTGTACAACGCTGACGAAACAGCATTTTTTTTATCTCCGAAAGGATCAAGAGTTTTGGTCCGAAAAGGGCAAAAATCAGTATACAGTTTTGTGGCTAATGACGAAAAGGAGTGTTTAATTTCTTTAATAAATGGTAAGTTTGGGGGAAAACTAAAATATATTTTGTGCACTTCTTTGTTTTCTAGCTAATGCAGCTGGTAAACTTGCTCCTCCCATGATTTTATTTTCTTATGAAAGAATACCTGCTGCAATTTCATCTTTAATGCCAACAAATTTTAGTATCGGCAAATCAGAAAGTGGTTGGATGACGGGGGAAACTTTCTATGAATATGTCACAAACATATTCTACCCATGGCTTGTCGAAAACAACATTAAATTCCCAATCGTATTTTTTGTAGATGGTCATGTGTCACATTTAACATTATCTTTAAGCAATTTTTGTAAAGAAAAAAAAATTGAACTTGTTGCCCTTTATCCAAATGCAACGCATTTATTACAACCTATGGACGTTGCTGTTTTTCATACATTAAAACAAACATGGAAAACTTCAGTCCACAACTGGAGAGTCTCACATTCTTATGAAAAAATTAAACGTGAAGATTTTGCACCTTTACTTCATGAAACTCTAAAGAAGACATGTTTAGTGGAGACTATTCAAAATGGATTTAAACGGTGTGGCTTATATCCTCTAAATCCTGATGCTGTGGATTATACGAAAATTAAAAATGTATCAGATATTAGTAAACAGAGTGATGATAATTTAAATAATGGCAACCTCGACGGTTATGATGTCAACGGTTGTCTCCAAATTATTGAAAAAATAATTGGATCTGAAAAAACTCTAGAATTTAAGAGCTTGGCTTCAAAAGAATGGAATGGAAACATTGAAGATGCTTCTTTATACCGGTTGTGGATGTCACTAAATGATAGCCTCGTAGGAGATGTTGCTGAAGAAAGAAATCTCCAAGAATCAAATGAACAAAACTTGCAGGATAGATTCCAAACAGATGCTCAAAGCTTGGAAGGGTATGGAAGTCCAAAAACGGATGAGCAGTTACTTTTAGAAGCGGAGCAAATGGAAAATTTTATCGATAATTTGGAAATTCCTAAGGATCTACCAACTTCGTCAAATTGTTTAGATGTTCCTTCTCCGTTTAAACAATGTTTATTTTGGCCTGCTACACCAAAAAAAAAAGATGGGAAACGTAAACCAAAAGAAAAAATCCCATCCGTCGCAACATCATTTCAATGGCAAGAATATCATAAGAAAAAGAATGCAGAAAAGAAGAGGAAAGAAGATGAAAAACTAGAACGAAAGAGAAAAAGAGAAGAAAAAGCATATTAAAAGAAGGCAGTAAGAACCAAAGAAAAACGGGAAAATTAAGTCCAGACCAACAAGATTCCGAAGAAAATACAAGCCAATGCCTAGATACTTTAAATATTGGTGACTACGTCGTTGTAGAGTATAATAAAAAATACTTTCCAGGTTTAATATTAAATGTTGACGAAGGAAACTTGTCCAAATACCACGATGACGATTTGTACAATTTCCAAATTTCAGCAATGGAAAAAAGCGGATGTTCTGGATGGCGATGGCCCAAAAGAAAAGATGTTTTGTGGTATAAATTAGAGGATATAAAACAGTCCATTTCTAAGCCAGTATTAATTAATAATAATAAGAGAGGGCTTTTTGCAATCCCAGAAATGGATAAATATATTTAAAGATTACCATGTTATTAATGGATTAAGTCCAAATTATTTTCATCAAGTTATTTGCAAGTTTTGTATTTTTTGAGTTATTAAAAAAGTACCATATTGAAATAATTGTTTTTTTTTTTATTAAAAGTGCTATGTCAGCATTAGGCACATATGAATTCAGTTTTAGGCGCATTGTCGGTAGGTGGGTGTCAGCTTTCGAGACATTAGCAAACTAAACTTGATGTTAAGTTTTTATTAATATTTTAGACTTTTTTAGATAAATATATGTATACCCTATTTTCTAAAGCTTATAAAAATGTAAGTACACGTCGTTTTTATGCTGGGTCAATATATTAAGTACTTTGTCCTCATTTAAACACTCACTATTTCTAATTGTGTCAGCTTTTGGTACAATTACCTTACCTCTGAAGAACCAAAAAATATGAACTGGAAAAGCAAGACACGATTAATTATAATTCAAAAAATGTTAGGTTTCGCAGTTCTAATAGTGACACAACCACACAAGAGAACGAAGATCCAAGAAAAGTATAGAGAGTAAATGCGCATCTGTTGAAGACAATGGGTAGGGATATATGATTGAAACGGCTTGATTGTTTTTCGCGGAATTCTTGGCAGTAGCAAGAATTGCCGGAAATTTATAATCTGAACCTAAAAACTTAATGAAACAGCTTCATTGCTTTTTGAGGAATTCTGGAAAAGCAGCAAAAAATACCGGAAATTTTAAATTTAGAAACAGAAATATAAAAAAAAAATTTCAAAAATCCATTTTTCTTTAAATGCGGGACATTTTCCGGGACGATAATAATCCGGGATTGCATGTCTAAAAACGGGACAGTCCCGCGCAATCCGGGACGAATGGTCACTTTAATGTATTTACAAATACAATATGCGGTCAAGGATAATTCGGCGCGGTCGACTTGGCGCGAGACATTTTGGCGCAAAGCCAACTTGGCGCAGGGACACTTTGGCGCAAGCCATCTTGACGCGGGCCATTTTGCAGCGTAAAGTCACTAGATATATAAAGTACCGCAATCATCCGCCATTTTCGGGCAAAACTACCCGCCAATTTTAAAATTTTGCAATTTTAAATGCTATCCAATTTAAAAACAGTAAGAATCCAACTTGAAATTGGGCTCTACAGCATTTCCAATTGTATTCTAGAGAAAAGATGAAGTTGATTTCAGATAATAGTTATAACTTGTAATTTAGATTAATCAGTTCTATTTCAGAAAGCATCAACTGAAATTCAGATTAACTAATAGTTCTATTTCAGAAACCGTCAGTTGAAATTCAGATTGCATCAAATGTAATTAATATAATTGTTAGCCATTCCCATTTTCATCAGAACAGGGTCTACCATTTCATAACAATAATTGATTTCTATCATGTTTCTAGGCATAGTTATTTCTTATTTACATTTATTACAACTGTGAATTTATGAAAAATGAATTTGATTAATAAATAGTGCGGTTTTGGTATTGGAAAAAGATTACGGTGAGACATTAAACATTATATAGAAAGTATTTTTTATATATTTACATATATATACATATATATATTTCTCACCACTTGGTAAACAAAATAATCTTATACCCGTTGCACTATTGCTTTTATATCCCAATATATAACAACCAGACATTTTTATAAAGTAGATAACCAATTTTTTAATGAGATTTATTCATCAAACCACCTAACAACTACCTAACTACGTCAAATTCGTCGACGATACCTGACATTTTACAAATCAGCTGACATATCGCCGCCATTTTTGGGCAAAAATCGTACCATCTCTTTTCAACACATTGGTACAATGGATTGCGGTACTTTATATATCTAGTGACTTTATTGCAGCGGATGAACCAACGCCACCTAGGTGGAACTCGCACCAAGAAAAATAGATATAAATATACAAAAATTGCAGCCGTTGTTAGCATAACCTAATTTTTATAGTCACCAACGCGTGGAGGGGTAATGTCGACTTTTTAATGGACACACGGGCGCTTCGCGCCCTGCAGTAACGAAACTTCAGCAATATTTGCGGAACGGGTGTGACCTTGGGAGCCCGTTCCCGGGAAACACGAATATTCAAATATTTCGTAGCATTCGTATGTGATTCATATAATACTAATAATTGTACACAAAAATAAAAATGGTTGGCATGTACTAGTGACATTGACCATTTTTTTTTTTCTTATAAATTATTAATATATTCAAGCAAAACATTTTTATTCAATTTTGACGTTTTAAACTATTAGCGTAGGGAAATAATGGAGCATACACCACAAACTTAAAACATATATTTAATTATGTAAAACAGAAACAAGTAACTAAGCCCGCTCGGAACCATGGTCTCGTTATTATTGATACATATTTCGCGCCTTCCGATTTGCGGAGCGCCTTTGCTCGTCATCGGGTAGATGGTGGAGACTTCCGAAAGTAGCCGACAATTTGGCGGGCAAATCGAGTATTTGTAACAGTCGGCCACGCTACAGTTAGTCTGCGTCCTCGCAGACCACGTACAGTGTTTGCTTACTGTGAACAAATCGTGTATTAGTGCTTTAGCCAATACGGATAAATTAGGCTTGTGTTAGTATAGGAAAGGATAATCTCATCGGCAAACAATATCGCCTTATAACCATCTACCTATCATGGTTGTTTCATTTGGAGGCAAACATTATAACCTCAGGCAAACATGATTGCCTTGCAACCATTTACCTAACATAGTTGCTGCATGTGCAGGCAAACATTATCACCTCAGGCAAACATTACTGCCTGGCAACCATTTACCTAACATAGTTGCTTCATGTGAAGGCAAACATTATCGCCTCAGGCAACCATTATTGCCTTGCAACCATTTACTTAACATAGTTGCTTCATGTGAAGGCAAACATTATCACCTCAGGCAACCATTATTGCCTTCCAACCATTTACCTAACATAGTTGCTGCATGTGCAGGCAAACATTAACACCTCAGGCAAACATTATTACCTTACAACCATTTACCTAACATAGTTGCTGCATGTGCAGGCAAACATTATTGCCTGGCAACCATTTACCTAACATAGTTGCTTCATGTGAAGGCAAACATTATTGCCTTGCAACCATTTACCTAACATAGTTGCTGCATGTGAAGGCAAACATTATCACCTTAGGCAAACGTTATTGCCTTGCAACCATTTACCTAACATAGTTGCTCTCTTGAATCATTCTTAGTTCGTGTGATAGCGCTATCATTCTCCTCCTCATTTGATTCCTCACTCGTTTCATCACTTGAAACCTTCGTAGAGAAAGGTTTCATATGATCTAGAGCAGAGACCCCCTTCTGACAGATCGATATGACCCAGGTAAGTCCTCAATACAATACCTGTCATGAGGCAAAACTTTTGTCACCACATAAGGTCCACTACATTTGGCCAATGTCTTTTTACTCTTCCCGTCATTTCTAGCAACTTTCTTACGTATGAGAACTTGCTCACCTACTTCGTATGTCTTTGGTCGCGTACGCCTTTTATCATACCTCTCTTTTTGCTTCACTTGTTCGTTTACAATTCTTTCACAAGCTTCTTTTCTTTTTTCCTCTAACGTGTCGGCAGCAGATGGTGTCACATCAACCGCATTTTGGAGATATGCATCGTATGGCGCTCTAGATGTATACCCAAAGAACAGTTCATAGGGACTCTTCCCTGTTGTAGCATTAATTGAACTATTCATAGCGTATCGTGTTTGAGACACCATTTCGTCCCACCTCTCTTCATCACGTAACGATGCTGTGAGAGTGTTTAATATGGTGGAATTATACCTTTCCACTTGCCCATTGGCTCGTGGTGTGGCTGTTGCATTGTAAACAGTCTTAATACCAACCTTTTTGGTGAAATCAACAAACTTTTTACTAATAAAAGCTGAACCTTTGTCGCAAATGATTCTTCTGGGTACCCAACCCATTCAAAAATTTCGTTTAAGAATTTTAATACTGGCTTTACTTTTGCACTCTGCACAGGTTTCATAAAAGTGAAGTTGGTGAAAGCATCCACACCCACGATAAGGTAAGAATTTCGTTTCCGACTCTTCACAAATGGTCCTAAATGATCTAAATGAAGTGTATTCATTGGTTCATTACCTTTATTTATGGGATGCAAATATCCTGCCTGTTTTCCTGTTACATTTTTATTATACAAATAACCCAAACACAACTAACGTATTTTTTTACATATCTTCTCATGCTGGGAAACCAATGACATTGATTAAGAAATTTCAATGTTCGTTCGGTGCCAAAATGTCCCTTTTCGTCATGATTTTGAAACACAACTTGCCGTCTTGCATGTCGAGGAACTACCCATTTTGACTCTGGAGATAGCTTTCGATAGACTCTATTATCGATCAGTTCATATTCTTCTTGAATTTGTTTCTCATCTTTATCTAAAGCTTCTCGTTGCAATACTTCGTTAATGTAACGGCAACGATCATCTTGCAACTGAGTTGCTAAAATCCAGTCATCAGAGGAGATTCCCACCAATAATATGTTGTGGGTGTCGCAGGAAGCGTTATCCGATCCAGTTGATTCAACTGGATTTTTGCTAAGGGCATCCGCATGAGCCATCTTTGTTCCTGGGCGGAACTCTACTTCAAAATCGTATTCAAGTGTACCCAACCACCATCTACCAATACGCGGTATAAGATCGCGTTTGACCAACGTGGTTCTGAGAGCATTACAGTCAGTAACAACTTTGAAATGTGATCCTAATAAATAAGGTCTATACGTAACAGGCTTATCATCTTTTAAATCGATATGCATTTCTATGGTAGGACACTTCCCTAACTCCTTTGTCTTAGTAGCAAAACAATCTCGATACTCATTGAGTAGGTTCAACAATTGTTGTTTCTCTTCCTTAAGCATCTGATCTGGGACTTGTGGCTCTATGTCTGTCACACTGAACATGGCAGCGTCTGAACTGATTATTTTTAAAACCCTTGGTTCATCCGGAACAAGTTCTTGACAACACATATCTCCTCGAGCTATTACTTGTGACGGCGTATACGTCACTGGACGATTTGAGATATTCATTACCGAAATAACACCCATCGGTGCTGTTAAAACGCACTGTGTTATTAAATGTTCATTATTCGGGACGTTTCGCAGTCGAGTTTCGATAAAAAGTTCCCCTGAGCAATTATCTCGACAAGAAACGTTCACATAACCAACATGGTAAGGAGGAATAACCACGTTGTTGTTAGGATAAAGTGTTACTTTTCTTGAAGGCAACGAACTGAGTTCAGACATACTGACGTCAGCATCTTCCATAAGTCTAACTTGATTTTTCGTAATAATCATAACTTTATTTTTATGAATGAACTCCTGACCTATCAAAACTGGTACGTTTTGCACAGCGTTTTGTAGGACTAGGGCTTCTACATCGGCCTCCGCTAGATCCACCTTCGGATGAAAGTTCGTTTTACCGATGGACATCGTTTGCCCATTTCCATATCCCCGTATAACGGACGAACATGGTCGTATTTCTAGTCCTAAGTCTAATGCCGTATTATACCGTACTAAAATTTTTGAACAACCGGTGTCGACATACGCACGTACCTGATGCCCATTTATCTCGCAGTAAATAAAATAATAGTCGTTTGTACCCTTTACATTTTGATTATTAACTAACAAACTTACATGATTGGTGAGTGTCTTCTTACACTCGAGGACCGTGTGTCCCAAAAGTTTGCAGTTTGTACATTGTTTCCGTGGCTTGGAACATTTATTTGCGACATGCCCCATTTCTGCGCAATTGTAACACCTCCTCTTGTATTCTGGCTTGCCATCTGGACCCTTAGCATCATATGGAGGACCCCTCTTTCTAGCTTCGCCCCACGGAATAGATTTAGGCCTTGCACCTAAACGTAGCTTGGTGTTGTGTGGCATATCTGGCTTGATGGCAGAAGGAAGGGTCATCAAAAACTCAGCATATAATTCTTCGGGCGATTGATAGCGGCCCGCCTTAGCACCCGTTTGGATAATGTCGTCTTCAATGCCATTAATTAGGCACGACACAGCGTTTCGTTCGCTGATCCCGCAGACTCTCATCAATCCCACTTTATCAAAATAATATTTCGCCCAAGATTCATCTCTCCTTTTCTTTCTATTGAGCATTACTCGCAATAAGTGTGCGAAATCATGGTGTTCGGGAAACGAACGCAATAACAGAGCCTTCCATTCGTTCCAGTCGTAATTGTATGACGTCAAGTAGTCGTACCATGTCTTCGCGACGCCAGTGAGTCGACTCTGCATATTTTGTATGGTAACCATTTCGCTCCAGTTATTTATTTCGGCCATCTGGTCAATTTTGTCAAGCCATTTAGCCATAGTCAATTTCTGATCCGCTGGGTTAAACTCGGGGATGCACTCAGGTGACGTGCGGTATACCGAGGTGCGCGAATTATCGCGATGTACATTTTCGAGCGCGTTCATTAGTCTCGATAACTTTTCCTCAAGTGTACGGATTTTTTCATTTGTTGACTCTAGTGGGTTTACCACACGCGACCTTATGGGTGGTGTATAAGAGCGATTGTTATCAGACACCTCTAGTCTGTGCCGATGTGTTCGACGATGACGTAACCCCAATTCGTCGTCAGAATCGGAGGTTTCGTTATTTTGGTCTTGCTGACTCATAATGCACCTGGATTGCTGCGTCAACCGTCCTTCGCCCAACGAGACGTACTCCCGCAATTTTCCGCCGTGCAATACCGCTGACTCGCCAAGAGCAATCAAAAACAGTTTCCTGTGGGAACGTCTTCCCGATAGTACTGCAGGCAAAACTGTTGGGACGTTTTCCCAATTAAGGTGCAGGGACGTTTTCTCAATTAAGGTGCAGGGACGTTTTTCCAATTTACTTGTGAGGGACGTTTTCCCTAATAAAATGCAGGGACGTTTTCCCAATTTCACACACCACAGCAAGACACAAACTTGTGCAAACTTGCACAAACGCCACACGAACGGCCGATTGCGCAATAATACGCGATAATTGTTTTTTGTCAGTAACGTGCTCTAATTAGTCCGAAAAACGAGGCACTATCCCACCGCTGCTTTATTAGCGTAGGGAAATAATGGAGCATACACCACAAACTTAAAACATATATTTAATTATGTAAAACAGAAACAAGTAACTAAGCCCGCTCAGAACCACGGTCTCGTTATTATTGATACATATTTCGCGCCTTCCGATTTGCGGAGCGCCTTTGCTCGTCATCGGGTAGATGGTGGAGACTTCCGAAAGTAGCCGACAATTTGGCGGGCAAATCGAGTATTTGTAACAAAACTGCGTTTATTAAATTCTTAACAAGTCTGACAAATAAGTTGTTATCCACAAGTGAATTGCAAAATTTTTAATTCACTCTTAATATTTTTAAATCACTCACAAAAAAATAAAAAACAACTTCAGGAACATAAACATTTTGCTTATTATTTTTAATAGTTTTCACAGAATACAATTTGTTTACAATTTTCACTAAAAGGTTGCTGCAACTAAATTAGTATTGTCTGATATATTTGTTTGGCTCTGTGAGGCGTCAATTTGGGAATTGTATAAATCCCACACCAATACAATTCCAAAGAACGTTTCGGAAACTATTTACTACAGATTATTTCGATACAAGTGCAAGAACCAACTGTGAAACACTATTTTATTTGAAATGAAAAATTTGCCAAGGTGTTCTTTTAAACAAACTTCCACAACACATCTTCCTTGTATTCCGGCCTCTTCAACAGTCATTAAGTGATGTGAGTTACCGGAAACTCACCTTGAAAGAACACAACTGTTTATGGTATGTTTATGGATACTCATTAATACAAAAATTCTTACACCACCACTTCTGCGAAGTTTGTGTGAACTTTGCACATTCTTACGAAGTGACACATCTTGTTTTAATTGTGTGACATTTTAAAGTCTTCAATGAAGATGTGATTTTTGGCGATTTAATGATGCCACCTAAATATTTTGCAGTTTATACTCCGATGGGTAATACATTTTGTGAGTTTTTCCCAATTTATGCACCGTAGTCGTTAACTGGTTTGCGGCTAAAAAACGAACCATACAAAAATACCATTCCACCACCCCTGCAAAGACTTTCCTCTTGATTACCTCGTTTCAGTTTTTATTAGAGTTAGAATTTTTTACACACTAAAATTTAAAAATAAATCTTGGACCGCTCAAACACGCACACATCGAAAATTAAACTATTTCGTTTAACCTGCAGTTTGTTGACCTCTTTAGGGCCGGTTTATCAATGCTCAGTTAAAAGTGTCTGTTAAGTAACTGTCAGATAAGGGTAACTAGCAGTTAACGGAGGTAAAGTGTTTATCAATGCACGATGTTTCTTCCAGTTTCGTAGCTCGAAGTTTAGCTGTTACTCTCTTAAGTTGGTAACGCTCACCCCACTGGAAATGAGTTGTGATTGGTCAGTTCAAAACTACCCCGACCTTGAAAGTTCCATCAGATTCGATCCACATTCGGTATTCAACGATTGTATATCGCGTTTCACGTGATCAATCATGAAAAAGCAAAATTTAGCATTAGAAAAAAAGTATTGGAAATTAAAAATGAAACAACTAGGTACACCTATAAATAAATACAGAGAGATCGAAAAAGAAATTAGTCAAAGTTGGCCATGCACGAAAAGGCGTTTGTCTTAGTTTAAAATAATTTTTTATTAATCGTCACGTTGACAAAAGTAATTTGCACTGTTATCAAACGAAATTAAAGCTTTTTTGTTATTAGAATCTTCAGAAATGGGATAAATTTTAGACAAAATTGGAAAACGGTGATTTTAATTCATTCTTATGTGTTTTAAAAGTAGGCGTCATAATTCTAATTTTAAACTGTCAATTTGACATTTAATAAAAAAAAATAAATTACCCTACCACCGTGATTACGACAAACGGCTTGTCGTGCATGGCCTACTTCGATTAATTTCTTTTTCGATCTCGCGGTATTATTAGATAGGTTTTTAATTTTTGGTACCTACATTAGACCTGGAAAATAATCAGCTAATAATAAGTGTTTTTCTCATCTTTTCTCTGTCAATTTGTTGCACACCATGAGTCCTCATCAAAATATTGTTAAATTCATAACAGATTTATTTGGATTTGTTAGGTTATGTTGCCACTAACTGGTGGATAACGCTTTAACTGACAGTTTGAACTGTCAGTTAATTTAACAGGCACTTTGACCACCAGTTTTGAGCTAGCGGGTAATGATAAACAGGTTAACTCACAGACAAGCTTTAACTGCCAGTTACTTTAACTTAACTGCGCATTGATAAACCGGCCCTTAGTCGGTAATTTTCTAGTATTTTTTACATGTATCGTAAGTATCTATTACTTTGTTAAAATAAATTTTACGTTTGTTTTTAACCCCATAACCCAACATCCCGTATGATTCCGTAATTAATATGACATTTCTTGGTGACAAAACCAGACAAAACGTTCACCGAAAACCTTAAAATGAAAAAGAAACTATGTTCTTCAAGGTCGGAGCACCCTTAGAGACGCTAGTGACCTCTTTATGTCGTTCCGTAAGCTCCCCATGTATTTCTTATGGAAACAGTTGAT
This sequence comes from Zophobas morio, assembly GCF_036711695.1. Taxonomy (NCBI): domain Eukaryota; kingdom Metazoa; phylum Arthropoda; class Insecta; order Coleoptera; family Tenebrionidae; genus Zophobas; species Zophobas morio. Next base: position 15,111,934 of record NW_026972111.1, read on the forward strand.
ACTTTCATAGCCCTGGCGTGAGTTTAGATTACAAAAAAGCGATGAGAGTTATGGCAGGTATTAATTCAAGAACTAGTTGAAAAAATCATTTCATTGCCGAAAAAATCATGATAGTATCTTGTAAGTTTATATATAGTACATTAATTTACGTAAAGTTACATCTCTATAATTTTACCATAATAAATGAACGTCATAGCTATAATACACGGAACATAAACACATTAGAAATTCCTAAACACGACACTTCCCTTCTTAAGAAAAGTCCAAGATACATGGGAATATGCTTATACGGGTGTCTCAGAAATAAGTACATTAATTTTAATCAGTTATAGAGCTCATTGAACTCAACAACTTTTTTTAGGAGAGTTTTGTCAAGAACTTTTTAATTGTCAAGTTAAAAATTGTTGAAGTTATACCCCAATTAAGGTCACCCGCCCATGGATCCTCAGTCACCCATGGACACTAACAATAATTATTATAATTAATAATTTATGATCAAAAATAGTTACTAGGATACGTATTTTCCTAATCTTGTCAATGTGACAAACATTTAGAGAGAAATTGAAAATTCTGCTCCCTAATGGCGTACGGAATTTCATCGGCCCAAATGTGGGTGTTGAACACCTTCCCTCGTGTAACCGACCTCATCAGTTGATGGTATAAGAGATACAAAATTTGCTTGTTCGTTTATTTTTCTATTAACCCACTGACAAAAGTTTTGCCTACGTGGTAAGTCTGTTAGTTTCAATAACTGAACTTTCTGGTCCTGAAAGGGGTACATTTGTTCTCTGAGTATCCTCCAAATACTACTCTCCGATACATCACACTAGACAGTGATACGTGCTAGTGCCCGGTCGAGCTTCGACACTCTTCGAAACAGCCTCTTCAATATTAGCAATTCTATTACTACGTAACTTACCCCGATCCTGAGGTGCAGGTTTAAAAGATCCGTACTCTCGAAAATGCTGCAACGTTCTTAAAACTGCGCACATTTGGCAGACGATTTGGGTGGTTTTCTGAAAAAAATTCGTTGGGCGCGAGTGCCGTTTCCCCGAGCTTCACCGTACGTTAAAACGATATCGGTGCATTCCAGATTTGAAAACAAAGCCATTTCAACACATTTCGTCTATAAATTAGAAATATGTGCCAAACAAACTTTAAAGAGACAACGTTTAATAAAAACATTGACATAAAAATGATTGTCAATGTCAAAACGGTTGCTACGGTACCTTCTTCATTGTTGTAGTGTTGCTATTATTTAAGTTATTATTTAAGGTGAACATAGCCGGCTCGTGAATATATGGGTGGGAAAATTCGAAATTCGACTTGAGTTTTCGAAAAAATGCTAGATAAAAAAGTTGTTCCTTTTCATGAGTTCTGTTACTGGTTAAAATTAATGTACTTATTTCTGAGACACCCTGTATAACAAATTGCCACAGCATATAAAACAACTTGATATAAAAGCATGTAAAAGAACTGTGAAAAATATCTTAACAAAGAAAGCATACTACTGTGTTAATGAGTATTTAACTGATAAAACATTTCGTTTGTAAATTATATTGTCATACAGGGTGTTTGCGAAATGCACCGACAAAAAGAAACTGAAAATTGGTCTGGATGAGTAGATATTATTAAGAAAAAAATGTTCTAATAAAAGTGTTTTAGTTTTCGAAATAAAATTGATTGAAAATTTGGTCAAAATAGCATGTTCGCTACTAAGTTAATAGTGATTAAAAGATAATGTGGTTACTAACTTTAAAACGTCAGCTTTTTCTAATGCCGAAATGACCGATATGGTCTTGATTTACGAAAGAGCATTTGGGAATGCTCATGAAGCTCAGCGTCTCTACCAGGAGGAATTTCCAGGCCGAAGATTGCCTCATCACACAACATTTAGTGCCGTTGTTCAACGTCGCCGAGATCGTGGTCGTGAAAGAACCGAACATGTTATAGACGTGGAACCAGAAATATTAGAAATTGTGGAAGAAAACCCAAACATAAGCATTCGCAGATTAGTAGTTATATAGTGGGGGTTCTAGACCAGGTCAAATGAGGTCAAACTGGTCCAGCTCCCCCATTACTTTTCATCGAGCGGTCATTGACCTTTCATTTGTTGTCGAGCTTGTCGATGCACGTGGCTGACCTTGCCAGCTGGTCCAGCTCCCCCATTACTTTTCATCGGGCGATCATTGACCTAGTCGTTGCTCGACCTTGGTCGTTTATTGCCCTCGTTCATCTCGAGATCTATCCCCTCTTTTCGTTTAGGTCGGGGAGGGATCTCGGACGCAATCTCGCATCCCCACTTCCGTTTTATACTTGCATAAAAGTCGATGGATTCGTCTGTAGGAATTACGTTTATTGCCCTTGGTCATCTCGAGATCTATCCCCTCTTTTTTTTTTAGGTCGGGTCGCTGCACGGAGCTGGCCTTGGCTGACTTACCTTAGGACGGCACGTGCCTGACCTGTATGTTTTGACACCGCCTTTTACTCGATCGACCTGACCCGTTTTTCCATAGTCAGGTTGGCCGAGCGGTCTAAGGCGTCAGATTTAAGCTCTGATTCTCGAAAGGGAGCGTGGGTTCGAATCCCACACCTGACAGTTTTTTTTTTTTTCGTTCGTTATTTTGGCGTTTTGAGTTGCGATTAAATAAAACACATTTTAATATAGTATTCTTTATTGAGGAAACCTTGAATACAACCAATTGTAAATACATTTAGCATTGTTTAAGGAACAGTAACATTTTTTATTATTAGCAATATGTTTATCACATGCCGGGATTTCTTTAGATAATTTCACAAAGTCTTCAATTGTTTCGAGGTTCACAATTTTGGGGCAGTCTTTTCCTAGCGTTTCCTTAAGGTAATTTTCTTTACATTTTCCTTTTACATATAAGATCTTCACTGCATATTCCTTGATGTATTTGAACAAAATTTCTTTTACAGATATCTGCTCCTTGAAGCCGTCATTAAATCTCAACATATGATGATAACGTTCTAGATATCTAGCTTGTTTCTTCGTTCTTTCATCGATTTCTTTGAGTTGTTTTGTAGATTTGAATGTTTCGTGTATTGTGTTAATTCCATCGTAAATCGCAAGTTCTTTTACAATGAATTCAGGTAGACAAAAACCTTGTACGTCGACTACAACCAACTTCATCGTATCAATTATGTCAACTGACTGAGAGGAAAGCGACTATGTAATTTTTTTTGTATCGATCCAACTGTTGTGAGTGTTATTAAATCCTAACCATTTTACATAAAGTTGATTACCTTTCTTTTTTAAAACTTTTTCAGCGAGATATACACCTGGATGCTTAACTTTCAATAGTTCCATTTCATAGAAACCACCTAAAATGTTTTCACCCTTTTCATCTTTCAAAAAATATGTGGTGGGATTAGTGAGATTAATTTTTCTTATTATGAAAATCTCATTTGACCAATTGGGTGTGTATCCCTTATCGAATATTCCGCGATACTTACTTATTCTTACGTTATCACCAACTTTAAATTTTGATTTATTGCTAACTATTTTAATCTGAGTATAAGCAGCTTTTAGAATAGCGTTTTCATTACTTTTGTTAACTTGTGACGGTTTCATTTTTATAGTACGATGATAAGAATTATTATATCGATGTACCACATTTGCCAATAAATCTAACCATTTATAATTTCCTTGCAAACTAAATTCTTTCCACATTAAATTTTTTAATGTGCGATTTACTCTTTCGACGATTGAGGCTTTTTTTAAACTGTAGACATTGTAATGATTAATTTTGTATTTTTTCATAAGATTTTGAAACTTTACGTTGTAGAATTCTTTTCCTTGATCTGTTTGTAAATTTTTGGGTAACCGTACGATTTTGGATAAAATTGTTTCCATTGCAGTGGCGATTTGTTGAGCATCTTTTGACTTTACAGGGACAGCCCACACGTATTTTGAGAAACAGTCAATAACAACAAGTATATATTTGTATCCTCTGTTTATCTTAGCATACGGTATCATTTCCACTAGATCTGCTTGTAATGTTTCATTAATACCTTTTATTATAACCTTGCGTCGTTTAAAATTAATTCTTACAGGTTTGTGCAATTCTGCAACAATATCTCTTTTAATGGGAGTTGGCTCATACACCTTCTTGCGTTTCATTTTTATCAGTCTTATGTATATAATGTGCTTTCTCGGCACTAACTAACGATTCTTCAAAATTAACAGGACATTTTATTAGCATTTCTGCGAACAAATTTGGTACATTTTCTGTTTTATTTACAGCATATTTGAACGATATTCGATCACCGTTACGTAGTACAAATCCTTTCAATTCTTCTTTACTAAAAAATTTGTTATTTACATAAACATTTATTTCATTACTGGTAATATTCAATTTTGTAAGGGTTCCAATCTCTAAAGGAAACGTATAGTGCGTTTCTTTAGAATTTAATACATACGTGTTTTCCACGGTTTTATCGGATTCGAAGCGAAATATCAGATTATAAAACATATAGTTTGAAATAGTAATCATATCATTGTCGATAGAACCTGAAAGTTTAGCATGTTTTAACAAATGACGCCCGAATTTATCCAGAGTCATATTAAGCAATAATTTTAGCTTCGCGTAGTTCTTCTATTATAGAAACGATTTCGTTTTGATGACCCGAATGGCCTGCTGTCTGGGAAGCGACTAACAACTTCAGTCTTTCAACTAATTCATTTGGATCTTCCCAATACACATAATCAACTTTATTTGTGTTTACTTCTTTAAATAGTACTTGACCACCTTTCTTCGGTTTTTTATACTTCGTGAGAGTTGAGAATAATGGTCCTATAATATTTTTGTATTTCATCGAACTTGTACCCAATATTCGATCATTTTCATCGAAATTTCTTCGATATGCATTGGTTTTTTCTAAAATTTTTTTGTAAATTTCCTTGTCTTCCGTAGTAAAATGAACAGGCTTCTTTTTAAAAATAAGTTCATAAATTCCAGGAGTCCCTTTAAAGATTTCATTGTCTATTTTTATATCTGGACCTATAAATTGTACCTCCTTCGAACCAATATAAAATTTCTCTGAGAAAGTGTCATGTCTTACGCCTGTTCTGTGATCAAATTTACTTTCAGCATCGTGATGCATTTCGTCAATATATTTTCTGGGTAATTCATCAAAATCACTTAAATATTCGTTGTAAACGTCTGTATCAACGATGTTTTTAATATAATTTTTACTTAACTGAACAGATTTTTCAAGAACCTCATTGAAGTTATAATTATCATTGTCTTCCTCGGGAATGTATTGGAACACATTGTCCTGTGCATCTGTTTTATTTATTGATTCTTCGAAATCTTCCTGTGATAAAACATCATATTTTGAACTAATCGGACTCATTCGATCTTCTTTTTCATTTTTGATGGCATCGATTCTTTTCACAAGGTTAGTAACTTTTGTGGCAATTCTTTTTTGTCTTGGCGTGAAAATTTCTGCTTGCTTTGGTGTAGTAACAATAGTTTTTTTCTCACGAACAGGAGACAGAATTGTATTTTCTAACTTTCGCTTTGTAGGTGTACTATGCTCAATGTTCGACACATTTTTTGTTTTCACATCTTGATTACTTTTTATTGGATTTTCACTCCGTCTCTCAATTAATGTTTCCAAATGTTTAGTGAGGGGTTCATACTTTTTCTCTTCATTTCGTTGAGTTGCTTTAATTAGTTCTAATTTTCTTTGTAAATCTTTTCTTTTCTTAATCAGTTTCTTTTTTAAATCAACCACATCTGATATTTTTGAATCCATGTCTCCTAAGGCTTCCGAAAATACAAATAAACTGAATCTATTTATTTGAATGATAGGCTTATATACCTATGCAAAATTTCACAAACATTCTATAAAAATACTTTATTCAATAGTACAGATGCACATGTTTTGTTTTGTAATGATCTCTTATATGATCTTTATAGTAGCAGTATATACATGGTAAGTTAGGAGTATCTGTTTCACCTCCACATTTTGGACATTTATATTTTACAGGAACTGGCATGTTGAATGTTCAACATACTTCTATAGACTGAAATTATGAAAATGGATCAATAAAATTATCAAATCCTTTTCTAAACCGACCACTACGAATTTCGTTCTCTTTATCGACTACTAAAAAATCATAACTGTTTTGCCAGCAAAATGAACACATTTCTTTAAATTTATCAAATGAGATATCAGTGCCGATATGATCATCATAGATATGGCGCAAGTTTAAATTATCTTGCTTAAATAAAATGATAAAATTTGCGTTGTCTCTTATTAGATGCTTAGGAATACATGTGTAGGTTTGACATAAATAAAAACAATCTATATTTCTGTGTCGTCCCATGCTAAAATATTCTTTCATTAAATTTTGCTTGTCACATGCCACATCGTCAAAAATAAAGACAGAATTAGTTTTAGCTTTGTGCGGTGGTGGTATGTTGTTATTGTCGAAATTGCTGAAACTATAAAAATTTAAACCTTTAATAGGTTTTAGAAGATTTTCCAAATATTGATATTTTGGTTGGAAAAGAGATTTAGAATACACATAGACATTTTCAAATCTTAAACCATTTGGATGTTCGATTAAACCTATCATAACATTAGTCTTTCCGCAGTTAGACGGTCCGACAATAATACATCTTACTGTAGATGGTAAAAGATCCCCATGTCTTTTATTCTCACTGTTAATTTTGATATCGTTATTATTTATCGGCAATTTGAGGTTTTGAGGTGTCAAACGCATTTCGACATCTGATTAAGAAACTGACATGTGGGGGGGTATAAATACTAAATGTTTCTACGTTTCCGTTAGTATTTTAGCTGATCCGAAAGTTTGAGTATAAATGAAGATTACGAAGCGAAAAAGGAACAGTCGTCGAATTGAGACCTACAGAAAGAGATATTGTGGACGTGGGATCGTAAATTCGGTTATTAATAAATTACCGTTTGAACTTCATATTCCCGGTTATAACTTTTGTGGACCAGGAACTAAATTAGAAAAACGATTAGCAAGAGGAGATAAAGGCCGGAATCAATTAGATGAAGCTTGCAAATTTCATGATATAGCTTATGGGGAACATAAAGATTTGGAAAATCGACATAAGGCCGATAAAGTTCTGTTAGATAAAGCGAAACTTAGACTACGTTCTTCGGACGCTTCTTTGGGCGAAAAAGCTGCTGCTTTAGGTGTTGCGGCTGCCATGAAAGCTAAAATAAAACTCGGTATGGGTTGTCGAGTCAAAAGACAAACTAGCAAACGTGGAAAAGTCTTGAATTTTAATGTTTTAAGAAAATCCGCCAGACTTGCTTTAAAAAATAAGAAATTTAAGAATATGAACGATGCTGTAAAAGTGGCCATGAGAGCAGTAAAATCATCAATAGGAAAAAAGAGAGTGAGACCTGTTCGTCACAGACGTATAATACCCATACCGAAAAGTGGTGGATTTTTACCTCTACTACCAATATTTGCCGCTTTAGGCGCTCTGGGATCTTTAGGTGGTGGCGCAGCAGCCATTGCAAAAGCTGTTAACGATGCTAAATCAGCTAAAGAACAGTTGAAAGAAAATCAACGACACAATCAGAAAATGGAGTCGATAGCTGTAGGAAAGTCAGGAAGTGGATTATATTTGAAACCATATAAAAGAGGATATGGTCTTTTTTTAGCTCCATCAAAATTTCAAAAGAACTCCCGATAAATATTCCAAAACATGCTCTCACCAACATCGACATTTACAAATATGTAAAGCGTTTGAAAATTCCCCGCTTCAGAGGAGTTTTTATGAAAAATTCACTTCCAAATAAAGTACGCTTTAATGAGTGTGGTATATTAAATTTAGACAATAAGGAAGGTCCTGGAACACATTGGACAGCTTATAAAAAAACTCGAAACGAAGTTATATACTTTGATAGTTATGGAGATTTGAGACCACCTCTTGAACTGATCAAATATTTACAAAGCAACGGTTTCTGTAATATAGTATATAATTATGAATCTTTACAGACTTTTAATAGTATTAATTGTGGACATTTGTGTTTAAGATTCCTATATAACTGCTACAAATAAAATTGTTTGAAATTCGAGCGTTTTAGTTGAACTGTTGTTACGCTCAACTTTGGCATTTCGCGTTTTTAAAAGGTTGCCTACCCGACTCTCACATCGAGACCGAAATTAAGTCTAATTTTGTAAAGTCCATGGTTGATCGATGATTAAATCGATGGGATGCGTGCGACGATGCGTGGTAGAAAGGTCGGAGAAAGATGGCGAAAGGACGCTAGTGTGTGTGGTGCCCAGAAATTCAGTCTCTGCTATATTTGTGAGGTTCCCGATGGAACGACGTTTGAGTTTTTGGCGAGAGGAGATTGTCTGGGGCACAAATTTGAGAGTTTTGCCGACCGCCATTGAGTAACCACGAGTCAGTGCGTACACGTGGAGATCCCTTTTGATAAGGTAATTTCGGTTGATTTTTTTTGTTCTCTAGCTAAAGTTAATTACTTTAGGGAAATAAGTAAGGCTGAATTAAAGCTGGAGTAAAGTAAGCTCGTTGTTGAAGCGGATGACTCCGTTCACCGGTATTTTGGAGCCAGAAGTTTGGTGATATCCATTCTACGTTTTTTTGTGCACCTGACGCCATTTTGTGGTGGATAGAAAATTTTCGATTAGAAACCGAAAGAGCTTTCGTTGAGGTCTTGAATCAAGCAGGACATGGACCTGTGATAGTCAAGAGAGTTTTTTTGAGCGTAACCGACATTTTTGAACGTGAGGTGATTGAAGTCAAGACACGTGAAAAGGCAACGTGGCCATTATCCGTGGCACTAGGGTCAAGCAAGAGCACTAGTAGGTAGAGCTTCGGTTGGAGCTGTTGTGGTTGCCGAGGTCAACACGTAGTCGACTTCAGTATATTTTTTTGAAGTACGAATCGTAGCCCAGGAGGAGCAACGAAGGTCGTAGACAGATAAGTTTAGAATTAAGTTCATAATTCCAGTATTGTTAAAGAGTTCTAATCTTTCGTTTGGGAAAAAAGTATTTAATAACAAGAGCGGAGCGTCAATAAGTACTTATTTTTGCGCGCTTTCATGACCTGATTCTAGTCAGATATTTTGGAAACCCACCGAATTAGATATCTTTTTTTGAGCGTCATTGTATTTCCAATAAGTCTTAGTAAACCCGAAGTAATCTTTCTTTATTTTTTTCTTTTTTATTTAATGAGAAGTGTCATTATTTTCTTGTGTAAATAAACTATTTTAATAAGGGGATTACTCGTGTCCTTTTTCCTGTTCAAGTTCAGTGCACACACAGTTTAGTCAGAAGTGAAGGTAAGTTTAAAGTAAGAGAGGAGGAAAGGCCAAGTAGATTTTTTGATTTGTCGTTATCGTTCCGGCAACGGGAACATAAGTGACTCAGCAGGTCGTTGCTGGCGCCCTAAATAAATTGAACCACGAACCCTGCTCCCAGCGAAACCCTGAGTGCCGGTGCTTATGCTCGTTTCGTTGGGGTATGACAGCCCTGAGTCACTTAAATTAGAACGAGGCGTAGCACTGTTAGTGTCGTTGAAGTAAGTTGCACGATGTCGAACGTATTCTCATTGGATGGAAACAGTTCTGTACTTTCGAGCAGATACTATCCACCAATTATCTTGGAAGATTATAACTATGCTTTAGGATTAGAAAGTTTGGTTACTTGGAATTCTTTTCCAAATATCGATAACAATAACAACAAATTTTATTTTTTTACACCAGACAAAAAAGAGCATTACATAGAAATTCCCGAGGGTTCTTACGAGATAGAAGACATTGAGTCGTATTTAAATAAAGAAATCAAAAACTATATGGAACATTATTTTCAATACGAAACTGACAAACACGGAAATAGAATAAAGAAATTTAAAATGTTAACACCAAGCTTAATAATCAGAGGAAATAATAATACTTTAAAATCGGAAGTTAAATGTACTCTTGATATAAATTTTTCAAGAAAGGATTCGTTAGGGAATTTATTGGGATTTAAGGATACCATTCTGAAAGCGCATAAAACTCATATATCAGATTTTCCAGCAAAAATTTTAAAGGTAAATGCTCTTTGCGTTTATTGCAATATAGTAACTGGTTCATACAAGAACGGAAGTCCCGTTCACGTTATCCATCAATTTTTCCCAACAGTACCACCTGGTTACAAAATAGTGGAACGACCATTAAATGTGATATATCTACCAATTAATACGAAACAAATAGATGAAATAATCGTTAAAATAACAGATCAAGAAGGTAATATTGTTAGTTTCAGAGGTGAAGAGGTAGGTGTACGGTTGCATCTTAAGAAGGTCACGTGATGGGTATTATATTTAATGAAAATCTAAAAAACCGAAATTCGGTATATATAAGTAGGGCAATGAAAAAGAGATCAGTCAGTCCTTTGAGAAGGGTCAAACGTTTAACTTTAGGCAATCGTAAATTTCTTGAATCTCTAGGATTAACGGTCTTGAAATAATATTTTTATTGAATATATAAATCAGCAATGAATTTTGAAATATTAAACGTAAGCGAAAAAGCTGCCTATGATCATTCAATTTATTATGGAGAAAGACATACACACCTACCTTATTCTAACAGTTCATTTAACTACGATGATGAAATAAGAATTCCTATTGAACATCAAGATTTATACACTTTTCCACATTTGAGTACATTGCACATAGAGGGTAAGGTTATTGTGAAGAATGAAATCGACGAAATTGTACAGAAACCAGAAATCAAATTTGTAAATAATGGCGTTCTTCTGATGTTTAATCAAATAAGATATGAAATTGCTGGAGTCGTTGTGGATAGTATTAGAAATCCTGGGTTAGCGTCTACCATGAAAGGATATGTAACGTATAACAGTAATGAAAGCGTAGCTCTAGAGAATGCTGGATGGTTTCCTAAAAAAGATTCGAATATAATTAAGGAAAATGGAACTTTTGAAGTTTCGATTCCATTAAAAATGATTTTTGGTTTTTGTGAAGATTTTAAAAAGACCATTTTGAATGTAAGACAGGAGCTTGTTTTGGTTCGTTCTAATACCGATGTGAATGCTTTAATTTCCTCAAATGATAAATACAAAATTAAAGTAGAACTTAGTAAAATATGCTGGAAAATGCATCACTTGTCCGTGTCCGATGCCGAAAGGATCGCATTAATCGATATTGTAAGAAGCAACAGGGAATTGGATATTATGTTTAGAAGTAAAGAATTACATGAATTTGCTCCACCAGTACAATCGATAACAAATACTTGGACTATTAAAACTTCCTTAGAAAAACCTCAGTACCTACTTTTTGCATTACAGCAAGGAAGAAAAAACCAATTGAAGAAAAACTACAGTCAGTTTGATCATTGTAATCTGAGAGATGTAAAATTGTACCTTAATGATACCATGTATCCCTACGACAACCTGAATGTTGATTTCACAAATAATCGGTATGCAATTCTCTATGATATGTTTAAAGAATTCCAGACATCGTTCTTATCCAAACAAACCAGCGAACCATTATTCGATAAGGATGAATTCAAGGAAAAGACGCCTATAATAGTAATCGACTGTTCTAAACAAACGGAAGCTTTGAAGAGAGGCCCCGTTACAATCACTTTGTGGTTTGAGACGATCTCTGGTATTCCTGCAGACACTACAGCCTACTGTCTTATTCTTCACGACCGAATGGTAAAATACATCCCTGCACAAGATGTCGTCAGAGTGTTGTAAATAATTTAACCTGTTATTGTAATATTATGTTTGGGGGTAAATAAAACTACATATAACCCATTTCTGTGTGTTTTATTCATGGCTACCAGAAATTACATGTAAAGTTTTCTTATAATCATCTAACTTAATCGAGGGCCATTTTGTTGAATCCGGTCCCTCAGTCCATCCTAATGGTATTTCAGGATTGGCTTCTCCTTTGACAATGTTCTTTTTGATCCAGTTGAAAATTCTTCGGTGCTCCTGATTTTGAGAAGGTTGAAATGCGAAAGAATCGTAATTTATTATTTCTAAAGACTCATAGAAAGTACTGAGCGCTTTATGGTTTGCCAAATACGCAGCCCGACACATAAATTCATCCACGCACTGGTCGATCCTTCGATAATTTTTCCGGATATTCTCAACAGGATAGAATATATCTCCAAGATTCTGCCAGCGATTATCACTCAATAATTTATAAATAAAACATTTATACGTTAGAGTATTGTCCAAATAGTTGGTGGTCATCAAAAACTCCAAAGCAGCATAATTTAAATTTTCAATTTGGTCTCTTTCGCATACATGTAGAAATGCATCAATGTAACCATCGACACATTGCTTTCTTTGTAGCAGAATACAAATGTCAAGTGTATAAAAGTCACTTTCACTTTCGGCAATCCATTTAAACACTTCGTCCGGTACAATAAAATCTTTTTTATCGATGAGATGAAGGAATAAATTTAATTTCGTTCGATCACTCGCAGCGGCTTTAAGATATGTTTTGTACACATTTTCGGATGCACAAAATACTTGTAAATCAACAAATTGTCTCAAGTCAGACATTGTTGTAATCATAAAATAACCAACATCGAATAAATCATCTGTGAAATTTAATTGCTTATATATGGCAATCCCCACTTTTTTTAACTTACGTGCGAAATATGATATCCCCAAGGTTTCGTATCCGTTGCAAATCTTGTGACAATCCTTTTATCATCATTTGGGCTGAGAACTACTTTTTCTTGTTTTACTGTGTAAACAGTATGATGTTTGGACTTGATGAGTCTTTGTGATTTTTCGTAACTTCGATTATTAAATAAACATTCTTTGTAATTTTCAAACGTTATTGTTTTAAGTGATGCTTTTGTACTACCTTTGGATTTTTTAACTAATTTTTTATTGAAATCGTCACTTGCAATTCTATATGCGTACATTTTAGATCTGAGACCCACAAATTCTAGCATAATCTCACCGTTATTTTCATCTTTCATTAAACCTGGTACTTTCTTATTTTTCAGTTCTATATCATAAATATTATATAAATCATAGTCAGAAGTATCAAATCGATGTGAGTCTTTCTTAATATATTTGTATATATCGTCTACGTGAAATTCATAAATTAGGCTGTCAGTGTCGGTATAAAGTAACTTAGCATTATTTTTAAATGTTTTTTTAATATAGTCATAATGAAATTCATAGAGAAAAGTTTTAGAAATATCTAAAATGCAAAAACCAACATAAATTGGTTTATTCAAAAATACTTCTAATTTACTCATTTCGATTATTGCTGAATCATCGTCAAATACAACAGAACTGTGAAAATTTGGTTTAGATATAAGAGAACGAACTCCCCATCTTCCCTCCCATTTACTAACCAATCGAATATCGCGATGTTTTCTTACATTTTCCATGCATTTACCATAAATAGCATTAATCATTAATTTAAAAAAATCTTTTTCAAAATCGTTCTTTGCTTGCTGCCTAAGTTTTGTATTTAAATCTATATATTCCTTTAACCACGCAGATTGTTTGAATTTCATAACACGATGTACACATTTTATTTTCATACCAAATTTTGTATACATTTTTAAATTCCGATAATGAATAATATAATTTTTCTTGGGATATAAAGTCAACAATAACTTCTTAAGTTTAGATCTTGAAATGGGCGGTATCATATGCTCTGGAGCTAATGGTAAATCACTATGAATTTCATGTAAATCTATTGGATAATCTAAATCGCATTCAATAATATAACCGATTGCTGAATTTTCTGGGGTATCTAAGATATCAGCTATATTGAAATTTTCTACAAACTCAAATTCTCCATACGGTAAATATTGAGACATTGCCGCTCCGTAAAGGTTGTTAACATCAAAATACATTAAATAGGTACTATCTTTCGAAGGATCATATTCTTCTTTTGGCATGTATTTGTTATTGGCTTTACCGTATCTATTGGAACACTGCGAAACTCCACCTCTAATACCTCTTTCTACAAATAGAACTTTATCTATATCCGTTAAAAGTTCTAGTTTAATTTCTGTTGTTTTTAACATAGCATCAAATGTTAGGCCCGGAGCAGTATAATAATGCAACGGATCAAGTTGATAAGTATTTAAACAAGTAGTTCGAAAAGCTTCAAATACATCGGCTAGAAGAAGCACATCAGTTTTTAAATATAAATCAGAATATTCTCCTAATGTATGAATATTAAAAGTATTCCATACATTGGTAGCATGGGAATAATCTTCATATTTAATATTTTCATCGTATAAGCGACTATAGAAATCCTCCTTTTCGGGCAATTTTGTTTCAAGTAGTTTCTCCCAGGAGTTTATATAATCGTAAGGAAACACTCCCTTTCTGTTTAACAAATCAAATTCTTCCATATTATTACAATTTGCCAACGTAATAATTTTCTGAGAATTATCTAAATTAGAGGAAAGTTTGTCTAAACTATGTGGCATAAATCTGAAAGAATCAATAAACCGTAAACTAACTTTCGTGTCTTCGACAAATTTAGTAAACGAGATATATCTTTCTTTGTTAATGGGAAGTAACTTAATATCACCTTTTATTGAATTTGAAAGTTCTTTAATAAAAAAATGGGCATCATATCCGCTCATATTATGAAAGACCACGGGTATAACACAAATATCTTTATAATTTAAATTACAACTTTGATGGGCAGCGCCTCTATACATTCCAGTTAAATGACTATGATCGCGTACTTTTATGTTCTTTTCCGAAAATCCTTTTTTACATATATGACATATTTGGGAGGATTCAAACTGCTCACGTTCTTCCGTAGTTAATGTTTCCATAGAAATAACGTTCTGAAATTTATCGTTGCAAAAATGAGCCATTCGATGTAACTCCTGAACGAACCATTGAATGCAATTTTCACCTCGATACAAACGAAATTTAGAAAATGAATTATCATATGAGCAGTGAAAATAGTAAGCAATGCTGTGCGCAATATGTTTTTGATAAGTTTCGGTCTTATTCGTGGTGGACATATGCTGTTTGGTACAATCAAGAAGAATACTCTCGAGATCTGCATAAATAGTAAAAGGTACTTTTTCTTGATGTCTATAATTTTGAAAATACAAGTAATTTTCGTTTTCTGTTGGCAGTCTTATGGAATATTTATTAATACTCTGGCATGAAGTTTTATGTTTTTGGAGCAATTCCTCTGTGGTGAAATGGTTTAAGCATCTTTCGCATATATGAAATTTACATTTATGGAGGGAAAGTTGCGTAGCTAAAAGAGCTGACAAATTTTTGATCCATACGAAATGATAGAGCAATTGTTGATCTTCAAAGTTATCATTACTGTTATTAGTATTTTGTATTTGTCTTTCAGCGGGTAGCATAAGCAAATTAATTGCTTTATAAGAATTTGAAAATCTAGTGCTTAAACGACAAGGTAAAATTTTTTTCTTCTCGATGCAGTATAAATTAATGGCAAGATTGTTGAGTTCCTCAAATTTTTGAATGTCTTTAATTGTGATTGGGAAGTCTAAATTATCATATTTCAACACATTTTTGAAATGAGGATACGATGATTTTCGGTCTGAATGTTTATCGGTAGGAAATAAAGCCGAAACTATGGCCCAAAGAAAACAATATTCATCGTTATTTTGTACATTAATTATTGCATGTTTTTTTTTTATAAAATCTGGTGTGGAAACAAAAGTTGAATAGCCGAATTTAATTGGGTCGTATTTATTTATGTTAATTTTCAATCCTAAAATTTCATACAACGCCCAACCGGAATCCTTTTCTGCAAATTCCTCTAATTTTTTCATGATTTTATCAATGACGTTTTCTTCGTACCATTCTTTTAAATTTGTGTATTGATCAATGTGCTGATTTTTTGTTGAAAATGTTTTAATGTCTGTTTCACCAGAGTGCGGTTGAATAAAATTTGCCGAAAAAATTACATTTACCTTAAGCATTGAGTTTTTCCGTTCTTTTTTAATTCTAAACATAAAGCATTTAAAAGATTGTTGAAAAAACTGAAGAGGATCTTTAATGTGGTGGTTACTTATAAATCCTGTACGAATTCGTTGTTGAAAACAGGATTCGACATCCTGCCATGTTACATTAGTCACCGGTTTAAATTTGACTGTTTTAATATAGCCTTCACCAGTTTTTATAGATAATTGTTTTTTCTTATTTAAAAGCTTTAGGCGATAAAATTTCAAATACGCCAAACTTGTTTCTAAGGAATTTGCGTTTTCCAACATATTTTCTCGATGGATTTTACATTTGAGTGCTTTTCTAATTATTCTAATACTGGTATTGATATAAACTAAAAAATGTTTAGTTTCTTCGATTGTTTTGATTTTACTTATGTATTCATGAATTAGCTTAAGAGAGTTTTTACATATAGCCGTCACTGATTCTTGTGATTTCATTTTTTGTCGTGAAACTTGCTCACCACAGCAGAAAAAAAGAAACACTACTATTTCCCGTTGACTAGTTTCTTGTTTATATGAGAATTAATTTGCAAGTTACAACTTGCAAGTCGTAGTTGAAAACGTGGTCGTAAAAAATAAATTCAAGTCAGCGAAAAATGAAACATGAGGAAAGCAACTGAAGGAGGGAAAAAAGTAGGGGTGGGGATTAATATAGTGTATAAATTAAAGATCACACAAAAGAACAGATTAATAAGTGTTCTGCAAGTACATATCATAAAAATTAATTAACGACAGAAATGGGTAAGCTTATATATATATTTTTTTTGTAGTAGTTAATTTTTTTTTTTTTTTTTTTTGATAGAGAAATTTGTTATCTGCCCCTATGATGTCAGCCACAGGCTTTTAGAGAATAGGCTGAGAAAGCATATTTTCAAATGCCACCGGGATGCCTGGGAAAGGGAGCGAAAACTCTGGGAGAATGCACTTCCAAGACCATCTACACCACCCCCACCACCATCAAAGTGGTTCAGCCAACCACCACCAACACCACCGCAAGTGGAAAACTGGGACAACGAATTCTCAGGGACCTATGTCCCAAAGTTAGATAGATCCCTGTTTTTAGATAGAACAGTCTTAAACGCCTACCATGCGACATTTAACAAATATATAAGAAAACAATAATTTGTTATTTCTATCGCTATCACCCCACCACCATCATTTACCACACCATCATTTACCACCTCTAAAAACTTCTTCCCTACAAATATCAACGACCACAACTAAGTATTTGTGTCTGTGTACAAGAAGATAAGTCTAAGATGTTTCTGCCTAGCAATGTGTTAATACTATTAAGTGTGCTTGTTGAAAACAACTTGTATATTTACACCACTTCAAATATAAGTCTGCTGTATATTCAGACGTACGAAAAAAAATTTTGGGAAAAAATGACTCCGATCAATCTAATCGAAACCAGTTATCATCTCTTCTATGCGAAAAATATAACAATGCAGAATCATTTGACTTACAAGATAAAAACGGAAGAAGAAAATCACCAATTTTCCAATTGGTTAATAATAGAAAATACTAAGAACAGTCGCAGTTCAAAGGAAGTAATTGATTTTTGTTTAAGAAACGATCGTGTATGGTTTGCTTCATTTTTTGTCATATTCACGATAATGACTGTAATAGTGGGATGTTGGGACCTGGCTGCTCGTTAATGGTGGTGGTGATGGTTGTTGCTATATATATAGAATTCCGCAACAACAAACTATTCATTTCATCCAAACAATGTTCGGCTTAAACTGCACACTTGTTCTATCAACCATTCTAATTCAGAAAGATTTTTATTTATTGACTGATAGCAATGTTACTGATGTCTATCTACAAACTATTGATAGTAGTAAAGAATGTACTGTTAGAAAAATGTTAGAAATTAAAAATGGGCATGAACAACTACGTATGTTTTATTCAAAAAATGTATCTTCCTCGAACCAACTGCAATATCGGCTAGAATTAGTCTTCAAAGACAACACTCGATGCAAGTCACCGAATTACACCATCATTAACGATTATAGTGGATACAAGAATTCTACAGGTGCAAATGTTACAGAATATTGTTTGGCAAAACCATGGATATGGATATTTACTTCAGTAGGAGCAATTATTTTTGCAATGGTATTTTGTCTGTTACTTTATTTAGTATTAATTTGTTTCAGTTATTTTAGTAAATACAATACTCAAACAAATGTATGATTCAATAAAACAATTAGTTACTATAAATAGTTTTATTTAATGTCCTTTAACATATTTATTTAACAGCATCAGTACTACGATTTAATACAACAATAAGTTATTTAATATGTTTTAAATTATTTGTCCAGCAGCACGATATGACTCATCATGATCCACCACCACAGCAGTGATTTTTGATGATTGTTTATAGGTTTTTGATTTTCGTTTTTTAATGATTTTTTGTTGTTTTCATATAAAATTCAACAAAAAGCGGTTTTTGGTTAACTTGAAATTTTTTTTTTTAATGTCTTAGTATATTTAGTTGTGATGGTAGTAGTCATATAACAATACATATAAAGAACAACCTATTTCGCTTTTTTTTTTTTTTTTTTTTAAGTGTTGCATGTTGGGCTTATTCGAATCCTTTTTCGATGGTCTTTTTTTCGACCTGAAAAAATTTTTACGTAGCGACCTCGAAAAAACTAGAAATGGCTCCTGTATCTAGGTCGATGTGGACAGAATCGATTTTTTTGAGCAGACTTATGCGTTCGTTCCAGAAGAAGGTTTTGATGTATACAACCGATATTCTATCTCTTACCATTTGGACACTAGAAACTTTTGCCCTTTTCTCCCTTATTTTCAACTTTTTTGAAAATTTTTTTTGCTCAACATATGGCTTAATTTTTTTAGCTTTTCCCCGTTCCCCTGAGCCGACATGCTACCTCTTACCGCTTACGATCTATGACGTTTTTTCGTTATTACTACTAAACGGTAGCGAAAAATATTTATTTTGCTAAGTGGACCTATAGACTGTTCACTCAGAAATATTTTGATGCAAAAATATTTTTTTTAAGTTTTGCCGTTTCGACGCTACAAACTTTTGCCCTTTTCACCGCCATGTTGCAAGTTAGCTGAAAAACGTCGAAGGGGATGTATATGATACGTATTTGTGGATCTTTTTTGTCCTATACACGAACCTTCTATCTCTTACCGTTTTCGAGTAACAAAGTTTTTTTCTATTTGAACGCTAAACACACCTATGACTCATATTTATTTTTGGTTACGGTAAGCTAGTAGTTCATGAGGATGCATTTTTTTATGGAAAAACAAACTTTTCAAAATTTCGATAAATTTTTTTTGAGATTTTTTATTTTCAATTTTTCTTTATATCCTTTGGGTTTTTTTAATTTTTTTTTTCACCAAAACTTCTAATTTGCTTCCCTACTGCTCAAGGAAAACTTTTTTTCTAATTCTGACAACCTTTTTTGACGAAAATTTTTTGACTCCAAACTCAAATATTCACATATTTAATTACATGGACCTATTGATTATTCATCCAAAAATATTTTGACACAAAAAACAAATTTTTAACTAATTCCGTTTGGTCACCACAAACTTTTGCCCTTTTCTCCGAAATGCTAAACTCAAACTAAAAACCGTCGACACAGGTGCATGTGTTTCGTATTTTAGGAACTTTTTTGTTCTTTGCACGAACCTCGTATCTCTTACCGTCTTCGAGTAAAACATTTTTTTTTTATATTTAAACAATTATTGCACCTCCAACCCACATTTATTTTTACACAAATGTGTCATTAGTTTATAGGGATGCATTTTTATTTTTTTAACAAACTTTCTGCCCTTTATCACCCTCAAGCGATAATTCTTTTTTTTTAATATTTCCGAATACGTCCCTGTCTATTGCGACAAAAGCGTCCAGTTCCGTAAGAATTTGCTGAAACAGCATCGCGTTATTTCATTCTGTGTTGTAATAATGACGGGCGGCGTGTTTCGGTTTATGAATTTTACCGTGAAAAGATTTGGGAAAAAGGTGGTTTTGTTGAACTAAATGGTGGCTTCTGTGAAGTGTGCGTGTATATGAATGTTTTCGAGGGAGAACGGATAATTTTATTGCCTGTTTTCAATGTCGTAAGTAACAATTTTTTTAATTTTTAACAACACACTCGCCTTCTGACATTTGAGATTTTATTCTAATAATCACGG
Organism: Zophobas morio; assembly: GCF_036711695.1. NCBI lineage: Eukaryota > Metazoa > Arthropoda > Insecta > Coleoptera > Tenebrionidae > Zophobas > Zophobas morio. The sequence goes on from NW_026972111.1 coordinate 15,132,103, forward strand.
ACAAATAAGCTTAAATCGGCAGAAAGTTGCTGATGAACATTTATTTATTAAGAAAATAACAGGAGTTTTGTCGGAGCAAACACGGCTTTTATTCGTTGCTGTTATTCCCAATTAAATAATTTTATATGAGACTGGGGAAAATAATACACCAAACGAAATAAACAATATTTATTATAATTTCAATTACAGCTTAAGATTATACAAACTAGTTCGTATTTTATACATTTTAAGAAACTAATAAGTTTTAAATTTAAATCTAATTTACGACGCAGTGGTTTAACCGCAATGTGCACAGTTATTTAACTGATTTTCTTTGCTGAATAATTTTCAATTCTGAATCCAATTTTTCGATTGTTTCTCTAAATTTTCGCTTCTTCTCCATCATTTTTTCGATTAAGGGCTTTATTTGCAATTCGAAACGTTCCACATTCATTTGAAATCTTTTAACATCGTATAACCAAGTATTAATTCGGCTTTCTTTATCATTTATTAAGAAAATAACCGGAACTTTGTCGAAACAAACACGTCTGTTATTCATGACAGTTTGCAATCAAATATTTTTTACATGAGACTGGGGAAAATAATACACCGAACGAATTAAATAATATTTATTATAATTTCTATTACAGCTTAAGATTATTCAATTTAGTTCTTATTTCATACATTTTAATTGCTTCTTTTAAATAACTAATTCGTTTTAAATGTAATTCTAATCTACGACGAAGCAGTCTAACTGCACTTGATTTGTTTTCCACATGAACCAATGCCTTCTTCATTCTTCGATAAATTCGATATTGATGGTTCGACCGATCGGACCTCTATTTACCAAGTACAATTTCAAGCCGTTCACGATCTTCTGGTTCAGATCGCTGATCACTGAGTCGGTGAATTTTTCGGTAAATCTCTGTGGAAGTATCGTTCTAGACTCTTCAAGTTGCACAAATATCTTGTCACCGTACTTTGTGGACAGTTTACTAAAATTTTTTGTTAAAAATTTTTTATTTTCTTCTAAAGTTTTCGCACTCACAAAAGCTTGCAAGTGAGACTCTTTATTCAAGGTAGAAATGAAAGATGACATTTCTAAGTGTTAAATAATTGAATTCAAAAAACTAATTAATTCTTACACACGAATCCATCGACTTTTATACAAGTATAAAACGGAAGTGGGGATGCGAGATTGCGTCCGAGATCCCTCCCCGACCTAAACGAAAAGAGGGGATAGATCTCGAGATGAACGAGGGCAATAAACGACCAAGGTCGAGCAACGACTAGGTCAATGATCGCCCGATGAAAAGTAATGGGGGAGCTGGACCAGCTGGCAAGGTCAGCCACGTGCATCGACAAGCTCGACAACAAATGAAAGGTCAATGACCGCTCGATGAAAAGTAATGGGGGAGCTGGACCAGTTTGACCTCATTTGACCTGGTCTAGAACCCCCACTATATAACTACTACTACTATCATACAGATTAGAAGTTTCTCCGTTTGTTGTGTAGCGAACTCTAAAATAACAAGGGCTTCACCCATACCACGTGAAGCGCGTGAAATCCCTTAAAGCAGAAGACCTGCCTCGTCGAGTGCGGTTCTGCGAGTGGTTGCTGCAAAAAATAGGGAGCAACCAGATTTTGTGCAGAAGCTTTTAACCACCGACGAGGTTACTTTCGCAAGAGAAGGTGTTTTTAATTCTCGTAATACTCATATTTGGTCTGATGGAAATTCGCATGTCATACGGGAAACGCATTTTCAAGACAGATTTTCATTAAATGTCTGGGCAGGCATGGTTGACAACAATTTGATAAGTCCATACGTTCTGCCCCCTCGCTTGACGGCGGTTGCGTATTTAAATTTTTTAAACAACGATTTAGGACCACTTTTGGAAAACGTACCCTTAAATGTTCGTAGGGATGTATGGTACCTTCATGATGGGACCCCTGCACATTGTACCGTAGAAGTGCGGGAACGGTTTGACCGAAACTTTCCTAACAAATGGATTGGGAGGAGGAATGGACCTGTGTTGTGGCTACCTCGTTCTCTCGATCTCAATCCTTGTGGTTTTTTTATGGGGTTACAAGGTTACAGGTAGTTTATCAAACTCCAGTGAATACGGTGCAAGAGTTGACAAATCGCATTCAAAAAGTTGCTGCCCAGATTAGAAATAATCCAGATGTGGTTAGAAGAACACAGCAGTCGTTAATTCGGCGAGCAGAAGCATTTGTGCAAAATAAAGACCGTCATTTCGAAAATTTGTTGTAGTAGTTTGTTTAACGTTGTGTTAATTTTATTCTTTATTTTTATTTTGATTAGTAAAGTTTAGTTGGTTATCGTCGTTGAAAAGTCTTATTCTTATTAATAGTTCCTTTTTGTTAACTATGCTCATTTATTAAGAAGTCTGTACATAAGTAAAGAAAATGACAACATCCTGAAAAAGAACACGCAGGCGATTACCTATCATATCGGAATTCCAATGGAACCAAGATCGGCGAACCACTGTCCAGAACCGTGTTCTTATAAGAACTGAAAAAACCACAGCGGGACGCAAAAAACGGGAAAGGAGACCCGCGACCCTGCACAGTGGTCCGCCGGCCGTCGTTCTAATAGGATCTCGACGCAAGGAGAATTAAGTAAAAATGACTAATTACTACCATTTAAAATAATCCTTTACTTCAAAATGTTTAAACATCCAGTTAAAATTGTTTCAAATTGATTGTTTCTGAAAAAATACTTTTGACTTTTTACTTGACATTTTTCAAACTTCACCTTTCGTTGTTAGTTTTTGGTTGCTACGTTTTTACAAAACGTGTATTAATTGAATCTGATAGCACCTCTTACAGTGGCGCGAATAAAGCTTGGATAAAGGGTAAATTTACTTTGCAACTTTTGATAATACAACAGGAGTTTTTTTCATTCCTGTTGCTCTCGGGAACCCCTCCAATTTTTTTGTCGGTGCATTTCGCAAACACCCTGTATAAGTGAATGTATTTATTTAAATGTTTTATTGTTGTAAAAATTGACATGTTCTATACAACTTGTTTGTCTACAGAATGAATAAAATTTATTATAAGACCCACCACTGACCCGGAAATGACCGGCATTCAGGCAAGACTTCTATCATTACGGGTACTGAGACCAAGTAATGATATGCATTGATTAGATTATTATTATTATTAATAATAATAATATTATTGTTATTTAAAGAAAAAGACGTTCTATTGCAAAAATCAACTTGAATAGCCCAAATAAGTAACCAAGGAGATTTTTTTGCCTCATAATAATGTAATAATGAAATCGTCTGTTCTGTTCTAAGAAATTGAAAAAGGTTAAAGTTCTAAGTCTCAACTAAATCCCCTTTATTGCCTCCTATAACAAAGGTAAATTTAAAATTTTGCCTTCCCGACTTACCACGTGGTACCAGGTAGCGAAAGATTTACCTGTGTGTTGTAATAATGTTAACTGATGAGATTCATCGCCCAATTCGTACTAAGATATTTTATGCTTGATATCACTTGCGCTTGTAGTTGCATATTTGTCAAAACAAAAATTTTGCGACCATGGGGGACGGCCTTTAAAAAGCCGATGTGTAAGTTTATCCTCGTGAGTGGCAGTTTTTTTGGGTATACATAAATTGAGAACCAGTAATCTTTTAATCCTTTTCGCACTTCTTTTACCAGCGAGGTACACATAAATTGACGACTGACCACGCACCTCCCAGGGCAGGAAGTTTATACTTATAACTAGACAGCGGATTTCTGTCGGGCTACATCACGATATAGGTGGGGACGCGCTGCATCGCCGGGACTCAGTAGCGGGTGATAGGTAATCACTGAATTTAATTGTCACTTGATTCCATAAATACAATTAACGATTTATTAATCAAACGGCTAAGTAAATGAGAACTGGAATTAACAGCAGAGTGCAACGAAGCAGCGTTATTCTAATCTCAAATAAACGAAGTGCAGCCGGTAACTGCAATAAATTCCCATCCCGTACGAGCCGTACCGAGTTTGGCCTTGTCTAGCCCGACAGAAATCCGCTCTCTACTTATAACTTATAACTATAACATAACCACCTTACCATCCGTCAATTTCTAGTCGGAAATTATTTGTGTTTCTAATTGTATTTAAATAAAATTTTTACTTGTTCCTCACTCGTAAACATCAATTTACCAAGTCATGTTTTACATGAAATTTCTGGTAGAGAAATAAGGATTTTAAGCTCCACCCCCTTGGCTCACGACGAATAAAAAAAATCATTACAATTGAGACAGGGTGGGTGGGCGGGGCTTATATTTTGCCTTTTTTATTCTTAATATGTGTAGATTTATTTCGACAACAAGAAACTTAAAACTTATGTTTTGCTTTTTTTCTTAATATACGTAGCCATCTTTTCACAACTAGAAACTTACAACATGGTTAAAATGGTACATTTTTGCAAAGAAATGGATTTTGCAATTATGGGGCGGAGCCTAATTGCAAAATCAATATTTCCTTTCTTACACAAATTTTCCATTTTAAACATGTTTTAAGTTTAATGTTGTGAAAAGAAGTCTACACATATTAAAAGAACAAGGCAAAACGTAAGCCCGCCCACCCGCCCTATCTCAATTGTGATGATTTTTTTATTCTTAGAAACTTAAGACACGTTTAAAATGATACATTCTTGTAGACAAATATGGATTTTGCAATTAAGCCCTGCCCTTCGATCTGGTGGGCGGGTTCTACATTTTGCCTTTTTTCTTAATATGTGTAATCATCTTTTCACCGCAAGAAACTTAAAACATGTTTAAAATGGTAAATTTGTATAGGGAAATATCGATTTTGTAATTATGCTCCGCCCTTCGGTCTGACAACGAATGAAAAATTCATCACGGTTGAGATCGAGACGAATGGGTGGGGCTTCTGTACATATTGAAACAAAAAGGCAAAATGTGAGCCCCACCCACCCGCCCTATTTCAATTGTGACGATTTTTTTATTCGTCGTGAGTCAAGAAGGCGGAGCTTATCTGCAAATACTTATTTCTTTACAATAAATTAAAAATATGTTTTCGAGTTTCGTGTTATTCAAGGAATACTACGTATGTTAAGAAAAAAGGAAAAATATAAATAAACCCCGCCCACCCACCCTATCTCAATTGTGATGAATTTTTTTTTCTTAGAAACCTAAAACGGGTTTAAAATGGTAAATTCTTGTAAGAAAATACGAATTTTGCAATTAGGCTCCGCCCCTGGGTCTGCCAACGAATGAAAACTTCATTACTATCTGGATCAGGGCAGGTATGGGTGGGGCTTAATCTTTGGCTTTAATTTTTTCTTTATACTCAAAAACATGTGTTACACAGTAATTTCTTATCTTCCTTTGGCTCTCGATGATTAAAAAAAGATCTTTACAATTGAGATAGGGCGGGTGGGCGGGGCTTATATTTTGCTATTTGTCTTAACATACGTAGTCGCCTTTTCACAATAAGAACCTTGAAACATGTTTAAAATGGTAAATTCTTGATTCTTGTAGACAAATAAGGATTCTGCAATTAAGCTCCGCCCCTCGATGTGACAACCAACGAAAAATTCATCACAGCTGAGAATTGAGATCTGGACGTGTATGGTATTTTTGTAACAACACGATACTTAAAAGCATGTTTTACATGAAATTTCTGGCAGAGAAATAAGGATTTTAAGCTCCACCCCCTTGGCTCACGACGAATAAAAAAAAATCATTACAATTGAGACAGGGTGGGTGGGCGGGGCTTATATTTTGCCTTTTTTATTCTTAATATGTGTAGATTTATTTTGAACCGTATTTAAAAATTAGTTGAAGAGCTTTCGTGTACATTTCGATATCCAGAAGTGATTTTCAGTTTCGTGTCTTTGTAAATTTCCACCGTTTTTCTAAAATCGCTAATTGAAATACAGCAATTTTTAGAGTTTCCTCAAACTAGTTCTCTATAAAAATTTTGTAGATGAAAATGGAAATTATTATTAATTTTTGTTTCATCAGTCCATTATTAGTTTCCACTCCCACTCGACAGAAGAACATATTTAGCCCCGCCCACCCACCCTGTCTCCTTATCAGTAATTAATTTTATCTGATCTGAATGAAATGAATGATTTTATCCTGAACAGAAATAAAATTGGTCGTTAGAATGACAAGAGGGGGGTGGGCGGGGCTAGTACTTGTTAAGATAAGAATGATTTGGCAGATGACATATCTTCCAAGGAAATAGAGGGAGGGCGGGCGGGGCTAAGAACATAATAATGAGCCTACTCGACAGAGGAACATATTTAGACCCGCCCACCCACCCTGTCTCCTTTTCAATGACCGATTTTATCCGATCTTAATCAAATGAATGATCTTATACTGAACAGAAATAAAACTAGTCGTTGTAATGAGAAGAGTGGGCGGAGGTAGTACTTGCCAAGAACATAATTAGCCCCGCCCACCCACCCTGTCTCCTTTTCAATGACTGATTTTGTCCGATCTTAATCAAGTGAATAATAATAATAATAACTTTATTCAGCCCTTACATAGAAATACTACATTTGGCATCGTTCCACACAAAACATGTATACAATATTCTACAGAAATAACAAGTAGGTATATCACAATTAGATTTTATACTGAACAGAAAAATGAAACTAGTCGTTAGAATGAGAAGAGTGGGCGGACTTAGTACTTTCTAAGATAAGACTGATTTTGGCAAATAACATACCTTCCAAGAAAACAGAGGGCGGGTGGGCGGGGGTAGCACCTGATAAGATAAGAATGATTTTGGCGAATGACATATATTCCAAGAAAATAGAGGGAGGGCGGGCGGGGCTAAGAACATAATAATGAGCCTACTCGACAGAGAAACATATTTAGCCCCGCCCATCCACCCTGACTCCTTTTCAATGACCGATTTTATCCGATCTTAATCAAATGAATGATCTTTTACTGAACAAAAATAAAACTAGTCGTTAGAATGAGAAGAGTGGGCGGAGTTAGTACTTGCTAAGATAAGACTGACTTTGGCAAATAACATACCTTCCAAGAAAACAAAGGGCGGGTGGGCGGGGGTAGCACCTGATAAGATAAGAATGATTTTGGCAAATGACATATATTCCAAGAAAATAGAGGGCGGGGTGGCGAGGCTAGTATTTTTATCTATCTGTCTATAAGATAAAAATGATTTTGGCAAATAACATATCTTCCAAGGAAATAGAGGGAGGGCGGGCGGGGCTAAGAACATAATAATGAGCTTACTCGACAGAGGAAAGGTGCAGGGATGTCGAGGAAAACGAGCGCCAATGAGAAAAAGGAGAGAACAAGAATCAAGTGCCAGTTCTGCAAGTGTTTCGGACACACGGCACAGGAATGTCGCAAGCAAACAAGGGAAAAGATGTTCCAGAACCAGGAAGACCAGATCATCCGATGTTACGGGTGCAACAAGCCCGGAGTATATCGCAGGAATTGCCCGGCCTGCAGTTCAAAGGCAGTAACGGCTGTATCGGCGCTTCCAGCAGAGCCACTGGGGTTCTGCGCCGTCGATACGGTCAGGTTACAGCCACGAGTCCGCTCTGCGATCCGCATTAAAATAGAAGACACCTGGGGAACTGCCTACCTCGACACCGCCGCATGCGTAAGTGTCGCAAGCGCCAGCCTGTTCAAGGTATTGACCGCTAGAGGACTTCACGCGGGTGAAGAAAATGTAGAGGTCGCACTAGCCGATGGAGTGACCCGGACCACAAGGGTCCCAACGTAAAGGACGCAGGTCAGTCTAGATGGCCGAAATATTCCTACCACGTTCGCCATGATTTCGGGTCATGAAGGTACGAAGACATTGCTAGGCGCCGACTTCATCGAAGACGCACGCTTAGTCTTGGACCTAGCAGGACGAAGCTACCACTTCAAAGGTGAACCCCAATGAGAATTTCCATTCGTAGAGCAAGCGGTCTACGATGCAAAGGTGCCCACTGACGCCAAAGTACAAACTACCCTAGCGTCCATGCGACCTTCAGATCCACTCGACTCTCTGGAGGAGTCATCCAACCCTTGAAAGATAGTGCCATAAATAATGGACGTAAATGATGACGACAATTGCTTTGGTCCACCGCCGCCGATTGCAAAGAAAGCCCCACAAGGTCGCTGGCACGTGTATCAGGCTCCTTACGCCACTGAGTATATGATGCACGATGTATGCCTAGCTTGGGACGCAGTCAGTACCGAACAGAACTACCTCTTCCCAGAGAAACCCCGTAGAACTACACGAGTTCACCTGTTCTCCGTACACCTCCGCGCAAACGAAGCCCAATCGCTATCAGAGGGACAGCGCGGAAACTTAAACCAAATACTCGAGGAGTACGAAGATGTCTTTCGAGAGCAAAGACTACCAACCCCGTATATGGAGCATGTTATTCCCACTGGGGAACACACTGCCATCTCCCAGCTACCATACCGGCTGACCCCAGCAAAGAAGGCGCAGCTTAAGGCCGAAATCGACGGAATGCTCGAGGGAGACATCATAGAGGAGTGCGATAGCCCCTGGGCATCCCCCGTTGTCATGGTGCCCAAGCGAGACGGTACCATTCGGTTGTACATCGATTACCGTAAACTGAACTCGATCACGACTCCAGAGGTTTATCCACTCCCGAGGATGGATGACCTCCTCCATTCAACTGGGGAAAGTTGCCATATAACCACCCTCGACCTACAAGCTGGTTATTGGCAAATTCGAGTCAGGACGGAAGACCGAGATAAGACCGCCTTCATATGTCCATTTGGCCTGTACCGTTTCACTCGAATGCCGTTTGGGATACGAAATGCACCCGCCACATTCCAGCGCCTAATTGATAGATTCAAAGCAGGAGTCCCAGATGTTACGCTCCTCGGCTACCTTGATGACTTAATTATCATATCCAAGGACTTCGAGAAACACCTGAAAGATCTACGGCAGGTACTGGAACGATTGCGTCTATACCAATTATGCTTCAGACGGCCAAAGTGCACATTCTGTTGCCAACGCACTCAGTATCTCGGACACTATATGTCACCAGAAGGAATATCGGTTGCAGAAGACAAAGTCACTGCCCTACTCGAACGAGCAGCTCCAAGAAACCTGAAGCAGCTCCAGACGTTTCTTCAAACGTACTCCTGGTTTAGGAAATTCATTCCGCACGTTGCAGACGTCGCTAGGCCTCTCACCCAGTTAACTAAGAAGGACGCTATCTGGGAATGGGGGTCATCCCAGGAAGCCGCCTACAATTCTTTAAAGGAGAAGTTGTCATCGGCCCCTATTCTACGACAGGCCGATCTCAGCCAACCATTTGTGCTACGCACTGACGCCAGCGCCTATGCACTCGGTGCAGCTCTCCTCCAGGGGGAGGGAAACGACGAACGGCCTATCGAGTATGTGACTCCTAACGGACGCAGAGAGAAACTATTCTACCACGGAACGCGAAGCTCTTGCGGTCGTCTGGGCACTGACGAAATTCCGCGGTTACGTTGAACAAAGCTCCGTGGTTGTCATCACCGATCATCAACCTCTTCGATGGCTGATGACACTAAAAACTCCCACAGGCCGCCTCGCAAGGTGGGCCTTATAACTGCAACCATACAACCTCATGGTTCAGTACACACCAGGGAAGGCTAACGTGATCGCCGATACACTTTTTCGATCACCGATCGTCCCTAGTTCATGCCAGGTTAATGTGGTAGAGATCGACCTCCCTACAGATGGAGCCCAACGACTCCGCCAACAACAATTAGAAGATTCCGAACTGAAAAAGATCATTGGGGCCCTATCATCGATGAAAGCCGAAGAAACCCAACTGTCGCGCCTAGCTCAGTCAGGGCGGTAGAGCCGGGGTGAAAGTCGTCGGTCCGCCTAGGGCGACGGCTGCAGGGCGATGATTTGTGTGCCAACTTACCTGTCGGTTGCTTTGTCGAGTAAATGGAGGGGCGCCACGAGCTTTACTCTGGGTCACTTCTATACTCAGTCTCGAAAGCTCGAACGAGAGAGAGAGTACTCGACAAGTCCCAATAACTGACCAGTTCCTAACTCGGTGAATTGGTAGAAATAATACGGTTAGGCTAGTATATTAATATGAGTGTATTGCTGCTAATTTACACTAGGTGGTGACTAGATAGGAGATCGAACAGTCAGTGAACTATAACTAAGTCAACAACGGTACACTGGGGATGTAACCCCTCGAGAGTGTAGTACTACGTTCAGATTCACCGACGCGACGTATAACGGGGAGAGAGCTCTCTACAGGTATACATAAAACTATTGCGCTGGCGATAACGAAATTACACTCGAGAGGCTTACTGGGAGTCTCCTGTGGCCAGGGTGTCTTCGTCCCTCCAGCGACGAACTAAGACGGGGCAACCTACGACCGCCTCCTGTCCCGGGGTTTATACATATAGAATCTCCAACCAGGTCCCTGGGCTACGAAGATTAGGGTGGAAGATGTTACATTGGGGTAGTAACGAAAATAAAAGAGGCCTGAAATGATATTTCGCCAGTTGAGGCCACCCAGGGTCACGTAGAGAATTAGATCGGTAATTACCTTGAATGTTAACGGCCTCTGGCGACTTACTCAAACGTACGGGTTTTCCGGTAACCCAGGCTATTGTTTAACCACGTTCCCGAGTTGGGATGACTCCTCGTTCTCTGGATTTTCCTGGAAGCGTTACCGCACTACGTGGCACACGTCATCACTTCGGTGGACGGGAAGAGAGAAAGAAAGACCTTGACAGGTGGAAGTGGATACGCCGACGCGAACCGAGAATGTCTCCGGTTACTGCTCTGAACTTTGACCGCAACCTGTTATACCTGAGCGCACCGCAGCTTGCAGGAGAATGAGATCGTCACACAACCCTGGACTTCCAAGGGATACCTACTAACCCCAGAAGTTCTCTATCGCTATGGGTCAGACAGCGATAGCGAAGAAGCCTAGTACGTAGTTCCTAAGGACAAGCGTATCACCGTCCTTAAGGAATATCACGATGCTCCAACAGCCGGACATCTAGGTGTAGAACGCACCCTATCCCGCATAACCCAGTGCTATTACTGGGTAGGAATGCGAAGAGATGTCGAAAAACACGTCAAATTCTGCCCCGAATGCCGGAAATACAAGCCTTCAAACCTCAAACCAGCAGGCCTACTTCAGACGCCCGTGATGCAACAACGGATGGAGGTCCTCTCCATAGATCTATTCGGACCACTTCCTACCTCCGAAAAGGGTTTCCGGTGGATATACATCATTGGCGACTACGCAACCAAGTGGGTCGACTTATTCGCCCTCACCGAGGCTACTGCTGAAAAGTGCGCATGGACCCTCATCAACGAAGTATTTTTGAGGTATGGCGTGCCCAGACGCATCATCAGCGACAACGGCATCCAATTTGTCAGCGCTGTACTCCAGAAAGCCCAATAGAAAGGAAGAATAGGGATATGAAAACACTCCTTGCCATTCAGATAGGGAAAAATCCGCATACCCAATGACCCGATAAGCTCCCCGCAATCCGATTCGCCATGAATACTGCCATTTGCAGCAGCACCGGATTCACCCCTGCCTACCTAATGTTCGGACGCGAGCCTCGGACCATCGGCGACGTCACCCAGGACCTACGGGGCCGCATCGTCTCCGAAACTTTTATTGAAGGAATCACCCCTCGTCTTCTACGATTCGCCGACGACCTCAGTCGAGCCCGTGAAACTCACGAAAAGGGACAGCTTCGTCAAAAGTGGCAGGCTGACAAAGGAAGAAGGCGGCCCAGAGTACAACCCCGGTGACTTAGTACTTGTAACAACTGACATTCTCAGCAAAACCAGAGCTGGAATGAGCTCTAAATTTGCACCTCGACGAGATGGGCCCTATCGAGTACTTCAAGCCCGTGGTCCCACTTCATACGAGATCGGAACCAATACAGATTCTTCGCAACCACTGGGGACATACCATAGCTCCCAACTAAGACCTTACCTCAGTACCATCCAGGAAGGCGCGCCGTCTGCACCCATTCGGAAACGGGGCCGTCCTAGGAAAAACCCCGCGGTCCAGAACCAAGATCGGGACGATACTTTTGGTCCCGAGGGGGAGGATGTAACGGAACACCTAACGCCATCATCCCACGCCACGCTGAAGCTCAACCACGGCCCCACTCCGCGCGCATTCGTTAGTACACTGTGTCCGCTACCCAAGCGCTCAGTGCCATTTACGCTCGAATGATGACGCTCTCGGCAACCGCCCACGCACCGTGGAATTCAAACGGACTAGAAGAGGGCCTCGGAACGACCACCAGGCGAATTCAACCGGTACTCGCTCTATCCCCTTGAACCGCACTACTCGGTGGTCGACCCAAGGTTTAATTTGGAAAAGGCAGTACTCGAACTGGATTTTGAATTGGAATAATCCCTCGGTTCCCATAAGCGCGCTGTGAATACGGACGATATTGGACCTTGGAGAATGGAGATTCCATCCGCCTTTCTTCGCGCCGCGCCGTCTTTTGAGTTAGATCATACCATATATATATATATATATATATATATATATATATATGTATATAATATTATTTACTAGGAAAACATGGGAATAAGTTTATCAGTGGCGGCTTGTCAGGTGAGGCAGGTGAGGCAGGGCCTCACCATTCATAATCATTAAAAATGTTTTTCTTCCATACCATTTTTTTGTACGGGGTAATTTAAAATTAGCACGACAACTGAAGTTTCTATGCCAACCACAAAATAAAGGTGCAGCGTTATTCTAACCAATCATGTATTATTCACATAGATTTTAACCTTATACTCTACTAGATGCGCAACTGCGTCGCGTAAAGTGAAGCCCATGGCGGCCATTTGTCAAAGAGGCAAAATACTGTAGAATCGTATTACGGTAATGGTGAAAGTAAGGGTAAAATATTATTTATTTGTTCTAAGGAAATCAGGTGCACATTTTATTGTTAGCTTGCCAATCCTGACATACAACAAAAGTACATATAATTTAAAATATACTACAAATGTTACGTTATTGAGGAAAAATAATTAAAATAGTTTTCCAATTCTTACATAAATCAGAAGTCATTAAAATTAAAAAAATACCTAAGCAGTAAATACGTGCCAGGACGCACCAAATAATCACTTTCAGTGAAAGGGTCACTACACAATTTACTGGCTTTTGTTGGTGTAATTTTTTTTCTTTTCATTACTCTAACCCACTGTTCCAAGAGCTTTTCATTTTTCAGGGGAAATCTAAAGACAAAATCACATAATAAAAAGACAAACCGATTTAGCAATCGACCGCAAATTACCCAAAAAACTGGACGTTTCCTCCTGGTTTAAACCGATTTGTACACCCAAATGCGGAACACGATGCCGGCATATTTCGCTTTTAATAAACCAACACTTTTTGGAACTATACTTTAATTCACGTAATCATACACATTCACCCCCAATACACATGAAACAGTTCGCAACGTACATACATATACAGGGTATTTTTGAAATAGATGGAAACTTTTTTTAACGTAATTGGTCATGATGTAGAGAATTTATGCATCAAATATTGATCTAATAAAAATCCTTTAGTTTTCGAGATAAAATTGATTGAAAATCTGTTAAAATTTGCGTGTGCGCTACTGATTCCAAAAATGTTAAAGGTAAATTTGATCACTATAGTAATTTAAAGTAGGTAAAATTGTTGCTTGTTAACATGACAATACATTCATTAGCCCATCATTTTTTGACGTTTTTGCAATTTTTTTGGAAGAACAAAATTAATTTTTCTAATTCTGAAATGACTGACATGGTTCTGATGTATGGACAAGCCTTAAGAAACTCCTTGGAAGCTCGACGTTTATACCAAGAAGCATTTCCCGAACGAAGATTGCCAAATCATAAAACATTTGCTAACGTTGTTCAGCGTCTACGAGAAAATGGGAAATTTCAACCTCGTTTTAGTGATCGTGGTCGTGAAAGGACAGAACGGACACTTGATGCCGAAGAAGAAATTTTGAATGTCGTTGAAAACGATCCAGGTATAAGCATTAGACGATTGTCTTACCGAGTGGGAGTTTCACCTTTTGTGGTGTGGAGAACTCTACATGAACAAGGCAACAATCATTGATTAGACGTGCGGAAACGTGTATACGAAATGGTGGTGGACATTTTGAAAACTTGCTCTAGTTGCATACGTTACGTTTTGTTTCATTTTATGGTTGATTAAATTATGATTTTGAAGTTTTAATTGTCAGTTCATTAATTATTGTCATTGTTTATTTGTTGCTAGCAATAAATTAATAGCAACAGTAGTTACACCTCGGCAGTTTTCAGTTACTAGGTTTCACATTTTTTCGTGAAACCATTATTTATCAGTGGAGGAATGAATGTTTGGATAGGGGTTAAATTTTCCTTTCAAATTTTACTAAAACAACAAACGTTCATTTGACTTCTTAGGTTCCCTACATTCACCAGATTTTTTGTTTCCATGTATTTCATAACACCCTGTATTTAGCACTATTTTCCTAATATATTACCAAGCGATCATACATTGACAGCAATGTTTTGCCTTTCTGACAAATGGCGGCCACTCGACCTTGAAGCTTCACTTCTCTCTGCAGCGCAGGGTTAGGTAGTCGGATATCTAGGTAACTTAATTTAACATCTATGATTATTCATCACTGGTATTATCATGCGTTTAGGCCGGCCTCACGGTTTGATTTAAATGTGGGACTAGGACGCTCGAAGTTTTTACAACGGAGAGTATTGACCCTTTTCCTGTAAGCAAAGTGAGTAGACATTATATAAATTCCAATGACACAGAGTGAGACAACATCGCGCAGGCGAAGTCAGATTTTTGGAGCGCCAAGTTTAAATTAACCAATGAGCGACAGATTACGCATGTGTAGCCGGTTGCATTCTGTCAAAGCGGTTTTTTGTCACAGGCCTTTGCTCTGCTGCCGGAGTGCCGGATACAATTTCCAACGTGGTTTTGAAGATGCGTGCGCACGAAAAGTCACTATGGAAGTTTTACGATCTTACAGGAAAAGGGTCAATTACTATGTTCTCTGGTATTACCGCTACTGCTTACTATGGGAATCAAATGCTTTAGGACAGATAGTCTTGAGGCCGGCCGCAGCTCTTATCTGATTGGTTCTCCTACTCTTGCATTTTGCAGTGTGGATAAATTTTAAATTTCAGTCATTGTCGTTATAGAGTTCGGTACTTGGTTAACGGGTGGATTGTGGATACTCCGATTAATTTTATTTGTACTTAATTAAATAATAATGAACATGGATGCAGGCCCATCTGGTACTCAGGTAATCTCCACAGTTCGAAATACAAATGACATTGTTAACTTCCTCGTGAATAAATGTCCCTTCAATAAGTTAACATACGAAGATAAATTGTTTGTAAAGGAAAGCGAACGTCCATGTCCAGATCTAAGCTTAACATTAATTCAAAGAGAAAAACAAAAAACCAGGGCGTTCAGTCTCAATTGGTACACAAAATATGATTGGCTTGCTGGGAGTACAATTGTCAATAAACTTTTCTGTTGGCCATGTATTTTATTCTCGAATAGTGGAGAATCGGTTTGGTGGAAAACTGGATATGCAGATTTGAAAAATTTGTCGCGTTCCTTGGAAAAACATTCCAAAAGTAAAGATCACATATCATCTACTTGCAAGTTTGTTCTTCTCGGCCAACAGAATATTGCCAGTACTCTAGATTCTGCTCGCAAAATTGAAAAACAGTGAAACCTGTCTATGCCGGACTCTGTAGAAGGCGGAAAACTGTTCATCGCGGAAATTTTCCGCAGTCCCGTTTTTCCAAATACCTAATTTAATGTATTTTGGTCCGTATAAGCCGGAAACTGTGTAACGCGGAAACGGAAAATATTTGTAGGTCCCAACGTGTCAAAATACATGCACCCAACTCTGTGTAAAACGGAAGCGAGAACAAAGTTGATGATTTCTACGAAAAATATATAATTCTATTCGTGGACCTGCAAGTGCATTTTTTGTCAACAGAAAATCACTGTTCTCAATTCTCATTTAATTGGTATCTCTCGTGGTTTTATGTGTGTTCGCAATAGCCCATAAAACGACCAACAATAACAACAAAATGGATTTAATTAATGTACACGAGCAGCACAATTTGAGTGTTACAGAAATTTGCAAAAGTTCGGTTGTAAAAAACCCAAATGTATCAAATTATAAGACATATCCTAAAATTAATTAGAGAGTAATGGCAAAGCGGTGAGTGTGTCCAACCTTTTGCAGTTGAGAACACGCATGGAAAATATATCTAAATGGCCGAAAAAGTAAATAGCAATAAACAACTATTTCAAATAATTTTTTTATATGTACCTATGTATTCAATTTAATAAAAATTGATTTCTGTTTTATAGAGGTGTACTTTCCGTTATAGTCGGGTTTCCTGTAAAAGCCGGAACCCTGTTTAAGACGGATAAAAATTTTGGACCCGCGCGATTCCGGCATAGACAGGTTTTACTGTAGAAAATTTTAATGCCAAAGTTCGCGAAAATAGAGAAATTATTAAAAGGTTAATTGATGTTGCTATATTTTTGTGCACACAAGAGCTTCCCTTTAGAGGACATGACGAGTCAGAAACGTCTTTCAATCGCGGAAATTTTAAAGAATTAATTTCATTGTTGAGTAGATATGACACTTGTTTGAGAAATTTTTTGGAAAAAGATTCTGACAATAAATCCGTGTTTTCTGGTACTTCAAAAACGATTCAGAACGAGTTAGTTGAATCAATTTCTTTTGTTATAAACAAGAACATTAGCAAACAAATTTTTGACGCTCCTTTTTTTTCCTGGCAGATTGATGAAACGACTGACATAAGTTGTAAATCGCAATTATCAGTTATTTTTCGTTACGTTATCTCCGGTAAAATTGTCGAAAGATTCATGGGGTTTTTCGATGTTAGTTCTGGACGAACTTCTGAAGATTTATTTCAATTATTGCTACATAATTTCAGTAAATACAATCTAAAAGATAAATTAATAGCACAAACATATGATGGTGCAGCGGTTATGGCTGGGGAACTCAGTGGATTACAATTAAAAGTTAAAAGTGTGGCACCTCAAGCAACTTTTACACATTGTTATGTACATCGTTTAAATTTAGTATTGGGCAAAGCTTGTAGCACCATTCAACCAGCAGTGCGAATTTTTTTTTCAACTTTGTCGGGATTCTCTTCTTATTTTTCAAAGTCAACCAAAAGGACTAGCGTTTTAGATAAAATTTGTGGAAGCCGTCTACCAACTAGCGCTCCAACTCGATGGAATTTTAGCTCTCGTGCAATTTTTACAGTTTGTGCTTACAAAGAACAATTAATTGAAGTTTTTGACTTTATAATTAACAGCTCTGAATTTGATGCAGTTTCAATTCGAGAAGCGGTAGGTTTAAAAAATAGTTTACCAGATCATAAGTTCTTATTTTTGCTAGAAACGTTTAAATTTATTTTTGAACAAACTGACGTCATATTTTCTGTTTTACAACAAAAGTTGACAGACATCACTAAAGCGAGGAATTATTTACAGTCACTTTCATCTAAATTACGTGCTTTTAGGGGATGTGATGACTTTTTCAATAACATTTATAAAAAACTTGATATAGATGCCACTGAAGAATCCACTCCAAAACGTCGCAGAACAGATGAATTACCCAATAAAGAACAGCAACTTCGGCACATTTTTTTTGAAATTTTGGACACAATAGTAAATCAAATAGAAATTAGATTTCTTGATTTAGAAAAATTGATCTTTTTTGATTTACTAAATAATGTTAATTTTCCGTCTTATGCCAAAAATTTTCCCGACCGACTTTTAAATGATTTGATTAAGCAGTATCCCTTTTTTGATAATATTCAATTAAAAAATGAATTAATTGTGGCTTATAACGACAAAATTTTAGAAACTTCTGGGACACCGGTTGAAATGATTAAATTTATATACGACAATAATCTTCAAAGTTGCATGCCAGAATTGTATAAACTGCTGTGTTTAGTAGTAACTTTACCCGTGACATCAGTTTCTGTAGAGAGAAGTTTTTCTGCATTAAAACGTATTAAGAATTACGCGCGAAATACAACTGGCCAAGACAGATTGAATAATATGTGCCAGATTTCAATAGAAAAAGAACTTGTCAAAAACAATATGTCAGAGCAATTTACCCAAGAAGTTATAAATCATTTCGCACAACAAAAAAAATTGGTCTGCAAGATTTCAAAGCATTCGGTTTTGTAGTTTCTGATTAACTCAATAAAATAAATTCACGCATTCATTACTTTTTTTGAGTCGCCCTGTATATGCAAATCGAAAAAATTTGAATGGAATGATAAATCACCAGAAGAGACTCACCATATTTTGTACATTTTAGATCGGATTTATTCAGCAAAATTTTGTGGTGACGTCATAAAGTTTTTAGGGAGGACGACCAAATACATTTTGATAAGAAATTTACAATGCTTATGATAATTTTAAAACATCTTCAAGATTTCAAAGCATTCGGTTTTGTAGTTCCTGAGTAAATCATTAAAATAAATTTACTCATTCTTTATTTTTTTTTGCGTCACCCTGTATATGCAAATCCAAAAAATATGAAGGGAGTGATATATTACAAGTACAGACTTATCATATTTTGTACATTTTAGATAGGATTAATTCGGCAAACTTTTGAGCTGACGTCATCAAGTTTTTAGAGGGGATAACCAAATATATTTTGACTGAAGATTTATGATTCTCTTTATAGCCTTAAAACATCTGCAACATTTCAAAACATTCGGGTTAGCAGATTCAAAATTAAATTGCAAAATGTTGTTTTATAATTTTGATTTTTTTTCTAAAAATCTGGACGTTTCGGGTGAAAGCTCAATTCGCAATCGTAAACTACATGTGTAGGACTATGTTATTTTATACAACTTAAAACCCATTTACTATATACAATTTTGAAGTGACGTCATCGCATTGGTTGTGGGGATGATTAGACAAATTTTGGTTAGCGTTTTACGATCTACATGATATTCCTAATATAAGTGCAAAATTTCACAACAATCGGTCTAATACTTTCGGAGATTATCTGTCTAATAAAAATCCGGGACGGCAGACAGACGGACAGACGGACAGACAGACGGAAATGGGAGACCTATTTCTTCGTCTTCTAGGGGTCATGAAAGATCGAGAAAACGTAAAAGTAGAGAGTCGGCCGACGGACTCGATTACAATACTTCCTTTGCTTACGCTCGGGAAGTAAAAAAATTGTTACCAATAGTGCTGGTATTACAAGTAGTAAGAGTATTGCGATGCGTATTTTGTCAAACAAAATGCAATAAGACATTTCAGTATTTCTGCGTTTCATTGACCTTTCGTTCGTATACCTAAATTCTTGTTATATCATTAAAATCTAAATTAAAATAGTATTATAACCTGGATGATGTGAATAAAATTGGGAAATAATACTTTGTTTCGATTCAAAAATTGCCCTTTGTTTTACATTTATTCTAAAAATTTGTTGTACAAGAATTTATTATTCATACCACCTCGTTTAAAGTTGGCGCGTGGTGTTGGAGTTAAAATGGCGTAGGTTTGCGGAACTCTCTCTACAGGGACACTAGTCACAATGTTGACACTACCCGAGTATTTTAAGGTTACCATGGCAACGGAAATGCACGTGTCCGGGAAGTTCGAACTCCCGCTCCCTGGTGAATGCACAAAAGCCATCAAAAAAAGTCATGATTGCAAAAAAGGTCTTTACACTAGCTGGAAAACGCCCTTTTCTAATGAGTACAACATGCTATATTTTTGTATCCCTGATGGAAAGGCCTGAATCGAAGAGTTTTTTAAAAAACTATCAAGGTGTAAAACGTAGATACCATTGAAATAATTGCAGACCATGGTGACGAGTCAATAAGCAAAAATTTCACGAAAACATGAACGATTGCGCGAGTTATTCTCAAGATTATCAACCGGAAATTCCGGCATGAGAAGCAGTTAGAAATTTGCTTCCTGATAAATCAAGAGAAAAATATTTAAAAACCTACGACCAATTTAATCAATGGAGGCAAAGCAAAAATGTGAAGGAAGTTAGCGAGAATGTCTTGTTAGCGTTCTTTTGGAAAAGGTGTGAATGTGTACATTTTTAAATTAGATTTTGTTATGTATTTTTGTAGAGTAAGAGTCTAAAGGCATCAACAATCTAGTCCGCATGCGTCGAACATCGACTAGGCTGCTAATTGACAAAGGTAGTAGTATTTCGGATTTAAAAAGACTTGGAAGGTGGTCTTCTACAATTTCCGCCGAAAGATACATCGAAGACAGCATTCAAAATAAAATTCAAACATCAAAGAAAATCTTCAGTGACCTGACTCAAAACGAAGTAATCGTAGATCAGCACACCTTTCAGGATCCCCTTCAGTATCCCATTCAGAATCCCCTTCAGCATTTGCCAGTCTTCATCAAGTTTAAGTTTCAACATATCTGACAACCATCTGTTTACGACTGCTTCAAACGGATTGACTTTTAATAATGTAACATGTAACGAACTCTACATTTCATATTTATCAAAATAAATGCATTGAATAACTATTATATTGGATGTTTCTCTTCCGAGGATCTTGTTGCGGACAAATAAACGGTTGCTAATGAGAGAAGAATGGCCGCTAACGAGAAAAGTGTTGCTAACTATAAAAGTGTTGCTAGCGAGAAAAATGACACATTTCTTTATTAATGTCACCATAGTAAAGTTGATGGTTTCCACGAAGGATACAAAAAAAAATCTTTGAAGTGTGCGTGCAATCTAATAAAAGAAAAACATAATAAAAAACCTTACATCAATGGGGTAAATCACTCAGATCCTATCACTATAGCTTAGGCTACTTACTGACCTACCCGCTAACTTGCTTAATAAATCAGTCCTTTAAACAGGAATATTCCCTGAAAGTCTAAAAACTGCAACAGTAAAACCCATACACAAAAAATCCCATAGAGAGGATATAGGCTAAAATCTTTGCAAAATGCATGTTAACGAAATTAACTCTTTTGCTGATAGATATCACCTAATACCCACGGAATAAAACGATTTACGCTGCAATAAATCGATTTCGATGGCAACTATCGATTTATATAACACCTTACTTGATCTTTACTTAAGCTGTGCTTTTGATTGTGTACCCCATGATAGGCTGTTAAATAAGCGAGAAAAGTTAGGAATTAGAGGTAATCTCTTGAAATATATAGTTCAAAACATTCTTGCTCGATACACGAACACAAAGTGTTAAAATAAACCATACAGGAGACAATGGATCTAAGTCGAATGTTACATCTACATTGCGTCCTGTAAAATTCGGTGTTTCACAGAGAACAATATTAGCACCGACTTTATTCTCATTGTACAAATCCGATCTAGTAGCGAATCAAATCTGATGAAAATACAAAAACTATAAACTTGGTCGATATTTGTATAGAACCATCAACATCAAAATCTTCTATTCGCCCTTGTTTTTTTTTTTTTATGAATGACATTTTTACGTAGATAGATGGTCGTATATAAGGTATAGCAGTACACTCGTATGTTATGTTTATTATTCACTAAATTAATAGATCAAATATGTCAAAAAAGATTTCAAAGACAACCAACCTACAATACATTTACTGAAGACCAGTTGTTGAATTTGAAACAATATGTCGAAGACTTGGATACAAGAGCATTTGGAGTAACGAAAGATCAGTTTGCAAGAATAAGTTTTTATTGTGCAAAAACGTTAAAACTTCCACATAGATTCAAGATTTCATTCAAACTTTTATGGCAAAATACACTAGACTGCAAAATTAACCGAACACTCTAATTTTTCATTATCAACATTTTAAAATGTCTGCAAAATAATTTACAGTATAAAATAAAAGATGTAGTGAAGTTTTTGGGCGGTATCATATCATAAGACGCTTTGTTTAGCAATTTTTTTAGGCACTTTGAATTAATTTGTTTCATCTGGCTCCTTTATTAAGTGTTATTGGCGTTTGTTTCTTGGTTTGAAAGTTGGCGGTGAAAAATAAAGTTGATAGATGTGATTTATTAAAGGAAAAAAAAAGAACTCCCGAAGAATCTGCTCAAGCTGTTGCTCTTCACAATGATGGGCGCAGTATCGGTTATATCGCTAATAGCCTAGGTATACCTCGTTGTACAGCGTCGGATGCTATACAAAAGTTCCGAGTTCCTACTCCAGATTACCTGGGCAAAGCAGACCACGATTAACAAACCCTCCTAAAGATCGGCTTCTTTAAACAGGTTCCGTGTGCGTATTGGTCTACCGCAAATTCGGGATTCTTGACCGGTACACGAATTTTAGGGTACGCTGAGTGTACGCGAACATAACATTGCTTCAGTTGACGATCAAGTTTTCTATGATAATGTGGTTTGACATTTCGCATTCGGTCATTTACAAATGTTTGGGGGTGTTATTAAAATAACTTAAATTAACTTTAAATTATGGCAAAAAGAACATCTAACTTTAATACGGAACAAAAAGTGTTGTGAAACAACGTCCACACATGGTGGAAGGTAAATTTACGAAAGACTTTACGTTTCGCGATGGCTAGAACTTATGGGAAGAAGTCACTACGGCACTGAATGCTGTTCCACCACGAGGAGTGAAAATGTGGAAACAGTGGAGGAAGGTTTGGCAGGACATAAAATCCAGAACAAAAAGTAAAAGTACGTCACCACCTACATTTTTGTCCGCTATCAGCGGGAGACCGTCGGTTTAGAGCGGTCTGTTTTTTTTATCTCTTTTCTAAGTTGCCGAAAGAAATAAGTGCCGTTGGCAGATCATTTTTTCTTTGTTTTTGTGTCATATTGTGGTCGCCGTCCCCGAAATCATCAACCGTCACCGTCAGAACTGGTGACGTCGCAGATTGGGTAAGGAGGACCAAGGCGGACCGTACCCAGCTCAGGTCGCGACGTGAGTCCACCAGCTGCAGCGTCACCAGTTGGAAGAAGCCCTGTGCGAGATTGGAATCGACGCCTCTGGTTCCGTCAATACGCTCCGCCGGCGATTGAAGGATTTCCATCTCCGTCACCAGGCCGAAACTGACATGGAGGAGTTGGCCACGTCTCTTCTGATCAGGTATCCCGTCACAACCTGTCGTCCCGTTGGAACTTGCTCGTCCCGCTTCTGAAGACGCTACTAGGAGCCGAATCGGCGAGTCAACTACGTGGACGTACAGGGAACCGCCCCATATTTCTCCATGGCCCCCATCGACAGCCACGAGACCAACCTCTCCGTCTCTGAGTCGAGAATTTCGACCGCCACCACCGAAACGTCCGTCTCTCGTGCCATCACCAGCACCGACACTGAGTCGCCACTCGGTCCAGCCGAGCTAGACACACCCGCGCGACACCCGTTGGGAAGCCCTGGACTTGGTGCGGAAGAGCCGTATCCACTTCGATGGAGAGACCGACCGCACGGCGTTTCTGGAGCGGACTGAAGAACTCCAAGAGCATTTTGCTATTCCACCGAATACGATGCTCACCATGCTGCCGGAAATCCTCACCGACAAGGCGTTGCAGTGGTACCGCAACAACCGGGCACTTTGGTATCCCAGGGACGACTTCGTGGAGGAGTTCCGGGACTTCTATCTGCCGAATTACGATGAAATCCTGGAAGACCAGATTGTTAACCGCCGCCAACGACCTGGAGAAGCCGTCGTCTGTACAGCCACCTGCTGCCGGAGTACCGACAGTACATTCTCCATAGTGATTTCCGGAGCATCGATGAGTATGAGCAGCTCCAGACCGAAGTGAGGAGCTATTCACCAGTCCCGCCGCCGAATCGCACTTCGACGACGACCCAGATTCCGGCGGCCAGGTATGTCTACGCTTCTTTTGCAGGAAACTGACCAGCTAGGTCTGAAAACCATCCCTTGCAACCCGAGCAGCCATTCACGGCACCACCGCGAAGCCTGAAGAACGTCCGTCCCCCACCAGCGTCGTCCAGACCCGTGCGGCAGTCCACAGAAGCCACAACCAACACCGGGGCCACTGTCAAATGTTGGAGATGTGGTGAAACCGGACATTACCGGTCGGCCTGAAGGAAACCACCCCGACTGTTCTGCGACCGAAGAAACGTGCGAGAAGTTTAAGCCGACTACAGCGACGGAAGTTCCGCTCAAGATTCCCGATAACCATCCCAATGTCGTCGTCACCCTTTTTGGCACAGTTTATGACGCCCTGCTGGACACCGGAGTCTTTTTTTTTGGGTATTGTATTGGGGATGGTTAGTAATAAAAAAAAGAAGTTACACTCCTTTTTTTTACCGACGAAAGGGGGGAGTGTAACGAAGCAAATTTTCGCGGGCCAGAAACCGGAATGCGTACCGCGAGAGCCGGGGTTAAAGCCGCGACCACCGCGCCGCCGCGGCGGAAGCGGATTCGATCTCGAAGCTTCGAGGAAGAAGGAAGAAGTACTGTGGCTGTTTTCTTCAGTAAAAAGTGTTCTTGGTGGAAAGTGCAAAAGCTAGGAAGGAACCGACCACTTACTGAAGTACCGTCTTGGGTTTTCTGCTCGTTTGTGTACGGGTTGTTGAATCGCCGCCCCCGAACGAAAAACCGTACCACCGTTTTTCCTCGTCACCGGAACAAGTCGAAACCGTCGTGCACGCGTAGTTACTGCCACCACAGGCTTCTCCTGGATCGCCGTACCGTTCTCGCGAGATTTCCAGGTTTCAAGGTCGTCGCCCCCAAATCCCGAAGGAGCTCGTCGTGAAGGAAGTCGCCTCCTAGGAAAGAGCGACCGTGCCGGACGTCTTATTACTCCCGAGCGTAAGCAAAGGAAGTATTGTAATCGAGTCCGTCGGCCGACTCTCTACTTTTACGTTTTCTCGATCTTTCATGACCCCTAGAAGACGAAGAAATAGGTCTCCCATTTCCGTCTGTCTGTCCGTCTGTCCGTCTGTCCGTCCGTCTGTCCGTCCGTCCGTCTGTCCGTCTGCCCCCGGATTTTTATTAGACAGATAATCTCCGAAAGTACTCGACCGATTGTTGTGAAATTTTGTACTTATATTAAGAATATCATGTAGATGGTAAAACGCTAACCAAAATTTGTCTAATCATCCCCACCACTAATGCGATGACGTCACTTCAAAATTGTACATAGTAAATGGGTTTTCAATTGTATAAAATAACATAGTCCTACACATGTAGTTTACAACTCCGAATCGACTTTTCACCCGAAACGTCCAGATTTTTGGAAAAAAAATCAAAATTATAAAACAACATTTTGAAATTTAATTTTTAATCTGCTAACCAGAATGCTTTGAAATGTTGCAGATGTTTTAAGGCTATAAAGAGCATCATAAATCTTTAGTCAAAAAATATTTGCTTACCCCCTCCAAAAACTTGATGACGTCAGCTCAAAAGTTTGTGGAATAAATCATATCTAAAATGTACAAAATATGATGAGCCTGTACTTGTCATTTATCACTCCATTCATATTTTTTGGATTTGCATATACAGAGTGACTCAAAAAAATTAATGAATGCGTAAATATATTTTATTGATTTAATCAGGAACTACAAAACGGAATGCTCTGACATCTTGCAGATGTTTGAAGGTTATAAAGAGCATAATAAATGTTTAGTCAAAATATATTTGCTTATCCCCTCCAAAAACTTGATGACGTCAGCTCGAAAATTTGCCGAATAAATCATATCTAAAATGAACAAAATATGATCAGTCTGTACTTGTGATCTATCACTCCATTCATATTTTTTGGATTTGCATATACAGGGTGATTCAAGAAAATAAATGAAAGCGTAAATTTATTTTACTGATTTACTCAGGAACTACAAAACCGAATGCTTCGAAATCTTGAAGATATTTTAAAATTATCATAAGCATGGTAAATTTTTGATCAAAATGTATTTGGTCGTCCCCCCTAAAAAATTTATGACGTCACCACAAAATTTTGCTGAATAAATCCTATCTAAAATGTACAAAATATGGTGAGTCTCTTCTTGTGATTTATCATTCCATTCAAATTTTTTCGATTTGCATATACAGGGTGACTCAAAAAAATTAATGAATGCGTAAATTAATTTTATTGATTTAATCAGGAACTACAAAACCGAATGCTTTGAAATCTTGCAGATGTTTTAAGGTTATAAAGAGCATAATAAATTTTTAGTCAAAATATATTTGGTTATCTTCTACAAAAAACTGATGACGTCAGCTCAAAAGTTTGCCGAATAAATCGTATCTAAAATGTACAAAATATGATGAGTTTGTACTTGTGATTTATCATTCCATTCATATTTTTGGATTTGCATATGCAGGGTGACTCAAAAAAATTAATGAAGGCGTGAATTTATTTTATCGATTTAATCAGGAATTACAAAACCGAATGCTTTGAAATCTTGGGAATATTTTAATGTTATTATAAGCATGGTAAACTTTTGTTCAAAATGTATTTGTTCATCCCTCCTAAAAAAATTGATGACGTCACCCTTAAATTTTGCTGAATAAATCCTATCTAAAATGCAAAAAATATGATGAGTTTGTACTTGTGATTTATCATTCCATTCATATTTTTTAGATTTTCTTAAGAGGTGGTTCAAAAAAATTAATGAAGTCAATTTATTTTATTGATTAAATTAAAGGCAACACTTATTATTAGTATTACACCCCAACCAACCCAATTTGGTAGACACAAAATTTGTTAAAGGAAAAACTCGGTTGAAACATAAGGGTAGCATCGCCTATTTACATCGACTTTAACATTACAGACCTGCATTTGTTTTATGCGATCACTTGGTTCCGCGAATGTGAAATAGACATGTTTATAATCAACCAATTGTGAAGAATTAAAATAAAACCCAATGTTTTATATAATAAGCGGAAGTCGAAGCAATAAAACCGATGGTCGTTTTGTTTACAGTTTCTCTGTTTGACTCTCACGTATGCTGTTACGCCTGTCATCTTAAATTAAGAATGTTTATACATAAACGATTTTCAGTTGCCGTATACGCGAGTAAATTGTTTCGTTATTTTATTGATTATAAAAAATCAATATTCAAAACGACCCAATTCATTTTCCCGAAAATTTGGGAATACAATAATTTTATTCTTAGTATTACACTACATCTATCCCAACTGATATACGTGTCCTTGCAAAAATGTTGATGACGTCATCGCAATTTTTTTTAAATTCCCACTACAAAAATGTAATGAGAAAAAAACACAATAGCCATGCAGTCGTCAAGTTTCCGACAGCGAGGGAAGTACTGTCTAAACTCTTTAGACCAATTTTTCTTTTTTTTCTGTCAATGTGTTTGTAATTATTTAATTTAAGATTGGCCGTAAATTTTATTATCTTAGCCGTGTAGCTGGTGGCAGGGAATAAACCCGACTTATAGTAAAATATTTCTTGCCGTTTTATTTTTCTCTCTTGTTTTCGCGGACGCTCACCACTTGAGATACGTGTCTCCGGTTTGAGAGCAACCCCGGCGCTCCCTCCCTCGGAGAGGGAGCTGGCGCCCGGGCGACCGCCGCTCCCGACCGAAGATTTCACCCCCGGCGGCGTGAAGGTCGCTGCATAAGCCTAGGTCGGCCAGACGTGTTTGTTATATCAGCGGCACTAGTGGCACTGATATAGTGTGCAGGTACACCGCCACCACACGTTATCGGCGAGATTCCGGACCGTACCATCCCACCGGAATTTCGTCGCAAGAGAACAATAAAACATGATCAAAAATAACAAAGATTGAAGAAGAAACGTTAAAGGAAACAATGACAATGTGAAACGTAATGACGAAACTACGAGAGCTATTACGATATATTAGGATCTTACGTTATTGTAAAACACGATGGAGCACTGTACCCGGCCAAAGTTGCAGACCATAGAGACAATGAATACTACTTTTGCTCCATGACGAAGAGCGGAAGAGACCATTGGACCTGGTCAGATAAAAATGATCTTTTACGGAGTTCTGGATTCTGGATTCTAATTATATGTGGGTTAACTGTAGCTAGCCGGCACTTAGGCCTCGCTTTGGGCCCACTGTGCCTTCCCCAAAGTCCATATCAGTTCTATACTATTCCTCTGCGTTACATACCTTAGCGTTTGTCTGCACTCCCAAATCAGACCGAATCGAACCATGCAGCTGTCCAGGGCTAGCAATGCAGAGAACGGTGCAATTCTTTTTCAGATTTATGACGGGCAACAGAAGATGATTGCGTACTTTAGAAAACGAACTACCGCCGCAGAAGCGCGCTACCAAGCCTCAAACGTCACAGACAGGCTGGATGTTCTGATGAGCCTGGTGCTCCTTTAGTCCATGATACACCAGATCGTACGTACTGTTACGATTTGAGAATAAGGGGTTGCCTATACTGCTGAGAGAGAGTGGAGAGTGATAGGCCGCAGTGAACGGAAAGTGTATTGCGAGCAGAGGTAACGTAATTGGGCCGCCGAGTCGGGCATTTCCGCACTTTTCGTCCGAGTTTTGAGAAGAAGAGATCGAGTAACGGTCGGCGGTCGAAAAGACAAAACTTTGGTGAAGATCTGGGGGAGTGACAGCGCCACAAATATCAGGGGGGTAGAGCGTGGTAGATCGTAAGAAAATTCAGTAGTGAGGTCTCGCCTGACCCAGATTTTCCCTTTGCTATAGAACAGTACAAGTGGCAGCCAAGTTTTTTTTTTACTCCAAGTTTCGTTTCTTACTGGAAGTTCTTTGTCGTTTTTTTGTGACTTTGTCCAAGGTCCTGACAAGGTTGTGGTGTCTTGATGAACCCTTGGATGGCCGTTTTACGCACCACACGTTTTCGGGAACAAGACCTTCCCCTCAGGCTCGGCACCTCCCGAGGGGCCTGTCTAATTTGCAGACCACAGTTTATCTTGCAGACTGAGGGTTAAAAATGCTACAATCAAGTCGAAACTCGACATTTGCTTATTTCCCAATACGAAGATTGTTGGTACAAAATTTCAACCCGTTCGGAGAAACCCTTAAAAACCACCCCCAAAACAACCTTGCAGACTGGGGGTTAAAAATGCTCCAATCAAGTCAAAACTCGATATTTCCTAATATCTCATTACGAAGATTGTTGATACAAAATTTCAACCCGTTCGGAGAAATCGTTGAAAACTACCCCCAAAACAACCTTGCAGACTGGGGCTTAAAAATACTCCAATCAAGTCAAAATTTTATATTCGCTAGTTTATCAATATGGGAAGTATCGATACGAAATCTCAGCCTATTTGAAGAAACCCTCAAAAATCACCCCCAAAACAACCTTGCAGACTGGGGATTAAAAATGCTTCAATCAAGTCAAAACTCGACATGTGATTATTTCTCAATACGAAGATTGTTGACTCAAAATTTCAAGCCGTTCAGAGAAACCCTTAAAAATCACCCCCAAAACAACCTTGCAGACTGGGGGTTAAAAATGCTCCAATCAAGTCAAAACTCGAGATCTGCTTATTTCTCACTACGAAAATTGTTGATACAAAATTTCAACCCATTCGGAAAAATCGTTAAAAACTACCCCCACAACAAGCTTGCAGACTGGGGCTTAAAAATACTCTAATCAAGTCAAAATTTGACAATCGCTAGTTTTTCAATACGAGAATTATCGGTACAAAAATTTCAGCCTATTCGATCGAAGAAACCGGCAAAAATCACCCCCAAAACAACCTTGCAGACTGGGCGTTAAAAATGCTTTAATCAAAGCAAAACTCGACAGTGGCTTATTTCTCAATACAAAGTTTGTTGATACAAAATTTCAACCCGTTTGGAGAAACCGTTAAAAGCTACCCCCAAAACAACCTTGAAGACTGGGCCTTAATAATATTATTACCAAATCGAAACTTGGTGTTTAGTTTGTATGTATACGAGAAGTGATAATGCAAAAAAAACAGCCTTTTTTAAGCTGCTCTTAAAAAGTACCCCAAAGCAATCTTTCATACGGGAGCTTAAAAATACTCCAATTGAGTCGAAAGTTACCACTTGCTGAGCTCTTTACACAAAACATTATCATGTCAAATTTTAGTCACCTTGAAGCAACTTATAAAAATGATTGATAGTTGACATTCATTTAAAGTACAAGTAGCAGAAAAATTTCAGACACATATAGACACACAGAGACAGTACATTATGTCTAAAGTAGGTGCGCACCATAGAGGTAGAATGAGAGGAGGGAAGATTGTTTGAAAAAATGCCTGGTACCGCGCTTTCTACTAGGGTCATAAATGATTCTTCCAGGTCCTCCGAGAAACTGGTTGTTCCATTGGCGTGCTCGAAAGCGTTTGTGGGATACTAGGCATAAAACAAAAATAATTTCATAAGAAAGCATATAAAAGCAGCAGCAGCAAATTTATTGGAGTTTTTAATTGGTTAACTCGTCCGAAACGGCTTGACCGATTTTTATGAAATTTTTTGTATATATTCGGTAGGTCTAGTAAACTATTTTTTATACCCCTAAGTGATAAGGGTGGCCCACCAAAATTTTTTTTTAATTTTTTAGACAAAATTATTTTTTAATTTTTTAGACAACATTTTTTATTTTTATTTTTTTAAGATTTGGCATCAAAAAATACATATAACCCTAAATTTTCACCCTACTACCACCAACCCCCATTTTTTAATAACGATATGAGTATCTTTGCTTTCATCCATAGATGCGCAATAGGGTTGCAAAATGGCTATTGAATATAATCATTGTCGCACGATAAATTTTTATGTATAATTTATAATTTAATTGAATTATATTTATATGTATTTATTTTAATTTAATTTTTGATTTAACTACCAAAGTATTCACTAGAAATGCCAAAACAACGTTTGCCGGGTCGCCTAGTTTCTAATATGTGTAATTGTATATACTTTAATTTTATGTATTCAGGTAATTATTGTATTTTGTTTTTTTAATTCAGTGTTTCAGGTAGAATTATTTTAATAAAACGTAAGCCCTAATTGCAATGTACTCATACTTTACTCATTATACTCGTATTTTTAAATATTTTTATTTCGCTGTTCATTTGCCCCACAGTCTTATAGAACACAGGCCCGCAGTTTGATTGTTACGCCACTGATGGGAACACCATAATATCGACTATGTAATATTTTGGCCAAATTTAGCAAGTTGCCATTATACTACAATGTCCAGGGATTGGTTAGAAAGCAATAATATAAGTTTTGTACCTAAGAAAAGGTAATCCCCCCATAGTGCCCCCAGTGCGAACAATCGAAAACAAAATTTGGGGAATACTACGTAGAAAGGTTTACAACAACGGCTGGGAAGCCAATTTAGAAGAACAATTAAGAAGAACAATTTACCAGACAGTTAGAGAAATGGACGTGGACACCATCCAAAGGCTGTAAGACCTACATATGAAGACAATTTTGCGTCGTATTGAATATAACCAATCTTTATCTGTTTTCCCATTAATAATAATTAATTAAGAAATTAGCACATTTCTGGGTTCTTTTTGAAATTCAAATAAAATTAAGTTTGAGCTTCCTATTATTAATTTAAACTTTCTCTCAAAACGTTTTTTTTTACGTTAGGTTTCTCGGAAATTAAAAATGTCTCTAATTTTCTTTAAAATGTCTTTAAGATTTTGTTTCCTCTGTATTTTAAATTTTCTATTCTGGACACCACTAACTTTGTATTTTTTGACTGATGATGAAGGTTTAATTATATCTCAAAGAACTCAAAACCAGCATATAGTATGTACTGAATGAACCAAGTTAACAGCAAAAATGACTTGTAAAAACGCACAAAAAATGAGAGATTAGACGAAAAAATGCCGAACTTATGCATTCTTACATAGTAGCAACAATTATCTAACAGCGATAAACATGAACTCAAATTATCACAATTCACGTATCTGTAACAAATACTCCTATATTCGTAATTTATATATTTTTTAAATTTAAATATTAATAAATTAATTAATAATTAACAATAAAATAATAAAAAAATAAATTAATGTCAAATTTTGACTTGATTAGAGTATTTTTAAGCCCTAGTCTGCAAGGTTGTTTTAGGGGTAGTTTTTAACGGTTTCTCCGAACAGGTTGAAATTTTGTATTAACAATCTTCGTATTGAGAAATAAGCAAATATCGAGTTTTAACTAGATTGGAGCATTTTTAACCCCCAGTCTGCAAGGTTGTTTTAGGGGTGATTTTTGAGGGTTTCTCCGAATGGGCTGAAATTTTGCATCAATAATCCTCGTATTAAAAAACTAGGGATTGTCAAAATTTAACTTGATCAGAGTATTTTTAAGCTCCAGTCTGCAAGGTTGTTTTGGGGGTAGTTTTTAACGGTTTCTCCGAACGGGTTGAAATTTTGTGTCAATAATCTTTGTATTGAGAAATAAGCAAATATAGAGTTTTGATTTGATTGAAGCATTTTTTACCCCCAGTCTGCAAGGTTGTTTTGGGAATGATTTTTGAGGGATTCTCCGAATGGGCTGAAATTTTGCATCAATAATCCTTGTATTGAAAAACTAGCGAATGTCAAATTTTGAATTGATTAGAGTATTTTTAAGCCCTAGTCTGCAAGGTTGTTTTAGGGGTAGTTTTTAACGGTTTCTCCGAACGGGTTGAAATTTTGTATTAACAATCTTCGTATTGAGAGATAAGCAAATATCGAGTTTTAACTTGATTGGAGCAGTTTTAACCCCCAGTCTGCAAATCTGTTTTAAGGGTGGTTGCTAAGGGTTTCTCCGAACGATTTGAAATTTTGTATCAACAATCTTCGTATTGAGAAATAAGCAAATATCTAGTTTTAACTTGATTGGAGAATTTTTAAGCCCCAGTCTGCAAGGTTGTTTTGGGGGTGATTTTTGAGGGTTTCTCCGAATGGGCTGAAATTTTGCATCAATAATCCTCGTATTGAAAAACTAGCGAATGTCAAAATTTAACTTGATTAGAGTATTTTTAAGTGCCAGTCTGCAAGGTTGTTTTGGGGGTAGTTTTTAACGGTTTCTCCGATCGGGTTGAAATTTTGTGTCAATAATCTTCGTATTGAGAAATAAGCAAATGTTGAGTTTCAACTTGATTGGAGCATTTTTAACCCCCAGTCTGCAAGATAAACTGTGGTCTGCAAATTAGAAACGCCTCCTCCCGAGCTCGTGCCACCAGGTCCAAAGGGACCCGTAGAGACCGGCCGTACCAGTCTTCCCCACCGAATCCTCCCGCGTGACACCAGGACGAGGAGAATATGTTGTAGTGTAGTCGTTAGTAAGAGGCGCAGCAGGAGCGTTCTCCCCTTTTGTATGATTTTGTGTGTGTGAAATATAGCGTTTGTCTCACCGAGTTTGTTCATCCTACCTCCAACCAGCAGAGGTCGGTCGGCACATTTGTGTCGTAACAGTACCCTTGCTCATTTTATGATCAAATTTATCGAGAAACACTTGTGTGCATGCTCTTGTGGAACAACATTCTCTACATATCCTGTCCTGAGGCAGCATATGCGGAAGGCCCATCCCGATTTATATTATGCGTCTACGGTCGATGAGGTTGGAAACGAAAACAAAGGAGACGCCCCTATTACTACCAAGGGCATATTTGAAAATGACGTTGCTCTTTTAACAGAGAGTCATAATGACGAAACTACCTCGATTATGGTCCAAACCTCTACTAAAATCGAACCTATCGTTGATTCCTCCATGAGTACAGCTTCACCCTATTATTTACAGGCATCGGATGAATGTTCTTTGGGTACCATGGAGGGAGTCGAAGCTTCTTCTCTGGGTGCTCCGACAGGTCGGCAGAGAATTTATGCTTTTTCATCCCTGCGTGCTCACGAAAGAACTGAACACCCTGAATTCTTTCTGCAAGAGTGCGAATACCACCCAATGGCGGTCACTTTAGAATCTCAGATGGAAGAGATGGCCGAGTATGAAATGAAGCATGGCTGCAATACAAGGATGATGGTCAGAGATCTAGGCCTCTCCGTCGATCAAGTGAAATATAGAAGAACTCTCACGACCTATAAGGTTATTTTGAACATGCTGAATAACAAAAAATCGGCAGAACTAACGGAGCCGTTGCCCGAGGCGGAACCAGTTTCTATTTCTCCCTCTGCCCCCGTCTTTAATGAGCAGAATTCTATTTCCTCTGCTTCCGATCCGCATTCTGAAATTTCCGTTGTTACATCTATCGAGGAACCGGTGCTGATTGAAAACAGTCAGTCGAAACCCTATACTACCGAGGCGACCGTTGGATCTCATAGTCCGTGCGACTACGATACAGGAAGACCTCCTGACTCGTTACTGTCTTCTTCCGCCGCCGTTCCTTTTACGGTCGAACAGCTGCCGGAGCTAGTGAAGGAACTCTCTTTCGCAGCCTCGGTGGATAAGGGACAGAGTAGGTCTTCGAGTCCTGGATTCCATAATTCCCAGATAGTAGGTTCATGGTGGATGGACGCTCCACTGGTCACATATCTTCCATCCATTCTTACGAGTTGGAAACGTTGGCCATTGTGAATGCTCTGAAACACTTTCGTGTGTATTTAAATGGCATTAAATTTACCATCATCACTGACAGCAATTCGGTAAAGGCCACCGTTAATAAAAGGAATCTAGTTCCGCGAATTGCGCGTTGGATCTATTTACAGGATTTTGAGTATGACATTGTTTATCCAAAAAAGGGTCACAGCTGGCACATGTCGACTACCTGAGCTGAAATCCTGTAAGTGTGCGGAGGGTGACGTAGGTTGATTCATGGTTACATATCGAGCAAAAGAGTAGTGCCGAAATAACACATGTTGAACGATTTACACGCAGGGAAACTTGATGAAAAACAGTACGCCGAAGAGAATGGTTTGCTTTGCTATCGATATAACACTAAGGGTAAACAGCAGGCGCCGCGCTACTTTGTGTCTTGACGTAGTCGTTTAGTTAGCTGACGTGGTCATTTTGACGATCCGCTTAGCTCTCTAGCGAGTTCTTCGGTAGGAATCTTCAAACTTCTAGTGCTTTCCCATCTGTCCCCGTATTCTTCTCTTCTTCTTGCGTCTTTCAGGGCTTACCAACATGGTTGGATTCCTGTGAATTTCTTTATTGTCTGTTCTTAAATTCAAAATTTTATTATTATACCTGCGCTGTTCATATGTGACTTTTCTCTTTGTAACAGATATGTATTGTTGGTTGCATATCCTTCATGTGTTGAGATGTTTGTAAGAACAAGGCAGTCAAATAGAGACCTTCACATGAGGCAGTTCTTTCCTTCCCGGTTCCCAAAATACAACGCATGACACTCTTTTATAGGGAATTTTAATGTGTCTCTTCTTGGATTTTTTTTTTATTTATAGAATCTAGTATTGACATCGACCTATATTAGTCATACTTTTTTTTCAATTATTATTATTGTTATTTCGACCCCCTCCTTTTTTTGTAGGCTTTATTAACACAACTTAGTAGTCTACATAATATACACCATTTTATCGTTACTGGCCTTCTTTACGAAAACAATTGGATGAGTTCAAGGACAAATACACGCAAAAAAGATCTGTGGCACCCTGTAGCGAAGGCATTAAACACGCAGGGTTATTTTGTAGGAGTAGGCGGTAAAGGTCGCGAAAAAGTTGCCTACGCTTACACAATTGCTAACTATGAGCTGATCTTTCAGCTTCTTAGACAAATATGGGTATGACCTGAAGATCGGGATTTGCTTCGTATCGCGTACAGATTTGATCAGATTGAACCAATACAAACATTTCGACTAAAAACGGTAACATATGGTTTAAACTGCGCACCGTTTCTTGCAATGCGTTGTTTGTTAGAATTAGCATACGAAGCAAGTGCGGATCATCCACAAGCTGTAAAAATGATTTTGAATTCGTTCTACATGGATAATATGTTAGTTGGACTGGATAAAGTAACCGAAAGGTATCAAGTTACGTGACGACCTAACCAATATTTTGAACTTTACAAGTGGGCCTCGAATGAAACTAAGCTATTACCAAACCAGGATAGTGAAAATAATACCGCAGTTGTTAGATTTGATGGTAAGTTTGAAACCAAAGCTCTAGGTCTAACTTGGAATTGTCAAAGGGATTTATTTAAATACTGCTGCGATTAAACTGCCAAGGTGGCCACGAAACGCAACATTTTATCAATTATTGCCAAAAGTTTTGATCCTTTAGGCCTCTTAAGCCCAATGTTAATGGTAGCAAAGATCGTGTTACAAAAATTGTGGCAACTTAAATTAAACTGGGATCAACCCATACCATCTGAACTAAGCGAAATCTTTCACCATTTTTGTGCAAATTCGCACCGAATCAACGAATTTGTAATTCCGCGATGCGTTAATTCCTTTTCTTCACAAACTCTAGAGTTACATGGATTTTGTGACACTTGTAAAGAAGCTTATGGGGCTGCGATTTATGTAGATGCCGTTAGTGAAAATAAGCAACGACAAATAGATTTACTTTGTTCAAAATCTGGTGTTGCTCCACTTAAACCGGCCACAATTCCGCGGCTGGAACTATGCGCGGCGGTTCTTTTCGCGAAACTTACAGTTAATGTTATCAACACGTTGGATGTATGCGTTGGGAAAAATTATTATTTGTGGTCAGACTATACGATAACCCTATCTTGAATAACAGCTGAGCCAAAAAGATGGCAGCCCTTTGTCGCACACCGGGTGGCGGCAATTCAGGAAATGACAAAAAGGGAACAATGGCACTATGTAAATAGCCAGTAAAATCCTACGGATATAATTACAAAGGGTATGTGTCCTAGTGATCGGGATAAATTTATTATAGTATTTCCACCGATAGATTAGCTGACAGAAAAGTCACCAAATAGACCGCTATAAAAAGTAGTGCCAAAGGCGCTTTATTTGAAATATAAGGAGATTTGAAAATAATGTTGAACTACGTAAAATTACTTTTCATAATAACACAATTTATTTCCAACAGACAATATTATCTATACTGGAACATACATTTCGAATAACATTACGTACTTTATATTGAAGTAACAACCTCTGTAGGGCATCTTAAATTAAAATTTTCCTTCTTGAAAAATGAATACGCATTGGCAATCATTTTCTGTGCCACGATGTTGTCAACAACAGTCATACTGCACCGGGTTGAAGAGGGCTACAAAATATAATGGTATATAATAATTGCACAGAATAAATCAACAAGTCACTTGCGTAATTATGAATTTTATTCGTAATGTCTTCCATGGGGTCCATATGAAACGTTTTTTGACACAAACAACTTAACCTAAAATGTCCAAACTTCAGCCAGTATACCAAAAACAGCACAAAGGTCTATAATATCATACTTAACAAATCAAAACAAGTAAAAAAACACAAACACTAAACGCAAAAAACACACTTTTTAACTTTTTGAACCAAAATTTTAAATTAGCTGATCGACCAAAACACAGGTTAAACGAAACCGGCCGACTGGCGCAGGCATAGAGGCGTAGGAAATTCGTTGCGCGGGAAAACGAACGTTGGTTGCCAACTTAAACTACAACTCTTTAACTGCTTTAAGCGTATAATGTTAGTATATTTTGGATTCTCCGATTGGCGATTGTGAATTCAAAATTTTCCAATCTATCGCTGGAAATAGTATACTTGGTTTCATGGTCCAGCCTGTTTATTAAAAAATTAGTCACATTGGCCTAAGCCTCCTAATCATGTAACAGATCTTCCGCCGGAAAGACGCAATGTAACATTAATATCTCAAACACAACCAGATTTAAACGTTTTCCATCGAGTTAGCAGTTACAAAAAATTAAAATGAGTACTGGCTTACTGCTATCGATTTATACACAATTGCATCATAAAAAAGAAAAAATAACGGGCGAATTAAAGCTAAATGAACTTGAAACTGTCGAAAAATAAATCATTAAATTTATACAGAAGCAAGAATTCGGTCAAAAAATTAGTAACCTCAAAAATAAACATGCATTAATTAAACGCAGTAAGTTGATCCCTCTTAATGTCTTCTTAGACGAAAATGACACGCTTTGGGAGGCCGTCTAAAAACGCGAATTTAGATTTTAAGACCAAACATCAAGTGGTACTACCAAAACGCCACACAATTACAAAGCTAATAATACGCGACTGGGTTTTCGAAAAAATGTTATATAGCAAAGTTTCATATACATATATGTATGTTGAAAATATAATTATTTAAATTACAAAAGGTCAAACCTCCCGATCTCATTATAAAAAATAATCATCACTAGTATCAAATACCTTACCTTTTCATAGCGCCTTACCTTATTATAACTCGCTGTACACGCCGCAGAATAATTCGGTGGGACGCCTAAATCGCACAATGAAAACATTGATCATGTCTTATATTCAAAACGACCATCGGACGTGGGACGTCGAATTGCCCCGGGTTGCTTGTGCGCTTCGGACAGCAAAAAGTGAAACGATGAGAAACACACCACATTTTGTCAATTTTGGACAAGAAATGGTCCAGGACAATAGGCAGTACGAGTTGTTGCGAAATCGGGCAAAATTTTTCGGATAGAGAGGAATCGGACGGGGACGATAATGCGGACAGACGGAGGAATCGGTTAGCCGAGATCCGCTAGCAGGTATAAGGAATTCACGTTCGGTAGATGTAACTAGATTTGGTAACTTTTTTTTTTAAGCTGTGTAACTGCGGACATAATTGTTCTAGTGTATAATGTATAATTAGAATGTCAGAAAGTAGGTATCAAAAATGTGACATGTAAGTAAGTAAATATCAAATATCGAAAATGTGATGGTTTTGTGGTGATCTGCTGAATCTATTTTTGAATCCAGTTGAAAATTGTATCCCTCTAAAAGCCCAAAGAGCAACCCGCATGTAAAATTGTGAATCTTTTCCCTTCACTAGTTATTTTAGGAGGACAAGCTTCGATGTCATCATCATGGATCCACAATTTTACCATGGATTCGTTTTGGTATATCCATGTCTCATCCAAGAAAATGAAAAGTAAATCTTCACCACTATCACGCAATTAGAGATACCGCTTTAGAAATTTGATTCTGGTAGCTATTTAATGTGAAAAACTTCGCCTTCGGAAATCTAAATTTATACGTGTATTACGTACAATTATTCTCCAAGCCGAGTATTTTCCCGTTTACAAAACAATAACGATTATATAAAATTAAAAACCAATTGTAGGGCGGACCCAACAAAGCATGTAGGTATATAAATCTGGGCAGTCGTCTTTCTGATTCTGAGTATAATATTAACGGCACCGACGCCGTTGTATCGGTATTATTTTAAAATTCGAAAAACACTCGAGAACACCAGCGAACTTTACGGAAAATATTTCTGCCACCAGTTTAACTGTTTGCGTTTTACCCAAAGATTGTCTATTTTTCTCTGTAATTTTTTGAAAACCACGAAATATTTCTTGTTTCTTTTCCTTTAAAATGGGCTTTCTCGTGACCACTTTTGTGGAAATTCTTTCCACGCTGTATTTAAGGATTTTCTTCAAACGAAGCGTGTTGAAATTAGAAAAACTTCGTTTTTTTTCCAGACAATTCAGATTTGACATTTGAATTACAAAATTAGACAGTTGATACCAATCTTTAATTTCTAGTGATCTTAAGATTGCAACTTAACCACAGAAAACTTTCTGTTAGCTACTTCTACCGAACGTGAATGCTTATTAGTACAAAGGTTACAGAGTGCGCGGGAACGGACAACACGCTTTTATGACAAACGTCGACGTGAAGTGGTTTTCGCGGAGAATGAAGTATGTAATTTGGAAGCGTGAATATCCAACCACTGACTCGACTAAAGGCTTCGCCGCTAAGCTAGTGCGACGATTCAAAAGACCATTTCAAACAGCGTGAAAAATTGGAGCAAACGTTTATGATTTACGCAATCCTCGGGGCAATCTGGCGGGACGCTGGCACAGACCTTAAGACATACTATCCGTCTGATCCGGAAACAGACGACGAATCCGACTCAGCGACAGCACCATAAATGATATTCCTGGGAGGGCCCGTGGGGCTCGTGTCTTTCCCGCCGTTAGGCTTTAAGGCGTGCCCTCAGGGCAATACCACTATCAAGAAGCGTTTCACTACCTCCTTGAGTCCTATACCAAATGCGAGTCGATATCGGGGTTGATTTTTGGGAGGCAGTTTAGCCCGAGCGCGGGTCGAGTAGAGCTGGACGCATCTGATTTGTTCTTTTTTGTGAATTCCCGATCAAGAGGCTCTTCGAAGTCGGAAATCCCAGCATTTGAGCAGAGCGGACTTGTGACGGGAACACGGATACGTGAAAACCACTGTTGTTAGTGTGTGATGTTTTGTGATGGCTTACGAAGTGCGTATGAGGGCAGAAACGTCTTCTCGAGGGATTAGACAACTGTCATCATCTTCAAGTGGAGCACGTGTCGGTTCTACGGAAATTGCGCTGTGGCACAATCCCGGCTAGAAATATGTTTTTTTTTGTTTAGTAAATTCTGTTCTTGCGGAGGTACGATTTCGGGTGACGTGTCTGTTGGGCCAAGTGATTTTTTTTTTCGCGCGGCACTGCAAGCTGAATTTAGTAGGGGCGGTCAGTCGCGGAACCAGCAGTCTGGCGACATAGAAATCACCACGGCGGGTATCTGACCGAGGCGCGTTACCATCTTCGCGAGGAGGATACTCATTGGGTGTTTGGAGCTGTTCAGCTCCTGGAACCACCGCGTGAGAATGTTTGCTTCGTGTGGCAGTCTCATTCCCTCGTTGTTGACCACGGCAATTTTAATGCGAACGGCTAAGCAGTTCGGTAAATGAGGAAAATTTTAGAACGAACGGCTATACAGTTCGGTTGGTTAGGAAAATTTTAGCGAGGCCAGCTATACAGTTCAAAACTTGGGAAAATTCTAAATTTTGTTCAGTAGGTTGATAATCTTTTTTTTTAGTACAGTACTATTGATTGTAAATTTTCCCTCATATGGTTGGCTTCGAGGCGTCAACCATTTGCTTTCAAGGCCTCCGCTTAATTATGGTGGTGGGTGACACTTCTCGGCACATATAGCAATAAAAAAAACTCCTGTGTCGTTTTTTTTCTTTTTGGGAGAGTCGAGTGTGACATATATTTGTGTTCACCCGGTAGACTAAATTCGCGAACACCACCCTGTAGTTCTTGAGATATAAACGACCACTCACGCTATATGAGTGATTTTTAAATCAATTATCACCGCCCGATTGTAACGGTCGCCCTTTTATTGCCACGAGCGTTCAACCAAGTAGCTCGGTTTTGGTGATTTGTAAAAAGGGGCCAAAAACCAGCAGAAGGTTGTGTCTCGGGTCCGTAGTACCGATTAAAGTAGGCGTCGTATAGGTTAGGTAACGTCTGAGACAGATTTGTGCCGACTACGTAGTAAAAAAGAGTAACTGACGTCCAGGATCGGAGATGGAGAACTAAATACAATTTACAGGCGTGGAAACAGGGCTCCAGGAATATTCCCCAAACTCCAAGAAACCCCAGAGCTCCAAACAAAACCTCAAGGCTCCGGAAAATCCTCCAGGCCTCGGAGAACCCACACCAACCTTAAGGCCATTCGCACGAGAGAATAACAAAGAG
Source organism: Zophobas morio (assembly GCF_036711695.1). Classification (NCBI taxonomy): domain Eukaryota; kingdom Metazoa; phylum Arthropoda; class Insecta; order Coleoptera; family Tenebrionidae; genus Zophobas; species Zophobas morio. The sequence goes on from NW_026972111.1 coordinate 15,173,647, forward strand.
CAAGACGGGAATCAGCTGTACTGGAAGCGAGCAGCCAGGACTCAGCACCATCTTCCCGGGACTCCGCCGCTAAAACATATCGGAACATAAGAAGTGCTCAGATAATTTCTTATTTTCCCCGCCACATTTGATATCTTATCTTCATAGTAAAGTTATATTCTTATCTTCATCACAAAATAGTCAACTTAGTCATCATAAGATTTCACAGTGTTCATACTTAAAGCATTGTAACTTATTCATAATCCGATACGAGAGAAAACCATGTATTATCCTGTATACGACTCTGTTAATAGATATGTTTTGTCACATTTATTATATTTTATTCGTAGTCGCCTCTCTATCACTTGGCGCAATTAATATTACCATTAGCCGCCCGTGAAGGTAAGTTTGGGCGAGGTCAAATCCGAAAGTGGTACAACTAGTAGACTAGTACATCCACAAAGGGGTTTGTTACAGTACCCTTCATCGAAGTCGCCGACACCCTGTTTTGTCAAAAAATATTGAGCTTGGGGGATATTACGGCGAAGAAAATCAAAATGGTATAGTGGTTTCAAAATGGAAACCAAAAAAACATTCTCCAGACATTAAGGAGATTGTAAAGAAAAGAAGAGAACAAGAAGTAGTTCAAAAGAAACCTATCGCCATATTAGACTATAATAAAGGAAAAACGGGTATAGACAAATTCGATTCAAATGCTGACCTATGCAACTTGTCTTCGTAAAGGGTAAAGCGGTACCGAAAAGTTGCTATGGAAATAATCTGGGAACAGCCGTTCTGAACAGTCACCTCATCTATAATCAGTTGACAACAAAAACCATTTCAATAACAAAGTTTCGTGAGATCGTTTGTGAAGAACTTCTGTATCCAAAAACGGATATCCAACACAATTCTTCAAGAAATAAGAAGGCTAAGATTCACGTCTTTCTAAGCAACGACGATAATAAAAGACGCAATTGCGGTTTCTCCTACAAGACACTACTAGTACAAGAAAATCGTAAAGAAGCAAGAAACAAAGTACGAAGAGTCAAATCTTATTGCTTTGGTTGTCTCAAAAAACCAACAATGTGCAAAAACTGCTACGCTTGTCAACATTCTTTAAAATATTACCCTTTTTGATTTGTTCATTTTATTTTCAATACGTTCAGCAATAAAAATAATTTTTCTAAAAAAACAAACAAGCATTAAAAGTATTAACAATTTTTGAAGTGGGAACGAGATTGTTGCCGAAGTCAAAGGTGAATAAAATCTTGAATGCAGAATTTTGGGTGAAAGCTCAAAAACTTAGCAATAATATTGCAAGGTGACATTCCAAAGATAAGCAAAGTACCTAAAGCGCTTGTGCAGATTGAAGATCACTGGGAAGCAGAACTTAATTCACAACTCTTACAATCTGAAAGAGTTGAGATTTAAAAAGTTTTAAAAACAGAAAAAAAGGGCTTTGACACCATTACATTATGTATTTAATATGTTCAACCCCACTTGAAAGGGCGCCGAATTGACACAAAAACAAAAAGTTGAAGGTTTAGAATTATTACAAGAACTAACAAAAAAAATTGATTTACATGAAACTCAAGTTTTTGAAGAGTATGCAAATTATAAGACGAATGAAGGTATGCCCTTTGTTCAAAATAGTGCACAGTTAGATGTATCACCTTTATTATGATGGTCTGGGATTGTTTCGTATTGTAAAACCAATGTGTTATTGCTATTTGATTTTGTTGCTTCGAAGGACCTGAATTAATTAAACAGCTTTAATCACAATCAAGGCTTTATTTTGAAGGAAGCAGCTGACCGACTTGGTCTTACACGTTTGGTGTTGGCGGTGCGACTGGCGGTTGCCTTAGTCGGTCTGTCGGTCTTATGAAAGAGCCCGACCGCCAAAGGAACCAGTCATCATTCGCCGGGGGATAAAGGGTTCGCCGCCAGCGAACACCTGCAACTCTGAACAGGTATTTGTGGAGATACTCTACTCAGTAAGATAGGCAAAGCAGTGCCTAATATGCCAGTGACTTCAGCATCTACCGAAAGGGTGTTTAGCTCATAATTAAATATTCATAATAAAAAAAGAAGTCGATTGACCACTGCAAGAGCAGTAAACTAACATATGTGTAAGGTACAATTTATTTATATAACATTAAAAAAACACAAAATTTTTTGAATTTTAGATACCAATATTGTCTTCACTGTCCTCTAAAGACGATCAGCAACCAACAAGAAATAGACGGGTCAGGTACATTCGCGATAGATCATATTCATTCGTAGAGTTTGACGCAATAGATTTCCAGACACGGTTTAAAGTTAGAAAAGAAACAGTTCTCGAAATATTGTACAGATTTGAACTCTTAATTGCACCAGCTTCAAATCGAAACAAAACCGTAAGTCCATTAAAAATATTGATCACGCTTAGATTTTATGCAAGTGGAGCATTTCAGAACTACTTAGGAGATCATCTATACAACTCGCAGCGTTCAATCTCTAGAATAATTGCAAGTTTATCACACTAACACAACTTTAAAAAATTCTTATTTTTTATATAATTAACCATTCAAATTATTGTACTGGTTCTTATTTTCTCTAAGTCAGAATCAGAAATTTCAGGTAGCTAAATAAAATAAAGAAGAGCCAAAAGGAAACACAAGCGGCATGAATTTGGTATTTCAATTCGTGTTGGTGTTTTATGAAAACGCCTGCATAAAATTGACTCCAATAAAATAAGTTTAAAGGCTGTCTTATTACATAACCGAAATAGGTTTTCTTCAGTTACTGTAGCACATTCTGTGCGTATGAAAGAAACCTACGAAAATCTGGGAATTATGTTAGATAAAATTAAGTATTTCGATCATCTGGAATGCTGCTGGGTCAGCAATCTGGCTTTACTAAAATGCCATATTTTCTTTACGAATGGGACAGTAGAACTCGTGCTTTTCATTAGACAAAAAGAGACTGGTCAAGAAGAATCTCTCTGAATCCAGGTTTCAAAAATATAATACCTCAACATTTACTTGATTCTGATAAAATTTTATTACCGCCACTTCACATTAAATTTGGTTTAATGAAACAATTTTCCAAAGCTTTGGACAAAGAAGAAAAGAAAGACCAGTATTTTCAATACTTGTGTAGTAAATTTCCAGATGTCTCTGACGACAAGGCATTTTTGTTGGGTCCGACGTTCGCAAGTTAATGGCAGATGCAGATTTTGAAATCCAAATGACACAAGTTGGAAAAGAAGCGTGGTTGTCATTCAAAGCTGCAATAGGAGGTTTCTTGGGCATAAATAAAAGTCCTAATTAGGAAAGTCTTGTAAGAGACATGTTACAAAAATTTAAAAACTTAGCTGTAATATGAGCCTCAAAATCCATTTTTTATTTTCACATCTAGATTATTTCCCTCAAAATCTGAGAGCAGTAAGTGAGGAGCAAGGTGAAAGGTTCCACCAAGACATAAAAAACATGGAGAACTGGTATCAAGGGCGGTGGAACGGGAATATGATGGCAGATTTGAAGAAGGATAATGAACTTCTTCCCTCACAAACCGTTCCAAAACGCTCGTTTGGTAAAAAACGTAAACGAACAATGAGAAAGAAGTCGTAACTCAAAATATCACCAAAATATAATTTATAAATATGTCAATTAAATGACTCAAAAATTAAAATGATGTTCATTCTAAATATTTTTAATTCTCCCTGTGGTTTAAAAATCTTGCGTGATAGAAATAAATTGATACTTTTGGAATTTGTAGGCCTTCACTAAACATGTTTACCCAAAATTCTTCAAACCCCAAACAAAAACCGACATTTTGCAGGCCAGTAAAATCAATCACCTAAACTCAATCTGTTCAAAATTAGCGACAATTGAATTAAGCCTAAATTAACTGGTCGAAAATATTAAAGTATTAAAAATACCGAGGAACCTTGTGGCCCATCAGTGCTACATGTGATCATTTAAACTACAACACGCGTTCGCTGCTCTTTTAGCTAATATGCGATTCGAGAGATCCCTCACCCAACTAGAAAGAGGTGCTGTCAGTACAACAAAAAAGTGATTTTATTTTATTTTGGTGTAATATTTTTTGTAAAAAAATTTGGAATAAAATTACTCAGTCTTGCCAAAATTTCTAATGTTTTTCAGTAACTGTCAAACCAAGATTAAGGTTTCGACCCTAGGGGTGAATTGAGTAGCCCAATGGTGTCACAGCCGGTCCCAAGCCCGGACAAATGGTGGTCGACCGAGTGGGGATAGAAGACCTCTAGACGAAATCTGCTATGAAAATGGACAAGACTGAGATATACTTAGTTAGCTAGGTGGGCCGCTCTTGGTGAAATGCCCCCTCACCCCGTTAAAGTGGCAGCTCAATGACGGGGGACTAACGCATGGACATGGCACGAATCCGGACACGACTCAGCTCTACGATACGAAGGAGGGCGGTGGAGCGTGGCTGCCCGGACACATACCGTAATCGCGGCCCGCATTCAACACCGCCGTTGAACGCGACGGCCGGCGGTACGTCTGTGGGAACCTGCAACCGGGGGGCTTACCTTAACCGGAAGGCCCACAAGGAGAATACCTTGTGTGTTCAACCTCGGAGGACAGACAAAAGAAGATGAAGGTAAGAGAGAAAGACGAGCCCCATATAAGAAAAAAAGTCCAGAATCATTCGGCGTAAAGGAAGCCTTGATAAGCCTTTCAACGGAATTGGAGAATAACATAAAAGAAACATAGAACCCGCCAAACAGGCTAAAGGACCTATTGCAAAAGATTAAAAGGAACGCGGGCGTATTCAGTAGAGCTCCGATAACAAAGTGGCTAGAAGCCCACAACTGGGAAGCAATAGAAAAAATCACATATGATGTAGAAACCCAAGTAAACGTTACCAGCAATGCAGAGGGGAGTAATAAAAATATGATAATAATGGATGTTATATATCTCCCTATAGTGGCGTTGGGAGATCGAGGAAGTTCCTAGATGAGCTGGGCGAAAGTGTGAATACACGGGAGGGGGACTTCTGAATGATCTGAGAGGTAGTATACTTGAGGACTGGATGGCTGAGAGATGTATGGTGTGTCCTAATTGTGGAAATGCCTCCACCTTCCTGCGATGCTCTCAGAAGTTGCATATCGACCTGACCCTCATCACGGAAAGGGTGGCTACAAAAATGAAAGAATGGAGAGTGTTAGAACATGAGAATATGAATGATCATCAGGACATCGTATGGGTCCTAGGTGCGACAGGGGAATGTACGAGAGGAGAAGATAAAAAGAAGGACTGGGGATGGAAAGTGGAAGATGAGAAAATGGAAAGATTGGCTGAAGTGATGAAGGAGAGAGTGAATACGATAAACAAAGGGAAGGATCTGGTTTATGGGATAACGAGGGTGCTTGAGGAAAGGAGTGTACTGGTGGGCGGATGAGATAGCGAATAAAAGGAAAGAATATTTGAGAAAGAGATAGGAATGGAAGTGAAAGATTTCTTAAAAAAGAAAAAAAACGGTGTTGAATGGCTACATGCCGATAGAGTTGAAAACATTGTTTATATAACAAAGAAAAAAGGAGAAAGAGTTACATCATGAAAAATTTGAAAATGGAACAATGGAAATTTATTTTTGTTGAGACCTATATTTTTATTCTAAAGATATGAAGAGAAACACTAGAGTTGGTATTCACAAGCCTGATTAAAAATTAATCATGTTGTTTAAACGTAGATGATACCATTAGTTGACGAAAATATCACATTGATGGAGTCATCATCTAAAATGTCAAGTTACGGATTGTCCTCAATTGTATTGATTAAATCCCGTTCTCATATTGACAAAAGCTGATCACATGATGAATTTGGTTAAATTTTGATATAATTTGCGCTTAATTTTACTTCTTGCTTTTCTTGTGATTGTGAAGCTACAATTTATTTGGGTTGCGGTTCCAACCGAATGCAAATGGCGAGAGTGGAGGAGCTTCGAAATTAGTGCCAATGACTAATTAATAATAATAAGTAATAATAATTCTGATTTTTTTAAAAGCGAACACTAGGTTATCATTCCCACAAATGGTTACAGACTTTCAGACAGGCAATCTGCAGTAGCCATCCAATGGTTACAGTGGACGGCTTATTCCGATAATGTTCGCATTACTCACGCGGGAATTAGAATGGAAACGCGCCTAGAAGAAGGCATCAGAGTTGACGGATATGCTAAGCCACAAACACCGTTCACGAATTTTACGGGTGTTGGTGGCACGGTTGCAAAATCTGGCATTTTGATCAGACGGCCGAAATGTCTGATACCAATAACACTCTGTCCATGCGAAGAGAAAGAACTATGGGCCGGGAAGAAAAACTTAAAAATGCGGGTACAACTTAAAAACTATTTAGAAGTGTCACTTCAGAAATAAATTAAAAAATGATCCCGAAATGCGGAATTTTCACCACTAAACCCTCGGGATAGTTTTTACGGAGGTTGAATGAACGCGTGTAAACTCTATCATAAATGTGGTCCGGATGAGAAAATTTTGTATTTCGATATTTGTTCGCTGTATCCATATATTGATAAATATGGGAAATACCTAATAGGCCATCCTAAAAAAATATACGTTGGTGAGGTTGAATGCGGTGGTGTTAATATCAATGTAAAATAAGTCAGACTTCCTTTAAAAATACGGCGCTACTGATTTTAAACTCAAGCGTGCAGCGACTTGTCTCCAGTCTCCACACACACTGAGTTATATACAGTACGCCGGAATTTATCTCACAGCTGCAATCCCCCAGTCGAAGTAAGGTGTGTTTTACGGCGAGTAGCGGGGACGCCTTGATCTGGTACACAAGTTCGTAGCCAGTGCGTCGCTAGGAGTGTTTACAGCCAGTGAAAAAGCTGCTTCTATATTACTATATTACTTCAAATAATAATACTTGATGCCCTTTTTAATTTTTCAACCACAGGACCATAGATTTGTGATCTTGAAATGTTATATTATGTTGAAATGGTCCAAAGGAAAAATATATTTGTAATGAAACTATCGCCGCGACAGCACTGGTTCTAGCGTATGAGATACAATTCCGCGCGTTGGTTATATAGTAAGAATCAGGAAGCAATGCGTACACGTCATGGATGCAGTCGATTCTTTACCAACACTAAATCAAAAATACGCGGCGCAATACGTATCAAATTCGACCGATTTTGTTGACATTATATTGGCACAACTAATAACGAAACATATGCTAAGGTTTTATCGGTTTCACAAGTGTCATTGGTGTCAGTTTGGTTAAGTTGTGTTATTGTTTGATTTTTTGCCTTTTTCTATTTTTCTACTCGTGTAATCGTTCAGTTCTTTTCAGAACTATAACAGTTCTTTTCACAACTCCAACTGAACTGTCGTGTACCGTGGTACGTGTCGCTTGCTTGAACGTAAACATTCCACCATGCCGAAGCCCTTGCACAAAGATGCAAAGCAAATGGTCTCTAATTTAGTGGATTATTTTGCTAAAGAACGCTATAACGGGGGACCTCTTTTACCACTAACAGCTGTGCGAAGAGTGAACTCCGTGGTACAGCAAATAAAAACCGGAGAAGGTGTACATTTTCCCAAGAAAAAGAGAACCCGAAAAAAGCCAGTGTGTGATATTAGCACTTCGGAGCAGTGTGCTATTTGAGAATGTTTATATGGAATTGGTCGAAAAAAAGTATGGATTTGATACTAACGCTTATTTTACACAAATGCATGTTAGACGATCGTCATTACTCGATTGCTCGAAGGAGAAACATATATTTGAGGGTTCTGTGAGCAAATTAGGAAGAATTTTACATTCTATTGGGTTTCGTTATTCTCCAACAAATGTACGGAAGCGTCTTATGGAATTACAACATGTTGTTCATGCAAGAACCAAATTATTACGTGAATACATGCACAATCAGCAGAACCCAAATCCTTTGCAATGTGTATATCTTCATGAAACATGGATATTTGAAAATGGTTCGGTAGTTAGGTCATGGCAAGACGATAGTGTCAAAAGTATCAGGACGTTCAAAATAGAAGGGAAAAGGTAGTACGGGAGAGGAAGGCACTTTTGGACAGGGGCAGTTGTGGATAATTCAATTTTTGCGCCTTTTATATGGTAAAATAAGTTCAAATTCACGATGGTAGCTCCCCCTGGTGTTCTCTACTTGCAGTGAAACTGTAGATGTTCAGTAAGTAAAGCGATGGCGTACGGAGAAAATATACTCCAAGACCGATAAAAAGTAAACTTCTTTAGTTTGATGGATCTCATTATTGTTTTGTTGAATGCAGCGTAATACTGGACTTAAATTTTTATATACATTGTGCTGTTATGTGCTAACGGTATGTCAAAATAAGAATTGGTAATACCTAACCTAATATTTTTTGGCGCCAATTGAAGCCTTGAATCTAGTATGAGGTACATATATATGGACAGACCACATGGGGCACTAATGTACAATGTCCACATGTACCTCTTTAAGTAAGGTAAATGTTTTCACACTTTTTTTTACCGAACTCTTTGTTTCAAGGTGGTGGCACAATGGTTAGAAATTACGTAAAGAAAACCGACAGAGCAAACATATCAGAAGACAGTATTGCTAGAGCCATTGATGATGTAATTAACAAAAATGGTTCTATCAGAGAAATGGCTCAGAGATATGGGTTAAAAAAAAAGTTACATAAGCGTTTGCAAAATATCAAGAATCAAGGTTTGTTTGATATAAATCTCTCAAAAATAAAATACACATCTAAGTACACTACCCGTCAAATTTTTACGAATCAAGAAGAAGATAGTCTGGTAAAATATATCATTCACTCATCAAAATTAAAGTATGGGCTAACTTATTTTCAAATTCGAAAATTCGCATACAAATATGCATTAAGGCTCGAAAAAGTCTTTACCCGTTCTTGGTCTGAAAATAAATTAGCAGGACTGGAATGGATGAAAGGATTTATGCGTCGTCATAAAAATTTATCGTTACGAAAGCCTGAATCAACCAGTTTAGCACGAAATATGAGTTTTAAACGGACGAATGTTGATAAATTCTTTGAAAACCTTGAGAGGGTCCATACAAAATATAATTTTACCAGTGATCGGATTGTAAATGTAGATGAAAGCGGTATAAATACCGTTATACAAATGCCAAAAATTGTAACGGCCAAAGGCTGCAAACAAGTTGGACAATCTGTGAGTGCAGAGAGAGGGGAACAAGTGACCTTTTGTGGCATAATAATTGCTAATGGCAATGTTGTTCCTCCTCCTTATGTGTTTCCGCGTGTCCGCTTTAAAGAATCCTTCTTGACTGGAGCACCAGAGGGAAGCATTGGAATTGCTTCGCCGAGTGGATGGATGACGACTGATGGTTTTAAAGAGATTATTAAGCACATAAAAAACCACATGCATGCTTCCATGGAGAATCCAGTTTTAGTCCTATTAGACAACCATGATACACATGCATCATTAGATCTTATATTGTATTGCAGAGAGAACGGATTAATTCTCCTTACGTTTCCTCCACATACAACACGTCGTCTGCAACCTCTCGATGTAAGCGTTTTTGGGCCTTTTAAGTCTCGATTGAGGGCTGCCTTCAAAACGTGGATATCTAAGTATCCAGGAAAAGCAATAACAATATACGATGTCGCCAATTTAAGTGCTCCCGCATTTAATGAAGCTTTTAATCGTCAAAATATTCTTTCCGGATTTTTGAAAACAGGTTGCTTCCCACTAAATAAAAATGTTTTCCCTAATGATGACGTCGTTGCCTCAGAAGTTACCGAAATTGTGACCACGTAACCTGTAGAAAGTACATCCTGTCATCCCGTCGAGGATAATCAGTTCAATGAAGGGCAACCACTCTTGAGCATGTGAGACCATATCCTAAAGCCATAAGAAAAATTACGACAAAGGGAAGAAAAAAAAATACAGTGCCATACTAACCGCTACGCCAGAAAAAACAAAAATAGAACAGGGACTACAAGAAAGAGAAAATAAAAAACGTTTGAAAGAAGAACGAAAATTAAAAACTCAAGAAAGACGAGAGAAAAAAATGAAACATGTAAGAAAGGTTTTTGAGAAAGAAACATCTGAGAATGATACAGAAAATGTCAGCTTCCAAGAATCTGATGACAGTCGTATATAGAATGTGAAGAGGAAACGATGCAAATAGATGAAGATCTTAGCAAAATTTTAGTTAACGATTTTGTGCTGGTTAAGTTTGCCACAAAAACAGCCATCAAATACTTTGTTGGCCAAGTGGAGGAAATATCAGAAAATGAATACTTCATCAATTTTCTAAAAATGATCCGAAAATATGCCTTCGTTTTTCCAGAAAAGAAGGATGGTTCTCATGTTTCTCAGGAAGATGTCATATTAAAACTCCCAAATCCTAAAACCGATGATAAAGCGGCAACAGTTCGATCTGCTTCAATTTTTAAATTTAATGTATCCTTCGACGGGTTTAACATGGGTCACTAGTGTGTTAATTGCATAAAATATCCTCTGTCCACAACTACCCTCTGTAAAATCCTAACTTGTCTTAATGTGCCCCACGTCGGGGTACTTATGGACAAATATTACATAACAATATATATTTTTTATTTTGAAGAGAAACAAAAATTATTTAATTTTAATTGAGTTTTGTTAAAGAGAAATGTTTCTGTTTTTTATAAAATAATTTATTAATTCTATTGAGCAAAAAAAAAATTTTAACTGAAAATTGTCCACATGTGACTCCCTCTCGCCTATGTGTCAGTTTCATGTCATTATAGTTAGTTATTCTTCTCACTATAATTTAGGTATATTGTATTACGTGCAGGTACAAGCAATGGATTTATTGATGAAACAGCGCTGGTATTTTCTACTAATACCAAAAATCTAGACTATCATGGCGAAATGAACCAACAGAATTTTCTCAAGTGGTTTGAAAATCAATTGCTCATGAAGCTTGAGGAACCATCACTGATTAGTATGGACAATGCAAGCTACCACAGTACCCTTGCAAACAAATGTCCCAATGGTTTATGGAAAAAAAAGAAATTCGTGAATGGCTTGAAAAACATGACATAAGTTCAGATCCACAGCTGTTAAAAACGGAACTTCTTCATTTGGTTGCATAGTAATGCATATACTATTCTGTATCGTTTCATTTAAAATATCATGATTTTCAGAAACACACCTCCAAAAAACGTATGTTGGCGATGAATTGGCTCAACAGTATGGCCATAGAGTATTATAATTGCCGCCATATCATTGTGTGTTTAACCCTATAGAAAATAGTTGGGAAGTACTAAATATTATTATTCCAAATACATTGGGCGTGATGGTCAAAAAAATGCCGTGGAAATGTGGAAAGAGCGTTAGCACATGCCACGCCCACAATTTGGAAAAATACTGTTGACCATACGAATAAAATAATACGGGAGTAGTGGGAACGGGAATTATTATTTGACCGCGAAGAGATTGCGCCGTTTATACTCGACTTTAACGAAGATTCAGATTATAGTTTGTGATTATGACAGTGAAGTTTTTGTTCGATATGATTTCGAATATTCTATTGAAGAAGATTTATTTTTATGTACCTCCTTAGAAATGAAAACCACTGGTGAAGAGATTTTTAAAATACTTGATAGTTCCGTTTCTAAACATAATCTTAACTGGCACAAGTGTATTGATGTTTGTACCGATGGAGCTGCCGCAATGGTAGGCAAAGTAAAAGGGGTAGTGTCAAGAATAAAAAATGTGGCACCTAATTGTTCGAGCAGCCATTGTGTCCTACATAGAGATGCTCTTGTCGGGAAAAAAAATCCTGATGAATTAAAAAATGTACTGGACAATGCTGTCAAGATTGTTAGCTTTATAAAATCTCGACCACTTCAATCGCGACATTTTAAAATAAATTGTGAAGACAGTCAGCATCAATCACTTCTTCTGCACACAGAAATCCGATGGCTTTCAAGAGGTAAGGTTCTAACGAGACTTTTTGAGTTACACAATGAACTTAGGAATTTTTTTGTTCATGATTATTCATCGCCGTCTGTGAGATACGCTGAAATTCTATGTGATGAGAAGTGGTTGATGCAAGCGGCCTATCTTGTTGACATATTTAGCAAATTGAATGAGGTGAATTTGTCTTTGCAAGGAAACTCAACAACAGTATTTATTATGAGAGATAAAATATCAGCATTGAAAAAAAAAATGTTTGTTTTGGAGTACATGTATTAATAACCAAAATGCCAGTTGTTTTCCGGCGTTAAATTATTTTTTAACAGAAAACGAAATAAGTCTCAACAGAGACGTAGAAATAAATATTTGTGTCCATTTAACGGGACTTTCGACTTCCTTATCAGAATATTTTCCTGACACTACTGAAGCTGATGATGTCCAATGGGTGCAAAATCCATTTTCTTATCAGATGACTGCAAACAAACCGTCCATGTTCTCAATGGAGGACTGTGAAAGTCTGCTTGAAATTTAGTGCTCTTCTGATTTGAAAATAAAATTTCAATCAATGCCCCTGAGTGACTTTTGGACTGGACTTAAATTAGAATTTCCAGGAGTGGCCGAAAAAGCTCTTAGAGTTTTGCTACCCTTTGTTTCTACATATCGCTGTGAAGCAGGATTCTCAGCATATACATATACAAAAAACAAATATCGCAACAGACTAAATGCTTCATCAGATTTTATTAGGGTCCAGTTATCGGATCTAAAGGTTAACTTTGAAAAGCTTATTGCCAAAACTTGTAAACAGTTTCATTCCTCACATTAATAATAAATGAAATATTTGTGTATTTTTTTTTTTTTAATTTTTGTTTCCAAAAATTTTTACAAGAATTTTGCATTTTTTATATTCGTATCTATTTGTTAAAAGTCTATTATAAACTTAAGTTTAAGGGAACGAATCTTGGGGTGAAGTAAAATTTAAACTTGTCTCCAGGGGTTCCACAGTCAAAAAAGTTTGGGAACCGCTGCCCTAGACTACAAATCTCCATTCTTAGTACAAAACACATTAGAATTTATTGAATAACTTAAACATTTAAAGTTACTCCGGAATAGTCGCCTAATATCCTTTGATATAGTCAACTTATTCCCCTCAATCCCATCAAACGAATGTTAAAATTTAGTTAAAGATCTACTGGATTCAACTGATTTTCCAAACCAAATAAAACCTGATTTAGTCCTAAAACAAAACTTTTTTCAATTTAATAATTCCATTAACAAGCAAAACTCTGGTGTGAGCATCGGGGGCCCCATTGTCGCTTATACTGACTGAAATTTTCTTAAAAAACTTATTAGAAACCAATTTAATCTCAAAACATTCCACCTTTACAACGAAGGTCATGTTTTGGAAAAGTTATGTTGATGACATATGTTGCATATGCTCTGGTACTGACCTAAAATTACAAAAATTCCTTGAATTTCTTAACACATGACATCCAACCATCAAGTTTACCATAGAACTACAAGACAACCTTCATCAAGTACCATTTTTAGATAAAATTAAAGACGTTCTTTAAAGATCACAACATTAACATATCTTTTTACAATAATGTGAGCTTAAAAACTTATTGAAAAATAACACCATATAAAAATGAATTATTGGAGATGGATAATAAGACAAGTTGGAAAACTGTAAAAAGAAACTATTAAAAAAGAATAGGAAAAAAACCTGGAAAAATAATTGAAAGTCCTAAAAACAGTGACACGACTTCTTCTTCTTCTTCTTCTTCTGATAATGCTGATGAAAAGGCAGCTGATGCTTAATGCACATATTGTTTTGAAGTTTACAAAAGAGGAATTTGAGCAATTTTTGCAGAAAGTGTGACATTTCGTAGATCCAATTGTGCGATTTTTTAAAAACTATGTGACAAAATAAGATTTACCACAGCCCGTTGGGCCTGCGACTATAGGCGTAAAGGGTGTTCGAAATCGCGCATCCATTTTGATTGAATATATCAAAAGATTCACGAGAGCATCTCAGAAGAATTTGGAAGAATCTACTCAACCGCAGCGCATTTTATGTTAATAAGAGAACTTTCTAGTCAAATTTGCACTAAATTGTAAAAAGTCGAATACAGGAGGCGGCACTTTTCGATACGAAATTTTGGACAGAGCTGCGCTTTTCGGTAAAAGAGAAAGCGCTGTACTTTGAAAAATAATTTACTAATTACTGCAGATAATTAAGGTGGTCATTAATTAGTCTTTATTAATTCAGCGGGTAATTAAGGTTGTCATTAATTACAGCGGGTAATTAAGGGGCTCATTAAATAGTCATTGTTAATTACAGAGGATAATTAAGGCGGTTATTAAGTAGTCATTAATTCGTCATTAGCATTAATTTTGCAGCTCTTTACTGGCGAGTATTCGTAATTTTTCCCAATGACTTACAATAAGACGTTGAGAATAGTGGATTTAGCATTCTATTAGATGAGTTCTACCGACAATTCTATTATTAAATATTTAGGTTGTTCAATTATCTGTTTTAGTAAAAAATAAGGAAAGACAATTTCACCTTTCCTAAATTTAGATTATTTATAAAGTGTTGATGCGGAGGAAATTTTCAACTGTGTAGTGCAACTTATGACTAAACATAAATTATTGCACTAAATGATGGACGAGATCCATTAAAGATAACCCAAGCTGCTTCCACAAGATGACTTTCTATAAGTAGTGCAGTATCCAGGATATATACTCAGTGGTTAGAGCTAAAAACACGTTTTTCCATTAAGCCGGGTCCACACTTGCTATATAACTTTGCTATATAACTCTGCTATGAAAGTTTGTTTAAAACATAGTCGCGTCCACACCCGTTCAGTGAAGAGATGGACGCAGAAAACCAACTCCTTGCAGCAGCGGCGTGCGTAATTTTGTTTACCAAGAGTAAGAAAAAACCGAAGAAAAGACGGTTTTGGGTTAGACCCACACTGCGGTCAAGAAGTCAGTATAATGGGACACATTTATTGGAAGATTTGAAACGAGACGATGTCGGTTCTATCGATTACGGAATGACATACAGGGGAAGCTTCAAAAACTTCTGTAGATTATCCAGTGTGGATTTCGACCACTTGCTGAGATTAATTGGCCCTAAAATTTGCAAGACTGACACGAGATTGAGAGATGCAATACCCATTAATGAACGTCTGGCAGTAACTTTGCGCTTTTTAGCAACTGGAGATTCTTACCAAAGCTTGATGTATTTATTCAAAATATACAGTGAAAACCCTTTTATTATTAAGAAACTCTGCACGCCAGTGACCGGTTGTTGACATAAAATATAACAAGTCTGGACGCGTTTGAAATAGCAGTGCGATATAACTTTCTTTGATCTTTTCGGGCTTTACCGACTCCAGATGGATAACATCTAGCAAGTTATATAGCAAGAAAATTTGCTACAATTCGCCTAAATTTTAGTAACATGTTATATAACTTTGCTATATAGCTGTGTTATATAGCAAGTGTGGACCCGGCTTTAGGCGTCAAATTAAAAAATGTTATATAGCTGATTTATTGTAGCAACTGTACAGTGATGAGTTGATGACTGATGACTTTAATTGTGGATATATTTGTTTCTTAAAACCCATCTTGGAAGAAGTAAATAGAGTAAATAAAAAATGTGAAGTTGCTTCTGCAGATCCGACAAAATTAGTTGATAATCTCGTGAATCTTCTTAACGGTCTGATAAAAAACGTAACCACTCTAAATTCTGAATTAATATTATTTGTGAATAATAGTTATTTACATTACAAGTCGCATAAGTAAACTTTTTTTACGAGGTGGATTTGACGAACCGACACAAAGCCGAGGTCCGGCAAACCTTCGACCTTAAGAAGGAACTTACGTGGCGTGTATGGTATTACGTTTTTTCTGCCACTGTAGTAGCAAGGCAAAAAATTTGTTTAAAGGCATGAATTTTCTAAAAAGTAGTTATTCAAAATGAAAAATGGGTGATTTAAGTGATTTAAGGCAAAATAAGCAGCTGTCGATATCGCATGCGTCTCTCTTGTTATAATACAGTAGCTTGCATAGATATCGTAGCCGTACATAGAGTCGAAATTTGCGAATAAAAATAAAATAAAACCGGTTCAAACGGAGCACGCGTTGCACAGAGACGTATTTAATATTAACTGTCATCTTTTCCGTTACAATATAATCTGTTTCTTTTCTGAGCTCAATCTCGTCAATAAAAACGAAGCTCTGTTCACTGTACACAAGTTGTGGTATGGTATATTCATCGTTGCGGAGGTAGGTAGAGCGAAAAACCTGGTCATCTTAGCAGCAAACACGGCTATAAACTAGTCCACGTGGACTGTTTGTTTCCTGTCATATTTCACTTTGCTTGAACCAAATGCGTTGCACCAAACGGTTATTACTAGAGAGCGGAAAATATGCAGCAAAATTTTGGGAAATATGATCATATGATATGCATCAAATTTATGCAAATATGCAGTAACTTTCTCAATATATGCAGAGATATGCAGTTGGATATGCTCCAAAAATTAAAAAAAAGCGTAATAACCGAACTAAATTTATTTACAAATTACAAAAACAGGTTTCGCAAGCTTAGGTTTTATTACAAAAAATACATAAATCACATTGCAAAGTGTTTAATCTCATTTCACTAACACAAAAATGACATTTTTAAGGATAATATCCTTATGCTAAAAAATAAATATAAATAGAACAAATTAAAAAATGGTAGTAATCGACTATTTAATTACTATTTTGGCAACAATTTATTTTTAAATATTTTTCGAAATATACTAACAAAAAAATTTTTTTTCGGGTGATTCTAAAGTATGTATTTGTTAACAGAAAAACTGGGTATTGGGTCCACAGATGTAAAAATACTTACCGGTTTAGGGCAGGCGCGAAAAAACACAGTTCCTTCTTGAAGAATAAGTTCAGGAAAAGGTTTAATCCATAAATTAATTTGAGTTATCTTCGACATTTTGACACACCTGGATCGCTTTAAATGCTTTTAATGCAAACTCACGATGAAAAATAATAGGATAACGTCCCTTCGACCACCATAAAACATACCATTAATACACTTAAGTAACGAACAAAGATATTGGGAATGAACAGTATTTCCAAGAGTAGCTAATTAGGGCCCGATTTTACCTCCAAACTATCATAAAACCCAAAACTTTCCTAGTTATTTGAAGCTCAGGACAATATTTGTAATAGAAAGATTAATGAAATTTCGTCTTTCTAGACAAATGCCGATAGAATGACAATCATTTTTTTTCAAATTAGCACAAAAATTGATAAAAATGCAAAATATGCACCTGTTACGCGAAATATGCAGCAGAAGGCAAATATATGCAAATATGCATTTTTTTTGTAGCTGTATTCTTTTTTAATTAGCATGATTCGTTTACATATTAAATATCAAGACTTATATGCAAAAAATAACGGATATGCAAATTTCATAAAATCCGCTCTCTAGTTATTACACTTGTTGAAATACATTTTCAAACTTCCATCTTTCTCTAGATCGTCGGTTTCGTAGCTGTGTTTGTTTGTTGTAGACAGAAAATAGTAAGATTACAGTGACCCTAAGATTTTGTGCAATCGGCCTTAAATACACCCCTTTGTGATGCGACGCGCGCCGTAGTGACAGAACTTGCATGCTGTCGTCGGCTCCGTTTGAGCCGGTTTTATTTTATTTTTATTCGCAAATTTCGACTCTATGGACGGCTACAATATCTATGCAGGCTACTATACCTATACTGAGTAAAGCGCGGGGTACTCTCGACGACTGATATCGTGCGATATTTGTATGCCTAGACTGTAATAAAGAAATGTAATTTTACCATCCATAAATGGAATAATTAACCATATTTGTGATTTTTCAATGACATATTCTCTCTTTCCATCAACTCCTCTGAACGTCATATCCCCCCCTACTTTGTCGAAAAGAAAAACCCTTGTTCTCCCCTTCCCTCGTGCGTTTTGATAAGCGGTATCTTGGGCAGGTATAAATTGTTCAGTGGGCCCTTTTCCATTCAGTGTGTATTTTGCGTTTGTGGTGACAATTTCGAAATGGCCAACTGCGAACACAAGAATTTCGAAATCGATGCATCTGTGGATAGGCAAATTCAAAATTGCTTTGAAGAGATGGTGGATTTTGAAATAGTGAAGCTAGATCCACATTTATCAGTGAAGGAAAGACGAAGCATCGTTGTTGGGATGGTACTCGTGAAAAAGGAACAACTCAAGTTAGCCAAGAAGAGGAAGGCAGCCGAAAAATCCACAAGAAAACCCTTGAGTTACCAGAGAAGGCGGCGGAGAACCTCAAAGAGTCTTCTAAAAAAGTGCCTGCTCAAGCAGCACTGGGAGAGAGAAGAACAAATTCAACTAAGTAATTGAAAATCAACTTTTGAAATAGTAATGGTTCTAATGATTTTTATCTTTTCAGAAAATGAAGAAGTGGTGGCCATCCACGAAGAAGCCAAACGTTGAATGGAGTGCCTCGAGAAAATCATCTCAGACAACTTTTAGATTTTTTATATTTTTGTTAAAGTATTATTTATTTTTGTTTACGTTATTAAAAATATAGTATATTGTGTGTATATAGTGTGTTTTGTATTACTCAAATACGATTTAATGTACCTATGACTTCCTGTGTGTGAAATTCAACACAATACTGTGCCAATAAAAGTTGAGCATATTATGTGGCTATTGAGAATAACATTCGCATTTTGCAGCTATAAATGCATATTTATAGGAAATGTGTAGGCACAGTTGTTTAACAAAGTAAAACAAGAATAAGTAAAAAAGAATACGAGCACATATAGAGCAAGTGTTAAAAACAATTGCTAACACATATGTATTAAAAATTTTACAATATTGTTAGCAAATAAATCCATACGCCGCCCCGGTACGACACCTATAATCCGCCGAGAGCTGTCTTGTCTGTACGCCGATGATGACTCATCGACAGTGAGCGGCGGATCGTTAAAAACAGCCTGGAAGCGTAAATCGCGAACGGCAATCCAGAAAGATCCCGATCACCGCACATCTAAAAGGAAGTGTGGGTTTAAATGGACTCCACGAGAACGAGGATATTCATTTAAGAAGAAGAGTCCAGTCAAGCTGCGCCGGAATTATTTTGTGTAATCACTGTAAGCTGAGTTCTGTGTTATCGAACGCCTTTCCAGGGCTAATAAAGTTTTCTTCATCTTCTTATTTGGGTTCTACAAACAATATAAAATAAGTGTTACCATAATTTTTAATTCAGTGCCTTTGTGACCAACAATAATATTTTATCACTGTCAAGGTTTTTCTTTTGCGTTGTGTAACCCCTCTATCATTTTATATTAGATTACATACAACTATTCACATAACAAATGTATAATGTTTGAATTTTTACATTCAGTATAAAAAAACTGTGGAAAATACTTTGTTGCCATGTATTGTTTTCGATTTCAATCTAACTACAAATTCCAACACGTGGTGATTATTTTTATTTTTAGTACAAATACTTTTTTTGTTGCTTAACGAAAAACAGTAGGAGTAATATTTTTTTAGGTAAAATTGAAATTTTGTAATATACCGGCTTGTTACCGGCTCAATCCTAGCGTCATAAATCAAGGATTTGTCTGAGTATCTTGCCACCTCAATATCTGTTGCTGGGTAGTCCGGTTAAATATTTTTGGTACATTAAACCAGCACAAACAATTTATAACTGTGGGTTTGCCTATTAGCTGCTCCATTGTCGTCTTCACAATACCCTAATTTTACAACAACCATATACCCTTGTGCTATCTGGGGTACTGTACCTTTTTACATATAAACAGCACAGTGAATGTCACTTGACCATTAGTGTTATCTTATGAGATTTTCAGTATCCTTTCGCTTGACTCATCTTCAACACGCTTTTGTCAGGTGTTTATTCATAAATAGAAGGTAAGTAAACATTAATTGACAGAAGCTCATACTTGTATGGTAATCAAGTGGCGGACATTAAACGTTAGGTCTGCCACTTGTATTTTCCACTACTGTAAAGAAAAATTGGAAAATGTATTCCTTTATGAAAAAATTGGTCTAAAGAGTTTAGACAGTACTTCCCTCGCTGTCGGAAACTTGACGACTGCATGCCTATTGTGTTTTTTTTCTCATTACATTTTTGTAGTGGGAATTAAAAAAAATTGCGATGACGTCATCAACATTTTTGCAAGGACACGTATATCAGTTGGGATAGATGCAGTGTAATACTAAGAATAAAATTATTGTATTCCCCAATTTTCGGGAAAATGAATTGGGTCGTTTTGAATATTGATTTGTTATAATTAGAGCTGTGCGGTCGAAATTTAAACGCTTCGAATCGACCCCTACTACGGCAGACCAGTGGCTCGCAGCCGATGTTACGTATCGCGAAGAAATTTATGCGAATAATAATGTTCACTGAAAATCAGTTGATGATTTTAAAATCCATATCCACGAAATAATAACAATAATCATTTTAATAATGTTCAAGTGTCGGTCTCGTTGACAATAAAACGATTGATGTGAATTATGAAAAATAATACACAATGAGAAGCGAGAAGCGAGGAAGGCAAGACTGCAGCCGCCGGCACTGCTGGCCTGATGGGACGGATAGTGGGGATACATAAATTTCGACCGCACAGCTCTAGTTATAATCAATAAAACAACGAAACAATTTACTCACGTATACGGCACCGGTGTGTAATATGAGAGGCAAATGAAAAAAAATCGTTTATGTATAAGCATTCTTAATTTAAGACGACAAGCGTAACATAGCATACGTGAGAGTCAAACAGAGAAACTGTAAACAAAACGACCATCGGTTTTATTGCTTCAACTTCCGCTTATTATATAAAACATTGGGTTTTATTTTAATTTTTGACGGTGCAATTCACAACTGGTTGATTATAAACATGTCTATTCCACATTCGCGGAACCTAGTCAGCGCACAAAACAAATGCACGTCTGTAATGTTAAAGTCGATGTAAATAAGCGTGCTACCCTTATGTTTCAACCGAGTTTTTACTTTAAAAAATTTTGTGTCTACCAAATTGGGTTGGTCCAATGTAATACTAGTAATAAGTGTTGCCTTTAATTTAATCAATAAAATAAATTGACTTCATTAATTTTTTTGAGCCACCTCTTAAGAAAATCTAAAAAATATTAATGGAATGATAAATCACAAGTACAAACTCATCATATTTTTTGCATTTTAGATAGGATTTATTCAGCAAAATTTAAGGGTGACGTCATCAATTTTTTTAGGAGGGATGAACAAATACATTTTGAACAAAAGTTTACCATGCTTATAATAACTTTAAAATGCCTCTAAGATTTCAAAGCCTTCGGTTTTGTAATTTCTGATTAAATCGATAAAATAAATTCACGCATTCATTAATTTTTTTGAGTCACCTGTATATGCAAATCCAAAAATATGAATGGAATGATAAATCACAAGTACAGACTCATCATATTTTGTACATTTTAGATAGGAATTATTCAGCAAAATTTTGGCGTGACGTCATCAATTTTTTAGGAGGGATGAGCAAATACATCTTGATAAAAAAATTACCATGCTTTTAATAACTTTAAAACATCTCCAAGATTTCAAAGCATTCGGTTCTGTAAATCCTGATTAAACCAATAAAATAAATTCATGCATTCATTAATTTTTTTGAGTCACCCTGTATATGCAAATAAAAAAAAGATGACATTTAATATTAAATACGTCTCTGTGCAACGCGTGCTCCGTTTGAACCGGTTTTATTTTGATTTTTATTCGCAAATTTCGACTCTATGGACGGCTACAATATCTATGCAAGCTGCTATATCATATACATTTTCGGTCAAAATTACTATATCTGCAAAATCGAAATTACCTTATAGTCAAACTTCCAAAGCTTTTTCAAATTGCTGTACATCACGAAACATTCACGGTATTAATGAAACCCTAATGCTTGCTGATTTTATGGAAAGATTTGAAGTCCAGAAATCTTGTATGGAAAAACAGGTAATAATAATTATGTTTGATTAAAAAGTATTGTAATGGTAATGTAATACTTTCAGCTACATAGTTCGTCGTCATGTTGAAGATCATACAGAACATAATACAATTATGGAAGTTTCTGATAACAATGTAATAGATGCTGTCAGTTCCACTATGTTGCCGCGATTGCACAAGAAAACGCTGAGCGTACAGCTGAAGCAAATGATGAAAATCTAACAATAAATAATTTTGAAATATCTATATTATTTAATGTTTATATTTTGTTCTTGCAGACCAGAAAATAATCCGAGTTCGAATGAAAGCTCCAGCTCCAGCTCCAGCTCAAATCCTACAACTGATTCGGGTTTCGCAGGGGAAGTTCATATAAACCAATAAAATATTATTATAAATAAAATTTAATAAAGAATATTTTGCTAATTTTCAGTGTTTTCAAAGGCGAATTCGCTTCGCTCATGAGGACTTTGTCCGAATTTTGACTTTTTTAAAAAAGGGTACGTTTGGAAAAACCGGTCAAATTCTTTAAAAAATGTTAATTTTTACCTTAAAAACGGGAGTCTTTTCACGATTTTTCTGCTTTTCTGTTAACCCTTGAAAATCGGGGTGTTTTCCTTAAAAAGTAGCTGTGTTCTCAAGGGGCCATATTAGTAGTGACTTATTAAAAGACGACATGCATAGAATCACACGTAACATAATCAAACGTTTATTTGAAGACTGATTTAACAAATCATTTAGAAAAATAAATAGAATCAAAAGTAATATTGACGGAAAAAACGAATAAGATATTTTACACCAATGGAAAAAGAAAAAGAAAAACAGCCACTTACATCCAGCAAAAGAGGAAACAATTACTGCCCCTATAATATATTTAAATTACAATAACTGCCTAATTAAACAATTACGTCTACTCTAGCAAATGACGTCTATCGCACTGTTAGCATAGTTCATTCATAATACTCATACATGAAAAATTAATTAGCATAATAATAAACATTACTCAGTCTACTGTTACATTTATTTACACCATCGGTGGCAGAAAAAATAAAAGATTACGTTGACCCGAATTGTTACTTAGGATATCTTGTTCAAATAGGAATAAAAAAAAAATGGTTGGAAGAGGTTTCAAAGATGAGAGAAATTTGCGCGATAGATGTATTCAATTTTTAGTCACTTTAATAAATGAACTTATAAATAGAGTGCTTTCAAATGTAGAAATTCTAGGACAAATATCCTTGTTCTCGGTACATAGTACATATATTAAAACATAATAAACCTGATAATTAGAGAGCGGATTTCTAGGTTTAATGCTTTTTGTGAAAAATGTAAGCACTTCAAAACTCTTTATATCTGTAACTATGATACAATTTGGAGTCATTTGACAATTTTTTTTTATGGTTATTTGCTTTTTTTTCAATTTTATGCATATTAAAACTTATATGCTTATTTAATGCTTTTTTCGACGAATATGAGTTTTAATGCATATTTTGTTCAAATGCCGGCCTTGTCGGGATGACAAATACTTGTTAGTTAGCCGTATCGTATCGTATGCATTTTACCTGGACTTGACCATTGAAGTACACTTACTCAAGACCTATTCTGTGAATAGGTTCCGGTTGTTTGGGTAATAAAATTTTATTATAGGATTGGAAAAATACTCCATAGATTTTATGACTTTAAATCCTTACTTCCGTTGATAATGAATTAAAGCTTTTAACCATATGTTCTTTTTCGGCATTTTGCGGCAAGACCGTTGAAGATTTTCTAGAAAAAAGGATTATTGTACCCAACTACCTACCTTAAAATTTTTCTAATGGAAACTTTTAAGTAAATGAACCGTTTATTTCATAACCATCAGTCTATCGCATCTGTCGTAGTACAGTGTTATACGTGGTTCTCCCTTGTTACATGTTGAGTTCTTTTTGGTAATATTACTAATATTTTAAAAGAATGCCGAAAGTAAAATCGACGCCGGATGAGTGGATAAGGGATTTTCCAGAATTAAAATTAGAAAACAACAAAATATTTTGCAGAGCTTGTGTGAAAACCGTAAGTCCACTAATTTTTTTTATCTATTTTCCTTTGTTAATCCTGTATATGTACGTTGTTTTAGATTCAAAGTGATAGAAAATATAACGGGACGCAACATGTCAGAACGACTCTTCATGTAGAAAGGAAGAAAATGTTTGAAGTTTCTAAAATTAAACAGCAGACCATACATGAATCTGTTGCATCTACTTCCACAAAAGCTGAGCAGTTTCAGTTTAATTTCGATTTATGTAAAATGATGATCCAGTCCAATATACCTTTAAAAAAATTGGAGAATTGTCCTCTTCAAGAATTTCTTGAAAAACACTGCAATCGACATATTCCGGTTGAAAGTACTCTCCGAAAAAAATATGTAGGCCCAGTGTTTCAGCAAGTTTACAACGAAATTAAACATCGCATTGGAGATAACTATTTATGGTTCGCTGTCGATGAAACAACCGATAGTTGTGGAAGATACGTGGCAAGTTTTATTGTTGGAATCTTAAATGAAAATTTCCCTAGTCGAGGGTATGTAGTAAGTTTGAAAATTTTAGATAAAACAAATGGCAGTACGATTACCAGATTTGTAAATGACAGTCTTCCCTTACTATTTTTGCCAAATGCCGTACCGGCGAATAAATTTTATTGATGATCTCGGATGCAGCTCGTTATATGTTGAAAGCAGGGAATAATCTAAAAATATTGTACCCCAATTTAATTCACTCTACTTGCATTGCCCACGGTTTAAACAGAGTGACTGAAGGAATACGTTTGTAGTTTCCTACTGTTAATAAATTAGTGGCAAATGGTAAAAAGATTTTTGTTAAAGCCCTACTAAGAGTGCAACATTTTAAGCAAAAATTTCCAAACATACCATTGCCCCCAGAGCCGATTATAACAAGGTGGGGAACATGCTTACAGGCCACATTTTATTATGACAAATATATCAAAGAATTTGAGGAAGTAGTTACGGAGTTTAGCGAAGATTCTTCTCAATCGATTAAAGATTGCATAAATATTTTGGAAAACAAAGATTTGCGACAAGATCTAGCTTTTCTAAGAAACAATTATCAATTCGTATGTGAGGTAATAGAAAAGTTAGAAAAACCCAACATGTTGTTGGTAGATGCCATAAACTTAGTGAAAGAATTTAAACAACAAGCAAACGCAGTAAGGGGTGATATTGGTACTAGAGTATCTCAAAAACTTGACGAAGTGTTAAATAAAAATGCAGGTTTCGGTGTTCTTTCCGACGTTGCTCGTGTTTTACAAGGCCAGAAGGTGGAAAATTTGGAGTTAGATTCAACATTAGTTGCAAAATTCAAATTTGTGCCAACGAGTGTGGATGTTGAACGCACATTCTCCAATTTTAAACACATTTTAAATGATCGGCGAAAAAATTTTACAGTGGACAACTTGGAACATATTACAATAATAAATTGTTTTAAAGAAAACTGAAATACGTGTGTAAAATATAAAGTCTAGGATTATTGTAATAATATTTTATCCAAAGTTCTAAGAAGGGTTCTTTGATTTGTAATATGATTATGTTTTTAATGCTTTTTTGCTTAAAATAAAACTTTTTTAATGAAAGTGTTATGCTCATTTAATGCTTTTTTGCTTAAGATAAAACTTTATTATTGAAAATGTTGTGCTTATTTAAGCGCTTATTCTTAATTTTTTTGTGCTTATAAATCCGCTCTCTACTGATAATAAAGCCAGTGCTTCAATTTTTCAAATACAAAGATGATAAAAGAGCTAAAATAGGGTGAATCAGTACTATAATATAAATCTAATTAAATGTAATACAGTTAGACATACCGATGATTTTTGGTGTAATAATTTGTACTTCTATTCGAAGTACCCCAGCGTCACATTTTTTTTTATCGCGGACATGGTAGCCAGCTGGCGGATTCTACCGTTTTTTTGTCGTGACTCTGCTGGGTGCAGATCTCAATTAGTTGGCGACACTGGTTGTGTTCATCAACGTCACTCTGGTGCTGTGCTCTGGTGCGACAGCAAAATTTTATTGCAAATATTAAACTATTAAGGCCTAAAAACCTTAAAGTACGATGAACTCCAAAATCGTAGACAAAATTTAACGACAAAGAAACATTTGCATAAAAATTTTCAGGAGTTTCGTATATTATACATCGACGTGGTTTCAGTCACAATTCAATGTGATAAAAATTTAGGGTAGTGACAAGTAGTCAAGTGAATGTTCATATCAAGGCCTCCTAGATAATCGAAGACTTCGTCAGGCCGCTTGCGTCACAATTTTTTTATTCTGTAGTTAACTTCGGACCATCCCCGTAAAGCGGCCTCATATATTGGATTTACAGATGAGGTAGGTACAACAATTTCATAGTAAGCTTTGGCGGTAATTTTTTAAATTGTACTTCACTAAAAAAAAAATGAGAAAAATAATTTCAGAATGTCTCCGAATAAAAGTGTTGTGTTAATGCATCCGATTCTTGGAAATTGCAAAACGTGAGTTTTCACAGTTTTCTAGCAAGTGCAGAATAAAATTCGCAATAGAAAAATGTGATAAATAACAATACTGGTGTAAAAGAAGCATTTGAGTGTTACAAATAATAAATTCATTCTTGTAGATATTGAGTCATTAAATCTGGTGAATATTACACAGTTTATTTCAAATTCTCTAGATGCTCGTGTTCAGGTTGATGTTGTGTACCTAGATTTGGCTAAAGCTTTCGATAGGGTGAAACATTATTTGTTAGTTGATAAATTGGAATATTTTGGATTTTCAGTTTCACTGGCCAAGTTATTGATGTCATATTTGTCCGGTAGAAAACTTAATGTAGTGGTATCATCGCAATATCTGCAAACTTCTGGTATACCACAGGGTTTCAACTTGGGTCCATTGTTGTTTCAATTATTTATCAATGATTTGCCGGATGCAATTAAAGTTGTTTACTGTTTGCGGATGATGTAAAGCTGTCTAATAGGGAGTCAACTCAGTAACTGATTGCATGGTACTGCAAATGAGCATGAAGGAAATGATGATATAGTGCTCGCTAAATGAAATGGAGCTTAATTATGAGAAATGTAGAATGATTTCGTATACTAGAAACAAAGATGGGATTGCTTTTAACTATGTACTGAGAGGTTATGACGTGAAAAGAGTCTTGTCAATCGCAGATATAGGTATCATATTTGATAGTCAATTGACATTTAATGAACATGTAAAATCTGCAGTAGCAGCGTCGAATAAGACAATGGGGTTTATAAGGCGAAACACCAAAATTTAAAATTAATAAAAATATGTTAAACGTCGAAGATGATATAAGTGACAGTTATAATTCGACTCTTCGTCTCTGACCGACTGAATTGTGACAAATGACATATGACAGTTGTCTGTGATTGACATTGGCAGCACAAAACACTAGTAACAGTGAGAACATCAACATCAACACATAAGACGACTAGGCTTAAATTTCATTGGTTGATTTAGCGGCAGCAAAAAATTTTTGCAGCCTAAGCAGAATCTTTTCTTCTGTCAAGGCAGTGAAGTGGGACTTTGTATTTATCAACTGAGGTATGCAATGACCCGTATTTCTGACGTTTGAAGAAAAAATATATTAGAGATTTTTATAATTTTGACAGGAAATGTCAAAACAGACTTGCTCCAGTTTTAACAGATTCCCATATTGCTCCATCCAATATGGCAAAAATGAAAGTTCACCTTGCCACACAATTTTTAAGTGAAACGGGGACTTTAGGTATGTACCCGTATGTAGCACTTGCTTAGATACAATTTCATTAAAAAAAAGGGGGCAAATGACAATGACATGAACGTCTTATTCTCATAGCTAGCATCCTGTTCATTTTTTTTTAATCAAATCCGGAGACTGTGGGGACGATTAAATTTATTAATGGTTTTGATAAACTTTTCGATATTTTAAATTCATCGAAAATAAACAAAATGATACCAGAAATATAATAGAGCATTTAAGGGAATGGAATATCAAATACATGTTTCAAACGAAACACTGGAATTTTTAGATTCTTTTGAAGTTTCTAATAAGGGGAACCACGTCGCAACGAAAAATATTAGGTTTATACGGTGTCTAAGGGTTTCTATCAATTATCCTTTACTTTAATGGGGACAAATAAAACATCTTGAATTTAACTACATATTAAGAAGACGCCTTTGCCAAGACGCACTAGAAAATTGTTTTTGGTGGATTATAAAACAAAAAAGAAATCCAATTAATGAGTTTCAAATGATCTTTCGAAAATTAATCATACACGATTATTTTGATGAGACAAACACAGGTAATCAAAATTGCAAGCCTGATATGGAAGACATTATAAAGTTAACTGTAGGTCTTCGATTTGATGAAGAAGAATCTGTCAAAATAAAAGCGGCAAAAATCGAATTCCAGGTTAGGATGGAGCAGAGCTGGTTCAGACCATCACAAAATCCCTATTCTCTCTACCAGGTAAAGAAGAAACAACCTGGTGAATGGCGCCCTTACGGGGAATATAGGCGCTTTAATAGTGTGACCGTGCCAAAGGACACCATTGTGGATTGTTTGAGTTCATCGCCATGACGTTCGGGTTCCGAAATGCTGCTCAAACGTCCCAGCGTTATTTAAATTCTGTTTTAAAATTAGAATTATGTATCTTAACGTTTTAATAACGGATCCATTTGTTAAAGAATTTATCGTAAAGGAAAGGTCAAAATGGATCTTTAAAATCTTATTCTCTATTGCACCCGTTGAGGAGAAACTTGTGAGTTAATTGGACTTTATATAACGGAACGAAGGAATGTTTCCATTACGACAGTATACGCTCTTAGCAAAGGAACGCTTGCGTTTACCATTGTGTCAACACAGATGGAATCTATTGTACATAATTTCAAATTTTCACAATAGTTGGTTTTGTACACATCTTCCGTCTTGCTGTAATTGAAAGTGTATTCCATGTTGTGGAGTTTGGAGGTACGCATAAGAACTGTGATTATACCAGCATAATAAACAGTACGCGGGATTTTATCTCACCGCTGCAATCCCCCAGTTGAAGTAAGGTGTGTTTTACGGCGAGTAGCGAGGACGCTTTGATCTGGTCCACAAGGTCGTAGCCAGTGCGTCGCTAGGAGTATTTACAGCTAGTAAAAAACTACTTCTATATTACTATATTACTTCAAATAATAATACTTGACGCCCTTTTTAATTTTTCAACCACAGGACCACAGATTTGTGATCTTGAAATGTTATGTTATGTTGATATAGTCCAAAAGAAAAATATATTTGTAAAAACTATCGCCGCGACAGCACTAGCGTATCAGATACAATTCCGCGCGTTGATAATAAATCACCAATCAATCATTATGTTGTAATTACGTAGAAAAAGAAATGGAAAATAAAGAAGGGAAAAGATATCCAAAAACCACAACTGAACAATTTTCACTCTATACATATCGAAAAACTTGAAAACGATGTTAACTTCCGGGAAAACGCCTTGCATCCTGCAGAAGACAATGATTATATTAAAAGTATTTGGGAAAATGTAACAGAACTGTTAAACAGCAGTGGCGGGCCAAAAAAGAATTACAAAGAGAGGCAAAAGGCAACTTGATTGCTTGTAATGTGATAAACTAATTAAAAATGAAATATATTAAGTACATATTTTTAGCAACTGGAAAACAACTGTCAAGGCAAAAGCTCGAGCAATTAAAGCTATCCAGAAAGAAGCTGGCAAGAAGGGTGAACCTAAAGGGCCACTTACAAAATTGGGGGTCTGGAGCACACCTGCTAACTGCGCGAACTGCGGCGGAGGTCACACCGCCAGCTACCAAGGGTGCCCTAAGTTCACGAAATCGAAAAAGGCGACGAAAAACCCCTCCTTTCCAAGTAAGAACGCCGCTCCCAAAAAGGGTGCGGCCCCCAAGAAAGGCAACAACACCATCCACCAGCAGCTCGATCTGGCATCACAACGGGCGCAGCCTTTCACCACTATCGCCGCCGCCAAGGACAGGAAGCCCATGCAAAGTCACTGATGGCGTTCATTCCACCTTTACTTAACTGATGGGTGATAACTCAGTCATCGCAAATTCCTTGCAGATTGCGTTTTGGAACGCAGGGTTTTCGGCCCGGGGCCCTCTCGAGCTGGAAGAATTCGCCGGGAAATACGAACTGGATCTCATTCTCGTGAGCGAGACATGGCTCCAACACAGGAACCCCCAAATTCAAGGCTTCACTATGTACCGATAGACCGTGCTGACGAACTCATAGGAGGCAAGGCAATCTACGTAAGAAAACAACTTAAATATTCTTCCGCGCATGTTCAAGATTTCCAACACCTGAAGGCGATGCTGATGTAACAGAAATCACGAGAAGGCCCCTGAGCTTAATCTCGTGCTATAACAACGGTAACAACACCTTAGATGCCCCAGACCCATAGAATACCTTCACTTGTAGGGTTTTCTATGGCCAGACCTGGACGTCCTTGTTGACGGCAACATTCCGCTAATCGCCGCGGGTGATTTCAACCGATTTACATAGCCACAACAACAGTACGAACGCGAACACTCTCCGCAGATTTCTCCATTGAAACTTCAACGTCGATGTCATGGAGACGGAAGAACCAGCTTACCACGACAGACGAACCCTGATCGGAGACGTTCTCGACATGGTACTTTAGAAACCATGTGGAACTAGCCGTGATGTTATGCTTAATTTTCAAAACATTTTACTAATGGGAAAATGCATTAAGATTATAAGTTTCTTGGTACAGAAACGATTATGAATTTTCTAAGTAGTTAGCAAACTGACAATTAAGTACCTACCTATTACAGAGAGTATCTACGGTAATGTTAAGGGATTAGTGAATTTGGATTTCTCCTGTGTTATTAGGAGGTTAATGTGCTCTATAAGTATGGGAATATTTGCACCTGTAAGTTTACTTTTTTACAAGTATTCCTTGTGTTTGTTTGTACGTGCTAATTTGTGAGTGACTTGTTGTGCATTGTCAAAATGTTTGACAAAAAATCTCGTCAGTTAATTCAAAATGTGGTCTAATTTATGTAGAACGAAAAAAACAATTTGGGTCCAGGAATACCCATAAAATATCAGAAAAGACCATCCGAAGTATGCTTAAAGAATTTGCAGGAGAAAAAGAACCCGACGCAAAATGAAGAAGAAGTCAGAAGATTTACCAACGGTTTTAAAGGTACAAGTTCGATATAACATCTATGAAATGGTCAAAGAAAAACAATACGTGACACTGGATAGTTTGTTAGTTAGGTTGCAGGAAAAGTACATTTACGACGAAGGTCGCGATTCCTTACATAAATTAGTTTTTTCGTTAGGTAACTATATCAACTGAAATTCATTTCACATAATATTTTAAAATAAATTGCAATTTAATTTCTTGATATTTATACAGGTTTTAATTACAAGAAAGATGACAATAGACGGGCGCTTTGTGAAAAAACAGATGTCGCCAGGAAAAGAATAGCTTTCTTAAGAAAATTTAGGGAGTTAAAAAGACAAAATATCTACAAATTTGTATACTTACGGGCCAATTTCAAGTTGGTTTGCAATTAATTGCAAGCGCCGTTGCTATGGTGATCTCGTAGAACTCTTAATACAAACCATTATATTTTTGCGAGGTTACCATAGCAAGGCAGCTTGCAATTAATTGCAAACCAACTTGAAATTGGCCCGTTAGATGAAAAATGGATATTTCAAAAAGGCAAAACGATTCCGCCGATTCTTGCAGAAAAACTGGAAAAGGAAACTGTTATGTGGTAGCGTGGAAGGATTTTTGTATGACGCAAATTTAATATTTGATTTGAATATTTGAAGCGGTTAAAGTGAATGTTTAATGAGCGGTCAGTTTAAGGTGAGAGCGGCGTATGCCGCGAGCGCCTTAAGACCGCGAGTTACACATTCATTTTAACCGCGAGTGTAATACAAAATTTTATTCAATTTTGACAACCCCAAGTCCCAAATTGTGAAAAAATTGGTGATTCAAAGTTCAGACTCGAGAAACGTCAGAATTGACAGCGACCAAATAAAAGTTTTATATGCGTAGAATTTAGTGTACAATATCAGGTGTGTGTGTGTAGTATGTGACTCTGGCGACGGTGTTTGTTTATTTTAAACAAACTAAAATTATCGAAAAATTGCAAAATCATGCAAGATTCTAACGACAAAACTTGCTCCCAGAAAAGACCAAATCAGAAAGTGTATCAAAAGTTCCTTAGATGGAAAGAGCAGCAAGACACTGGAGAAATTACAGAAATGGTAACCATGGTTTTAAAACAGCAAAATAAAAATTTTATTTCGCTAGCGGTTTAAAAATTTTATGGTGCTACCGGATAAACCAAAGCTTTAGTGGCCTACTGACGGCAAAATAAACGTTTGTTTACATGTCAAAATTGAATAAAAAAATTTATTTTCCAGAAACAGTGCACAAAGAACAGAACATTTTTGTCGTGGAGGAACACGGTCATCAAGTTCTGCGACTTCCACTATACCACTCTCACTACAACCCAGTAGAATTGATATGGTCTAGTGGAAAAAGTACTACGACAAAACATTCAAAGGAACGGGTTTGACGATGCAGCGGTGTTGGCGATGTGAGATGAAGCCTTGCAGACTGCGACACCTGAATTTTGTGAACAATTGGTGCAAAATGATTGGGAAAACAAAATATTTATCGACGACAATCAAGGAGAAATAATTGTTAATCTAAAAAATGAGTCTTCTAATGACGACGATAGATATTTGACTGTTTGTGTTAATTTTCGTCATGGCACCTATTGTAAACAAAACGTTTTTACGCGCAAGTGGATGGTGGAAATTGTTTATTCGATTTGGCATTTTTTATTTTCATGTTTTCAATGTTTTTACACATGTGATAAATGTGTTCTACTTATTTTAGAAACATTTTGCTCACCTTTTTTTTGTTTGTTGGTTTAAGTTTCATGTTGTGTCTACACATATTAAAACAAAAAGGCAATATGATTGAAATGTAGCAAAGGACCAGGAATGTTAGTACATAATAGAGGTGTTAAACATTCAGCGTAATGAAACAAATCTTCTAATTCCTTTATGATGTAAACTGCCAAGAAAGCGACGTAATCATTATGTTTTTGGAAAATGAATCTGCTTGTTCTTTTATAATAATGGGCAGAAAATGTGTAATTTGTGGAAACACAGCTAAACCGTTATTTCAGTTTCCCAACAGTGCCCCAAACCGACCAAAATGGTTTGAAGTTGTTGATAAATTTATTGCTAAATTATTTAATAATTAAAAAACTGTTCCGACATTATAAAACATTTATACATGTTTCTAAAATTAAAGACCACTGGTCTGTTAGTGAACGCTATTTCAACAAAAGCGATATTATTTTCGCCAAGACTTCGCTGCGTTTAGCCGATGACGCTATTCCCTTTCTAACAATCCTTGCTAGTAGAAAACAATTTATAATGTACTTTCTGATTATTTAGAAACCAGTTCGATATCTATTCAACTAAATACCGTATCGTTTAAAGAAATCACAGATCTTTGACATCACGTTAAAGTCCTTACATCACAGCTGAAACGAGCAATTGAAAAATACTCTAAATGTCATCAAAAATTGAAAAATTTACAGGAGAAAGTTGATAACAATGAAGAGAATTTGAAACTTATTAAAAAATTTCTGGCGATTCTGAAACTTCTGAAGAAAGGGCAGTAAGTATTTCTTGTGAACCTAATAATAAATTATAACAAGAAGGTAGCACGTGGACTCTACGCATTTTACACATGCATTAGATGTTGCTTGCGTCAACGCATGACTAGAATATAGGGAAGAAGCCACACGGATAAAAATACCCAAAAAGACACTACACAAAGTCTAATTTTATCACAAAACAACAACGCTCAACCGCAAAAGAGAACGGCCTTCGAGCGAGCCTTCACCTAGTGCGTCATCGACGCCCCCGCCTGTAAAATCTCGAAAAATGCAGGAAGTACGGCCAACAGTAGAGGTCTGCTTTCATGAGATAAACCTTGTCCATGAAGACAAAAAATTTGCTTCGAGATGTAAGCAGCCAAGGTGTAAGAGTACTTCCAAAATTATGTGCCAAAAATCTAATGTGCATTTGTGCCTAAACAAAAATTCAAATTGTTTTTTGAAATTTCATTCAAAATGACACTAGAAAATAAATATTTTATTTTTTCAAAATGCTTGCTCAGAAAAACTTGAGGGTCATTACAATATAGTACTGTTATAAATAGACGTTGTTTCAGCAATTGTTATACACGGTAGCTACTATATTACTACCGCCTCCAGAAAGAGCAAAACAATTACCTTATTAGATAAAAAAAAACTTTGCAATTATTCAACTGATTACTCTGTTTAAAATAACAATAGCTGTGATTTCTTGTTGCAATGCCGAAGATTTTTTATTCCTCCTCCATGTATTTTCAAAGGACAAACAAAAAAGCCTGTATTTGAAGATGGGATGCCACCAGACTATGTAGTTTATATGAATGAAAAATCAGGTTATATTAGGAGCGATATATTCTTACAATGGTTGGTTGAAGACTCAATTCTTACCTCGTAAAGTTGTTGGGAAACTGATTTTGGTTTTAGTTGTGCACTCAACGCATTGTACTTCTGTTGCAATGCTAAAATGTGCTGAAAAACATGAAATTATATTGTTGTGCCTGGGAAATGGTACAACGCAGTTTCTTCAATCCTTAGACATGGCATTTTTTAAAAGTTTAAAGTCCAGTTTTGCCAAAGTATGGAATAGATATGTTCAAATTCAAGAAAAAAATGTTTCCAAGTTTACAGTTTGGAAGTTTACTGACTCTCTGCTGGTGTGCAAAAAGCCATTTCTGTCTTTAGAGCAACCGGAATATGCCCGCTTAATATCCAACTGTAATTCCAGATTACGCCTTTTAATCTGACAAATCAGAACAAACTCAAACTGAAAATAGCGAAGTCCCACGTACTTTAGCATCAATTATTCAAACTAGGAAAAGAAGCAAATAAGTCGCAGTTGTTTTAACATCTCGTGAAAACACAGATAAATCACATATTGAATTTCTTTCTGCAA
Organism: Zophobas morio; assembly: GCF_036711695.1. Taxonomy (NCBI): domain Eukaryota; kingdom Metazoa; phylum Arthropoda; class Insecta; order Coleoptera; family Tenebrionidae; genus Zophobas; species Zophobas morio. The sequence continues at coordinate 15,208,731 of NW_026972111.1, forward strand.
AAAAAATATCATTTGAGTTCATCTATTCCTTCTGAACCCTCTTCTGAAGTAAGTAGTGTATCTAACTCTGGTCAAGTTGTTAGATGCTATAACGAAACAAAGAGCTCAAGCAAGTAGCAAAGTGGCAAAATATAGACGAGTCAGATTCTGATGAATGAAATACAGAAGTATCTGTTACTTACAGTCGAAAAACAGACACTCGTAACCCTGTTTATGATAAAAAACATGTTTGTTACTTTTATTACAAATCTATCGGTAAAATAACTGCTCATAATAATTATGTACTCAAAAGAAATTCTCCGTCTTCTGCCATTAGACGAAAAATCAGTAGAACGAAAGGAAAGATTTCTAAGCATACTTAGAGCAGGTGATTATTATCACAATATTGAGGTGTTAACAAGTCGGAAAGGTAAGCTAATTTTAAGCAGACGTCCAAAAGACAAATGTAGGTTAATTTATACAAAAATATGGTCCTTGTCCGAATTGTTCGGATTTTTTTTTAATAAGTAATTTGTGGCATCATCTAAAATATAGTTGTCTAAAAAAGTGCGCATAAAACCACTAAACCTAAGGTAAAAGTGTTTCTACAAAAAAAATTGCATGCCAAAATAAATTAATAGGTAACTTGTATGATAGAAATGTTCGCAAAGACATTCGTGTTGACAATCTGAAGAAGAAAATTAAACATTTTTGAGCAAAGAATCTGTCAACACAATAAAACTCAATGCTATGGATTTTTGGAAAAATCAAGAACTCATTACTCCAATGTGGTGTAATATTAACAATTTGCCAATACCAAAGCAATATAGACAAGAGATAAGAAAGTTTGGCATTACTTTACATTTTTATTCGCCAAGGCTTATATTTTATTACAGAAAAGTTATAACAAACCTTGTTAAAACTCACGCGTTATGATATTCTTCTCTTGGCGGTTCTCCAGGGTTCACTAAGAAAATTTTTAATATGTTAACGCTAAAGTATGAACAGTTTTTATCGCAGAGGAAAGTATTCTCTACCCGAAATACCCAGTGATGAATCCTATAACCGACAGTATTCACAGCAACTCGGCAAGGAAGTCAGAGAGTGCGACTAGCAATTTAATGAGCGGCGAATCGCAGGTAAAAGCCGAGGAAAATCACATTTTGCCTATGCCGCAAAAAGACAAAGTCGGTTCAGTGAAAGGGTAGGCGAAGCTGTTATGTCTGACTTTGCAAAACAGTTGAATGGTAGGCTTCTCCCTGGGGTAAAAGACGCTCCTACTGCCCTGAAGCAACTCATACTCTAATAAGAGCGATAACGCTGTGTATTACGACCATGTCAATTGGCTTTTCTGCAGCAATAACGTTTACAGCATTATACTCATTTAATAATGGCCCAGTTGGTAGTAGTATTTATCAATTCTACCGTATTTATACTGCCATGTTAGAATGGAGAAATAAAATTTGAGTAGAAATCTGATTTCTCTTTTGTTATAATTAAAATTGTATGATGTGGAATTTTAGAGTTGATACTTTATTTTTTTTATTGATATGGTAATACATTCATATCCACGTTTTGATTTTCATGATTATTAACGATTTACATTTTTTCAATTGACAGGTGCATTAGGGGAAGCAGGGGTAATGGCGTTTACCGGGTAATGCCGCTCAGCCCAATAACTTGATAAATACGATGCGTAGAAACACGTCACTCGGGCTAAAGCGCGGGAAATGTGATGCGTAAACATGCAGCGCTAAGTAATCTCAGTTCCCTCGCAACACGAGAGAGTCAGGTGCATATGTTTGTTTGCGGCCACACTGATCTAATTTTTCGCCGGATGTTTTTGTCGGTAAGTCCAGAATTTTAGTACTTATGTATTATTGGTATTATTATTTTAGATACTAAAACATTCTGTTTAGCGATAACGTAAACACTTTTAAACAATTACTGCTGAATGTTTGAAAATGTCAACTTTTATACAAAACGATCGTTTGGGGTTATGCCACTCAAGTGAACGCCATTACCCCCAAATGATATAATATGTTTTTTTAACAGATATGCCCAGATATCGTCAAAGGACCACCGCCAAAGCGGCTTGGAGCGAAGAAGACCTGCTGCACGCTAATACTGCGATTGAAAGGGGAATGTCCAAAAGGCAAGCAGCGAAAACACACAACATCCCATTTACTACGTTGAGAGATAGACTAAAGAATGACAACATGAGCAGTCCACAACTGGGTCGTAAGCCAGTTTTTAATCAACAGCAAGAAAGTGAAATAGCCGAACAAGTTAAGTTTCTGGGATCGTTATACTATGGACTGAGCGTCGCAGATTTGCGTAAATTTGTTTATCAATATGCAGAGCTCAATAACATCAAAAACAATTTTGATAAAAGTAGCAAAACAGCAGGATATGACTGGGTACAAGGTTTTATGAGACGCAACCCTTCTGTTGCTGTACGCAAAGCTGAAGCAACGAGCTTAAATAGGGTGTCTGCCTTTAACAAAGAAGAAATAACTCATTTCTACAATATGCTTGGTGATCTGATGGAGAAGCATAGGTTCTCTCCCAATAACATGTACAATGCTGACGAAACAGGAATCACAACCGTCACAGATCCAGGAAAAGTGCTTGCAAAAAAAGGCCAACGTAGAGTAGGGGCAGTTACGAGCGGCGAACGAGGCACAAACATTACAGTTATGTGTGCCGTGAGTGCGTCTGGGAACTACATACCACCAATGTTCATATTTCCTAGACAGAGAATGACACCATTATTAGAAAAAGATGGACCACCTGGTGCATTGTACACCAACTCCAAGAACGGCTGGATAAATGAACAATTATTTGTCGACTGGCTTCAACATTTTGCAGCATATGTCAAGCCTACGCAAGAATCTCCTGTGCTGTTAATACTTGATAACCATAGCAGTCACATCTCGCTTCCAGCTTTTAACTATTGCAAAGAAAATCACATCGTAGTACTTTCGATCCCACCACACAGCTCTCACAGAACACAACCTCTTGATGTGTCTTTTTATGGACCCCTGAAAGCTGCTTATAGACACGAATGCAACAGGCACATGAAGACACACTTGATGGCTAAAATAACTCCATATGATGTTGCATGTTTATTCAACAAAGCATATGCACAAGTTGCAAATATAAGCAAGGGAGAAGCTGGATTCCGAGCCACGGGAATATACCCTTTGAATCCAAATATTTTTACCGAGCAAGACTTTTTAGCAGCATCGCTGATGGTTCAAGATTCAAACCAACCTACTCAAAACGAAGATGAAAATGTCGGCAATCTTGGAGGTGCACAGCCTCGTGACATGACTGCGAATCAAACAGCTACTTCCTCTCTGTCTGGTCCATTATTTAAGACGCCAAACGAAGAACTTGAAAATCCTGCACTTGGTTCTCAGTGCCCTGAATCTGAATCACCTGTTCCTGGCCCATCTAATCAGGCAATTTTCGACGAACAAAGACAAACTCCTGTGTCTTTTGCTGAAATAGCAACGACCCCAACTATTGCCCCATCTTCAAAGCCAGGTCGAAGGAACAGAAAACAACGTGCTACTATATTAACATCAACTCCATTGAAAAGTATTTTAGAAGAGAAAGAAAAGAAAAAGAAAGCAAAAAACAATAAGACTGAAAAAAATTACAAAACAAACACTAAAAAAGCAGCAAATAATAAGAATATAAAAGGAAAATCTTGCAAACGCAAAGTTCTGCAAGAAAGTTCTTCGGAGACCGAAGATGAAGAATATCAAAATTTTTGTAACGACGACAGTGATGATGAACTGGACGTGGACGGTGAAAACAACTATAACAAATGCAATATTTGCGAAGAATTTAGACGAAATAACGAGATGTGGTATCGCTGTACCATATGCGGACTATGGTCTCATGCCATGTGCTCTGGATGGGATTCTCCAAAAGGATACATCTGTGATTTATGTGCCTAAGACTAAAATCTGATGTTTACTCATAGTTATTATTTTTAATAAAATTTATGCAGTTAAGCAAAATTTGAGCGTCATTACCCCTTTACCTGAGTGGTATTACCCATAATCCAGGGCATTGGCGTTCAAACCTGTTTTTTTTTTGTAAGTGTTTCCACTGATTATCAGTGAAAGATAACTACGTTTTGTGTTAAAATGTTGATTACTAAATAGTTAAACCTTTGTTATTTTTTCATACTTTTATTATAAATCAAAATATAAAAAAAATAAAGCGTTTTTTCCTTAAGTGAACGGCATTCCCCCTGCTTACCCTATTTACATTCTCATTTGACATGACATTTTACTTGCCACCCATCAATAATTAAATTCCCCATGGTCTATCTTATAAATCGTCACAAACACTTTTTATTCCTGGTTTTTCTACGTTTATTATATACCCCTTTTCGGCCATTATTAATCTAGAAACTTTCATGAAGTTAGTTGTTCCCTTAAAATTTTGAGTCAAGATCCCTGATATAAGTAGCAGTTTAGGGGCAATTTCGGTCAAGAATCCGTGGTACTAAAATTTCGACTGACTACTTAGTGCTCGCTCGACGCTTTCGTCGGATCAAAACTTGCACTCAAAACTCCTCCAAATTGCAGCTTTCGACTCAGAGTCGGATTTATTCGTAAAGAGGACCAACTACCTTCTGCAGAGGCCGCCCTACAACAAAGGCCTTCTTCTTCTTTTCTTTCCGTATTCTCTTATCGTAATTCGTCACCTCGTCGCCACTGGGTATACTCATCCTAGTTATAGTAGCCTGCATAGATATTGTAGCCGTACATAGAGTCGAAATTTGCGATTAAAAATAAAATAAAACCGGTTCAAACGGAGTCGACGATGGCTTGCAAGTGCCTCACTATGGCACGCGTCGTGTCGCACAGGGGTGTATTTAAGGCCGTCTCCACAAAATTTTACGGTCACTGTAATCTTACTATTTTCAATCTACGACAAACGATTTGTCACTCAGCTACGAAACTGACGATCTAGAGAAAGATGAAAGTTTGAAAATGTATTTCAACAAGTATAATAACCGTTTGGTGCAACACAATTAATTGGTTGAGGCAAACTAAAATATGACAGGAAACAAACAGTCCACGTGGACCAAGTTATAGTCGTATAGCTAAGACAACTAGGTTTTTCGCTCCATCTACCTCTGCAACGATATACCACAACTTGTGTACAGTGAACAGAGCTTCGTTTTTAATCATTTTTTATATTTATTGATTAAAAAGAGTTTTCTTGTTTTTTCTTTGTGTTTGTGTAACATGTAAAATAACTTTGTCGCAAATACCTACAGTTTTTTTACTAACAGATTTTTTCTTTTTATTAAAAAAACTAACAACAATTTTTAGAAAATTACAAGTAATTTTCAAGTTCAAATTAAATCTTGATACAAATTTTTTAGTCGATCTTTCAATTAGTATTTAATTAGTTTAGAAAATAGTTTTACGCATAAATTTCGACCTTCCCGTTGTAAATCTAATCTATTCAATTTCTGGGTTCAGTTTCACCAATAACACTAAAAATGTTGCATTCATTGTATACATACATATACTTACAGTGGCGGCTGGTGACCTTTTGAAATGGGGGGACACAATTTGACTGATGAGTTAAATATGAAGATATAAAACAGGTTGTCATTACCAATTAATAGACGAAATTCTGGGACGGAAATAAATACAAAAATACATTCAATAAAAATAAAAAAGAATTTCTCCACATACCTTTTTGCCTTCGGTGTTCATGGCATCTAAAAGTTCATTTTGGACAGTTTTAGGCGTTCCTTTAAAAACCGTTGCTTCTTTCAAATGATCTGATAAAGTCGAATTCAGCCATAAAATCAATCAGATCTCGATCTGGATTTTGTGATTCCCTACTTTCGTCATGTCCACGTAAAGCAAATTCAAACACTCCACAAAATTTTATGCACATTATCAATCGGCGTAATATATGGCGATTTTTGTCGACCCTTGCGTTATGTGCCCGAATATTATTAATATAAGCGGTGTGTAGTTGTTTCCGAATGTCTGTATTACCGAGAAGATTATCCAAGAATATTTATCATACGTGTTTGCGCAGAAGGAAAATTAAAACCCGCGATAGTAACTCAATCCTCCAGAGCACGATCGCAACGGGCTCACAAGCCAGTTGTATCAAGCGCATATCAGGCGGTTACGACGTGTAGTTTCCATGGCAACGGTGTAAACAAAACATCTAAATCAGTCATGATTCGGTCCATTCTGTCTCTGTGCCGGGCTTTTATCAGCATTTCATCAGAAATAACATATCATATATCCAAGACACATCTTTAGATGCAAGTGGAAGTAAGTTTTGATACATTTTAGACAAGTGGAGCGAGATAAAAAAATTAGTTTTGATAATTATGATACAAATTTCCGGATAATTTTTTAAATATTGAAAATTACTATTTTGCTATGTCCAGTGTGTTTGTAGACGTTGTAATTTTGGGGGGCACGTGCTCTTGTGCCCCCCGGCACCAGCCGCCCCTGCTATACCTTGCAAACATAGATAGAGTATTCATACTATAAAAAGTGGTTCGCGCAGTTGCATCCAGTTTTCAGAAGCAGAGAAGTAAACTGAAATGCGTTTGCGTTTTATTCGATCAAGTGTGGTGTAGTGAGTGTTGTTATTTTTAAGTGCCGTGAATTTTATTATTTAGAAGTATTAGTTTTGTATGTATTAATTGTTGCGATAATTCCTGTTGAATTACTTTGTGGTTAAGTGTTGTTTTTTTTATCAGCATCAGGTGAAGATATTTGAAAAATAAAAATGTTTCGCCCTTGGGAAAACAAATTTGCAACACCAAGCACAAGCGGTAAAAACAAAAAAAATGACGATGAATGTGATAGTGGATATGTGTAGTGAGAGTGAAATTGACAATGATAAGTGTAGTGATAGTGATAATGACAGTGACTATGAAGACACAATTGACAGCACTGATCGAGGAAAGAAACGCCTGTACTTAAACGAACAGGCCAAACAGATTTGTTTAAATGTTTATAACAATCTATTAAAAGATAAACGGCCCGAATCTGAAGATGGAACCACAAGTGTGTTAAAATTAGCAGCACATTTAACTGGAATTCCCTATTCAACTATGACAAAACTAGTGAGAGAAGGAGCTGTCAAAAGAAAAAGACGGTGTGATGCTGGAAAAAGTAAGGAATCCAGGCACAGCAAAATTACTAAGAGATATAGTATATCAAAACTATAGCAAAAATGAAATCCCAACGATAGAGACCATCAGTAAACAATTATTGGAAATGGAGTTTTATATAAACGAAGATACATTAAGAAGATGGTTGAAAAAGCTGGGATTTAAGTTCCAGATAATTAATAAACGAACGGCAGTTATGGAAAGCCGAAGAATTGTTAATTAGCGACTGTCGTACTTAGAAAAAATACAGATATTTCGCTCTGAAAATCGACCAATTTATTATCTAGACGAAACTTGGTTTGATACTCATGATACAGCCAAAAAAGGGTGGTCAAATGGTTCAATTAGATGCCAAATCACTGCCATGCCCGTTGGAAAAGGAACCCGTTTAGTAATTTTGCATTGTGGGTCTAGCGATTGTTGGGTTCACAATGGATTAAAATTATGTGGAAAGAAAATGGAAGACTGCAATGTAGACTACCATAAAAACATGGATTCTGACGTTTTTGAAGAATGGTTTGAATTTAGTTTAATTCCCAATTTGAAAACCAACAGCATTATTGTTCTTGATAATGCTTCATATCATTCGAGACAGTTAAATAAAATTCCAAATGCCAACTCAAGGAAATTAGAGATACAGAATTTTTAATGCAACAGGATTTGTATTTTGATGAATCTTATACCAAGGCCCAACTTCTGGAAGTTCTACGCACAAGAACATTTGAAAAGGAATTTGTAATAGAAATGATAGCAAGAAATCATCACCATACGGTCCTGAGATTACCTCCACACTATTGTATTTTCAATCCAATTGAGCTTATGTGGACGCAGTTAAAGAAACGAATTCGACGAAAAAATATGAAGCCAAAATTTGATCGTGCTGTGATAGACTTGATTAAGGAAGAGTTTGCCAAGATTTCCGCAGAAGACTGGCAAAAAAAGATTTAAAAAACTATAGAATACGAAGATCATTACAGGTCATTGGGAAAGATGATCAAAAGCGGAAATGAGCAGTTCATCATAGACTTGCAAGAAGAATCGGATGAGGACGAAATGGAAGAATTATAAGTGGTTTTTGAATTACATTTTTATATGCATATTGGTAGTTATAGATTATTATTTTTTATTACAACATTTGAATGCCGTCTTTTTTTTTTAATTTTTGCAAGTAATGAATATTATTTATTAACGTAAAGCTTGAAAATGTTTTTTAATTTTGGCAAGGAATACATGTGGTTTTTCAAGAAAGTTTAAATTTTTTTTGCAGAATGTTTTCAACTTTTGGGAAAGAATGCATGTTTTGTTACCAGAAAAGCTTATTTTTTTTAGCAGAATGTTTTAGATATTTGGCAAGAAATGCATGTTTTTTTAACAGAAAGCTTACATTTTTTAACAGAATGTTTTTTTGGTTTTGGCAAGGAATGCTCATACCTTCCCGTGGTCCTTGCTGGGCAATACAACGAATACAACGCTATTACTGTTATTGGCGAGATTGAGCTCAGAAATTAAACAGATTATATTATAACGAAAAAGATATTTAATATTAAATACGTCTCTGTGCAACGCGTGCCACAGTGACGTCACAATTTGCAAGTCATGTTCGGCTCCGTTTGAACCGGTTTTATTTTATTTTTATTCGCAAATTTCGACTCGATGGACGGCTACAATATCTATGCAAGCTACTATAGTTGCCTCCATAGTCCAGCGTCCCGAGTTACCTCTAGCTCCCGACATCTGGAGAGTGATTGGCCATCGTTTCCAGATTGCAGACGTACACCCTGGGTGGCGATTCTAATTCATTTCGATAGAAGTTGAGTTGAAATCTTGTGACGTTAATTCGAGTCGAAATGCCAGCATTCAGATTATTTCGACTCGAGTCGATAATAAAGGAGTCTGTAGTATTCTGTCAATTTTTGTAAGGTTATGTAAGAAAGGCACCTAAAGGTGTTGTTTGTGGTTTATTTATATTCAGCTTAATACTTTTTACGTGCAGTTTGCGGTAAAACAGTAATGGCCAAAGATAGTTACGAGGGTAAAATTTCGTTAGATCAAAAAGAAATTTTAATTACTTTCATGGAAGAACACTCGGAATTTGCAAAAGGAAAGTTCATTGGAGCTGAGGGACGTAAAACTAGAAACGGCATGTGGGAGCAACTTACAGGCACGTTGAATTCTGTTAAAGGACCTCGGAAAACCTCAATTAAATGGCAGCGTGTGTGGATTGATTTAAAAAATAAAATTAAAAAGAAAGCCAGCGAAATCAAAAGACATCATGGAAAGACTGGCGGAGGACCAGCAACAAATATTAAGCTGAATGATTTGGAACAGCGTATACTAAATCTATTAACGGATGAAGCCGTTTACGGTTTAGACAAAACGGTTGATGTGCCTCTCGAAAGTGAAGAACCAGAAGTAAGAGAGATGGCAGAGACCGAATCAAGTGTGCCATCACCTGGATCATCTGCCACAGAAGAAATTCTTATTATTGGAGCACATGATTCGGACAGTGTCAGAAGTGAAGATGAGCCAACAGTGAATAACACATCCATAGCCTCACGTCGACGAACTAGCAGAACTACCGTTCAAGAAACGGCTAGTAATTTTATTACAATTGGGGAAACATTAAATCAGAAATTGGATAACGTTATCTCTGCTCTCGAGGATAATGTCAGAGAAAGGGGAACCACTAATAGTTTGCTTCATGAACTTATTAATGTTATGAAATCCAATGACAACACTTTAAAAATGTAACTTTATTAAATGAATAAAAAAGTAAAAATTTAAAAATTTGTAACAATATATTCTCTGCGTTGTTGTTGACCCAATCGCCTATATGCAATATCTAAATCGGCAATATACCGTGGCACAGGTAAGTCCTCTCTGTCGATGTCATCCCACATAGGAGCCGGATCATCAACTCTATAGAAGACTGCCATATTATGTAGGATAGTGCATGCCATTATTATTTTTGCAGCTTTCTGTGGTGTGTAATGTAATACACGATCCTTCAATAGGCAACGAAAACGCCCTTTTAAAACGCCAATACACCTTTCTACAGTACTCCGACATGATTTAAATCTATTATTATACCTTTCCTCTTGAGGTGTTGCAGGATGAGGTACTGGTATCAGCAGCCATGGTAAGCAGGGGTAACCTGAATCCCCCATTATTCGAGATTCAGTATCACCATTTTCATAATTTGCCCGCATAGCTTGTCCCACTCGACTTGATCTCCATATAAAAGCGTCATGGGTGCTGCCTGGCCATCTGGCTACAATACTAAGAATTCTTAATTCTGAATCACAAATAATTTGGCAGTTTAAACTGTGGTAATTTTTTCTGTTTACATATATGTGTTCATTCTCATTAGGTTTTTTTATAGCAATGTGTGTACCGTCAACAATGCCGATTATATTAGGCATTCGATGGCGTTGCATAAATCTGTGTTTTAGTTCATTCCTTTCCCTATCATTGCGAGGGAAATGCACCCAATCTTTGAGAAGATATCGCACAATTATAGTAGAAACTTCTTGGATATTTCTACTGACAACAGGTTGACTGCAACAAGAAAGTAGATTCGCTCCAACCGATCGTTGGTAACTTCCTGTTGCAAAGAAATTTAAAGCTGACAAGATCCTCAAAACTTTCGGAATTTTAGAGACATACGAATTGTTCACCATATGGGGTTCGATGTCTCTAATGATTTCTAGGGCAGCGTTTTTGTGGAAACGAAAGTGCCGCGTAAATTCGGCATCCGAGATGGCAAATGGGTTTTGAGTATCTCGCACCATACGTCTAAACACTCTGATTCCATTTTCTTGTTCTTCTCGTTCCATTTGCTCAAGTACTAGTAACTGGCCCCACAAGTGTGCCATAATGTGGCATGAGTTTCCTTTTTTGTTACAGTTACACGTTTAACCTCACATTTCACCCAACATTTCGACTGGAAACCACGATTTCAACCAGGCTGGAGATGTTGAAATAATTTCAACCTATCGAAATGTTATGACGTCATCGATGACGTTTACGTCAAACTTTGTTGTAGATCCGCTAGATGGCTACGAGCAAAACGTGTCGCATTTCGACATAACATTTCGACTTGAATAGCTTTTCGATATCGAAATCCAAATCAGAATCGCCCTCCTGGACACTGCACTCACCACAAGGATTGTCGCTCGACATATTACCCATTTATCAAATTTTCAACTAGTGAAACGAATCTTACTAACCCTACTTTTAAGCTTTCTTACTAATTACTTACCTTAATTAGGTACTACGTAAGTAGTTAATTCGCGATTTGGATACATAGACAGATAAGTTCATATATATAAATCTTCCTTGCAAACCTAACGGATAACTTCATATATAAACTTTGCTTGTAAACCTAACCTAAGAGTCAACGTATTGATTGGTATTATCATTTTTTCTTACTAATTGTTAATTACTCACGTCGAATGTAAACCGAGGCAGTATCTCCGTCATATATATACGTCTCTGGGTATCTTTACCGTGGTTATTTAAGAAAACAAAGCTTACAACGCCCACGTCTAAACAGCTGTTCACACGTGACCCGACATAACCTCAAACAACGGTCCAGCGTATCTTGATTGACTCTGAGGGAGCTTACTCGATATCACCTGCTAATGGGTATCATATAAAGTTTCTTGTTTCTTTGCTATCAATATTATAAACTTCTCAACAACTTATAAATGTGAAATAACCATGTCAATAAATTTTAATTAATTGTTCTATTAGCTAATTTACGTCTTAGCTTACGATATAACCCACCCCATTTGCACTGAAGCTAGTCGCGGTCAAGACAGACGTAACATTGTTATAAAATCGACCTTTCAGAAGATTATTTGACAACCTTGTTTTTGTTGAATTTAATCGCTTCCAAATTTTTGGGGCACACTCTATAGCAATGGTGCAAAATACACACGGATTATGAATATCGACAAAAAGGACAAAAAAACTGTGTACCAAATTCTATGGACAGTCCACACAGGTTTGTCCATAGGTGGATACAAAATGTGTACCTCCTCATATGGCCTCTCCCCACGAGCTGGTCGTTGCAAAAAGTCCAGAAGCAATGGGTGTTAAGCAATTAAACTATGGTGTCTATATGTGTAAAAATAAAGAGCTGCAGTTCAAGCCGTCCGACGACGAGGACGTAGAAACAAATCAAACACTACTAAATGTTAGCTCCTTTTAAAAATCTGTTTCAGCAATGTTGTAATCAACTATGCGTGTTTCCAAATTATAATATATTCATTGATTCGTTGGCAACTGAAATCATCAGTAACGTGGTAACGATCAGCATTTTGATGAAATTGTGCTGGACGTCATTATAGAATGCTATGAAAGTAATTCTATTCTATAAGATATTTTTGAAGATGCCTCAAACGTTAAGGGGGAACGCTAGACGACAGATAAGTCTGAATTAGGCGCCATTTGTTGACTTAAACGCAAACAGCAATCTTTCCTGTAATCTTCCTGCCGCGTCGAGATAGACAGGTCATAAAAACATCCTAAGCCGATATAGAAGAATAATGATAAATTATGACAAGCTGTCGACAACAGACCTTCAGCACAGAATAATTCTTTTGAAATATTCATTTTAATGCTCAAGTTAATTATTATACTCAAACACGATTCGAACACTGTAGCATATCAAGCCCGTCCATTAATTTATTCGCCTAAACGTATTATTAATGCCGTTTTCTTCTTATTCAGATAAGGACTTGATACGATCGGTAATATGCAGAATGAAATGGTATTAGGGTTTTGAATTTTGATTAAGCTTAGATGGTGCGCAGTACACCCCTGCACAACAGCGATACTACCCCACCACCCACCCTTCGACGGCACCGGGGTGGTACGGAACTGGACCAAGACAGAACGTATCTCGCAGTACACGCGATCGGTCGAGTTAACTTGTACATACACATTACATACTGTTAATATATGGTCACCAAGCAGTACTCTTTTTTCTTTCCATGTTCGTACCGTGTTAAACGGTCCTTCCATTAGCCTGCGGCGCAACGCCACAGATGGTTATATATTATAACTGTGCAGGGTGATTTAAAAACGTTGGGTAAAAATCTTACAGCGTACTCTACAAAAAAATATTGTTTTCACGGGTACGTCATAATTAATAAATATTGCACAATTTGCGACAGATCAATAAATGACAATTTAAAAATAAATTGCATGTTTTAAAAATTATAAAGACACTTCTACCGCCATGGAAGCAGAAGTTATTTTAGAACAGTTTAGGAAATTAGTTGATACTTATGTATGACCTAATTTATGGCAAAATAATAACCGACGGAGACAGTAGTTATTACAATAAATTACTGTCATCATCTCTGTATGGTCCACAATTTCATATTCAAAATATTGAATGTAAGAATCATATTGGCCATTACGTATCCAAATTAACGGAACTAAAGAATAATACCAAATGTTTGAAAAAGCAACGAAACATTTTAAGCGTTAAAATTAACATAGAAAAGCTGCGCGTAGGGGTGAACTCATCTATTTCATTTTGGATAGAAAATAAAAATCATTTATTGGAAGAGAGAGTTACAAAACGAAATCGAAAATCGTTCCAGGCAAACCTTTGGAGATCACACGTTTTGTAATATTAGTGAACATTCTTTTTGTACTGAAGAATCTGTAAAAAAAAAAGTGGAGGCTGGAGAGCAAAACCCCACTGTTGACTGATAATGGATTTGTTGATGAAGTTTTGTTTTGAGATAAAATGGTGCCAGATAATGCGTCAGTTTATTACAGAATGTTACTAACAACTTATCAGAATGTTATATTCTGTAATCAGTAAGTTTGTTAGCGGCAAAAGGGTTAATTTTTCTTTAGAGGGTGGACCAGGGGCCCGTTTCATAAACATTACAAGTTGACAACCGACAAGTGACAAGTTAGAAGACAACTACTTGTAGTTTGCAAAAATTATAAAGTTGAATTGAAAACAACACGGAAACATAAAATCACAGGTTTTAACCTAATTTTCTTAAAGATCAAAAAGAAAAACGCAGTGATTCAGCTTGTCAACTTGTTATGCTCTATATATATTTAAAAAGGTTGACTGGAGTACTATGATAAAAAATGTCCTTCAGCCAAGAAATACATATATTACCAAATTAGCAAATCAAAATTTCAAAAAGAAAATTCCGAATTACGACATTAAGCAAATTGGCGTAAGTAAGCGAGGCATATATTTTTTTGTCTACTCGCCGGATGGTATAATTTTTCGTGATAATAAGCCAGAAAGAGTGCTGGAAATAAAATCTCCTTACTTAGGCGAGAATCTATGTAGTTATAAGGCAATAACATATTTAATTACTAATGATGAACTAATTTTAGGCAAAATCAAATCAGCTGAAGAAGTTCTACCAACACTACCATACTTAAAAAAGGACTTCAGTCTAAAAGAAAAACATGCCTACTATGGGCAGATTCGGATGCGGATGGTTCTTTTAAATGTAGTGTTGCTATGATTAACTTAGTATCTAGGAAAATATTCTGTAAACAGGCCCCTAGAGGTGCAAATGACATGTTAAGTAGACACAAAATCTAGGGAAACTAAAAAAACGTTAGTTTCAAACGCTGATGGAGTGGGACTAATAAAAATAAAATTGAAAATACCCATACTGATCTTTTCCTAGTATCAAATTTGTGTTACATTTTTCAATTTATTTTATAGCGATAACTTGATTTGCGTATGTTGAACTTCATTTTGGTTGGTGTTGTTTTTATAGAAAAAAGAAGATAATTATTATTATCTACTTTCAGTTTCAGTCAATAAAGATACCAGGAAAATAGAAGTTTTTGACTTTTCACAAAATCTCCTTTCATTTTCCATGAATATTAATAATGAATTCAATGAAGAGCAGCTGTACACTCCAGAGTTACATACACCAGGATTCCACAAATAATAAAAAAAAGATTCAAAATTGATTTACCGTAGAATGAGGTGTCTTCGGACAGCACGTGTGACTTCGGACGTGACCTTGGCATGTTTAAAATGCGCCATTACCAATGACATGCGCAAATAAATACAAAGTTTGATGTAGTCCATTTGTTACCTTTTAGTGTTCATTTGACATCTGCATTACCTACTTCAGCTCAAGTTGCGGAGCCCGACCCCGAGCCAAGTACTAGCACTACTATTATTACTAGCAGTCTTTTCACTTCAACATTTATTAATGATGGTCCTGATGAGGATGCTCCATGTGAAGCAACAAATAAATCTTTTATTAAAATGGAAGTTTCACCTAAAGATGGACTTCTCACTGCTGTCAATGAAAATAAAAAATCTTTATTTTTCACTGATAACAGCGACTCTGGATTATCTTCAGCAGAATCGTTTTGTTATAAATGGTAAGACGAGCTCCAGTACTTCCAGTAGGCTTCGAGTTTCAAAGTCTAAGAAGCTGAAAAAAAATTAAACAATTTTGTTGATGCGTTAAGAATAGATGATGAAATCGAAATAAACACTGCTTTAGCCGTTTTTATATTTGGATGCAACATTCCGTTTCAAACGATGAATCGGCTTATTTGAAAAACTTTATGAAAAAACTGAGACCAGCATATTCAACTAAAATTCCTACAAAAATATGCTACATATTACTTGTATAGCATATGCACTCCATCGTGTTTGTGAATTTATCAGAGACCACTTTTTGGATGTCGAGTCATTAATTAAAAGATATTCTTAAAGACCCCACAAAGAGTGAACTTATATAAACAAATGTGCCCAGATCTTCCTTTGTCGCCCTCAACAGTCATCACGCGATGGGGCACATGGTTAGAAGCCAGTTTATTTTATGCTGACAATATTGAACCACTTCAAACAGTGGTTTTTGTTTTAAATGATGATGCTCGTCGTAGCATTATACAATGCGAAAGTGTACTCAAAAAACCTAGTTGCAAAGAACAACTATAGTATATTAAAACACATTTCAAAGAGATACCGGCTACGATAACATATTTTGAAACCCCAAATCTATCTTTAATCGAAGCGGTAACAAACTTAGACGATATTTTAAGTACGTTGAAGAACATTCCTGACCATTTTGGTGTCCAACTAACACGGAAAATCGAAGCAACACTTATAAAAAAAAATCAGATTTTCCTATACTACAACAATTTGTTTCTAAAGGCCGTGTGACACGATGCTAAATTTATGACAAATTTTTGTACGAAATTTAGTTCGAAAAAATGTAACTAAATTTACAACTAAACAATATATCTCCTGTATGCCACCTTACTAAATTCTCTTGTAAATTTACCATTCGCGCATGCGTAGTGAGTGAAAATTTTCGTGAATTTAAGAAATAGTGTTGGTAATGGTGATTGGTAAGGTGCGTTTTTCAACATAACCTCTGTGACATAACCTACAATTTGTTTGTTTATTATTTACTTATTAATCATTTATAATGAATTGTGAGGAAATACTTGTTTATACAACTATTGCTGCTTCGAGTATTGTTCTAAGCTGCTATGCCAATAAAACAAATCGGAAAATTCAAAGAAGAAAACGACGTTCACTATGGAGCAGACCTTGGTTAACAAGGCGACAAGAAGGACGAGATATTTTAAACATGTTAAATACCGAGTTGTTGCCAGAAGATCCAATTGCATATCAAAATTTTTTGAGATTAACGGGTGCTCAATTTGTGGGAAAAAGAACTGTTTGGTTATGTTGATTTCATCATGGCGTCGTACCGGTTGCGCCTTATCGTACTGCGCAGTTTTCGTAACAAATTTAGTCAGTATTTAGAACGTGTCCTAAATAATTTCTCACCAAAATTTGCACACAAATTTAGCATGTAAATTGTGTATGACACGGTACAATTTTTTGCACAAAATTTATCTCGCTAAAATTTGTCATAAATTTAGCATCGTGTCACACGGCCTTAAAAAAGAAAATGCCATAGATATACGTTATCAACCGCTTATAAAATATTTCGATCATCCGCCTATTACTAGTGTAGACATAGAAAGGTCATTTTTTTATTGAACGATTTGTTAACGTCAAAAGAACTTCACTAACAAATACAAATTCACAAAAAAAATTCTTTACATTACATCTCCTTAAAGTTAGTTCTTTTCAGGACTATTGACAAACTCTGACAAGAACCCTTTCTAAAAGTATAAGGAGTGTTCATTTTACTAAACGGACACAAAAAAATTATTGAACCGTCAGTTTTTATTAAAAAAATTTCTTGAACTGAATATTATATATATGTAGTGACCCTACTGAATACATTTCCATAACAAGAACTATTACTTTAACTAAGAACGATAAAATTTCCGAACTTTACTTTTAATGCTTTCCATAAGTCTTCGCACACCATTTTCTGTTACTTTTCGGGCAGCAGTCATCCAGATTTTTCTAAATTCTTCCAGTGTTTTAGCTTCTCTACCATCCTTTTTCAAATGTTTTTTTTACTAAAGCCCAGTAACGTTCCACAGGGCGAAGTTAGGGGCAGTTGGGTGGATTATTTTCTTTCACCACAAATTTGATATTTTTTCTTGTCAGAAATTCCAATGTAGCATTAGCATAATGAGCGGAAGCTAGGTCGGGCCAAAACAATGGAGGAATGTTATGTTTACGATAAAGAGGGAGTAAACGCTTTTGTATGCATTCTTTCCTGTAATCTTCTCCTTTAATAGTGCCAAAAGTGAAAAATGAGGAGCTTTTTAAGCCGCATGAGCAAATAGCTTGCCACACAAGTACTTTCTTTCCAAATTTATCTACTTGAATTTTCTTCATTTTATCATTTACCACTTGTCCTTTAATGACATTATAAAACTGTGGTCCAGGAAGAGTGCTCGTATTCATTTTGACATAGGTTTCATCATCCATTAAAATGCAGCGATTCTTTTCTTCATTTAAAAGTTTGTAAAGTTTTCCGCTCCTCTTTTTGGCCCTTATTTGTTGTTCTTCACTCCTTTTTGGAATTCTTTGTTTCTTATAAGTCTTTATACTGTTCCTTTTTTTTATATTTTGCACTGTTCCTACACTGATATCAAATTTTTTAGCAATTTCACGCACTGACATATAGCAGTAAAAAGATTGCTTTACAGTCCCACACGTGTAGATGGTACACTATGAATACCACCTCCTAATCAGAAAAAACAAAATGTTTTTTAAGAAAAAATATTTTTTTTATGTTTACTACACCTGTGTAACTATAGTAAGCACATTTTTATAAAAATTCAAAGCAAATAATTTGGCTGCTCCACTCCGTGTTTTATTTTCCTGAAATTTCTGCGCCTCAAAGAGTTAAACCCAGTCGTAAGTCTATTACAATTATTGTTGCTGTCAAGTCAAGAAAGCCATTATTAATTAACAGATTAATGTACCTAACCTCAAAACTTGATTTTCTGCAGATGCCTCGTAGGTGTTGCGTTCCAGCCTTCAAATCTAATTATGACAGTGAAATTAAAAAAACCAACACTACTGTGACAACATTTTCCTTTCCGTAAGATCCTGCCCGGAAAAATGTGTGGATACGAGCAATACCACGTAAAGATTGGACCCCTTCTGCTACTTCAGCAGTTTGTATTAATCATTTTAACGATCGACATGTTATTAAATATCAAGTCTGTGTGAAGCCAAATGGGGAAAGGCAGCAAGTCTTGTTGAAATATCCAAAACTTACAAAGGATGCTGTACCCCAAATCTTCAAAAATTTACCAGGATATCTCTCAGTGGATTTAGTGACAGAGCGAAAAGATCCAGAACAAAGAAGAATTCAGTTGGAGAAACAGCATGCTGCAAAAATTGAACAATTTTTGTTAAGTGACAATATCAATGGCTACGATAATTTTGTAAATAACTTTAAAAATCATCTATAAAATCTATCAGAGTGGAGTTTTAAAGTGGTAGAAGATGGTGTGTGGTGTTATGTGCTGAACATTGATCATCAAACTGACTGTGAAATTCAAGAACTTACAGTCGTTTGTAGTGTTAATATAAGGAACGATTTAGGAGTAAATCTGTGCCTGCATACAATATTTTGAGAGACTACTTTTTTTCTGCCACATAAACGATATTTGCAGCAATTGTCTTCAGGTTTCAATGTTTCAACAAATGATTCTACCAGTACAACACATTATATTGAACATTTAGCTAGCCATTTAACTGAAAGAGAAAAATATGTGGCCCTATTGATTGATGAGATTTATGTTCATAGTCATATAAGTTTCAAAAATAATAACATTGTTGGTATGGCAGAAAACCATCCTACACAGGCGGCAAAAACTGTTGTAACATTCATGATCACTGCAGTTTTTGGAAATTTTAAAGAAGTGGTTCGTCTGTATCCTGTAAATAATCTCACTGGGGAAGAATTAAAACATGCTGCATTGGAAACAATAAATGTGGTTCAGAAATGTGACTTTAAAGTAATACTTATTATTACAGATAACAATCGATTGAACCAAAATTTTTTTCAGATGATACATTTTGTAATCCGTTACACAGTAATATGCCTATATTTTTAACGTATGATTTTGTGCATTTATTCAAAAATATTTATAATAATTGGTTAAATAGAAAAGATAATTTGAAAACATTCACTTACCCAGATTTTAATAATTTCGAACATGTTAAGCAGGCACGTTTAGAACATATTAGGATATTTTATAATCAAGAAAAATAATTAATGGTTAAGAAAGCTTTCAAATTGAATAGGAAAACCTTATATCCCAATAACTTTGAGAGGCAAAATGTTAAGTTGTCGGATAATGTATTTCACGACACCACTATCGCAGCATTAAAAACAATTCCAGCCTATCATGAAACTGCTGATTTTTTGCAAATAATCAGAAATTGGTGGAATATTGTAAACACCAAGAATATTGTAAAAGGAATTGCTAAACGCAACAGATTTTCAGGACCTATTCACAGCATGGACGATGAAAAAATTCAGTTTTTAAAAAAAATTTTGCTCTGGTTAGAAAAGTGGTCAGCCTTAAATAAAGACGGATTATCGAAGGATACGGCTTCAGCATTATTTCGAAGTACTTCCATTTTGTTAAAGTTTGCCGAATATTCTCTAACGACTTTGAAAGTGAATTATATTTTACCATGAAAATGCGAAACAGACAATCTGGAAGAACGGTTTGAGCTGTATCGCAGATTATCTGGGAGCAATTACCATGTTTCTGTCCGGCAGATTCTAGAGTCTGAAAAAAAGTGTAGACTAAGAAAACTCTTCCAGTCAGTAGATGCTGGTACAATTTCTTTGAAGGACGCATTAAGTTACGATGTATCTGAAGTTAGCGATGAAGATATTTCTGATTTTGCCGTTATTTTAGAGGACAGTTTTCATCTAGAGGAAGTTGTACCTGATGAAGCTGTTCAGAATTATATTTGCGGATATGTTTCACATTCAGTATTAAAATTGCTGTCATGCTCTTTATGTGAACAATTATTGAGAGTAGGAAAAGGTTGTGGTACTGGAGATGTATATTTTGATCACCTACATAGAGGAGGGCTGTCTGTTCCTTCACACGAAATCAAATATGTTTTTAATCAAATGGCCAGCATTTTTCAATTTATCATTACATCAGAAGATTATGAAAAAAAATTCTTTCAATACTCCAACCACAAAAACATTATTACTAAATTAACCATGCGTCGATTACAGGAGAATGATTTTTTTTTTAATGTTGACGATGGTTGTGCTTGTGGGACAAATCTTCAAGATATTTTCAAAAAAGTATGTTCTATAATGGCCAATATTATATTAAACAATTATTCTAAAATTTGTAACGATTTTGTGTATTCCAGTAAGAATAAAAGGAAGTTGGATACTCTGCAAAAATAAGTCTTAATATTATGGTCTTAATTAAGTTTCATTTATATTATAACTATTATAGATATGTAGGCGTTATGTGTTACCGACCAATTTTATGTATTTGTGTACTGAATATCATTTATCTTGTTGAATATAAACTGATTATTAATTTTTTTTTTGCGGTATTTAATTTCATTGTTGTGTCGTAAAATTAACATTCACAAACAATATTATAGCAAAGGCATTTTAAAGATATCAACCGTCAGTTGAAATGATTATTTTTTTATTCGTTGTAATATTTTTCTTGCTGTAAACTTTTTCGGCATTGGAGATTAAATATTGAGCGATTATGCGCGCACTGCAGATACACGCGACCAAGCGACATTTAGCGCGGAGGACTACCTAAACAGCCTACTGCAGCGTTGCCAAATGTAACATCGTGGCTTGTAAGTTTAGAAGGCATTGACCCCAGCCATCACCTCCAGGCCAAGATCACTCAGGACGCACAGGTCGGTAAGTCCATCTTATCTCTCTGTGGTAAGCTACAACAATAATGAACACAAGAACATCTTTGCCCTTCAATTTGGTGGGGATGACAGAAGATGAATTTTTTGAAGAAGTGGAATCTATGTAGTTATATCGAATGTAGTTCTATTCCCTCCGATATTGATTCAGATAACGATAGTGATGCGGAAGAAGAAATCGATGAAGTTATAGCTGACAATAATGAATATGTGTTGTCTGCTACAGATGATGAAGATGATAATTGGGATGAAGAGGATTTAATTCCCCTATCTAGGTTTGCTAATTCAACAAATTTAACATACATTTCTTGGGGGAAAAATTTAACCAATATTCAACCACCACCTCCATTTACTGAACCTTGCCGTCTACCACAATTTATTCTTGATGTGGCTGAACCAACACCATTTGATTTTTTTAATTTATTAGTAACTGACGATATTCTTGGTCACCTCGTATTTCAAACTAGTTTATACGCAGAACAAGAGTTCCAATCTACCGGAAAGACATGTTAAAAACTGATATAAATGAAATTAAAATATTTTTGGGAATTAATCTTCTGATGGGCATCAAAAAATATTCGAGTTATAGAGATCACTGGAGTACATTACCAGATCTTCATGATCCCTACATCAGTAAACTAATGCCATTGCACAAGTTTGGTTGGATTCTATCCCACCTTCATTTAAATGATAATTCTGTAATACCAAGGCGAAATACTGACAATTTTGATAAGCTGTACAAAGTACGACCATTTTTGGAGTCTCTAAAGGTTAATTTTAAGATATGTCTGCACCTTCATCAAAATGTAGCTGTCGACGAAGGCATGATTAAGTTCAAAGGGAGAAGTTCTATTAAACAGTATATGCCTAAAAAGCCAGTAAAGAGGGGCTACAAGGTTTGGATGTTAGCGGACCAAACAGGCTATTGTTGGAATTTTGAAATTTACACAGGCAAAAGTGGAAACGATGTGGAAAAAAATTTAGGTGCTCGCGTAATTAAATCATTATTATGCTCTGAAATTACAAACAAAAATCATAACCTGTTTTTTGACAATTATTTCTCTTCGGTTCCACTGATGCAGGATTTGCGGAATCTTCACATATATGCTTGTGCTACGGTAAATTGCATCAGAAAATATTTACCTACATTTAAATGTGACAAAGAGTTACGTCGTGGAGATTATCAATGGTTTACTAGTAACACGAATTTAGCTGCAGTGAAATGGCGAGATAAAAGATCAGTACATTTACTGTCTAATTATCATAATCCTGAAGTTAGTACTGAAGTCAAAAGAAAAGAAAAAGATGGGCGCTTCGTACAAGTTCCCTGTCCTGTAATGTTGACAGATTCCAATAAAAACATGAATTTTATAGACAAATTTGACCAAATGCGTACTTGCTATGGTATTAATCGAAAAAGTCACAAATGGTGGCACAGGATTTTTTTCTTCTTTATCGACGCGGCAGTAGTAAATGCTTTTATACTGTTCAAATTGCGAGGTATTGACACAAAGATGACTATGAAAAATTTTAGAAGAAAGATTATTGAAGGTCTCGTAGCCAACACTCTTGTAAAAAAGGTGTCTTTGCCGGTAGAGCTGTCCATTCCAATAAAAAAACATAAACCCCTTATTTCTGAGAATATAAGACTAACGGAAAGCACTCACCAACCAACACGTACTACAAGAAGACGATGTGCATTCTGCAGTACGAAAGTTAAAGATACAAGAACTAACTGGAAATGCAGTGTTTGTAACGTACCACTATGTCTGGGAAAATCCAAGCATTGTTTCCAATCATATCACAGAAAATAATGTTATAGTCATAAGCGTATGGTGGTACAAAAGTGATACCACCCTATAACGTCTTTACCATTAGGGCAGTAACCAAAAAAAAGTGTTTTTATCCTATAGTTTGTGTATTAATAAAATGAACATTCCTTACGTTACATCACTGGTCCAAAACGACCTATTTCTAGTTGTCAGATCCGAATGACTCAGTGTGTTGTTCTAAAAGTGAGTCTGCTCTACCTTGAGTAAAAGCAAAGAAAACTGAAGCGCTAGAGCTGTTAGTCCAAGAAATCGATTGGACAAAACTCGCGGCCTATACCGTTCCTACAATTTTTAATATCCCAAAGGTTGTCAGCAGTGTACAGAAAAATACGAACAACAATGTGGATTTAGATGTCAGTATTTAATAATTATCTCAAAGCAATACTTGACATAATAATTTTTAGGAATAATTTTACTTGCGACTAGGCCATGCGATATTCCATTCGAAGCTGCACAACTATGGTACGTGCAGAAAATGAACAATTGTCAGGTGAGACTGAAAAACTGAAACAAGATCTGTGGGTAGCATTGAATGTTTTTGTAAACCGAACAGAAATTGTTTTGAAGTTGAAAGTGGGGTAAATATAAATGTTTTGCGGGTATATCATTTGGCAAAAAAATGACGAAATGTTATTGCAAAACATGGCAATATAATAATTTTGCCCCAAACGACCACTACTAAAGAAAATTTAATATTAGATGTCATGAAAAGATGATCACTTAAAAAATATATTTGATACGCGAAAATCAGAGAAGTGTAACAGTACTGTATTCCCAAAATTTTCTGGGAAAATGGAGTGAGGCATTCCTGATTTAATCAATAAAATAAACTGACCCATTTATTAATTTTTTGAGCCACTTGTTTAAGCAAAAAACTCATTAATTTTGCACATTTTGGGCGGAATAAACATATTTTGATTAAAAAGTTACAATGCTTACAGCAACTCCCAAACGTCTGCAAAACCAAAGTTTGAAGTTGAAAGTAAGAAGTGAGCACAAATTTTACTAGTCCTAGTTTGAACTAGGTGTTGTCAAAATGGATTTGGTTTCCATGCAGAGTGAACGTGAAAAATCATTAATCGTGCACAACGATTAGAAATATTATAAATATCGAACAATAAAAACTATAGGTGAAGCAAGCTGCAAGCATTTACACTATTGGTGAAATCGGTAGTTTAATGTTTTCAAAAATGTGCGATACACACGAACATGCTGGTGTCGAAAATCGTATTTATATAGCGAACAACTAAACAACTCGGTTAAAAGAAAAGCAGCAGAGAATATTTCAGAGAAGCCTTTGAAAATGATTCAGCGGGAAGTATCGGAAAACACCGAGTGTTTTGACACACTAACATCACGAGACGTCACATACATATATTAAACATGCATGGGCATGGCCATAGAAAGAGCATGTCGCCAATCGCTACAGAAACCGAGCAAGGCTAGTACTGAAAAATGCGACACCAGTACAATCCCGCAGACGCTGTTTCGTCTTTGTAAAAAGCAGGGACAGAAAGTCAAAAATATTTTGCATTTCCTGCAAAAGATTTGCTTGCCGAGAACATTCAACTCCTACTGTTGAATATCAGGAATGCTTGAACAAAAAACTGTAACGAGAAATGCTTATTTTGTTATGTATTTTTTTTAATTTGGTTGTGTTTAAAATTAATAAATAATTTGGATTAGCCAAAATTTTTTGATTAATTCTTTAATTTTGGCTAGATAAGGTCATGCACCCAAAACGATGTGAAATTTTTCCCACCCGGTATTTTGAAGGTTAAGTTTATTGTCGGACCGGACGGGAATTAATGTGCGCCCGAATTATTAATTCTTGCTCCATTCTAAAGCCAATAACGAAAAACAATAAGGAGCGGAAATATTCATTAAAAAAATCATTAATATTATACAACACACAAATGTTGGAAACCGTTAAATACGCAGCAGAATGTCTTGCCTTGGAAAATGTCTTTTCACAAGTACGCAAAAGATCAGCCCACTGCACTTACTGCAGAGCTATCAGTAAGGGCTATTTCACTCTCTCAATTTATGACTGATCTACAACACACTAATTACACTGGGTAACAGTCATTTTGTGCCGGAAGTGTAAATAATCAAATCTTACTAATTTACGTATACTCAATACAAAATTGATAATAGAAAGTCTCCTTTGGTTATAGTTTTTCAATAACATATATACACACATATTTTCACAAAATGTTTAATTGCTACGGTCTTTTTAATGAATCCAGTTACCATAGTAAACAAATAACTGACATCAACTGTCAAAGAAACTTTCTAGAAAAGTTGCCATTCTGATAAAACAAATTAGTTTTAAATTTTGTGTTAGTTTAAAAATATATATAGGGCATTTTTGTATAAAAAAAATGCCGCGAAATTGTAAAAATAGTAGTGACAGTTTTTGCCACATTTGCGGTGAAGGCATATTTATAGGTCCTCAAATTAGAGAACTCATCAAAGATAAAGATTTTGAGAACATCATTACTGGCAACGAAAAAACTGCATGGACTGCCTTTAAAGAAGTTGCAACGAATTTTCTTGGAAACCATCGAGCCGAGAATTATAAAGACATAGTGCAAAATTTGTTAACTGCTTATAAAAATCTAGGTTGCAATATGTCTTTAAAAGTTCACTTTCTACATTCGCACCTAGATTTGACAATTAAAGAGCAAGATGTGAAGTTTAAGCGCCAAAGTCGAAAAAGAAAAATTACATAAATGTTAAAAAACGTTCAATTTTTATATACTTATATTATTCAATAAACATTTTTATTTTTCAAAAACTATTACCAATTGTGCATTTTTATTACTATAGACGTGTTTAGCAACCCCATATTAAGTAAAAATGATTGCAATTATGCATGGCACAATTTTTTTTTTTTTTAATATTGTTGCCCAGTGTTATATGGCAGATATTGATCACGCTTTATTAAATTTCAAAGACTGCTGCCCCTTAATAAAACGCAGACGAATGGAGCCCAACTTGATGAGACTCATGAAGCATAGCCTGAAATGTAGTTTCAACAGATGAGGCGGTGGAGCTCACTGCTGCTAATTATTACAAGCTGTATTATTTAGGAGGAATTATACATTAAAAAAGAAGATAAGTCCAACTTGTAAACATTTTTTAAAAAGTGGGGAGGACTGTGGCGAGAAATACCATTATTTAACAATATATAGAGATTTTGGAAATAATTTAGTTTATATAAAGATATCAAAACTGTATGGGTCATTCTGTTTCGGAGAGGTCACACTTTGAAGTTTTTCTTTCATTGACGTTCATTCTGAAGCATGCTGAAGTCACTTTAACGAGAGATTTGTTACAAAGTTACATCTTTTGCAAACGTCAGTTGGTATGCGGATGTCCTCACTTAAAAAGACACTGTTCGTTCCGTTTTAAAATCGCAGTCTTTACAGAAATAAGTTTCAATGTTGGCGTTGCCACAAGTAAATTGTTTCAGGGGAAACCGGTGTCGTCCCACGTGGTTCGTCATAAGAAAAAGAGAAGTTCTAGAATAGAGGCACAATTTACAGTTGTGCACGTTTTTCCAAAACCTGTCATGTTTCGAGGTTGCTTCACAGTATTCCAAAGTTACAACAGTTAAAGATACTTTGGCTACCTAATCCTCGTTGGAACACAGTTAAAACCGGAAAGGATTGGAAATTTCTTCACACACGAGCTACTGGGACACACCTAACCCCACAAAATACAACCGCCAATGCCAATGACCAGATAACACTAAAAGATTTGGTGGAAAAAGTTTTAAGCAAGAATATTGACAAATCACTGATATGTTGTTAGATTTACTGAAACTTTGAAGGTCCATCAAGTATAGGGTAATTTTTATGTACCGGGAATATTGTTAATGAAGTCATTAAGTTGTTTTTGTAAATTGGGCGATAAGTGCACTCATTTTAAATTAAGGTGTCTGGAGTATCGTTTACGAAAATAAAGTTGATAATAAATCGGTCTTATTCTGTTATTTATGGTTATGTGTCCCTACTTTAATCTATCTATAAAAAATAACATCACAGTGAACACAACACTGCATATTTTCTATTAAAGCCTCAGTTCCCTGTAAAATACCTTCAGTTCCCTGGTGACCACTTTTCGAAAATTGCTTATAAAATCATAAATTTGATATTATATCAAGTATTAAAAAACTAAAAATAATACGACGGCTGGGGTTGATCAAATTCCAAGCTTTCTTGTTAAGGATTGCTCCAGGATGTTGGTGAAGCCCCTGTTACACACGTTTCAGTTAGCATTACGTAACACATGCCTACCTGCTGTATGGAAAACAGCTAAAACATACCTACGTTTAAAAAAGGAGACACTGCTGATATTCGTAATTAGACAGATTTCCTTGCTCTGTAATTTCTCAAAAATGTTAGAATCCATCATTTACGAGCAGCTATACTTTCAGATCAAGAGCAAATTATCTCCAATCTAGCACGGCCTCACACCTCGTGGGTCCATTTGCACCAATTTAGTGTGCATGTCACAAAATATTGCTGAGGCATTTGAGGACAAAGGTCAGCTCGATGTAATATATATGGATATAAGCAAGGCATTTGATAAAATTGATCATCAAATTCTGTTTAAAAAGTTATCTAATTTTGGACTGAGTAATTCATTGATAAAATTCTTCATTGCCGAAAAAATTTCGTATATTATAATGGATATATATCAGACGTTTATGTGGCGACTTCTGGGATCCCTCAGGGCTCAATATTAGGACCTCTACTGTTCGCATTATATATCAATGATGCATGAGATGTATTCAAGCATTCTCAACCATTCATGTTTGCAGACGATATAAAAATATCTCGTAAAATTTCAGATAGGAATGATTGTTTTTTATTGCACGAGGATAGGCATACATTGTTTTTATAATTGATGTGGACGCAAATTGATTACAGCTGAATATAGATAAGTGCTTTGTTATGTCATATAATCGTATTGTGAAGACTGGTGCTGCATTAACCAGATACTCAATTTTATAACAGAAACAGACCAAGTACGACATTTTCTTAATTAAAACAATAAAGGAAGCTGTTGTTGTAAACAGTCTTTTTCATCATTTGATTATAAGTTTGGCAGTTAATAAAGGTTTTCACGAGAAAACAATGCCGTTAACCCTTACAAACGTCTCTCAAATTGTCGCTCTGTTTCTGTTGTTTTGTTAAATAAAATTTAATTCTGCGCTTGTCTTCTTTTTTTTTGCTAATTTATACATCATGCGTCAATAGTGAATGGTTCTTTAATAAAATAGCGATCACTAAATTAATAATTTTTAAAGTTTGGTTTCGCGGAATTTTTCAGGGTGGCCGGTTTTTTTTTGTCGGTCAGTATATATGAAAATATCTGCTAAAAACGAATTGTTTGGTTTAAATGTAACTGTTAGAATCAATAAGTTTATCAGGGTTTATGTATGAATTATTCTAAATTGTGAATGAAGATTATTTAAAATATTGTTTGTTGTAATATTCATAAAATATGGACCTCTCAAAAAAGAAAAAAAAAACAAATTGTTCTAAACAAAAATATTTAAATAAAAAAAGTTTTTTGTACTTACGGAAGACAAAATTACGGCAGCCCCCTTTTCAAAATTATTAAATTCACAAAAAGTCAAAATTTATTTAAAACACCATAATATCACACGTGCACTCGTGACAAAGACCGAACAGTAACTGACAGTACAGTAACTAAAGCAAAATTTCGGTAAACTCTCCTTCCCTTTAAAATTTGCTGTAAGGGAGCTGGTAACTGTAGCAATAGTTTGATAGCGTTTAAAGCCCGCTACTGTGTAGAGTAGCAACCAAAATGAAAGGTCTCATGGGCGGAGCTTCAGATGCGCGGCTATCCATTTGCAGTGGCGTAACTGACTTATCATAAAAGGTCATTAAAAAATAAATGCTCTGAGGACCTTATTGAACAAAGTTCTTAATACTAATATATACAAAGTAGTAAAATAAATAATAATAACTTAAAAGAAACAGAGACACAAGATGTTGACACCAGACACACGAAGACAGTACAAAAAACAAATTAACGGCGCTAGTGCGTTATGTTTCCATCCCCCGAGAGCTATGAATAGACTATACCAACGTAACTTGCTATACTGAGAAACCCATGTGATGGCCCTTTTCGTTCTGATTGTCACTTTAACAAGTTTCAACCAATTTCCAGTTGTACATTCATATCATGACGTCAGAGCAATAGAAGAGTGGCAGCGCTGGTAATTATCGGTAACAATTACCGCGGGCTAACTTTTCAACAACCAAAGTCAATGCAGTATTGTTACTGATGAGTAAAAGACAATGGAAAACTAATTGATGTCTGCATATTTTTGCAAGCATTCTTTCACTTTGTATATGTCGTTTATGCGTGCAAGTTTGTATTTCCTGTTCCCTCGTAGTGCAAAAGTGTTGCTAAATTTTAAACAAATGTAAGTAAATATTTAGAACCTCTGCCAAATAAATTATTCAATGTAATGGTTTTAGAAGCATGAATTTTACTTTGTTTACAACAATTATTTGTACGATATGTACGAGGTTGGGTTAATTAAAATAGTATTTGTTATTTAGTATTTTGGCTCAGGGTTTAAAGTATTCGATATAATATTTTAGAACACTGATAATAACCTATAACTGCACTCAGGTGGTTAAATGCGGCAGATGCAACTATCCAAATAGATCGACAGAAAATTGAAGATATGGTAGTTAATGCGGCATACGAGTTGCTAAATTCACAAGCTTCGGCTGAACAAATACAGGACACGTCACGTGATGCTCAAGACGTCTTGATAAACCTGTGAACTGTTAAGTAATACAATAGCCAGTTTGACTTAAGGGGTGTTTTGGCTTAAGCCGCATAAAGTTTTAACAGGTGTATGAGGTTACTTTACATACCATCCAAACCAAACAGATTATCAGGTCTATTATGGTGAACCTTAGTTCTTTTCCAACGTTGGATATTGGTTATCGCTTAAAGACAATATCCAATAGTGAAGTCTATTACGGTGCACACCTTGTTAACCCTCGGATGCCCAAGCCTGGGTCAAATTTGACCCACGAACCACTTTTTTGTGATTCTTTTCTTCAATCTCTTAAATTTTTTGTACTGGATTTTATTTTTTGCCTGTTTTGGTGTTGTCAACAATTTGTGAATACTTGCCGCCACTTGATTTTAGTTACATGATAGTTATCACATATTTGTTGCAGTGGGTCAATTTTGACCGACTTTGGGTCTTCAACTTATAGATGTTTTAACAAGAAGTTAAATGAGTAGGCATGTAATAGATAAACAATAGGATGGCCTTTTGTTCAGTTTATGAATTTCCTAAACCTTTTGGCCATAAATGCATACATTATATATATATAAAATGTAAAACTCAGTTTACGGACCAAGTGTTTCTTGAAGAAGACGATTATTTCTCAAAGAGCTCGGTCTTCATCTAGTGAAGCCTCACATTCAAAGACGGGTGGATAATGGATTTAATTGTGTTCCTCGAGGTGTATAAATGGTAATTGGCACTGTAGTTGATACAAAAATAGTAACCAGGATAGGGAATCCAGAAACGAAAAAAGAGAAAAATGTGGGCTTTGTGTCGGTAATGCTAACAAATACTCTGATAAATGCGGACAATGCGGCATTTTTTGTTGCAAGGCACAAGTAACAATAGACGTGTTAAAAATCTACCAAAACTGTACACAATAAAACGATCGAATTTTAAGTATTTTATTGGTATGTTATCTTAAATCTTAACTGTTGTTTTCTTATAAACAAATACTTCTTTTATAGATATTAATGACAAAAATTTTTGTTTTGTGACCTTTTTTTCATTAATACATGATAAATAGGCAATTGGAACTTGAAATAATAAAATCTAAAGCAAAATTAGGATGGGTCAAATTTGACCCAGCTTGGGTGTCTATGTAAAAAAAAATAGCTTGGGCATCCGAGTGTTAACTAAAACCAATATTGGATTTTAAACAATGTTGGAAACATAAACCGTCTGAAGTTGGCTGTCAGCAAGTGTCCCATCCTTCTACAAATCATTAAAATAGCCGGCAAAATGCTGACTAATGTCAAAAAATTGGTCTAAACAGTTTAGACAGTACTTCCCTCGCTGTCGGAAACGTGACGATATTTTTGATTACCTGTGACAAATGTAGAATAAAATATTACACTTCTCCCATTCTCAACAGTCCAATTATTATATAGTCTTTACACGTTCCTTTTTTGTAGATAACGAGCATGTTTGTCAGGAACAATATGAATTATATTTAAGTTATTTACAAGAAAAGTCACAAAATTTCGAACAGTTATGTGAAAATTTAAATCGAATGCGAGGAGCAAAAAAAAAAGTAGCACAATGACAGAAGGTGAGATAGTGCTATCTTTATTATATTTTGTAACGGTCCCAATAAATGCCCCGGGCGCCCACCAGAATAGCGCTCCGATCGCCACCCCCGTACAGACTCAAGCCTTATCATATCCCCCCTAAGCTTTACCGGCGCACAGGAATGCTCAATAAAGGGAGCTGCATCAAAGTTTTTCCCCAGAGTTGGATTCCCACTCTCAGCTAAAAAACACCAAGCCCTTGCAGCGAGTTGGATACCCACTCCTAGGTCTTGTGTTTTTTTTTCTGCGATTGATACTCGAAGTCTTAGCCCAGTTACTTCCCACCGGGTTGATCCGCCGACTCACTTCTCCTAAAGAGAGGGGTAATTGGCTGGACTGTTACGAGTACGGAGTCTACGTGTACGAGTACGGAGTTTACGTGTGCAAGTACGAACATTACCCGTAGTATAGTTTCGCGACGGACCCATACCTGTGCGTGACGGACTGTTAACTGTGCGCGACGGACTTTTACCTGTGCGTGACGGACTCATATCCGTGCGCGACGGACTGTTACCTGTGCGTGACGGACTCATATCCGTGCGCGACGGACTCCTACCCGTGTGCGACGGACTCTTACCTGTGCGCGACGGACTCTACCTGGGCGGTTAAATTAAGTGTCTCTGTCTGGACTATATATATATTCTTGTACTAGTAGGCTTATTATACCACCATCTGTCTATATATTAGTAATAATAAACATTTGTTACAACCGTTACAAGTGTCGCCCAACGTTCAGCTCGAAACTACGACCGCGAACCGCAAAGTGAACCCGGCATATGGTATTAAAAAAGCCACTAGTGACCAGCTCCATACAGACAAGAAGTATGGCCATTACAGCAGACCAGCTACAACAGCTGATTGAGAGATTGAAGCCAGCAGAGACAATTAAGCATTTTACTCACTGTCCGGCACGTTTCGATGGCACACGCACTAAGCAGGCGGTAGAGGATTTTTTGGCAACCGCCAATTTCTACAAAGTTACTGAAAAGATAACGGACGAACGCACTCCTTGGAATTCCATTACTCCTCCAAGGTACGGCGTATACCTGGTGGACAGGAGTAAAAGCCGGCATAAATACGTGGGATGATGCGGTAGGGGCGCTGCGTCAAGAATTCGCGCCCACCCCGCCGGCGTATCAAATTTATTTGGATGTCTTCGCTACAAAGCAGGACCAGAGGACTTCCACGGGACTGTTTGTTAGCCAGAAACGGGCCCTGCTCGCACAAGTGGAGCCCGCCGACACCGAGAGCCGCCAACTCGACATGGTGTATGGACTCCTAAAGTGGAACATACGTAGCAGGGTCCCACGGAAAATGCTGCACAAATTCACACAGCTCCTCGCCGCAGCTAACGAAATCGAGATGCAGGCACAAATCCGGAACATTGAACGAGGTGCCGTCCCAACTACAGCGCCGGCACCACCTCGCAACGATAAGCGTGCTCGTTGTGAATTCTGCAGACACGTCGGCCACGAAACTTCCGCCTGTAGGAAAAGACAGAGGCATCTTTCTGCAAAGGCACCATCCCAAAATAACCCGGTAACGTGTTATGGGTGTGGCAAACCGGGCGTTTTTCGTAGAAATTGCCCGGAATGCAACAAAGAAAACACCAACGCTTCCACACTCAACGTCCAGTTCTGCGCTCTGGACGCCCGCAAATTCGAACGACCCGCCGTACATATAAACATTGACGGGATGTCGGGAACGGCATTCCTGAACAGCGGAGCAAGGACCAGCCTTGCCAGCTCTCAATTGTACGGTCTCCTTAAGAAAAAGGGCCACAACTTCGAAGACGCTACGGTCCGGTTGACGCAAGCGGACGGGAATACCAAAATCAGCCGCATAAAAACCTGCACGTTGCCGATCACACTTAAAGGACGCACGACAGCGACTCAGTTTATTGCTATCCCGGAAGCACTGAATTCAAAAACCCTCCTTAGGGCCGATTTCTTACAGAAATCAAGGATGGTCGTCGATTATGGAAGCCAAAGGTGGCATTATGCAGGAAATCGTCACGAGTGTTACGGGTTTATCTCGAAGGAGGAATCACCAGGTCCTGTCGAGATCGCTTTCCACGAGTTAAGAACACCTCCACCCAACGCCAACATATTAAAGGAGAAGTTCATAGGGAACCGCCCTCAAGAAGTCGCCAGTTCCATGGATACGTCCGAAACCGTGGAAATCAGCGACATCATCTCCGACTTGACCGGGGGATATGGGCCGATTTTAACACCGTTACCAGCCACGCCTGTTACCGCCAGACCACGGAACCCGCCGCATTATCATTTCGGTGTCGAGACTTCGCGATCGGCTTATATGATGAGCGACGCCGCCTTCGCCGTCGAGCGAGAATGGAGTAACGCTTTAAACCCAAATGACCTCCAACTCCTTGCCGAAATACGGATGGCCACCCTTGACGTGCACGACGTTATCTTACGAGCTGAAGACGAAGCCGTGACATTGGACACCCAACAAAAAATGAACTAAACGCCCTTCTCGTGCAAAATAAAGATTTGTTCGAACCGCACGGGCCGTCCACAGAGCAGACTCAACACCACATAGACACTTACAACCACGTCCCCATCGCGCTACCTCCTTATCGCCTGGGTCCAGCTCGTCTCCAGCTCCTGAGAGACGAAGTGGACGCACTTCTAGAACAGGACATCATCGAGGAATGTGAAAGTGCATGGGCGTCACCGGTGGTGTTAGTTCCGAAGCCTAATGGAAAGGTGCGATTGTGCGTAGATTATCGCCGCCTAAACGCCATAACAAAACCAGATGCACTCCACCGGAAATGCCCACTACATCTCGATGATGGATCTAAGGTTTGGATATTATCAGGGGTGGGATTTTGTTTCTTGATCGAAGTGATAAATTATCACTTGCGATAAATGTCATTGCGGGGCTTTTAAATGCAAAATTTGCATTTATTCTTTGCATATAAGCTTATTAAATGCTCAAAAGTTTACAATTACCTTAATTTTAAGAACTTATAACTCAGAATTACGATTTTGAATTTCTATTTTGACATAAATTTCGAGGTTATGTCTCCAAAATTTATCACTTCATTCAGAGCTATCGAGAAAATATCACTCCATGAAGACTTGATTTCGTGACAGAATCGAGAAATGTGATAGAAATGTCTCACCAACTCAGCCTCTCAACCAATCAGCAAACGAGATTTTATCGCTTTCGAGTTTTTTTCAATCGAGAAACAAAATCGCACCAGGGGTGCGATTTTGTTTCTCGATCGAAGCGATAAATTAAATGTCATTACGTAGGTTTTAAATGCAAAAGTTTGCATTTCTTCTTTGCATATAAGCTTATTAAATGCTCAAAAGTTTACAATTACCTTAATTTTAAGAATTTATCACTCAGAATTACGATTTTGAACTTCTATTTTGACATAAATTTCGAGGTTATGTCTCCAAAATTTATCACTTTACTCAGAGCTATCGAGAAAAGATCGTTCCATGAGGACTTGATTTCGTGACAGAATCGAGAAATGTGACAGAAATGTAGCATCTCAACCAATCAGCAAACGAGATTTTATCGCTAACGGGTTTTTTTCGATGGAGAAACAAAATCGCACCCCCGATCACGATGTTCCCGGATGATTGTGATAAAACGGCTTTCATCACCCCGTTCAGGGTATACCGATTCAAGAGGATGCCGTTCGGTCTGCGGAACGCTCCTGCCACGTTTCAACGCTTAATGGATAGTTTTAAGGTCCGATTAAGTGGGTTGAAATTGCTAGTGTACCTGGACGATTTAATTCTACTGTCCGAAACTTACGAAGCACACCTCAACGAACTGCAGGCTTACTTCAACCAACTGCGAATTTTGAAGTTAAGGATGAACCGACCAAAGTGCTCCTTCGGGTGTCAGCGTGTCAGATATCTGGGGCACGTTATCTCTCCCGAAGGGATTGAAACAAATCCCGAGAAAGTCGCCGCTATCAGTCGCATGGAACCACCGATTAACGTGAAACAACTTCTGACCTTTTTGCAAACGTGTAATTGGTACCGACGCACACAGGTCCCAAGTTGGGAAAACTCGGTCAAAATAGGAAACACCGAACAAGCGATTCTAAGAATTTGTACTAAAGAGTCATATAGAAGGATGTTTAGGCTACCTCATAACAATAGGCAAATCGTTTAATAATCATTTATTACCCTCAAAATTGTAGTTGTCGTTTAGCGTTGCTCCAGAGTGTTCGTGAGCAGAAATTTGTGCATTGTGACTTTGTTCTCATAAAAGGTGTTCTAATTTGGAGTTAAGTAGTTTGATACTATTTTGGCGTTATGGAACCAACTCCATCAGGTATGTAGATTATTTTTTATATATTTTAAAGTTCTAAGAATGAGCCATCAGAAAGAATTATTTAAATGAAATTGGTGGTGCAACAATTGCGCATTTTTTTATTAATTTATTAATTCATCGAGTCGAAAAGTAGCATATACCACCATATACCATAAAGATTGAATTCGGAGGTAAAAGATTAGCTTATTATCTTTCAAATGTGGTAAGATTTGGCTGCAACTAGCTGCTCCTTCAAGAACAGTAAACCAAAAAGTGATTGAATGTATTGGCAAAAAATAAGGAAAATTAAACATAATTATTTATTAATTAGTTGTATTATTTGACGTTTTCATAAAATGTTATTTATAAATATGCCTACTTATATCTTTGTTTTAGGGTCTTCTTGCCAAGAAGTGGTTTATAGTAGGAAAGAGATTTATTTTATTTTAAAAAATCATTTAAGAGACGAGTTTTCTGATCTGCTAGATCATCTTAAATTGATGGTATCAGAACGTAGTGGAAAATCGGTGGAAATTCGTAAAGACATGAAAGCATCATTTTCTACGCTATTTTCTAAAATGAGACAAAAGTTGCAAACTGTCAGTAGAAACGAGGAAAAGTTTCTTCAAAAATACAGTGATTGGCTAAATAAACCCGTTACGTTTTCAATCTTAGAGAATGCAGTAGCAACGACATCATCAGCTAGAGGCAGACCAACAAAGGAATTTCAGTCATCCAGCGAAAGATCTAAACGCAGGAAAACTAAAGAACTCCGTAGTTCTTTTAGTCCACAAGAACTAGCATATGCAACACAATCAAGTCTGCGTTCTACGGGTCAATTAGATGCGTGCAAACTTGTCAAAGAAGCTGCCCTTACTACTCCTACGAGGGCATCAAAGTACCGCAAGAGCTTTAAGACACCTCCTGAAACTCCTTTTACCAATGACAGTGCTCTTTCAATATTAATTGAGTTGAAGCTTTCGAAAAGCCAGTATCAAGGTCTACGACTAACAAGTTTGGAACAAAATTGCAGGCTCTATCCTTCTTATAAGAAGGTACTGGAAGCGAAAAATCTGTGTTACCCTCCGCGAACTGCTATAAAAATTTCTGAAAACAGTGTTGAAGTCGACCTCCAGCAATTGTTAGATCATACAGCTCAGCGTATAATACAAAGTCAAGAAACAGTTATTGACACCTTGAGTACTGAGGATTTACAGAACTTAAAGCTTTTTTTAAAATGGGGATGTGATGGAAGTTCTGGCCATAGTGAGTACAAACAAACCTTTGAAGGAGAAGATAATTCTGATACCAGCATATTTTTGACATCAGTAGTTCCTTTACAATTAGTATATACAGACGATAAGCTAGATAAGGAAATAATAATTTGGAAGAATCCTAGAACATCATCTCCACGTTTTTGTAGACCATTACGAATGCAATTTCTTCAAGAAACTACAGAATCCACTCGAACTGAGATAAATTACGTCGAAAACCAAATAAATAACCTTTTACCTTTTGAAAGTACCTTTAACGAAATCAACTTTAAAATATCTTATATTATGAATCTAACAATGATTGATGGAAAAGTATGCAGTGCTATTACAGGAACAAAGTCATCGCAGCGTTGTTATTTATGTGGAGCAACTAGTAAAGATTTTAATGACCTTGATAAGATTTAAAAAAAACCTATTTTGAAAGAAAATCTTAGATTTGGATTATCCACTCTACACGCATGGATCAGGTTCTTCGAATGTATCTTGCATTTATCATACAAAATTTCTATTAAAAAATGGCAAGCACGCAATGCTGAAGAGAAAAAGGCAGTAAGCGAGAGAAAAAGGGAGCTTCAACGTGAATTTCGCCTGCAGTTGGGATTAATAGTTGACACGCCAAAGCCTGGGTTTGGAAGTTCCAATGACGGCAACACTGCTCGACGCTTTTTTGCGAATTTTCAAGTTTCGGCGAAAATAACAGGCATTGACGAGACATTAATTAAACGTTTTTATGTCATTCTACAGGTAATCTCTAGTGGTTACGACATTAATTTGGAACTTTTCGAAAAATTTTGTATTAACACAGCAAAACTATTCGTTAATTTATATCCATGGTACTACATGCCCACTTCGGTACATAAAGTGTTAATACACGCAAAAGAAGTTATTGAAAAAGCAATATTACCTATTGGACAGTTATCCGAGGAAGCTCAAGAGGCAAGGAACAAGGACATTAAAAAGTATCGTTCGGATTTTTCTCGAAAATTTTCCAGAGTGAAAACAATGGAAGATGTATTTAACAGACTACTTGTTTCTTCTGACCCTTATATTTCGAGCCTCAGAAAGCTTCCAAAGAAAAAATTAAAACAATTTTTACCGGAAGCATTAGAACTGCTTATAGCCAGCAGTTCTCAAAATAAATTAGGAATTGTCTCGAAAGTAGATAGTGACTCTGAAATAGATTCTGAGTTACCTGATAGTGATTCAGAATAATTTGTATATATGTTTAGTTTTTCTCGTTTTTTTGTAATAAATATAATTTTCTTCTCAATTTTTTAATCAAAATGACTTTCATTTATTATCCCACTCATTTTTTACATTTGAGAAGTCGACATAAATGGTCATTGTGTATTATTTATCAAAATCTCACGTGTTTTTTTTTTTTCAATTTCTGCCATATTGCAGCCGCCATTTTGTAAATGATATTTTTATTAGCATATTCATAATTACCGGCCATAAAAACCCTTGTATACGAATTTTGATGCAAATTCAACTATGTTGGGATTTTTGGCCGCAAATTTTAATTTTGGGACCAGTGTGCGACGGTTCATCCCAAATTTTGCTGGAAAAGCGCGGCCGCTGACGTGTTTAACAAAGAAAGACGCCGCCTGGGAATGGGGACCGGCGCAAAGCGCCGCCTTCGACGGCTTGAAGAAGGCGCTCACAACGCACAGTGGTCGATTTGTTAAATGTAGGTGGACAAAAATAGAAAATTTTTATTTTTCAAATTCAACCATTTAATGCCGATGGGACGACAAATGTTTATGAATAATAAATCCAAAGCAATAAAACTGTTTCCTTTCCCGGTTTCATTGTTATGAAGCAGGTAAAACCACCCCGACACAGCTCTAGTTCACGCGTCAGTCAGTACGAACGTACGAAAGTATCACGTCATTTGAAGAATGTTTGTGAAAACAGTGTTTTGAAGGTTATACATTATTATGGATACTCCTATCGAAGGTATGTAATTAATTTTACTACAAGACCGTACGCCTAAATTAGTTAAAAACACCATATTATTCAAATGCAGGAAATCGTAAAAAAGCCCAACTTTAAGTAATGTTTTAATAATGTTGGCATCAGTTGGCACTGACGGAATAAATGTCGGCATATTCCGCGTTTGATTCTTTATAAGACAAAAAAAAAAAACATACTGCCCCAATTTGCCCCTTTATTAACCCTGGAATGCTTAGTGGGGTTTCCAGTAACCCCAGCCAAAATTAGAAACTTGGTAACTTTTTTGCGTTGAGGTTTGCATCTCTGCGGGACCAGCTATGTTCGTTTGAGGTTATGTTTTAAGTTACACGCGCGTTTAATCTTTGTATACTTGCTTTGTTTTTGTATTATAAAGTAATTGGGGTGACGTGTAACCCCAGGTAAGCATTGATGCATAAATCATTTTCCACATTCTTTCAATTTTATTTGAATTTAGATGGCAGTAAGACCGGGTGATTCTCATTTTGAAGAGACCGTTTTACGCTGGTTCGATGAAGCTGACTCAGAATATGATTCTCATGGAAGTGACCAAGAATTTGAGGACCATATGTCGGAACACTCACATGTTGGAAGTGGGATGTCATCTTCTGATAATGAAGATGAGAATGAAGACACCACTGTTCAAGAATCAGGTGTGTCTATCAAGGGTAAGAATGGTCATCGTTGGAGCTCTGTGCCCCCTTCTCGTACTCGGACACTTCAACGAAATTTGGTTTTACGCATTCCAGGACCAAAAGGTGCAGCAAAAAGTATTTCCACAGAATTGGAAGGTTGGAAATTGCTTGTTTCTGATGGAATTATAAACAAGATTGTTCTGCACACAAATTCAGAAATTGGCAGAAAAAAAATGAACTATACTGAAAATTGTGGTTATGTTGGTGAAACGGATACAACTGAATTACTTGCTCTTTTTGGTCTTCTTTATATATCAGGATGCAGAAAAGATAATCACCTAACAACAGCTGAAATGTGGTCAAAGTATGGACCTGAAATATATCGCAGTATTATGAGTGAAACACGTTTTCGTTTTTTGATATCGTGTATAAGATTTGATGATAAAACTGCGAGAAATCGCGAAGATAAATTTTCTCCCATTCGGGAGATATGGGAAGAGTTTGAATCAAATTGTACAAAATATTATACTCCTCATGAATATGTGACAATTGATGAGCAGCTCCTGGGTTTTCGTGGAAATTGTCCTTTTAGAGTTTATATTGCATCAAAGCCAGACAAATATGGATTGAAAATAGTAACCATGTGCGATTCACGCACTTTTTACATGGTAAGTGCCATCCCATATATTGGAAAAGAAGTAAGAGCAAATGCAGAACCCTTACCACATTATTACGTAAAAAAGCTCTCTGAATCTATTCATGGAACAGGACGTAACATAACGATGGATAATTGGTTTACCAGTATTCCACTGGCAGATAATATGGTGAACAATTACAATCTAACTATTGTCGGAACACTACGTAAAAATAAAAAAGAAGTTCCTTCGTCATTCCTGGCAAACAAAAATAAAGAAGCGCTAAC
Organism: Zophobas morio; assembly: GCF_036711695.1. Taxonomy (NCBI): domain Eukaryota; kingdom Metazoa; phylum Arthropoda; class Insecta; order Coleoptera; family Tenebrionidae; genus Zophobas; species Zophobas morio. The sequence goes on from NW_026972111.1 coordinate 15,249,621, forward strand.
TTCGCAATTTGCCTTTGACCAGAAAAAAACGTTAGTGTCATTTACGCCAAAAAAATCTAAGTGTGTTCTATTACTGTCTACAATGCATAAAACAAAAACTGTAGATCCAAATAAAAAGCCAGAAATAATTAATTTCTATAATTCAACTAAAGGAGGTGTAGACACGTTTGACCAGATGGTTCACACATATTCAGTCTCGCGGAAGACCAGAAGGTGGCCCTTACGATACTTTTATGGCATACTGGATCAAGCTGGTGTAAATTCAGGAGTATTGTTTCAGATGGTAAAACGCAATAGAGAAAAATGTATTCGTCGGCATTATCTATTTGAGCTCGGAATGCAGCTTGCAAGACCGCACATGGAACGCCGCTTAACAAAAAATTTGACCAAAAAATTGTCTTCATCTATAAGAACTATTCTAGGAATGGAGGAGGAAAATATAGCTGCAGTTCCACCTCCACCAAAACTTGCAAAACAAACTCGATGTGCATTGTGTCCAAGAATCAAAGACATTAAAACTAAAACAGCTTGTTCAAAATGTCATAAACCTGTTTGTAACACTCATCGTGTTGAAATATGTTCAGAATGCAATCAATAAGTTTCTAATTATTTTATCTTAAGCTTAGAATGTTATAAATAAAGCGTTTATTGTTTTGTCTTGTGTTTTTTATTTGTTTAGTTGTTTTTATCAACTGGGGTTACGAGTAACCCCACATAAGCAACTATTGGTGCAATTTTCACCTAAGCAGTCCAGGGTTAATTATGAATTTTTTTAGAGAATGCCACCGCCGGCGCCGTATCTAGACGTGTGTTATTCGACATATGGCGCCGCGCTACAACTCCCGCGCAAAAGAAAACGGAGGTATACAACTTTATTGTAAAGCATCTGAATCTTACGGACATCAGTGAGTCTATTAAAACTACTATTTCGGAAAGAGTAAGGTATTTTTGCCGTCACGCAGAAAATAAATGGAAAAGTAGTAATAGAATGGAGAGTAGGTTTCTTCTTGCAAATGCAAAATGGCTGGATGTTGCACTCACATTTAAAGCCGAAATAGCAGAAGCAAATAAAACTAACCTGCCAGGAACTAGTTCTGGTAGTCGTGGTCGTCCTAAGAAGCTATTTCCTGAATCTAGTTCAAAAACAAAAAAGCGAAAAGTCGAGCTTCTGTTAAATATTACACCTGAACGCCTTAATTTTGCTACAGAGATGACTTTACGCAAAGGTGGTCGGAGAGATGCGGCACGAATTGTAAAAGAAATCACGGAATCCTCTCCACAAAGGGCCACAAAACTTAAGAAAGCGTTTCACAGACCTGCAAAAGACTTAACAAAAAAATTAAGCTCTGAAGAAGCTTTGGCATTGTTTGTTGATACTAAATTAACGAAACATCAATATACCGTGATTAGAAAAGTTTCAATTAAACAAAACGCAAATATATACCCAGGTTATGACCAACTTTTGGACGCAAAGAAAGCTTGCTACCCAAAAAGCATAAAGATTTCCGAGATTTCCGCCGAAGTAAACCTACAAGCGTTGTTGAATCACACGGTTCAACGTTTGATAATGTCGATAGAAGAACGTCTGCTTAATGAATTAACCACTAATGAAAAAAAAAACATCAAAATGATATATAAGTGGGGATGTGATGGTGCTTCTGGGCAGGGACATTATAAGCAAAAATTTACAAATCAACCACAGGCAGATGATTCATTCTTATTTGTGATTTCCATGGTACCATTACAAATGACTTGCAATGGAAAGGTCTTATGGCAAAATCCAAAACCATCATCGACAAGCTATTGCCGTCCCATAAAATTAATTTTTAAAAAGGAAACAGCTGAGATGACAAAAAAAGAAGTTGCTGAAATAGAACAACAAATTAGTGGACTAAGTTGTACAGAATTACTACATCAAAACCATAGAGTGATGGTATCACACCAACTTGTGATGACAATGGTTAATGGCAAAGTTTGCAATGCTGTGATGGGACAATCATCGCAGAAATGTTATATATGTGGAGCTACTCCAACACAAATGAATAACCTGAAAAGTCACCAAACTAGAACAGTCAATCCATTGGCTTTGACGTTTGGTATTTCCAATTTGCATGCCTGGATTAGATGTTTTGAATGTCTGTTGCACATTGCGTATCGTGTTAACACAAAAACCTGGCAGATAAAAAAGCATGACAAGGAGGCAGTAGAATTACGGAAGAAACTAATACAAGATAAATTTAAGGAAGAAACTGGATTACTAGTGGATGTACCAAAGCCTGGTAGTGGAACCACCAATGACGGTAATACCGCTCGACGATTTTTTAAAAATCCTGAAATATCGTCTAGAATAACAGGTATCAACCAAGAACTTATTAAACGTTTTGGTGTAATTTTAGAGGCTATTTCGACAGGACATAAAGTAAATCTAGATGCGTTTAATAAATACACATTTGCCACTGCCGAAATGTATGTAAAAGAATACGGTTGGTACTACATGCCAGCAAGTGTACATAAACTGTTAATACATGGAGGTGACATAATTTCGTCAGCAATCTTGCCTATTGGGCAATTATCGGAAGAAGCCCAAGAAGCGAGAAATAAAGATTGTAAAGGATTTAGAGAACGTCACAGCAGAAAATTTTCGCGACAAGAAACAATGGAAGATTTGATGCATATGCTCTTAATTACATCAGATCCTCTAATAACCAGCCTAAGGACCCATCAACAGAAAAAAAGCAGCACTTTATCACCAGACGTATTATCGTTGCTTCAGACAATACCTGAAGCCTCGACCGAAATCGAACTTAATACTATGGATACAGACACAGAAGAAGATTCGCCTTATGAACTCTCTACTTCAGACTCTGATGAATAAGTTATTTGTTTTAATGTGATATCCAGTTTAGTGTTTTTAACAGTAATTAATAAATAAGCAATAAGTTGTTAGTTAATAGTCGTTGATGCATTTAAATTTGTTTTCATTAGTATTAATCATTTTATAGGTACATAGTATTATTATTTCATTATTCTTATTATTATTATTATATTTATTGGTATTATATAGTTAATATTCTATAAAATAATCTATATTATAGCGCAACACTTTCAAATAGGAAATAATTCTAACAAGTAGATACGAACGTATTAATATTTTTTTTTTTGCAGTTTCTCGAAAACCAGACAATTTAGCCCATTTGTTTATAGGAACTTTTTGTTTTAGAATTAAATTTTATTTCTGAAAATGACTTTGTTTTATTTTTGTCCATCTAGGTTTGAGAAATCGACCACTGTGCAACGGCGCCGGTACTCCGACAAGCTTCACCCACCGAGTGCTACACCTTGCTCCAACTCATACGCACTGGGGGCTGCTTTAATTCAGGGGGAGGGAATAAACGAGCAGCCTATAGAATACGCGAGCCGCCTCCTCACGGCCCCTGAAAGGAATTACTCAACCACCGAAAGAGAAGCCCTGGCCCTTGTCTGGGCAGTAAATAAGTTTCGCGGATATCTGGAAGAAGCGCCCGCCATAGTTTGTTACCGATCATCAGCCGTTGCGTTGGCTAATGAGCCTAAAGTCTCCGAGTGGACGACTGGCTCGATGGTCCCTCAACTCCAGCCGTACAACTTAACGATCGAATACTCACCAGGGAAAGCCAACGTAGTCGCCGACACCCAGTCACGGCCACCAGGAGTTCAGTCGACCGAAGAGTGCCACGTCGGGCTGATTTCGATCGAAATGCCGCGAGAAAAACCCGAAATTCTCCGACAGAAACAACTCGAAGACCCGGAGGTAAAGAAAATTATTGATGCCTACGAACACGGGACCCCAGAAGAAACCGAACGATAGTCGGCTCGCGGATATTTGCTGACCCAAGGAATTCTGTATCGCTGCGCATCCGACGACGATAACGAAGAAGCACAGCTCGTAGTACCCGCTAATGAGCGCAAGAACATTTTGCAAGAATATCACGATTCACCAACGGCAGGTCATTATGAGGTAGGCCACACCCATCATAAGATTTCCCGGAAATTTTATTGGCCAGGATTAAAACGAGATATTCGGGAGTACATCCAACACTGTGGTGCCTGTCAACGCTATAAAGCCAGTAATCAACGACCCGCTGGCTTACTTCAAACTCCGATAATGCGACAACGTTTTGAAGTTATCTCCACGGATTTGTTTGGGCCCCTTCCCCGTGGCCCACAGGAAGAGAAATGGATACTCATCGTGGAAGATTGCGCGTCTAGATGGGTTGAATTATTTCCACTACAGCACGCCACTTTGGAAGCTTGCGCCTGGATTTTAGTGAATGAAGTGTGCTTACGCTATGGGCTTCCGCGGAAAATCATTTCTGATAATGGTACCCAGTTTGTGAGTGCCGTGATGCACAAAATATGCCACTGTTTTGACATCGAACAAAGCTGACGCCCGTATATCACCCAGCTGCTAATATGGTTGAGAGAAAGAATCGGGATTTAAAAACCCAACTAGCAATCCTCGTGGGAATCCACCACGACCAATAGCCCGTAAAATTGCCCGCAATTCGATTCGCATTAAACACCACCCGTTGCCAAACTACCAGTCACACCGCCGCATATTTAACTTTCGGTCGAGAATTGAGAACCCCATACGAAGTCACCACTGATATGCGAGCCATAATTCAAAATGAAAACTTCGTGCCAGAGGTAACACCCCGCCTACTTCAACTCGCCGACACCCTCCACGAAGTACGAGACCTACAAGAACAAAGACAGGATCAGCGCAAGGACTACGCCGATGCCAAACGCCGCCCTGCCCCCGTGTATCAACCAGGTGATCTAGTACTCATCGATACCCATCCCATAAGCAAGGGATCAAAAAGATGGACCGCAAAATTTGCCCCCAAACGAGATGGACCCTACGTCATCCTCACGGGAAGAGGCCCCTGCAGCTATGAAGTCGCTGCCAGCAATAAACCCAACCAACCCCTGGGTGTCTACCACGTTCCAGCGCTCCGCCCCGCAAAGCCTATGGAAGACACCGACCTCGTAGTGCCGATCCGCCGACGACGACGTCCACGTAAGAAACCTGCCGCTCCAACATCAGAACCTACGTCGAGGCGCCGAAGAGGTTCTGAAGGGGGAGAATTGTAACGGTCCCAATAAATGCCCCGGGCGCCCACCAGAATAGCGCTCCGATCGCCACCCCCGTACAGACTCAAGCCTTATCATATCCCCCCTAAGCTTTACCGGCGCACAGGAATGGTCAGTGCAAACCCACCCCAATAAAGGGAGCTGCATCAAAGTTTTTCGCCAGAGTTGCATTCCCACTCTCAGCTAAAAAACACTAAACCCTTGCAGCGAGTTGGATACCCACTCCTAGGTCTTGTGGACTCACTTCTCCTAAAGAGAGGGGTAATTGGCTGGACTGTTACGAGTACGGAGTCTACGTGTACGAGTACGGAGTTTATGTGTGCAAGTACGAACATTACCCGTAGTATAGTTTCGCGACGGACTCATACCTGTGCGTGACGGACTGTTAACTGTGCGCGACAGACTTTCACCTGTGCGTGACGGACTCATATCCGTGCGCGACGGACTGTTACCTGTGCGCGACAAACTTTTACCTGTGTGCGACGGACTCTTACCTGTGCGCGACGGACTCTACCTGGGCGGTTAAATTAAGTGTCTCTGCCTGGACTATATATATATTCTTGTACTAGTAGGCTTATTATACCACCATCTGTATACATATTAGTAATAATAAACATTTGTTACAACCGTTACAATATTAATTTTTAGTATGATATTTATTATGTAGACATTTTGGAATTGGATTATTATGTAAAAAACAAAGCAAGGCAACTTTTCATTTATCGTTACGTAACGGGTGGTGGGACAGCAATTTTTATTGTATTGACTCATTTGGAGGAGAGATTGCTCCAAATTTTGGGACAAGCAACGATAGTAGGGCTGCAGAGAATAAAAGAATTGGGACTTGAGTTGCGTCCTTCTCAAAAAAGGTATGTGTTAAATTTTACATTCAGAATATTTAATACAGTTTTCAAAAAATCATCACAGAAGACAAGAACCCATATTACTTTCTCGACTAAAAGTAGAAGATTTTAAAAGTAACTTCCGAAGATGTTATTGCACTTCAAATATGTCTTGATGCTTTTGTAACATTGTATAAATCTATTATAAGATTAATAAAATTATTTGAATTAAAAAAATACTGAGTGATAATCCTTTCTCTTGTCCTTTGACCTTCATTATAAAAATGGTTGTGATTTAGCACTTCTGCTTCATTTCCTTCGTGATCATTTTGATTTTCAGTTTCTTCTTCGGCATATAAGTATGTCCCCTCGAGCCATACAAAAGTTATGCAAAATAGCACAGGCATTTATAATTCTGGCTGCTTTATCTGGAGCGTAATGAAGTGATCTTTCGGCAAAGCAGCATCTAAATCTTGATTTTAGCACTCCATTCAATCTTTCAATAACGTTGCGGATATGTTTATGTGTATTGTTGTATCGCCTTTCTTGCTCATTGTGACTTCGGCCTGGCACTGGTGTCATGAGCCAGGGTTCAAGTGGATACCCTGAGTCCCCAATGAGCCAACTATTTCTGTCACCATTTTCAAATCCTGCGAACAAATGGTTTCGTATAGCACTTGTCGTCCAAACTGCAGAGTCATGAACTGACCCTGGATATCTTGCATTTATGGCCAGAAGTCTTAAATCTGCAGCAACTATACATTGAGTGTTTATACTATGGTATCCCTTGCGGTTTAAAAATAGGATCCCTGGGTTCTCATCATTTATGGAGGAAAGATTTTAATTTGGGTACAATCAATGGCACCTATTATTCCCGGAAATCCATTCAGTATATTGAAGAGCTTTGCTTTTTCATCATTTTCTGCTGCTTTCACAAAGTGGGTAAAATGTTCATTGAGTACATTTGTCACTGCTGTAATACAATTACTGACAGAAGATTGACTCATCGGAAAACTAAAATCTTGAGCGACCGATTTTTGGTAACTGCCTTGTGCAAAAAAATGTAGGGCGCAAAAGAACAATCAAAGGGTCTGGTAGTGCAATATCCTCCCGAACTCGTGGAGGTAAATACGGGCTAACGAGCTGTATAAGTTCATTAGCATTTTCTCGTGAAAATCTGTACACAGACTTGAAAATTCTTTCAGGAAGCGTTAAGGGATTAGAAGCATCCCTCAAAGTTTTTTTTTGACCAATTATGGCGTGGTCTAGAAAATTCTAATATTTAAAAAAACAAACGTAAACATTTTTCAAATCACCTTTCTTCTTCATTTCTCATTGCTTGCACAATGAAAATCAAATTAAGATCCATTTTTATTATATTTGTAACGTAATTTTCTAATAACCAACTGCGTTCAGACGTCTGTAACCTCTTCTTAATTAATCAGACAACCAATGTTGGTTTCTTACCGGTCAAATGTCACTGTAATAGATCGAACCTGTTATTTTCCAATAATCTGAACATTTCCAATATTGATTCAAGGCAACACATCCAATGATGTACCGTAATGTACCTGATGGTATTAAAATATTTGCTTTGGTTGATTCTGCCACGTCATATGCTCTAAATCTTGAAGTTTACGTTGGACTCCACGGCCATATGAAAAACCAAATAATCCATACAACATAGTTCTAAGGCTTATAGAACCCATATCAGGAACAAACAGGAATCTTACTTGTGACAATTGGTTTAAAAGTATCGATCTAGTCAATAAATTGCTCCAAGATCATAAAATAACGTACGTACGAAGTATAAAAAAAATAAACGAGAACTACCCCATGAATTTTCCGTTACAAGAAATCGACCCCTATACTCTCCTCAGTATTTGGATTCCAAGAGAAAATTACTATTTTGTCCTATGTACCAAAGAAGTACCGAAATATGATTCTCATTTCAAGCCTCCACCATGATGATTGATCCGACCACAGAAAAGAAAAACAGGCCCGAGATCATCATATATTATAACCAGTGCGTGGAAATTTATCTTACGGCTGCAATTACCCAGTTGAAGTAAGGTGTGTTTTACGGCGAGTAGCGGGGACGCTTTGATCTGGTCCACAAGGTTGTAGCCAGTGCGTCTCTAGGAGTGTTTACAGCTAGTAAAAAAACTACTTCTTATATTACTTCAAATAATAATACTCGGTGCCCTCATTAATTTTTCAACCACAGGACCACGGATTTGTTACCTTGAAATGTTATATTATGTTGACATAATCCAAAAGAAAAATATATTTGTAATCAAAGTATCGACGCGGCAGCACTGGATCGAGCGTGAGTTATAATTCCGCTCGTTGATTATAACCATACTAAAGGAGGTGTTGACAATTTGGACAAACCTAATGCTACATACGATGTTTCTCGAAACATCAGACGGTGGCCGATGGTTATATTTTCTGCAATGATGAATATGGCGGTATTAATTCACAATCATTTATGCTTCCAACAATAGAAATTATAAGATAGAAAGAAGACTATATTTGAGACATCTTGTTTTAGCGCTTACTCAAGAGCATTTGTTCTAAATGCTCTTGAGTAAGCAAGTAAAAGTAAGTAAAAATGTACCGCCTGCCGTAAGAGAAAGAAGACAAGAAGCTGCTGGGACACAGAATGAACAATTAAATGAAGAAATAGCACTTGACACTAGAAAACGGTGTGCCCTTTGCAAAAAGGACTCGAAAACTCGATATTATTGTAAAAAATGCAAAAAATTTCATGCTGTAATTTGGTGTCCCACATGTTCATATCCCGATGAAAGTGCATAAAACCGTTAATTCATACCCTTTTCTATATTTTCGTATAAAAATTATATTATTATGTTGTTTTCAGAATTTTTTTGCTAATTTAGAAATGTGTTACGTTCCAAGTACTAGTCTTAGCAATATATTATTTTCAGAGTTCGTCATTTGCAACAACAAGTGGACTTGTCATATGGCACTTGCCGAACAATATTGAAAAAAGACTTCGGATTATTTGCTTATCGATTACAATGTGTGCAAGAATTACATCACGGGGATTTTCCAATCAGACGTGATTACTGTGAGTGGTTTTTGAACACATTTGATGATGAACTGCTAGAGAAGACATTTTTTACGGATGAAGCTTGGTTCCACTTGAGTGGTTATGTTAATTCCCAAAATATGCGAATGTGGAGCCAAGAGAAACCACCTTTTTATGTTGAGACTCCACTTCGTGCACAAAAAATTGGTGTTTGGACTGCAAGTAGCCGAAGATGCATCATAGGCCCACTCTTTTTTAATGGTAAGAAAATGAAAACTAAAGTTTTAACTTTCTTCCTCAACTTGTTATTTTTTAGGCGATTTGACTGCTATTCGATATCTGGAAGAAATTTTGGGGCCATTCATAAGAGAACTCCATGATGATGAATTAGATTTTGGTTTTTTCCAACAAGATAGCACATACCGCTCAAATAACAATGGCTACATTACGAGAGTTTTTTACCAAAGAGTTATTAGTCGAAATACTGAACATATCTGGCCTCCAAGATCATGTGATCTTACACCTGCCTATTTTATTCTCTGGCCGCATTTAAAGAACACAATTTATTGTACTCCTGTTAATGATTTGGAGTTGAGGAATTGTTTGATGCTTTCAATGAAAACCGATTGAGAACGCCAGATGGAAAAAAATTGAAGTGTTACATTACCAAAACCTCTCACCATGCTGCATACTGGAAAAAAGCTTTTAGATTGGTCAGTAATTACAATGGATAGATGGATGAATAATCTAAGAGCAATACAAAACATTATTTTACATTATTAATTATTTACACGACCAAAAAGGATTTGCATCATTGCGGCCACGTTCTCCCAAACAAGAAGCTTTAGAAAATATCTTTTGTGCTGTGCGCGCTGGGTGAGGCTGCAATGACAATCCAACAGTTGGCCGCCAGTTTGTAGCAAGCTTAAAAACAAAAATACTGAATGCTCTGACGAATCAGCGTGGTTTTTGGCACAAATTGTGAAAACGATGACCATCAAATATTAACTAACTTAAAATTTTTTTTAAATGTCGACGAAACGCTGAAGACGGAATCAGGAATAAGTCCCGCGCCCGTTCACAATGAAGATGGATATGGTGGAATTAGTAAATCTGTGGGACAAAATTTAAAAGAAATGCTCTTTTGGAATAACCTATCATGCATTACCCACCGTTCTTTTATGCAAATCTCCATCATTAAAGCAATTTGTAGCATTGGACTATCTTGGTGGTGTCAAAGACAAGTGCGCGAACGACGTCGGCATCGTCGCAATAAAAAATTGCCAGTTTCTAAAAAAATGAAGAAGATGGATCATTTGTAAATCACCTTTTAATTTAATTAAAGATGTTTTATTTTAATAAAGTTTTGTATCCAAATTTGTGAAACATGTATACTTTTCGTTGATATTATCTTCCATTTGGTTTTATTTTTAGTGCTTCGTTATCGGATTGTGGACAGTTATGGGTAATATAACAATTAATTTAATACTCTGTCCACAAGCGCGATAATTTGATAATAAAAAAAAACACTGGGACAGTGTTACGACGGAGGGAGTGTGATGATTGGGCATTTAAATGGCCTTCAAAAAAAGATTAAACATAAAGGCCCTCAAGCACTCTTTGTTTAGCTCACAGACTTAATCTTGTTCTGCAACAGAGTTTTACCAATATTTCAAAATATCGCATGTTTTTCTGTGGCATCGGAGGTATTCTTCAGTTTTTCTACAAATCCGTAAAACGTACACAGGCACTGAATTTATCTTCTGCGAGCGGATACCAACTACAGCATAAACGCGTTGGTCGTCAAATTCTAAATTACTTAAGAGTAATTGTTGAACATTGGGAAAAACTGAAATCAGTTTTCCATGAAATAATTGATGATAAAACATCGGACAGTCATTCGATGCAACAAGCTAGAGGATATTTGCGTGATATGAATAGTTTTGAGTATACTTGAGTAATTCATTACAATTACCCACTGCTTCAACAATGATTGCATTGCAGTGATGAATTACTTGTAATTGAATTACTTTCGACCACTGGTTGGACGGACACGTTATAATGTGCCACATCACCGGCATAACTAAGGTTTTTGAGGTTATGTACAGAGTCATCCAACATTTATTTCGTTCTTATCCAAATACAGCGAATTAAACTCGTAATTAACTAATTAAACAGTTACTCACCTAATGTAAATCCATAATTAAGTTCTTTCGAAGACATTTTCACAAACTGCAGAAAGTAATCCGATTTAGATGAAACGTTGCAATTATATGTAGTTAGAATGTACATGCACTTGTAACTATAGAAACATCAACGAACTCAATAACATCGTTTTATAAATTTCAACGAAGTCACTACAATTTTTCACATGATTTCAAAAAACAAAAATTACACCGTTGAAACGAAATCAAAACCGAGACGGTCAACGCGAAAGCAAACTAAGGGTGCGTTTATGTTGGAGCAGCGATAAACGATACGAGCAGAGATACTAGCAGAGCGGCGATTATGAATGCATGCAGTGTTACCAACCTTCGTAATGTCGAATTCCCTACATGGACGATAAAAAATCCCTTTTCAGCCTCAAAATTCTCTTTTGCATATAGGTACCTACCTATTACTACCATTACAAATTGATACGATTTCTCTCGGATCAAGAAAACACTTAATCTACTAATTTCCTCCCCAAAAACAACGCTCCTTTCTTTTTAACTTCTTTTAAAATAATAATATAGTAAACAAACATTATAATTTCAAAATTGACAAGACAAGGTAACAAAAATATAGTTCTATAATTACAGTACAAATAAAAGACAAAAATCTAGCCTTTTTATCAGTGTTTAAATGAATACATTGCAACATTATGTAACTGCATGGCCTTGTGTTATTGGATACTTAACAACATCTAGTTCTGTTGCTTCTAAAAAGCTCCTAAAAACAGCAACAGCGTTTAAAGAACTCTCCCCAATCCTGTTTCTTCTTTTGGTCTTGTCAATGACAAGTTGACCTACGTTTTACATTTAGTACATTTTGTCTACTCTTGACTCAACACACAACCAAGACCTACCAAACTATGTTGCTCTTTTCTAAGCTGAAAAAATTATGATTTATAGTATTTCCACCGATAGATTAGCTGACAGAAAAGTCACCAAATAGACCGCTATAAAAAGTAGTGCCAAAGGCGCTTTATTTGAAATATAAGGAGATTTGAAAATAATGTTGAACTACGTAAAATTACTTTTCATAATAACACAATTTATTTCCAACAGGCAATATTATCTATACTGGAACATACATTTCGAATAACATTACGTACTTTATATTGAAGTAACAACCTCTGTAGGGCATCTTAAATTAAAATTTTCCTTCTTGAAAAATGAATACGCATTGGCAATCATTTTCTGTGCCACGATGTTGTCAACAACAGTCATACTGCACCGGGTTGAAAAGGGCTACAAAATATAATGGTATATAATTATTGCACAGAATAAATCAACAAGTCACTTGCGTAATTATGAATTTTATTCGTAATGTCTTCCATGGGGTCCATATGAAACGTTTTTTGACACAAACAACTTAACCTAAAATGTCCAAACTTCAGCCAGTATACCAAAAACAGCACAAAGGTCTATAATATCATAGCTAACAAATCAAAACAAGTAAAAAAACACAAACACTAAACGGAAAAAATACACTTTTTAACTTTTTGAACCAAAATTTTAAATTAGCTGATCGACCAAAACACAGGTTAAACGAAACCGGCCGACTGGCGCAGGCATAGAGGCGTAGGAAATTCGTTGCGCGGGAAAACGAACGTTGGTTGCCAACTTAAACTACAACTCTTTAACTGCTTTAAGCGTATAATGTTAGTATATTTTGGATTCTCCGATTGGCGATTGTGAATTCAAAATTTTCCAATCTATCGCTGGAAATAGTATATCAATTTTCACATTTTCTTTGCTGCGTTGTCAGCCTACTTAAGAATGTTTCTAAAAATTCCCCAAAATTGCCGACTTTTGTCAAAAAATTCCCTTTTTCCCTTTCTTATCCTAAAATTCCCTTAAAAGGGAAAATTCCCTGCAGTTGGCAACACTGAATGCATGTTTATAAATGCAACCGTCTATGTTGAAGCACTGCGCAGAGCATCGCTTTTTTGCCGAGCAACGATGAGAGCGAAGAAAACTGTATTTGTATATTTCTTCGCTCCGATTCTATCATCTAAAATGGACGTGCAAGCGTTAATTTGTGAAGTTTTCCAACGTTCATCTCTTTGGGACCAAAAAGATGCAAATCATCACAACAGATTTGTGTTGGACAAGTTGTGGGATGAGGTGGCGCAAAAATTAAACACAACACGTAAGTTTAAAGTATATTTTTGCATGTAGATATGAATATATACAGTTATTTAGAGGTTATGGCATAAAACAAAGTTATGGAGTGTTTGTGATAGGATTATTACACAAATACGTTGTAAATAAATTGCGAACATTCTGTGCAACAAGAGCGGGTCTTCCAACATCGGGTCTCATATTTGCGGTTCTTGGAAAAAAAGTTAAATCCGTTAAATGATGTTCAATTCCTTCTACATCAATTATCGTGTTATGCAACACACAAATAGCTTTAACAATATCGTCGGCCGTATTAACATTAGTTTCTATCGCTTTGCTCAACACCCTCCATTTGGAATAAATTATCCCAAAAGCGCATTCGACGGTTCTTCGCGCACGCGACAATCGAGCATTAAAATATTCTTTATCTGCATCTAATTGTTGTCTGTTATATGGTTTCAATAAATTTGGTAATAAGGGATAAGCTTCGTCTCCTATAAGTACAAGCGGTGCTGTAATTTCGGAATTTGGTAAATTAGCATTGATGGGAATGTCAAGACGTCCTTCTGTTAAATGTAAAAACAAAGCAGATGATCTAAATGTTCCACCATCACTTTGTTTTCCGTATCCTCCAACATCAATAGTGATAAATTTATAATTCGCATCTACTAAGCCTTGGAGAACAATAGAGTAATATTGTTTATAATTATAAAACATCGTGCCTGAGTGAGGTGGACAGACAATTCTAACATGTTTTCCATCAATTGCTCCTGTGCAGTTAGGAAAATTCCAAAGTTTATAGAAATCATTTGCAATGTCCTTAAACTCCTGTTGGGTTGGGACTTTCATATGAAGTGGCTGAAGTATATCCCATAAAGCTTTTACCATTTCTTTAACGATTTGCGAAACTGTAGCAGGCCCCATACGGAAAGAAAAAGCTAAACTTCTAAATGATTGACCAGTTGATAAATATCTAAAAAAAAAAAAAAAATACTGCAGAGAATGTACCTAATAAGCTTTTATTACAGGTGCTACAGTTAGGGCGAAGTGGAAGTCACTACGTGATAAATATAGGACCACTCTGGCTTCAATTCCAAAACCACGATCTGGTGATCGTGGAGGACTATCATGTAAGGTGCAATGGACGTATTTCGCAAGTCTGGGATTTTTAAAAGATCAGTTTACCCCAAGACTATCTACAGGCAATTTGCCAGAAACAAGAGAACTTGACGATATAGACCCGGATATTGATTTAGATGACGGAGAAGATGGTGCTTCGCAAGAAACTAACATTTCCACGAGTGAAGGGAATGAAGACTCTATAGAGCAACCTGCTTTTGATGTCATTGGGCGACCATCTTCTTCTCAAAGTTCCACAGCAGCACCATTCATTTCGCGACCATCTTCCTCACAAAGCTTCACACCAACACCATTAACTACTAATACTATTGACAATCATACTCCTGCAAATACACGAAAACGCCGTGCTACCGTTGACATAGGGTCACAGCTGATTCACCTGGAACAACAAAAACTGCAGTACCTAGAAGACAAAAAAAATCAAAGAAAGACAGTCGAGTTGGGAAGAGATGACGAGGACTTGAACTTTTTCAAAAGTTTATTGCCTCATGTATCAAAATTGTCACCTCTTGACAAAATGGCGTACAGGATGAGAGTGCTCCAAGTTACTCAAGAGTTCCTAGGCGGTCATCGATGGAGTTCTAACAACAATACTATTAACAATGAAACAGGAATAGCAAACTCTCCAAACGCTGTTCGCTCTGTTATCACATCTTTTTGCGACCAGGATCAATCCTTTCTTACTACACTATGAAATCAATAATTAATTGAAAATTTATTTTAAAAATTTAATGAATTTAAGTTTTAAAATGTTAAACTTTATTAAACTGTATTAAAATATATTCTATTAAAACTTACCTTATTGTAACCATTAACCTTTCTTCATTTATGATGGGTCTGGCGTGACAATTACACCATTTTTTATTAACTGCGCTAGAAATCTTTGATAAAATGTAATCAAATGTTTCTATTGTCATTCGCATATATTCAAAAAATTTCTGTGGATGTTTTCTCAGATCAGGATATAAATGGTGAAATTCACCAAACGCATGGCGCTTCCTATTAATAGGATGAGCCACATATTGTCTCTTTTTTTTAATCAATTCACTGTTAATAACGCACCATTTTTCTGCACTTGACATCAGCACTAAATCATCTTCCTCTGATGAGGAGTCGCAGAAATCGGCCATATCTGTGTCTTTAAAGAACAGCTGTTATTAACACAGCTTCTACATGAACAGACTGAAGAAAAATGCACTTGTTTCGTTTCACTCTTTGCTCTTATCATCGCTCTCGTATCGTTTATCGCTGCTCCAACATAAACGCACCCTTTTTTAATGCGTACCTATCAAAGCGAAATCTGGTTAACGGGTCGTCCAGCCTGAGCGTTTCGCAGCGTGCGAAGCGGGCGATGCGGGCGGCGCGGATTTTTCAAACATATGCAAGCAGTTTCGGTGTCCTTTGTGAAATATGTAGTCGCAGGCGGAAAACGTGTGAGGCGAATCCGATACGGGCGGCGCGATCAACCGCGTCAGTAGGGAAGAAGTCACCACCAGTGAAGCCAGTGATTTTTATCAAGAAAAATTGAAGATGTCCGAACCTTTCGCTGAAGTTTTAATTGCTGCAGTTAGAAAAAGCAAGTTTCTTTGGGACTTGACCGATAAAAGGTACCACAATCGGCTATTGGTGGACCGGGAGTGGACTAGAATCGCCAAGGAATTAAAGGAAACAAGTAAGAACAAAATTAAACTTATTCATCATGTTTTGGTAATTTACTTTTAAAATAATGTAGGCAAAAAAGAAATATTTTTTTTTATTAAGTATTTATTTGCAAATTTTGCAATCATTATCATTATGCGCACCCAAAAAAAAAAATAGTTACAAGGTTATACACGTTGGATAGGTCGCAATTTGAAAAATTTACAAAAATTTTTTCTAGTCAAAACTGCTTTTCTTGTCGAAGCATTATTTCGTTTTTGTGGTCTAACATAGGCCCTTGGATCAACTTTAACGTTTTTAAATTGTTGTATATCAAATTCTGTAACTCCTTGAAGATCTATAATTATGTTGTGCAACAAAGTAATAGCTTTTACAATATGTACAGCATTTTCTACTTTTGTTTCTATGGCTTTTCCTAAAATTCTAAACTTCGTAACAATGCTGCCAAATGAACATTCAACAACCATTCTTGCCCGTGATAGTCGATAATTAAAATTATCATTTTCTCCACAATCATCCAGTTGTGAGCGTGGAAAAGGTCTCATGAGTTATTCAGATAGTGGGAAAGCTTCATCACCAAGGAAAACAAAAGGAGCTCTGATTGTAGAACCATTTAAAACTGCTTCCTTCGGAAGATTAATTTTTCCCGATTCTATGCCACGTCGTAGAGGGCACGAGTCAAATACACCACCGTCACTATCTTTGCCATATGACCCCACATTTACTGTTATAAATTTATAATTTGCATCTGTCACAGCAAGTAATCCAATGGAATAAAAAATTTTGTAACAATAATACATGGATCCAGAATTTGCTGGTCTTTTTATTCTGATGTGCTTTCCATCTATGCAGCCGAGACAGTTAGGAAACTGCCATCGTTCCCAAAATAACTTAGCAGTTTCCATAAACGACGAAACTGTAGGTTCCGGCATATGCCTTGTCACAAGTATTTTCCATATAGCCTTGCAAACTTCAAGAACTATGGTAGCTACAGAACTTTTGCTGATCCTGAAGGAATAAGCTATTTGCCTAAACTGTATGCCTGTTGCCAAATATCTGCAAACAAATAGGTAATTTTCAGCGGTCAATAATAACTTTTATTTATTTTTAGAAGACACGGTCAAAGCAAAGTGGAAGAATTTGAGGGACACGTTCAAAAAAGAGCAAAAAAAAATCCCCACACCCACTGGCGATGATGCTGAAGAAGCTCCACGGTATACCGGAACGTGGTGTCATTTTGAAGCTATGCTATTTTTAAGACGGACAGTGACTCCAAGAAGTACAGAAGGCAATTTATCCACAATTTCGATGGAAGCTACCTCACAGGAAAATGCAGGACAAACAGAAACTCCTGTCTATCCTGCGTCAGAAGAGGAAACCACACACTCTGCTTCGCAAGCTATGGAAGAAAGTGAAGTAGACAGCGAAATAGAAAATGAGGTCTCTAAGAAGCAGCCGGCGTGTCCTATTAAAGTCCCAAAAAAGCGGAAGATGAAAGTGGACAACTCCCACTTTGAAAAAGAAATGCTGCTCTTAGAAACCAAAAAGCTGGCTTTGTTAGAAAAAGCTGAAGAAGACGACGAAGATATTAATTTTTTTAAATCCCTGTTACCCCACGTCCGAAAACTCCCTTCTTTGAACAAATTGCATTTTAGGACTCAGATTCAACATTTATTAATACACGAATTATCAAAGCTACACCTGCCCCCGGAATATCGCTCACATAATTCGTCCACCCCTTATCCTTCACCCATATCTCCCGAGCACAATGTCCAACCTGGGGCCTATTCCACCATTCACTTTGCAACTTTGCAGTTTACACTTTACACTTGTCAAACGTACTTTGCGTTCCACCACACCCATCATAATTTATTAAGGTAAAGTAAAATGAAAAGTGAAAAGTATAAACTTGACGTTATGTTTTCTAGTTTTCTGTTCCACCATTATAAAATTTTAGAAAGTAAAAGTGCAAAATTTACTCATTTTGCAATTTAGACGCAAAGTGGTCTATAAACCTTGCGTTGTCAAAGTGATTGCAAAATGATAAGAAGAATATTGTTTTCAAGCGATGAATCTAGTGAAAATGAAGATGAAAGAGCACCAAGGCGAAAAATATATAAAGAAAGGGTACATTTTACCATTGAAAACGACTTCGATTTTAAAGAAGCATTCAGGTTAAATAAGGTACAAGTGGAGTATGTCTTAGGCAAAATCGGAGCTAGGTTAGCCCCTGCAAATAGAAGAAATCATGCTCTAACAGCGGAGCAGCAACTATTGTTGACACTACATTGGCTAGGGAATGGGGCCCAGATGCATGGGATAGCCATCATGCACGGCGTAAGAAAATCGACAGTTTGTCGAAGTATTAAGAAAGTTGTCAACATAATCATTGATACAATGTTTCAAGAGGAAGTTAGGTGGCCAGAAAATACACAAGACATTGCCATGGAATTTTTGCGCAAAGGTGGATTCCCATGTGTCTGTGGATGTGTTGATGGCACCTTAATAAACATCGATAGCCCTTCTAATCATGAAGAAGTCTACGTTGATCGCTATGGCGATCATTCATTAAATGTCATGATGATATGCGGCCCAAATAATTATTTTTATGCAGTTAACGCAAATTGGCCTGGAAGCGTCCACGATTCCAGAGTCTTTCGAAACACCGCAATTTATAGAAGGTTTGAACAAGGATGGAGGCTTTTTCCAGGAGCAGTCATTTTGGGTGACTCAGCTTACGCAACACGACCGTGGTTGATGACTCCTCTCCACAGAAACCCTGGTGCCGAAGATGAAAGGCGGTACAACAATGCCCATAAATTGACACGGAAACTGGTGGAAGATTCTTATGGGATACTAAAAGAAAAATTTCCGTGTTTAAATCACCTACGGGTAAATCCCGAAAAGGCTGCACGGATTGTGCTGGCATGTGCCACTTTGCACAATGTTGCAAAAATAATTGGAAGAGAAGAAGATCACTACCCTAATCGCGAAGAGATGAACAACGATAACCCAGACGAAGATAATATGATGCAAGAAAATAATAATCAACCTTTGGGTGAAGATACCGAAAGAAGAATTAATGAATTGACTCTTGTAATCCACTCTAAAATCCTGTGTAATTCTCGAAGTTCACTGGTAGTTGCATATTCAACACAATCTAAGCGCAGTCTCACGCAATCCAACTGCAGTTCACTGCAATCCAAGCGCAGTTCAGCGTCATCCTAGCTTAATCCTAACGCAGTCCTGTAGTCGCATGTGTAGTCTAGTGCAGCCACGCAGTTCAAAATACTTTGCGCGCGCAATGAGCGTTGACCCCGAGGTTCATCAAATAGCTTAGCACGAGTTTTGTCTCACTGATTTGAGGTTAGGTTAGAAGTCAGACCAAACATGGAAGACACGCAGGAAACCACTAATTTATTTGAGGTTTGTTTTTTACTGTTTTTGATAGAATATTGTTGTCTGTGTTTGTAAACATAGTTTTAGTGTGCCTGAAAGAGAGATGCATGTAATTCTTTTTGTTCCGTTATTAGTAGCATGTAGTATGCTTTATATCCCTAATTAACCAAAATTTAGATGATTAATGTAATGGTGTAATTTGAAATCAAATATAAACTACGATAAAGGACAATAAATGATCTTTCATAAGTTATCTATAGTTAAAAACCCTTTATTGTATATAATATTTTATTTTACACCGCCATGCTATTCCGATAACGTAGGAAAACCTGAAGAGTAGATAAAATAGACAATCAAAAACTTTTGGCAAATTGTGCATTGTATATACAATTTTTTCAAAATGTGAAAAATTTTGAAAAAATGATAAAATATCCATGCAATATTTAGCCTATAACCCGGTTTTAAATTAATGTCCTACTATGTCGACAACCATTTGGAAATATTCGAGGAAATATTATTATACCGGTGGATTTTTTAAATTTGTGATTTAGTCACAACAAAAGTTGTATGTTTCTTGAAACGAGCTAGGTAATTTAGTAACGTAGTGGGCAGCGAAAACTAGATCAGAAATTAAAAAAAATCACCGCGTATTCCAACCCATAAAAAAATTGGAAAGTGGGGCGAAACTAAAAAATTTCGGGCTTTCTGAAAAAAATCTAAGCTTCTGGTTTGGGATATTGTAGTAACTTAGGTTGTCTCGTTGTTAAGTTCATAGAATTCTGTAGTTAAGTTTGTAAACATAACCTCAAATTGTCAACATTTTGGGATCCGTATACGTTGTTTTCTTTTTTTCTTTCGTTTTTTACGTTGTTTACTATTGTTTAGGTGTTTACATAAAACGTCTAACCCTAGCTCAGACAGATATGGCAACCATCCACTGTAGCCACTGTTGCTATTTGTACGGTACATAGCATGATAGTGATAGCATGTTCCTGAAAGAAGATTTTAGCCACAATTTTTCTGTATTTTCAGAAGACTGGAGAAGAGTTATGGCAGTATTAAGCAGCAGCCCCTTATCACTTGACTCTTGATAAATCTTTAAAAGAGGTTTTTAAAATCATGGGGTATGACAAACTAAATACACTTGCCAAATTTACAAATGATGATCTAGCCAAGGTAACAAACTTCATGACAAAAACGTTACACAAAATTTTACTTAAGAAAGCTAGAGGTGACGAAGACGAATACATGAAGAGTTTAAAGTTGGTGTATGGTGAATTTTACATGTATGCACCTGAGGAGTATGAAATTCTTGGGGGTCATGCTCACAATATTCAATTAATTGTGGATGTAGCAAAGAAAATTGTTTGCTCCCATGGAACAATGCAAGGAACAATGTCTAAATCAAGAAATAACCGTGGAAAGTCGTCTTCAAGCGTATCTACTATATCTCCAGGACTTTTAACAACAAGCAGCAGCCACAAAACTGATGTACCTTCTGATGATACTATTTTAGCGGAAAAGACAATGCTAGAAAAAAATCTTAAAAGCTGGTTAGATGCCAATAATAAAGCGAGACTGAAACTTACGATTCTGATCGCCTTCAAGCGATAGTTTCTTTCGCTGCCGGAGCTTATGTTGCTGCTGTGACTTGCCCTATCGGAAACTATAAAGTCACATTCGAAATAAAAAAGATTAGAAACCGATGGAGCCCGTCCAATTTCTACAGACATATAAAAAGACACAAGCCAAAACCACGTGCAAAAAGACAGAATACCTTAAAAACAATGTTTCTTAAGGCACCTGTAGAAAATAGTGTCAGTGATTCAGACGAGAGTACAAGTCCAAAGAAGCGAAGAAGTTCTTTAAATTGTTTATCTTCTAATGTAGAAATAGAAGAAAATAATAACGCCGATATTACAGAAAATCAAGAAGAAAATTTTCAATTAGCAGGGGAGTTGATCGAGTGACCAGCTACCCCTGCAGTAAAAAGAAGAATTTGTCAGATTCTCGAACACTCCATTCTCGTTCAGAAAGGATTAAAAGGAAGCTCCTGGAAGCATCAGCTACATGCCACAAACTTACAGAGTTTTTTTCACTACTGAATGCTACAGAACACCTTCTAAATGAAAACCAAAGACTAAAACATCAACTGGTTGTGTCAATGAAAATGTACACAAAATCTGAGAAAACTCCGGAGGTCAGCAATCTGCTAAAAGCACTACTCGATAGTGCTGTATTGAATGCTGGAAAAAAACCGGGAGGTCACAGGTACGATGCAGTACTTAAAGAAATGGCAACATATATATTTACTTTTGGAGTACCTTCGCTTTACCAGCTGTTGTCGAGCAATTTATCATTACCATCTGTCTCGGTAGTACGCCGCAATTTAATGAATAGTGAACTCATAACAGAAGGTAAATTCAGATTTATAGAACTTCGGCAATTTTTGGACAGCCGCGGTTTACCTCTTAAAATATGGTTGAGTGAAGATCAAACTAGGATCGCAGGCAGAATACAGTATCACTCGTCAACTAATCAAATTGTAGGATTTGTACTGCCTTTAAATGATGAATGTTTACCAATTGTAGGTAGTTTTCCAGCCACTTCTTGCAAGAAAATCACAGAATATTTTGAAAGTGCTGAAACAAGTAATTATGCTTACTGCATAATTGCTCAACCTTTATGTGAAAAAGCTCCAACTTTTTGTTTGGCCCTATTTGGCTCCAACAACAAATTTAATGCATTACAAATTTTAAAGAGGTGGAGATGGATGGTCCAGATAGCAAAGGATGTTGGAATTGACATTGTTGGAATATCCTCTGACGGTGACACTCGTTTGTTGAAGTGTATGATTTATAAAACCATAGCAACTACTTGTTCTTGGGATTGGTTCCAATCTTTAATGGACCCAGAAATGATTTTCGTTCAAGATCATGTTCACATAGGAGCAAAACTAAAAACACGTTTACTTAGACCATCTGGAGTGCTTCCATTTGGAAAATACCATGTTGCTTCTCGTGGCCATTTGGCAGAGTTGATAAGCACTATAAGTAAGGATCACCATGAGCTTACTAGTAGCTTCTTAAATCCAAAAGACAAAATGAATTACCGTGCTGTACAAAAATTGATGAAGGTTACATCTCTACTCACTCAAACAATTCCAAATAGCGAAGCAACTGTGACCTATCTTCAAATGATTAGAGAAATACTGGCAGCCTACATTAATCCCGCATTGTCCGCACTTCAAAGAGTTGAACTGTTGTGGGAATGGGTTATCTTTTTGCGAATATGGCGGAAATGGATATCAGATGAGGAAGGTTACTTACTTAGCCAAAATTTTATAACTTATAATCACTACGCGGAAATTTATCTCACTCCCTCAGTGCCGTCGCGTCGAAGTGGGGGCACGTGAGCCTCGCCACTTCGAGCTAGCGCGAGCACAAAGCGCAACGAAAATCCTTCCTAGGCGATTCCTCAACGTTCATCTGCAGACACGCGTGTTGCTCTGTTCTAGCATCGTCATTAACGTTGCATGCTTGCATGTATTAACTCAGGTGAAAATCGTAGTTCAACAATTTGTTTAGTTGTCGACAACAAAGAGTAGTGCATCATTTTTACGTTTTCGTTGAAAGAATTTCATGTATTTCGTTCTTTTTCGTTGTAGAATTGTTAATTTTATTTCTTAATTTTATTTCGATTTCTACCTTACACGTTTTATTTGCAAGACTTTCATTTAGCTCGTTCTTTTTCCTGTTAGAATTATTAATTGTATTTTGATTTCTAGGTGTTTCATTTTATTTGCAAGAATTTAATTTATTTCTTCGTGTCGTGTTTTAGAATTATAACTTTTATTTTGATTTTTACCTGTGTAAGTTCATTTATTGTTTCACATTTTTAGAATTTTTTACAAGTTCATTACAATGAGTAGTTATCTGGATGAATTTGGCAATATTTTTACGTTTGTTAAAAAAAATACGGTAGTTTGTAATTTTTGTTCCGTTAATTTACAATTTCGAACAAAAACATGTTTACGAAGGCACATACGAACTCAAAAACATACTGCCAACGTTGTAGGACAATCTAAAACTGATTTCTACGAAGATATCTGTGAGGCATTTATTTCAGCCAACATACCTCTCACCAAACTAAACCATCCTGCCTTTAAACAGTTCATGAAAAAATATACGGGACGCGACTTACCAGACGAGTCTACCATACGGAAACAATACGTTACACCCTATTACCTCAAAACTATTACAAAAATACAGAATAACTTAGCAGATAATTATATATGGATTAGTGCTGATGAGACAATAGATATAAAGGGTAGGTACGTTATCAATGTAATTGCTGGAATTTTGCATCCACAAACGCCATATCAACCATATTGTTACGATTGACGGACGAATAATAAATCGGGTGTTGGTAAAACTCAAAAAATTTATTTCTTCAGGTCGAATTACAACACTATCTATTGCGACGAATATGTACAGAAATTATTCCGGCGCTCTCGACTGTCTTCACTGGATGAATGAATCCATTACCTACGGTCGCCTCTATTTTAAACCCATAGTCTCTGATCGAGATCCTTCACGAACATCCATCGCGACTCCGCTTCGAGACTCCCCTGGACGCCGCTTCGAGACGCTCCAGACCTGTCTTTATGCGCCCGCCTCTCGGCCGTCAACAGCGATGATTCACCCATCAGCGCCGTGCGTACGTCCAGAAGGCTCTCGACCGCCATAGGCGTCGTACTGGGGCGGCGTAAGGGTGTATTTCGTAACAATATTTAATATCTACACAATTTCGAGCTAGCGTTAACGCCGAAGAAATAGCCACTATTGTAAAGGATGCCATTGCCAATATTGCCATAGACGATGCTACTAAAATTTTGCTTTTTGTATCAGATGCTGCTGCCACGATGTTGAAAGTAGGTAAACTTCTAAAGCAGGCTTTCCCAAATCTGTTACATTTAACGTGTTTTGCCCACGCAATCCATAGGGTATGCGAATTCGTTCGCGAAGCTTTTCCAGCTGTAAACGAGCTTATCAGTACTTGCAAAAAAATTTTATTAAAATCTCCGTCAAGGGTTTCCATATATCGGGCACACTGTCCTAATATACCTCTTCCACCAAAACCTGTGATTACACGGTGGGGAACGTGGTTGCAAGCAGCACTCTTTTATGCTGAACATTTTCAGTTGATAAAATCATTTGTTTTAACGTTACCCGATGAAGCCGTCAGCATAAAAGATTGCAAAAAAATTTTAATGGACGCAAATTTGCCACAACAAGTACAGTTTATTAGCACCAATTTTGAACCCATTTTACCGGTGATAAAAAGTCTTGAACAACAAAATGTGCCCCTAACATCAAGTTTTGAAAAATTCGAACATTTATTTGACCAACTAAAGGCCGTTGAGGTACCCGTCGTTAAAAAATTAGAAGACAAACTTCATGACATAATAAAGCGCAATCCTGATTATACGACGTTAAGGCAAATTGCCTTTAATTCAGTTACAGACGATGCCGTAGCTGAAAAATATTTTCATTTACTAGACTGCTTCGCTTTGGCTCCAGTGACTAGTTGCGACGTGGAAAGGTCATTTTCTAAATTTAAAGACCTTTTGACGGCAAAACGACATTTTTTTACTGAAGAGAATTTAGAAAAATTTGCAATTATTCAGGGTTTTAATAGTGCTAAAACCCGTACTACCAAGAATGGCTCGAATGTTGGTGACCCTTCCACGAGCGGTATAGAACCTCCGGTAAGCAGTACAAGTAAAGATCACTAGTGTTTTTTTTTTTTTTTAATTTTTAACTTACTATTCCCACAAGGTCTCTTTCATGAATTCTGACACATTTGTTACCAACGGACGCACACTGAATCAATTAAAACCTTAAACTTATCAGTTCAATTATGTGACCGCATTTTTGAAACTTGCCAACAAACAAATGCATTCAATAATAAATTTAATTACTGACGTTTATTCTAACATTAGCAGTTATATATATTAAAGATTCCTCAATTCATTTTGTTGCTATAACAATACACGGCAATCTGGTTTCTTATTTAATCAATCTTAACCATTTTGTTACAAATGTGTTTGCCATTTTGTATGATATAACATTTCAATATAACAAACATGCGGCCCTGTGGTGTAAAAATTAGAAAGGGGATCGCGTATTATTATTTGAAGTAATTTTAGCGATCGTAAACACTCCTAACGAAATGCACTGGCAACGTCCTTGTGGACCAGATCAAAGCGTCCCCACTACTCGCTGTAAAACACACCTTACTTCAACTGGGGAATTGCACTGCTGAGATACTTTTCCGCGCGTTGCTTATAATTAGAGCTAGGCGGTCGAAATTTAAACGCTTTGAATCGACCCCTACTACTGCAGGCCAGTGTCTCGCAGCCGATATTACGTATCGTGAAGAAATTTACGCGAAAAATAATGTTGACTGAAAGTCAGTTGATGATTTTAAAATCCATATCCACGACATAATAAGAACAATAATTTTAATAATGTTCAAGTGTCGGTCTCGTTGACAACAAACCGATTGGTGTGAATTATGAAAAATAATACACAACTGGGAAGCGAGAAGCGAGGAAGGCAAGACTGCAGCGGCCTGCACTGCTGACCTGATGGGACGGATAGTGGGGATAAATAAATTTGGACCGCACAGCTCTACTTATAATACATACATGTGTATTGAACTAAATGCTCACAGCTTGGTTCACGCTGTTCGGAAATTCAGAGATTCTCAAGAAACGCATCTTTTCTTACCTTGGCTGTTCAGTAGCCAACCATGTGAAGAATTTTTCAGAGCGGCACGTTCCATGACCAGCACATATTCTACAGTCATAAATTTTAGTATTTTGGAACTTCAGCATAGAGTTCGGAGAATAGATTTTATGACCGAATCTTCTAAAAACCTTGACAAAACTTTCCGCTTTCCAAGATCTAACAAGTTGGTATCAGACGAACGTACTACACCAATTTTATCAACTACATTGCCCTCAGATTTGGAACTGCAAACAGCACTTCACAAAGCGGTACAGAAAGGTTTTCATCGTGCTAAAAACTTTGGCATGGTAAACCATACTGAGCCAACTCCGTTACCGTATCTAAAAATTGTAACGGGTATCCAAGAAAATGAGGAATATGGGGATATCGAGAGTAGTGAAGATGATGAATTCACAGATTGTGATGAAACGGATGCCAATTTAGTTGAAAATTCACGCCTTGAGGTGGGCGAAAAATCAAGAGAAGACGATATAGATGATAACGATGATGTTCTAGAAGATCTTTGCATTGTTTCGTCTGGTGCATTGGGGTTGACAAGTTTTGAACATGTAAAAGTATCTCCTACAAGTCCTTTTGTGTCAGTTCTTGCAGGAGATGGCAATCAGTGCATCATTCGGAAAACATCTCTT
This sequence comes from Zophobas morio, assembly GCF_036711695.1. Classification (NCBI taxonomy): domain Eukaryota; kingdom Metazoa; phylum Arthropoda; class Insecta; order Coleoptera; family Tenebrionidae; genus Zophobas; species Zophobas morio. The sequence goes on from NW_026972111.1 coordinate 15,276,621, forward strand.
TGTTGGTTGTTAAGCAGTGGAGACACGAAAATCAGTAGTGATCGACTCCATCGCGTTCAAGCGTCTAATGTCGATCATTCAACCAAGACATTAAATGCATTTAAAAGCTTCAGCTCTTATCCAGATTTTTCAATTCGTGAAGAAAGTGTTTCTATTGGGAGTTGGTGCGCGTTTCGGTCTGAAGACAATTCCGTTGTAATTGGGCGCATTTTAGCGTTTAGATACTTATCAGGAGTTACTTTGTCGAATCAAGAGTATTCTAACCTGACAGCACCCACTGCACCAAAAACCGACCATGCGCGAGGGATTGGATGTTTGGGTTCGTGGTTTCAAATAGGGAAGGATAAAACGCTTCAAATTATGAGTATGGATGTGCATGGATTTTATAATTTAAAATATTATATATGCACTGTACCTCGTCCCACCATTAATGGCGACCATATGACAATTTTTTGCTCTATCAGGGAAATTTTGAAAGAAAAGTAACATGCTTTCGGTTATACTTAGAAAATAAGTTACTTCTATTTTTTTAAATCATGTAAAAATTTTCCCATAACGCATGGAATTATGTGAAATTTCTCTATGTATTATGTATTAATTAGTATTATTATTATCAGAATGGTTGTGAAAGTGTAATTTATAGATAGTTCTTTATCAAAAGACTGAAAGATAGGGGTAGAAAAAAATTTATTTGAAAAATAAAAAAAATTCTCAAACTGAGGGCAGAATGTGCATTTTTTTTAACAAATATATATTTTTATATACATATGATACTTGTTAAATATATATTATATTTAAAATTTTGATCGTTTATATTTTAATAAATTTAATTACACTGTGTATAACTGAAATTGTAACTTAAGTATTCAGTGCAATCCTACTGAATATCGAGATATTTTCGCAAAATCCAATATAATCTATGTGTATTCCGGTGGAGTCCAGTGCAGTCCAGAACAGTCCAATACAGGCCAGTGCAGTTCAGTATTAAATAAGGTAGTCATAGTGGAGTTCATACGAATCATGCAATCCCGTATAATCTTACGCAATCCTCGTAATCCGTAGTCCTGTGTACACTTTTTTGGCAAGTGGTTGACCCCTCGGTTTCTTTCGTGCTGTCGCATGGTGTTTGAAGGTGTATTTTTGCAAATTTACGTTTTTTAGGCTCAAGTTACCTTATTTAAATGTCTACAGTCTTCTTAAGTTGTATTTTATTGGACTATTTGTTAAACATCGTGAAATCGTGTTGTGCGTATAATTGAATCGAACGTGCAAAGAAAGCAATCCTGCTTCATTTCATAGGTAATAATCACATATACAGACGAAGGATTTCGTAAATAATTTAAAAAATTTGTTAGATTCCCTAAACATTCCGAATTACGAAAAAAACGGTTTATTGCTACAAAAAGAGGGAATTTTATATCTATTGATTATTGTTTTAGCTATTTGTACGTGGATTTAGAAAATAGATTTTAGTAGAAAATTCCACACAATTTAATATGTTTAATTTAATTAGGCACCCTGTCACTTTTATCGTAAGTAATTTTACTTTATCCTAAAAATTTCAGAATTACCAATGAACATACACTACAAGATTAGTTAACTTGTAGAAGATTACTGTACCAACTGAATTCGTAATATATTGTAGATTCTCTATACCTTTCATTTTATTAAAAGACTATGTCCACCACTTACATGATTTTTGTTGTTTCACATTACACATAATTTTAATTTAAACTGTAAAAATTGGTCTAAAAAGTTTAGACAGTACTTCCCTCGCTGTCGGAAACTTGACGACTGCATGCCTATTGTGTTTTTTTTCTCATTACATTTTTGTAGTGGGAATTTAAAAAAAAATTGCGATGACGTCATCAACATTTTTGCAAGGACACGTATATCAGTTGGGATAGATGTAGTGTAATACTAAGAATAAAATTATTATATTCTCAAATTTTCGGGAAAATGAATCGGGTCGTTTGAATATTGATTTGTAATAATCAATAAAATAACGAAACAATTTACTCACGTATACCTACGTATCAGAGGCAACTGAAAATCGTGTATGTATAAACATTCTTAATTTAAGATGACAGGCGTAACAGCATACGTGAGAGCCAAACAGAGAAACTGTAAACAAAACGACCGTCGGTTTTATTGCTTCGACTTCCGCTTATTATATAAAACATTGGGTTTTATTTTAATTCTTGACGGTGAAATTCACAATTGGTTGATTATAAACATGTCTATTTCACATTCGCGGAATCAAGTGAACGCATAAAACAAATGCAGGTCTGTAATGTTAAAGTCGATGTACATAAGCGTGCTATCCTTATGTTTCAACCGAGTTTTTCCTTTAACAAATTTTGTGTCTACCAAATTGGGTTGGTTGGGGTGTAATACTAATAATAAGTGTTGCCTTTAATTTAATCAATAAAATAAATTGACTTCATTAATTTTTTTGAACCACCTCTTAAGAAAATCTAAAAAATATGAATGGAATGATAAATCACAAGTACAAACTCATCATATTTTTTGCATTTTAGATAGGATTTATTCAGCAAAATTTAAGGGTGACGTCATCAATTTTTTTAGGAGGGATGAACAAATACATTTTGAACAAAAGTTTACCATGCTTATAATAACTTTAAAATATTCCCAAGATTTCAAAGCATTCGGTTTTGTAATTCCTGATTAAATCGATAAAATAAATTCACGCCTTCATTAATTTTTTTGAGTCACCCTGCATATGCAAATCCAAAAATATGAATGGAATAATAAATCACAAGTACAGACTCATCATATTTTGTACATTTTAGATACGATTTATTCGGCAAACTTTTGAGCTGACGTCATCAGTTTTTTGTAGAAGATAACCAAATATATTTTGACTAAAAATTTATTATGCTCTTTATAACCTTAAAACATCTGCAAGATTTCAAAGCATTCGGTTTTGTCGTTCCTGATTAAATCAATAAAATAAATTTACGCATTCATTAATCTTTTTGAGTCACCCTGTATATGCAAATCGAAAAAATTTGAATGGAATGATAAATCACAAGAAGAGACTCACCATATTTTGTACATTTTAGATAGGATTTTTTCAGCTAAATTTTGTGGTGACATCATAAATTTTTTAGGGGGGACGACCAAATACGTTTTGATCAAAAATTTACCATGCCTATGATAATTTTAAAATGTCTTCAAGATTTCGAAGCATTCGGTTTTGTAGTTCCTGAGTAAATCAGTAAAATAAATTTACGCTTTCATTTATTTTCTTGAATCACCCTGTATATGCAAATCCAAAAAATATGAATGGAGTGATAGATCACAAGTACAGAATGATCATATTTTGTACATTTTAGATATGATTTATTCGGCAAATTTTCGAGCTGACGTCATCAAGTTTTTGGAGGGGATAAGCAAATATATTTTGACTAAACATTTATTATGCCCTTTATAACCTTAAAATATCTGCAAGATGTCAGAGCATTCCGTTTTGTAGTTCCTGATTAAATCAATAAAATATATTTACGCATTCATTAATTTTTTTGAGTCACTCTGTATATGCAAATCCAAAAAATATGAATGGAGTGATAAATGACAAGACAGGCTCATCATATTTTGTACATTTTAGATATGATTTATTCGGCAAACTTTCGAGCTGACGTCATCAAGTTTTTGGAGGGGATAAGCAAATATATTTTGACTAAACATTTATTATGCTCTTTATGACCTTAAAACATCTGCAAGATTTCAGAGCATTCGGTTTTGTAGTTCCTGATTAAATCAATAAAATATATTTACGCATTCATTAATTTTTTTGAGTCACCCTGTATATGCAAATCCAAAAAATATGAATGGAGTGATAGATCACAAGTACAGGCTCATCATATTTTGTACATTTTAGATATGATTTATTCCACAAACTTTTGAGCTGACGTCATCAAGTTTTTGGAGGGGATAAGCAAATATTTTTTGACTAAAGATTTATGATGCTCTTTATAGCCTTAAAACATCTGCAACATTTCAAAGCATTCTGGTTAGCAGATTAAAAATTAAATTTCAAAATGTTGTTTTATAATTTTGATTTTTTTTCCAAAAATCTGGACGTTTCGGGTGAAAAGTCGATTCAGAGTTGTAAACTACATGTGTAGGACTATGTTATTTTATACAATTGAAAACCCATTTACTATGTACAATTTTGAAGTGACGTCATCGCATTAGTGGTGGGGATGATTAGACAAATTTTGGTTAGCGTTTTACCATCTACATGATATACTTAATATAAGTACAAAATTTCACAACAATCGGTCGAGTACTTTCGGAGATTATCTGTCTAATAAAAATCCGGGACAACAGACGGACAGACGGACGGACAGACGGACGGACAGACAGACGGAAATGGGAGACCTGTTTCTTCGTCTTCTAGGGGTCATGAAAGATCGAGAAAACGTAAAAGTAGAGAGTCGGCCGACGGACTCGATTACAATACTTCCTTTGCTTACGCTCGGGAAGTAAAAATATAGTTTTCATTAACAGACATTTGTTATAATTGATTGTTTGAACAAATTCGTAAGAAAACGTATTAATTCCCGTTCAAATGAAGCGTTTCTTGCCACCCAGCACGTGATACGTGGTCAGCCGTCCTTTCGCCACTGATGCATAACCGCTCTAGCTATTTCTTTCTTATGTTGATTACACTCGCTCGCGTATGGAAACGTATACAAGGCTCCATCCATTCCTTTATTAGATCAATGGGGCTTACAGATAAACGATTCCATGCTGTTTGATCAATTAAAGAATTTAAATATTTTTTTAGACGAGATTAAAAAGACAAATAATGAATTCGCTACGCTTTCAGCTGATTTAAAATGGGTAAAATATTTTGAAGAGAGAACAAGCAGCAAGTTCTGAATTTTTAAAAATATGTTTCTATTTTTTTGCCATTCCGGGTCATAACGCAAATGTTGAGAGAATATTTAGTATGATGAAAGCAACCTGGACTGACCAAAGAAACAGGTTGATGCCGGAATCTATTAAAAAGATATTGATGGTGCAATATAATTTCAAAAATTTGACTTGTGAACAATTTTATGATTACTGTCTTCGAAACAAAGGACTCCTACAAGAAGTGAGAAGCAAGGCTACTCTTTTCAGTTGGTGCTGCTTCTTCTTCCTGTTAGTTTTTTACTGTTGTTTATATATGTTTATTGTTAACTTACTTCGAACGAATATGATATTTTTGTTTTATTATTTTTTTTTTTAAGTTTAGAACTGTTATTCAGGAGAAATACATGTATACATACATACATAGTGTTGTGGTTCTTTAACAGGTTTAGCGCCAAGGTAATTCGAACAGAAAGTCACCCTGGACCAAACCGTTTTTTTGACAATTTCTCAGATATAGTTTTATTTTTTATCAAAAAAAATACTTTTCAATTTTTTTTTGTTTGCCAATTGACAAAAAACAGACAGCGGACACCGGTGTCCGCTGTGGCCCGTTTACAATCTTAGCGGACACCGGTGTCCGCTGTGGAACGTGACTACCGAGCGGACACGAGACGACCCGAAGTGTCCGCCATTGCAATTTTACAGGTTTTGTCTTAAAATCTGCTATTTATTTGGGTGTTATTAGTGGCGTTGTGTTTATTTTTGTAGAAAAAATGAACAGTCGTGGAAAACGAATTGTAAAACTAGCTTTAGAACAAAAACAGCATTCTGGTGGTAAGTGTCCGAAAATTAGATGTTATATGAAATATCACACTGATAATTTTCAATAGACGAAGATTCACTAAGTGAACCGTACTCAGCAGATTCTGACGTAGATCCAGGTTTTGTTTTACCTGATAGTTCAAACTCAGACAATTATTCTACTGATAGTGATTGCGAAATTCCTGTAAAAAAGACGAAGAATATTTCTTCTTTATCGGTAGGAAATGAAAATATGCCAGGTCCTTCTAACATCTTTCGTGGTAAACGCACCACAAAAGAAATAGAAAGCAAATATCAAGATATAACAAGTGAATCTGAAGAAGATATAGAACGAGAACAGGTGAAAGATAGTTCTGCAGTTTTTATGACTCATTTTGGAGACGATAATATGGCACATGAAGAATGGTGTAGTATAGTGTCAATAAAATGAGTAGGGAAAATTGTTAACGTAAGGAATATATATAAGAGGTGATTGTACAGTTGGATAGTGTGGGTTAAGTAGTGTTAGAATAAAGTTCTAGGAACGCAACCTGCGTTTCTGTGACCCTTCCCCCGTACTCAGTACCTAAATGTAATCAGACAACAAATATAACAACGACATTTAAAATGTTGGATATTACATGGCGACCGTGACAGGACTCAGGATTCCAGGATAATTGAAACTGAAACCCGTTGTCAGAGGAAAATAAGACATGGGCAGTAAAACGTCGGAAGAAGAAGTCATAATTGCGCAAACAGCAAGCGGGGATGCGACCATAACGAAGACGGATTGGATCTTAATCTGTTTGACGGTTGTGTTGGTAATTTTATTACTATGGCTGGGAATCAAAAAGTGTAAGAAAATGCTAAGAAAAGTGGTACGTCAAGAAATCCATAAGAATGAATTGGAGCATTCCAGGGACGCTACTACAGAGGCATAGTGATGTAGTGTTACAGTGCAGTGATTGAATGGAAAGTGAAAATCAAGTTAAGTTTTAATCTATTGAAAGTGGGAAAAGTGGTTAAGTTCGTGAAATTGCGCATAAGGTATTGTAACAGGTTTTCAAAAAGGAAATATGTCGGGTTAACATTGGTCAAAGGAAGTGCAAAGTACATTTTCACTCGTAGGAAATGAAAATTGGAACTTCAGCAAATTAACTAGTTATTGCATCGAGAATTTTTTTTTGCATGTTAGATATAAAACTTGGGTTCATTGTTATTGCTGATCGTTGTAATTATTTGTTTGATTTATCGTAAAATGTTTGATATGCTAATTTTGTATGAAAGGTTGAGAAACTTTTGATGGAGTTAAACTTAACGGGCATTCATAACAAATTAAAAGAGATAAGAACTTATTTAATAAAAATCGGTCGGGATAGGCGCACTATTGAGTGTGTAAATAGGAAGATAGATGAAGCAAATCAAATTTATAAATGTTTAGATCAGGTAAACAAGCAGGTTAAATTAGATGTAACAAATAAGGAGTATACTGACGAAGATATTAAAAAATTAAATGCACTAATTGGTGAGATACGAAAGATATACAAAGAAATTTTAAATTTTTCAAAAAGTACCAGTACGAGTGTCGGCTCCAAGATGGCATTTGATCTTAAAACGGCTGTTAGTCTATTACCTGTCATGAATGATGATGAGGCTGTAACAATGCAATTGATGGACGCAATAGAACTTTACGATACTATGTTAGAATCAACCGGTAAACCTTCTTTAATAAATTTTGTCTTGAAAACACGTCTTTCAGTTGGTGCGAAACTTAGACTTAAATCGAATTACGATAGTGTTGCTTTGCTCATATCGGATATGAAAACACATTTGATTACAAGGAAAAGCGATACCGCTTTGCAAACGAAATTAATGCGCGCCACACAAGGAAATAGATCCGTTTCAGATTTTGGTAAAGAAATAGAAGAAATATTTGTTAATCTTACTATATCACAAGCTAATAGCGAGTCGACAGCATTTAATATTTTAAAAGCAGTGAATGAAAAAAATGCTATTAAAAGATTCGCGGATGGCTTGCGTAATCAAAAATTAAGTACCATTGTTGCATCTAGAAATTTTTCATCTCTTAAAGACGCGATTCAAGTAGCGCAGGATGAAGAAATATCACGCTTCGGTCCAGAAAATCAAATTATGACAGCAAATCACAATAAACGGAATTATAATAACGCTAGCAAGAAATATAAACCAAACCAAGGTTCGGATTATTCACATAAAAATTGGAACTATTCACACAAATTTCGTAGAGATAATAACGCAAATGGATCAAATTATGCAAGAGAGAATACATCAAACACAAATCGTAATTTTAATAGAAACAAATACTCAACAGGGAAAGTTTTTAATCATAACCATAACAACAATTCATTTCGTAAATACCAATCAAATAAACAAATTAATCATGTCCAAGAAACGACGAAACAAAACACAGAAGTAGAAACCCGTAACCACCAGTTTTTTCGAGAAAGTAATAATTAATGAAATTTGTGAATGCAATGGCACCTCATGGGTAAATTTTGGAGTAAACGATAATAATTTTAGTTTTTTAGTAGATACGGGAGCTTCATTGTGTGCTATTAAGCATGAATGTTTATCTAGCGATACTGAAATAATAAAAGAAAAATTGAAAATTAAGGGGATTACAGGTTATATTTTTTCAGAAGGGTACGTTCATTTAAAATTGAAATATAATGGAAAATATTTTGTTCAAAAATTTTACGTATTTAAAAATTTATCGTGTTCAACAAATGGCATTATAGGTAAAAATTTTCTGAAAAAGTTTAGAGGAGTTATTGATTTTGAAAAGGATACTTTACTTCTGTCACATTTTAATAAAGAAACTATAATACCGTTACGTTCTGATAATGATGATATTATTGCAATTCCACCGCGATGTGAGTTTGTTTTTTGGTTATCGACAAAAATTAAAGAAGATTGTGTTATTGTGTCAAAAGAATTATGTTCTGAAGTCTTTATTGCCAACAGTATTGTTAGACCAAAAAATGGTAAAATTCCGGTCAAAATTCTCAATACAAGAGAAACTGAAGTATGTTTGAAAAACTGTGTACCTGAGTTGCAAAGATTATGTGAATATAACATATGTAAATTTGAGAGAAATACAGTTCTGGCTGATAGAGTAGAAAATTTATTAAATTTGTTAAACTTAAAGTCGTTAAATCCACAAGAACAGAAAACAATTGAAAATATTTGTGCTAAATACGCTGATATATTTCATTTACCAGAAGATAAATTATCGACTACTAATTTATATAAACAATCCATTAAACTGAAGGATAATACAAGTTCTATTTATGTCAAACCCTATAGGATTCCACAAACACAAAAACTAGAAATCGAAAAACAAATACGTAACATGTTAAAAGATGATATAATAGAAGAATCTAAAAGCGAATATTCGTCACCACTTCTTCTAGTTCCAAAGAAAAATGATAAAAATGGGGAAAAGAAATGGAGAGTAGTTATCGATTATAGGTTACTTAATCAAAAAATTGAGGACGATAAATTTCCCTTACCGAATATAACAGATATTTTAGATTCATTATCGGGAGCGATATATTTTTTTCATTTAGATCTGAGTCAGGGATACTATCAGGTAGAATTAGAACAACAAAGTCGACCTTATACAGCTTTTACTACAAACCAGGGGCAGTTTCAAATGAAAAGGTTGCCGATGGGTTTAAAAACAAGTCCCAGAGCTTTTTCACGACTAATGACAATAGCAATGTCTGTTTTAAATTATGAAAAATGTTTTGTCTACCTAGATGATTTAATTGTATTTGGAAGAAGTCTACAAGATCACAATTCTAATTTAATTAAAGTATTTAACAGGCTTAGGAAAGTAAACTTGAAACTTAATCCAGTAAAATGTGAGTTTTTGAAGAAAGAGATTCTTTATTTGGGACATATTATTACATCGAATGGTATTTTACCTGATCCTAGTAAAACTAAAATATTAAATGAATATCCTATTCCGACAACAGTTGATGAAGTAAGACGATTCGTGGCATTTGCTAATTACTACAGAAAGTACATACCAAAATTTGCTGAAAGGGCAGCACCCTTAAATCAACTTTGTAAGAAAAATGTAACATTTGAATGGTCTAAATCTTGTCAACAAGCTTTTCTAAATCTTAAAAATGCTCTTACGAAACCTCCGGTATTGGATTATCCAGATTTTTCAGAAAAAAATGAGTTTATTTTACAAACTGATGCATCTGGGATAGCAGTTGGAGCTATTTTATCAAATCAAAATAGTAAACCAGTAGCTTACGCCAGTCGAGTTCTAAATAAAGCCGAATTGAATTACTCAACTATAGAAAAAGAGTTATTAGCTATAGTCTGGGGAGTGAAACATTTTCGACCATATCTGTATGGTAGACGGTTTAAAATTTTAACTGATCACAGACCACTGGTATATTTATTCAATCTTACCAATCCCTCTAGCAGATTAACTAAATTTAGATTATGTTTGGAAGAGTATGATTTTGTTGTCGAGTATGTGAAAGGAGCAGATAATGTCTCTGCAGATGCTTTATCACGAGTGAGTGTGACATCGAATGAATTGAAAAGTATGAATGAAAATTTGATTGCTGTGATGACAAGAGCGCAAGTAAAAAAATGTAAATCCAGTGACCAGAAATATGACAATTCAGAGATTACTGCAAACATACGGACTGATCACCCGAATATTGTAGAAATACTCAAAAAACCCAAAGATTGTATTGAATTGGTAGTTAATCCTAAGGCAATTTCCAAAAGTTTTGAGAAATATCACAAAGAAAAGATTGGAAATTTTACCTATATTCCTGCTGTGTCAACAATTTACACAAACCTAAAATCCCGATCGGCATCAGCGCGAGACGAGTTGTCGAGAGATTTAGCGTTAATTTGTAAAAAATTTGATATTACAGAGTTGACAGTTTTAAAAAATAATGATAATGCGCATATTATAAGAGACCTAGCTAGGATATGTAATAATGAAATGAGCTCACAGGGTACCCAAAATACAAATAAGTTCAACCTTCCTTTTCCAAGGATTTATGTTGTGTCAGGAGCTCAACGTGTATTTAATAAAGATGAACAAACAGTAATTTTAAATGATTTCCACTTACTACCAACTAGTGGTCATGCAGGAATTAACAGAATGCTAAATAATATTAAAAAATATTACTTTTGGCCAGGATTAAGTAGAGACGTTACGAATTTTGTAAAAAAATGTGATAGTTGTCAAAAACAGAAATTTAGTAAACATATAAAAGAACCAATGGTAATTACATCTACACCATCTTCTTCGTTTGAGAAAATCTATTTGGATATCGTAGGCCCCATAGAAAAAGATTTATATGGTTTTAACTATATACTCACACTGCAATGCGATTTAACTAAATTTGTAGAAGCGTATCCATTAAAAACCAAAGACACGATAACAGTAGCTAAAAATTTTGTAGAAAACTTTATTTTACGGTTCGGAATTCCGAAAGAAATTGCTTCAGATCGGGGTACGGAATTTATTTCATCAACAATGTCTGAAATTTGTAAACTATTGCATATTAAGCAGTTGCATTCTACATCTTACCATCATCAGAGTATAGGGGCACTTGAAAATTCTCATAAAGTTTTAGGAGCTTATTTGAGAACGATGACAGAAAATAAAACGAGATCATGGAGTACATGGCTATCTTATTGGTGTTTTTCTTATAATACTACAGTACATACGGAAACAAAGTACACTCCTTATGAATTAGTTTTCGGGAAAAAATGTAAAATTCCTAGCAATTTAGTTGAGGAAATCGAGCCAATGTATAATTTTGACGATTATTCTAAAGAATTAAAATTTAGGTTACAGAAAGCACATCAAGATGCACATTGTAATTTAGTTGCAAGTACACTTAAACGGAAAGATAAGTACGATAAAAATGCTAATCCCATAGTTTATAAGAAAGGTGATTTAATTTTAGTGCAAAACGAAACAGGTGATAAATTAAGTGTTGTGTACAACGGTCCTTTCGAAGTTTTAGGAGAAGAAACACCAAATGTGAAAATAATTAAAAATAGTAAACAGGTAACAGTGCATAAAAATAGAACAAAATTATATCATAAAGATGACTAACGCTATGCACGGCTCACGTTGCATGTAGTGTAGCATGTCTTGTAAAGTCATCAAAAGAAAAATTTTTAATAGTAATAGTTAGCGTAGGTCATAACATGTTTAGATTTAATTTAAACCAAGTTTCAGAATGAATGATTGTGCGAATGGGTTAGTTTTAGACAAAAATTACATCTAAATGTTACTTAAATGTAATTTTTTTTTTCTTGTCCGGTAGAGGTGTAGTATAGTGTCAATAAAATGAGTAGGGAAAATTGTTAACGTAAGGAATATATATAAGAGGTGATTGTACAGTTGGATAGTGTGGGTTAAGTAGTGTTAGAATAAAGTTCTAGGAACGCAACCTGCGTTTCTGTGACCCTTCCCCCGTACTCAGTACCTAAATGTAATCAGACAACAAATATAACAACGACATTTAAAATGTTGGATATTACAATGGATTGAAACAGAAAATGATGCTGATCAAACGCTATATGATTTGACACAATCAGTCTGGGGTCCTCCTGTAGGAAATCATCTTCAATTTGAAGAAAATTTTGAAAGTGGGATAAAACAGGAATGGCAGGCCGCATTGATGGGACACCACCCAATTGACTATTATTTTGCTTTTGTTGATTTTTATATAATTGATGCAATTGTGGATCAAACCAACATTTATGCAACGCAGTTTGTTATGTGTAATAACAATATTTCAAACAAATCTCGTGTGCACAATTGGGAACCAACCACTCGGGCAGAAATCATACATTTGATAGGTCTGCTTTCTTATATGGGAATGGTTCGTATGAACAGCCTTCGCGATTATTGGTCTCAGAAATGGCTTCTAAAATCAGACGTTGCTCGTAACGTCATGAGTCGTAACAGATTTGAAATATTGCTAAAGATGCTACACTTCTCCGATAACGAACAGTGTCCTGAAGGAGATCGTCTATATAAGATTCAACCGCTTATCGATATGCTCACCAAAAATTATCAAACTGTATACACACCCGGTAAGACATTTTGTATCGACGAAACGACGGTACCTTTTCAAGGAAGACTAGTGTTCAAACAATACAATCCACAGAAAACACATAAGTACGGAATAAAAGTTTTCAAACTTTGTTGCAACAACGGGTACACCTGGAACATCAGTATTTATGCAGGAAAAGAGAAAACGACAGATAATCCACTGGCCGTTTCAACACAAATTGTGCTCAAGTTGGCGAAAGATCTCTTAGGTAGCGGTAGACTGTGTATTACAGATAACTGGTACACAAGTCTTCAACTTGCGCACATACTGTTAGATCATAAAACACATTGCTTAGGTACATTGCGGACGAACCGGAAAGGAAACCCGCCAGAAGTAATAAAAAAGAAACTGAAAAAAGGTGAGGTATTTTCCCAAGAAAACGAAAGAGGAATATGTCTAGTCAAAATGGCGAGACAAACGGGATGTCTTGGTTTTGTCCACATGTCATACAGACCAAATGGTAGAAATTCAACGCCGAGGAAAATCTATTCAAAAGCCCACAGCTATCGTGCATTATAATTCAGGCAAAAGTTCGATTGATCTTTCTGATCAAATGGCAAGCTACAGTTCAGCTTTACGGAAGTCCATCCGCTGGTACAAAAAACTGGCAATTGAAGTACTGTTGGGTAAGAAATCATTTAATTTTTTTGTAAATGTTGCGACTTTTATGTATGTTTGATTAGGTACTTCAATGGTAAATGCTCACATCATTTACAAGGATATTGAACAAAGCAACATTCCAATAAACGATTTTCGCTTATTGGTAACTGAAGACTTGTTGAAATTCGAAGATAAACGCGATGTTGCGCAAACTCGTCAGCCAAGACATCAAATTCTTAAAACACATCAATTTACCAGACTAGACTGTAAAGCTCGAGAAAATCGTCGATACTGCAAAGGATGCTACCAAAAAAAGGTGGATGGCATTATCGAAAAGAATAAAGTGAAGAAAGTTACTACCTATTGTCAACAATGCGATGGAAATCCAAGATATTGCCTCGAGTGCTTTAACTTATACCACAATAAATAATTTGTACTAATCATACATTGTATAAATACAAAAATATTCAATATACTATTCTGTTACGAATTGAAAATTCGCAGTAGCTATTTCGGTTTTTTATTGGCATTCTCGGATCGGATTACATTTTGTTTACTCGTTTTTTTTTTCGTTTCGTCATTTCGTGCATGGGTGGTTGGGTTGGGCACGGTGGCAATGAAGGACAACTTTGGTGGAGGGTTCGTCCCGAGCTTTTGACTCCCCCAGTCGCAAGACTGTCGCGATGATTCTGAGCTTGGAGGGGCTCAGATGAGTGTTTCAGCCTCGCTGTTTGTAGATCGGTCTTCTGGATCGTTTCAGCTTGGTTCTTGCTATAAGGAACTGGATGGATCGCGCCATCCCAGAGCTTCACTCTGAAATTCGATTTTCGTTCTGTTTGTTAATTTTTGTTCGCGAATTTCATTTGCTTACCTAGGTGGGAACAAACGCCGTGGAGCGTCCCCTAGAGTCTTCGTCATTTCTGGAATCTTGATAGCCTTGTTTGTTTTTTTTTCTTTTGTTAATAACCATCGCATCCACTCATTAGTTACATCGATTAGGGATTTTCGTCGGAATTCGACGTTTCGTAAGTTTGCCACTAGAGGGCCAAACTTCCGTGAACTCTCGCTTCGTTACCTTGCCACGTCATCGCAGGTTGAAGGGAATCCATTTTGCTTTGGTACTCCGTGTTGAATGGTGTTGGGGGTTAGTGCTTTCCTCTTTTGCAGTTCGTTTTAGCAACCCTTTTATTTGGTGTTACGTTTGGAATCGCATTCGTCGGATCTGTTGGGTCCCCTAAAAGGTGCTATCGCTTGGAGCGCATTTGTGAGCTGTAAAAGAAATAGTGCGTTCGAGCACTACAACTTCGTCGGATTTTTTGTTGATTAAGAGCACTAGACCATCCCGCTAAAATCGGAGAAGCTGCAGTCGATCCGCAGCTTTTTTGTTTTGTCGCTGATCTTGTTATTCCCGTGATCGAGAATTGGAGCCAGTTTTGAGTGGGAGAACGAATTCTATGAATTCCAACTGTCGTGGGCAGTTGTGAGCCCTCCCAGAACAGCTGGAGAGTTACCATCGGTTGGACAGGCCGTCACCAAAAACCTCGACTCGACATCGACTGGAAATTCGCTGCGACGCCGCTGTGTTTCGACATCTCGTCGTGGATATCGAAGGAGGCAGGTGCCCATGGTACTTCCATTCCATCTCATTAAGTTTAAGTATTAGTCGCCTTACCTTTTTCTTTATTGTATCGCAAAACGTTTCGAAGTTCGGTGTAACTAGCACTCGCACATAACCTAGTAATAACAATCGGTAAGACTGTGACGCTCCGCTCTACGTAATACCTTCGTACGTTCGTTAGGACTACCGAGCGTGTGGCCTACTTCGTTTATCTCATAGCCCTCGAAATAATTAATCAAATCGTTATTCGTTACGACTCCAACTAATTTGTTCGCTTCGTAAACCTCGTTCGTATCGCTCGTATTTATCGTAAACAGTTAGTCGCATTAAATCATTATCATTAATATCTTACTCATTTTCTTTTGCTTAATTATTTAGTTATTTCTCACTCTTACTTGTTTTTCTTTTTAATTAGTGACCTTAGGTTTTATTGTAATCAAATATTTTAAGTAACAGCTTGCAATTACAATAGTTAAATATTTTTCCGGTTTTTTGTTGTTGTAATTGTGTCTTAATAAAAACTGGTGGCGCCCTGGCGACGTCGCTACACAAAACAGTGTGCTCTCTCTTCTTTGCGAACCTCTAGCGACCTGACTCTTTGCACCCGCAGGAACTCACCCCTTCTCCACTAGCAGGCCGGCAACGAGCTGTGAGTTTGGCTCGTAACAATTCAATAAATTTCTTTAAACATAAAAAAATTATGACATTATTATTTTCTAAATAATTTTGCTATAAAAAACCTGGAACCAGGATGCAGTTTCGCAGGGCCACAGCGGTCACACCACTACGTTAAATAGCTCAAAAGTGCGTCCGCTTGGCCAGGAATGATCAACAAAGTTTAGAAACCAGAGCGGACACCGGTGTCCGCCATGGCCATAGTGAAAAACCATATAGCGGACACCGGTGTCCGCCATGGCGCTAAACCTGTTAATAAAATAATACACAATATGTGTATATACCTCTATGAATACTTGGAAATTGTAATAATAAAAATTTCAATTGTACTCTTTTTCATCTGATGCAGGTTGGTAACCCTAGTTAAGTGGAACCCGAGTTGTTGGTCACTGTGGAATTAGGTTGTACGCTATCACTGGAATTGGGGAATTGAAATGTGGAATTAAGTGGAATTGATGGAATTATGGTGGAATTATTTGGCATTGGAATTGAACAAAAATTTATTAAGTGAAAGTTATTACGCATGCACAATGAACCACGCGAACCTTGCGACGTCATTGCGCATGTGAAGTTGCAGTACTATTTTTCATCAACTTCACAAAATTTCACAAAAATCTACAAAATGGCGGTCAAACGGGTCGTGACAGGTCGGAACACCGACACTTGACTTCTTTGATCTGGCTGCTAACTAAAGAAGGCGAACGAGTTAACACGGACCGAGTATATAGATTTAAAAATAATTATGTAATATATTTTTCGAGATATTTTGTTTGTTTTCTATTTTTTTAAATTTTATTACAGAAGTATATTTATTTTTGTACTTGTTCAATATGCAATTTATAAATCACAATTTCGTTTCTATAGTCTATACTAACATATTTCAATACAAATTCAATTTCTTATTTTAAAAATGCCACGATAACATCACAGATAACATTGTCGACGTAACGATGTTACACACGAGTCCTCATGAGGTTGAACGGATGAGACGGAAACAGGGGAATTGAAAGGATTTTTTTTTTGGAATTTTTGTGATTAGGGTGGAATTTCTGGAGTTTTTGGCATTAGAATGGAATTATTGGCATTGCAATGGAATTGGTGGAATTTTTTCAAAATGGAATTACTAATGCCAGAATTGGAATTAGGTTGTACGCCATTTTGGCCTATTGACCAACCCCTCGGTGGAACCTACACCGTACACCACGTGTCGTCACAAACATGTCACAACCTGCAGCACAGCGGCCACAGTCCAGTAAACAAGAAAGACGTTTCAATGTATTGAAAAAAGTAGGAAACAGAACATCAGCCCCTCGCAGACGACGACGACGACGACAACAACCCCTTCGCCGCCGACTTCACCGCGGAAGAGGTGTGGGGACGTCTACGGAGGTGTAGTAACATCGCGCCCGGTCCCGACGGGATTCGCGGTACATTTCGCGGGCGTGGACCACCTTCTCGACGATCCTCATTCACAAAAAGGGGGACCGCGACGACATCAGCAATTGGCAAATACCATCGCCAAGGCTTACGCGTCCGTGCATGCTGAACGCCTGGGGAACTGGGCCGTTCGCAACGGACGCGTCAGCGAGAGCCAGAAGGGCTTCATGCCGGTGGACGGGTGCGCGGAGCACAACTTCGTGCTCCAGTCAATCATCACTGACGCCCATCGCAACGGCAAACGGTGCTGCGTCGCGTGGTTGGACCTGACAAACGTCTTCGGCTCCGTAACGCACAACACTATTTTTGAGGCGCTGAAGTGGGCAGGCCTGCACGAGGACGCCATCCAGGTCGTGCGACACCTCTACGTAGACACGACCACCAACGTCCGCACGAGTACGGGACCGACGTCGGCCATCCCCATCAAAGCCGGCGTCAAACAAGGATATCCGCTCTCGCCCATAATCTTCAATCTGGCGATTGAGCCGATTCTTCGCGCCATCGGGGCACTCAACGTCGGCTACAGGATGCAGGAGTCCAAGATTGACACTCTTGCATACGCCGACGACGTCGCCCTCATTACGCCGAAGCCGGAAGACTTGCAACGGCTTCTCGATGTGACAACAACGGTGGCCCGCTGGGCAGAGTTGACCTTCAACGCCCGAAAATGTGCCACCCTGCATATTATGACGGGAAACATCGAGAAGCCGTTCCAACACGTTTTACGAACATCTGGGTGTCCCGACCGGCTACCATAAAGCACCCTGCGGGGAGAAAGTGCTGGAAAAAATGATCGCCGACCTAATAAAAATCGACGCCTCGCTGCTGGCCCTCTGGCAAAAAATCGACGCCGTCAGCACGTTCATTCTGCCCTGCAATTCCTTCCACCTCAAGAATGCAACGGTCGACAAAAAACGTCTGACGGCGTTCGACTATAAGTTGAAGGCGGCCGCAAAAAGATGGCTCAATCTGCCCCAACAAGCGGGGGCGGAAATTCTATATATGAGCCATCAAACGGGCGGGATGAACTTGATGCCGATCAACACCGTGGCCGACGCTAGCCAGATCGTTCACGGCCTTCGCCTCCTGATATCGCCGTCGGTGGGACCGCTCTCCGAGCGACTCCTGCAGTCGGTGGTACGATGGAGGCTGCGTCGCGCCGCAATGCCGTCAGAAGTAGCCGAGTACCTTAACGGGAGCATGCATGGCGACTTCGCCAACGAGTCCAGCGATA
This sequence comes from Zophobas morio, assembly GCF_036711695.1. Taxonomy (NCBI): domain Eukaryota; kingdom Metazoa; phylum Arthropoda; class Insecta; order Coleoptera; family Tenebrionidae; genus Zophobas; species Zophobas morio. The sequence continues at coordinate 15,295,030 of NW_026972111.1, forward strand.
TCTGTAGCACCTGGACTCGCCTGTGGGCGGCCACGACGTGGATTAAGACGACATGAACATCGCATGGGCCACCGACGACAATGGCGTGCTCCAGTTAACCCTTAATGACAGCCCCCTAAAGCCAAGAGACACCGAGAAGGCCCTCCGCTGCGCGATCCGGAATTATTACAAACGGAGACGACTGGCGAAACCTGACCAGGGCAAAGTTTACCACGGAACATCCGTCGCAACGGCGCCAAACCACTTCATGCGCGCCGGAGACTTCACCCGTTTTGCTGACTGGAGGTTCGTCCATCGTGCGAGGCTGGAATGTGTGCCCCTGAACGGGACGAAGAGGTTCGGGAACGGCGACAAGAGGTGCAGACGATGTGGCCACGCGAACGAAACCCTGTCACACGTCCTAAACCATTGTGGCCACCACAATGTCACACTCACGCGCCGCCACAATGCAATCCTGGATCGCTTGGCCAACGCCATCAGGCCGTCGCCCGGGGCCGTAAAGAGGGTGAATCAAACGGTCCCAGGATTCACGGACGGTCTCAGGTCTGACCTTGTCGTCATAAATGAGGGGGCGAAGAGGGTGACGATCGTCGATGTCACCATGACATTTGAAAACCAGTACGAGACATTCGAGGAGGCAAGGAGGGAGAAGAGGACGAAATACGATCACATGAAGAGGCAATTCGAGGAGGAGGGGTTTGAAGTATTCCTGGAAGGCTTCGCTGTCGGACCCCTCGGGGGATGGGACCCGGCCAACGAGCACACCATGAACCGCTTAGGCATTAGTTGTAAATACTCTGGCTTAATGCGGAAATTGATGTGTTCGGACGCCATCAAGTGGAGCCGGGACATCTACGTCGAACACGTGACGGGGGTTCGGCAGTACAAGGTGCCAGGACCAGATGCGGAGGAAACCTAATTAATTTCTTTTTTATTTTATTTATTTACATATTTTCTTCTGTACATATACTTTTACATCTTATTTTTTACACACTTATACATCTACACCATTTCTTTTTACTTTGCAAATAACTAATCGCGGTGATTTACGAATGCTACTAACAAAAATTGAGCCTAATATTGATAAATTGGTAGTCCTTCACATTAGCATAAGGATGTATGTATTTTTAAATTCTTCTTTGTAATTTGTAATAAATATTTTGTCACGTTTTCATTATGATATTTTTAGACATTAGCATTTTTCCTTGCTGTTGTTAAAAGCGTGAAGGAGTTGGGGAGCGTCAAGAAATTTTATTTCTGAAAAAGGGGCGATGAGCCATATAAGTTTGCGAATCACTGCTGTAAATGATGCAAATACTGAAACAACAAAATGCTTTTTCATTGATGGTCCAGGGGGCACTGGAAAGACCTTCATCTACAAAACTGTACTACATGCTCACTGGAAAACGATGCAGTGTGAAATGCATGGCTTTTATAGGTATTCCTTTCATATTACTGCCTAATGCGGACTTCTCATAGAACTTTTGGATTGAAAGTACCACTAACATCATGCTCAGTCTCGAGTATTAAACCAGGATCATCGAAAGCCATAAAATTAGCAGAAATAGATATTTTTCTTATGGATGAAGCCCCGATGCTTCCAAAATATGGATCGGAAAATATTGATCAGCTGTTGAGATCCATTGGAAATTCGGACCCTATTTTTAGCAATTTTTTAGGAACCTTCATTTAATCTGTTTCATGTGGTTCCTTTATTAGTTGTTACTGATGCGTGTTCTTTGGTTTGACAGTGGAAGTTGACAAACGTAATTTGTTAAAGAAAAAAAAATGACTCCGAAGAATCTGCTCAAGCTGTTGCTCTTCACAATAATGGACGCAGCATCCGTTATATCGCTAAAAGCCTAAGTAATAAGTATACCTCGTAGTACAGTGTCGGACGCTATACAAACGTTCCGAGCAAGTTGTTCCTACTCCAGATTACCTTGTCAAGGAAGACCACGATCAACAAACCCTGCTGAAAATCGGTTTCTCCAAATGCAAGTTCTCCTAGAACGGACACTCACTGCTACAGCTCTGAATAGAAGAATTGCCGATGTTTATTGTAGGGTTATTTCCTCGGATAGTGTATTAAGAAGGTTAAGGAAACACAATTTGACATCCCATCCACCTACTATTGCCCCTCTTTTGACTGCAGCATACCGCAAAGAGCGCTTGGCATTTACGGGAATTCAACTTAACTGGGCAATTAATGAATGGCGACACGTTCTTTTTACGGATGAGTCCCGTTTCACCAGATATTCCTTTGATAATAGTCCACGCGTGTTTAGACGCCCTGGTGAGAGATATATCCAATACTGCTTTTCTCCCAGCGTACAACTTGGCGGTGGAGGCATTTTTTTGGAAGCTCGTACAGCCCTTATAATGTTTCTGGGAGATAGTATGAACGCTGACAGATTCATAAGAGTGGAAATATGTTGGGAGCTGTGATGATAAAAGTGAGCAACGTGGTGCTGATAACTGTGAGGTTGCAGCGCTTATACCATCGATGGTAGGTGGATATACGGAAGCCGCGATGGAAGAGGTACGCAAACTTAAAAAACATTGAAGATGAACGTGGCAGACGTAGTGTTGCTCGAGACAAGTGCTGCAGAAAAGACACAAATCCAAGAAAGAAAAAAGAACATCCAAAAAGGACTTTGGCTTGAAGTGGTGTAAAAGTAGACCGAATGATACAGGGAAAGGGAACGTCAAACACTGGTAATGTTGCCACAAAATTTTTTCAAAATTTTGAAAAAGTGTCTGAAATTACTGGTTTTAACAAAAGTATTTTGGAAAGATTTTGTGTCATTTTGACTGTCATAGCAAGTGAAAAAGTTATCGAAGAAGACAAATTTAAAAAATTTGCAGCAGACAGCAAAATTGTATGTCGACTCATATAAATGGTACCCTATGACCCCCACAGTACATAAAAGGTGCTTGTGCATGGACCCATTATAATTAAATATTCATTACTTCCTGTGGGCATGCTATCCGAAGAAGCCCAAGAGTCCCGTAACAAAGATTATGTGTACCTTAGGGTGTAAACATGTTGGAGCTGTGATGAACGCAGTGAGCAAAACGTTGGCGATCAGATCAGCGTTTTAACATCGATTCTATAAGCGATGTAAATGCGAGAAATGAAATTTTACATTTTCGCTGCTGTGCTCCATGTAAAAATCTTTGATTAAACTGTACCCTAGTTGATGAAAATATCAAGTCTGCACAGCTCAAGCACCACGCGCACTTGCTTGTAAAGTGTGAATGTTTTATTTTAACCTCAAATAAAATAGACTACATTTCTTACGTAATATTCACTATGAATAACGAAAAAATAATATCTGCAGTGTGGAAACGGAAACCATTGTGGAACCAAGCCCATCCAGATCACCATAACAGGTACATTCTGGATAAATTATGGGATGCTGTAGCCAGGGAAGTGCAAACCTCTAGTAAGTTGGTAGTAATGTTTTCTATTGCAAATAATCAAATACAAAAGGCTACATAACACTTACATTCATAATAATAAGGCAATTTGCTGTTATTATTCGGTCTAAGCTATACGATTATGACAAATAAACTGTTTAAAGGTGTCTCTGATGTTTTTGGCACTTTCTGTAGGACGTCCAATATGAGAGCAGCGGATATTAGAGCCTCTTGGGGTTGCAAGAGTAGTAATTTCGCTAAGATGTCGTTCGAAACCTTCTCTGTCTAATATTGTATTGCGTAGTACACAAATGGCTTTGGTAATATTATCGGCAGTATTTTCATTAGTTTCAATAGCTTTAGACAGTAACCTCCATTTGGAGTAAAGTAATTTTTAGCATACGGTTTTAGCAGATTCTCTAGCAAAGGATAAGCTTCATCACCAATTAAAACATATGGCATGTGAATTTGTGTTCCTGGTAAGCTGTCTTCTTCGGGAATGTTCAAACTCGAACTTTGTAGTAAGTGATACAAATTGCTTTCTCGAAATATACCACCGTCGCTCTGCTTGCCATAAGCACCCACACACAAATTCAATTGAAAAGCAAAAATTACAGTGCCTGGAAAAGGCAGCCAAATCCAAAGAAAAAGTACGAGAAGATGAAGATTTACAATTTTTTGAAAGTTTACTTCCCCATGTGAGAAAAATAGCTCCCGAAAACAAACTTTTGTTTAGAAATAGGGTTCAGCAACTCGTTCAAGATTATGCATACGGGGTAAACCAGAGGACAAGATATACGATGCCCTTGGCTGAATCAACCTTTCAGACATTTAATTATGACGACAATAATCACCCATCCTATTAGAATGGAAATTATGTTTAATTGTTTTTTAATTTGAATATTGTATCTATATTTTTTTTATTAATGAGTTGCTAGTTTATTTGAATATACTAACCTTAATGTCACGACAAGTCGTTCTTCTGCTTGAATAGGTCTACTGTGTATATTGGTCCAGTTCTTTCTTAAATGTGGTGACACAATTTGCAGAATGTAGTCGAAGGTCTCAGGCAGCATCCTTAAATATTGGAAAAATCTGTCAGGATATTCCCTTAATTCTTTGTACGTCGTATGAAACTGTCCCTGTTTGAGTCGTCTACAGTTAATTGGATGAACTCCATATTTTCGAAAGTGTTTCTTGTTTTTCCGTAATAAATAATATTTCACTGCAGCACTACTTTCGAACAACGTCATGTCCTCCACGTCCTTTTTATTACTCACTTGACGAAATCAAACTAACAACACGGGATTCTACGCCGAGAGAATCCAAGACGCAAGTATATTGCGCTTTGCGCACAGCTCCAATGTACACATACATCTTCGATGGTCTAATCGCTATAGAATCGCCGCTATCAGCGCTGAATTGCTCACTGCTATCATCGCAGCTCCAACATGTTTCTACCTTTACGCAATTTTACATAGATGAGAGCGGAGAAAACATAAAATTTTATTCCGTGGCTTGCAGCGCTTGTGACAGCACTTATATAAGCGATGGTTCCTTCTTCAACATACATGCTACCATTTAAATGCATTGCTTCGTTTTTACCAGCGCTGTTACCTCTCCGCTATCATCTATTATCACAGCTCCAACATATTTCTACCCTAAGGGAATATCTTGCAAAATATGTAATGCCTTTTGCCTCATTTGTTGTGGAAAATTTCGTCGTAATGCAAAATAAGGCTCATTCGCATATTGCTGGAATCACACGTTGTACCTTCGGGATGTTGGTATTCAGGTTTTGAGGTGGCCACCCAGAAGTCCAGACCTAAATCCAGTAGAGCATGGGTGGGACAACCTAGGAGAAAGAAATAGGCGCAACTACGGCGAATTTAACCTCGTGGTTCAGCTGACGCAAGCGCCATTGCATGAGTGGAACGAGATAGCGCAAGAAGAGTTTGCTGCAATGGTGTAAAACATGTCACAAAGATGTGAGCTGTAATACAAGCTCAAGGAGGAATTACGCGGTATTAAACCATGATTCTGCCCAGTAATTTTGCAGCTTTGCAGTCTCAAATTATTAAAAAAATATTTTAATTTAAAAAAAATATTTTATATATTGTTAGGAAAGTCAAATTTTTATTTTTACATTACGGGATTTGTATAATGGTATATAATTTAATATTTCATTACATTTTTTATTGAATTAAATATCTGCTGCTATATTAAAAAAAAACCTAGTGTCTGATTAATTTTGCGGTCGAGTGTATGTATAAGTCCCAAACGTGTCAAGACTGCAAGAACACCATGATCGAGAACGGCGCACAGTGGGACAGAATCGTATCCTACGCGGCCAAAAATCCAAATTTTCATTTTTTAGTAGGCTTTGGTGATTTAGCATAATACATTTGTCAATGTCTAAATAAGCTCAAACCGCTGTTTGTTGATAAGATTGAAGACTAGTTTTGCTATGAAATAAGTTGAAAGTTGGAAGTTTGCAAGAACCTAGAAAGTGTGTATTCTAGATCATTTGCTTTTTAAAAATTTCTTTATCCTGTTGTAAATATCGTCGATTCTCCGAGATGAGCGTTAAACAGGAAGGTTAGTATGATTGTTTCGCAATTCTTGTAACATCATATTGATACCACATAAAGTTTTAACGATTGTCAAAGTAATGTAACTTTTTATTTCATATTTCAATTTTTAGAGAACAGGGTTAAGGAATTACTTCAAGTTACCTAACCAAAATCGCATAACTTTGTAAAGGCATTACTTCTTAATACTTCTCCACTAATGTTATATTCCCATTTGTTCAGCCGTGAGTGCAGCACTTTCTTTCTCTCTTAAAGGTTCACGTAGTACTACATACCAAGAAATGTTTAATCTTCTTCTGGTGCACGTTGGTTGTGGAAAACCTTTGAAGGCATCGTCAGCCCCAAATAGAAGATTTTTACAAGAATTTTTGAGAGAAAGGTTCGGTTTACAAATTTTTCGCAAACATGAGGACGAAATAAACAAAGAAAAATATTTAGTTTTGTTAATGTAAGTACATTAACAAAACTAAATATTTTTGTTAAGTAACAGAAAATGGAAAACGGCACATGGCTGCAAAACAAAATTTCTAGCTAAGAATTCTGGTTAGTTGAAAAATGTTTACAAGGTTCCACAAATTAAAAAAAAGTATCGGCAGACCAAAAAAACTGTTTTCAGATTCGAGCAATCGAACACAATGGAGATTGGCCCACGAACTCAGTGAACGATTTTCAGAAAATGAACTTATTCGCGCCACACAACATACTTTATGGAATAAAGGCAAGCATGCAGCTACAGACACTGTTAAAATCATACAAACTTCTCCAAATCGGCCCACAATAATTGGCGATGGGCGGATCCTGCTGATTTTCTTTGGTATCAGCAAAAAGATACTATTTTACAAGTAAATGAGCCGGTACCTATCGGTTCAAGAGGTTCAACCTTTTTTGAAATATATATGAGTACCTATAACTTTTGAAATGATAGTGCTGACCTTACTGAAGCTTTTTTGAAGCTCTTGAATTATGAAAATAAGTGCGCTCAATTAATTAGTTTCACGCAGCCCTATGATGAGCAAAATCCTATTTTTGTTTGTGCGAATCACAAAAGTGAAGTTTGCAAAAAAATTATTCAAATGACCGTTAACCCTCAGAGCACCAAGCGGGTGTTTTTTGTAAATACTCGTAATTTTTTCAACTTTTTTTTTGAGATTGTCCTTTTTAATTTCTCATTGTTGCTTTATAATTTTATATTCAATACAATATCGGCTGGGGTCATTTTGGGACCCCGCTTGGTGCTTTACGTTAGACAAAATTTTATATGCCCTATCGGCTTTAAATTGATATTTATATTATTTATCAATGTCTTCTTTAGAATTTGACATTTTGTCTCTTACATTTAGTTTGCATTTTGGATGATGGAACGAAAATCGTAGTGACAAGCGTAAACCTTTTACAACTAAGACAAAAAATGACAAAAACCAATATGTAAAATCAATTAGTTCATGCTAATGGAATGGGCTTCACAAATATGAGAAAAATGCTATAGAAGCTTGTGGAGTAACGTTAGAAAACAATCCTGCCCAGAGCGAGATCCTCTTTTTGCCCAAATAGTATCAATAAGAAACTCAACACTCGTTGCGACGATTGCAAAAAATTTTTTGTAAGCACCGCAAAGAGAAGAAAAGAGTCGTAAAATGTATAAATTACAAAAAAAATAAATTATAATAAGACTTTAAAACATACATATTAATTTTTAGTGAAATGTTCAGTTTTTCTTGTAAATTATCTTTTTTTTTAAGAAATTAAGAAAAACAATCCCCTAAGCAGAAAAGCTAACGGAAGACTAGTGCTGCAAGTTTCAACGTAGAAGAGCATAAAAAAAATGGTTGCCTTATGGGACGAAAACACGCCTGAAGGCTTGCAACGCAAATTTTATCACATTGCCTCATACGAACTTGCGTGGCGAGAGGGCGAGGCTGTAACTGCCTTACCATTTTTTTTGAAGTAGAAATAGATAATTTTGGACAACCAACGTTTTATTTACAACCCAGAATTTAGTAAGATATCGCAAAGAGGAGCTAGGTCGCTAACACAGAAAAAAATTTTAGTGACAAACAAAATAAATCCGGATCGATGCCCAGTCCGGTGAGTTTACTTTTTGCAACAAATTTTAATTAAATTTATGCGTTCTATAAATAGTTTAGAAATAGCCAGAGAGTTGCCGTTGTCACTTTGGACAACTCAAATATATATCTGAGCGGCTTCCCTTATACCGTAGACGACGACGTGCTGTTGCTCATAATCAATCCCTGGGCTAGGAAGAGCCTGTTGCCTAACAACCGGGACTCTTTCATGTACGGGGTGGAACAATTTTTTTCACGGCCCAGAAGGATTATCAGACGGAGAAGCGCTGCATTTATCATTATGGGAAGATAAGTGCAGCTCAGTACAGTTGCTGCAACCGCAGCTCCGGCTTACGTGCAAGCTGCACGTACAGAGCGGGGTGAAACCCGGGATCCACGGCCCCTTCTCGGACTACGCAACAACGAAGAAATCGACGCACGCAAACTCCAGCATCTACGTCCTCGACTGTGAGATGTATCAACGCGGTTGCTGGTTTAGAAATAGCCAGAGAGTTGCCGTTGTCGCTTTGGACAACTCAAAGATATTTCTGAGCGACTTCACTTATACCGTAGACGACGACGCACAGTGGTCGATTTGTTAAATGTAGGTGGACAAAAATAGAAAATTTTTATTTTTCAAATTCAACCATTTAATGCCGATGGGACGACAAATGTTTATGAATAATAAATCCAAAGCAATAAAACTGTTTCCTTTCCCGGTTTCATTGTTATGAAGCAGGTAAAACCACCCCGACACAGCTCTAGTTCACGCGTCAGTCAGTACGAACGTACGAAAGTATCACGTCATTTGAAGAATGTTTGTGAAAACAGTGTTTTGAAGGTTATACATTATTATGGATACTCCTATCGAAGGTATGTAATTAATTTTACTACAAGACCGTACGCCTAAATTAGTTAAAAACACCATATTATTCAAATGCAGGAAATCGTAAAAAAGCCCAACTTTAAGTAATGTTTTAATAATGTTGGCATCAGTTGGCACTGACGGAATAAATGTCGGCATATTCCGCGTTTGATTCTTTATAAGACAAAAAAAAAACATACTGCCCCAATTTGCCCCTTTATTAACCCTCGAGCGGGCGCGCACGTGTATTTTGTACACGGTGACCAGATTATTGGTTCTAAAATTAGCATAATACAACATCCGGTCGGGTAGATTCAGGTATTCCTCTAGTCGAGTTTTGTCTTTCGAGTGGTCAAGTAAAACTTTTGTTTGTGAGTGTGAGAACTAAACAGTTAGCAAAAACAAGAATCTCTCCCGTGTTGTGTATAGAGTACACGCCGCGCTTTCTGATGTAAGTATTTAATATTTTGTCATTTTTAGCCCAACATTTGTTTATATTCATTCAATTAGTAACCTGTTGCATGAAATTAATTAGTTATAAAATCATATTTTTATTGTTTTCAGATTTTCAAGGGACGTTTTATTAATTTTTGTATAAGACACCGATTGAAAAAGAACTAAAAATATGTAAGTTTTTGAATGCCAATAAATTTTGTGATCTTATATAAATTTTGTAGGGCTAGAAGACGTTACCTAACAGATGATGACCTGTATAGAATTCTGCATGATGAAGACTCAGAAACGGAGCGAACTGAATTAGAAAATCAAGATATTTCAGAAACGGATGAAGAAGTAGTTGCGTTCAGTGGTCACGACTCTGAATCTGAAATTGAACTTCTCGCGGACTGTAGCAATACAGAAGATTTTCCTAATGATCCTGGAACTAGTTTGATGTCATCTAATGACAACTTTATAGGAAAAGATAAATCGAAAGTGATTGATTTTTGTCTTACATTCTTGTTAAATTTTGTAAATAAATTTTTATATCTAAAGCGTCATATGTTGTTTAATTATTGAAATAATAAAATGATAAAGGAAATGTCAACATTTCTACTTAATAAAAAACATTAATTTAACATTTAAACGACACATCTATTCATTGTGTACAAAATACACGACGCGCCCGCTCTTGGAATGTCAGAACGCGCGCCCGCTCGAGGGTTATGAATTTTTTTAGAGAATGCCACCGCCGCCGGCGCCGTATCTAGACGTGTGTTATTCGACATATGGCGCCGCGCTACAACTCCCGCGCAAAAGAAAACGGAGGTATACAACTTTATTGTAAAGCATCTGAATCTTACGGACATCAGTGAGTCTATTAAAACTACTATTTCGGAAAGAGTAAGGTATTTTTGCCGTCACGCAGAAAATAAATGGAAAAGTAGTAATAGAATGGAGAGTAGGTTTCTTCTTGCAAATGCAAAATGGCTGGATGTTGCACTCATATTTAAAGCCGAAATAACAGAAGCAAATAAAACTAACCTGCCAGGAACTAGTTCTGGTAGTCGTGGTCGTCCTAAGAAGCTATTTCCTGAATCTAGTTCAAAAACAAAAAAGCGAAAAGTCGAGCTTCTGTTAAATATTACACCTGAACGCCTTAATTTTGCTACAGAGATGACTTTACGCAAAGGTGGTCGGAGAGATGCGGCACGAATTGTAAAAGAAATCACGGAATCCTCTCCACAAAGGGCCACAAAACTTAAGAAAGCGTTTCACAGACCTGCAAAAGACTTACCAAAAAAATTAAGCTCTGAAGAAGCTTTGGCATTGTTTGTTGATACTAAATTAACGAAACATCAATATACCGTGATTAGAAAAGTTTCAATTAAACAAAACGCAAATGTATACCCAGGTTATGACCAACTTTTGGACGCAAAGAAAGCTTGCTACCCAAAAAGCATAAAGATTTCCGAGATTTCCGCCGAAGTAAACCTGCAAGCGTTGTTGAATCACACGGTTCAACGTTTGATAATGTCGATAGAAGAACGTCTGCTTAATGAATTAACCACTGATGAAAAAAAAAACATCAAAATGATATATAAGTGGGGATGTGATGGTGCTTCTGGGCAGGGACATTATAAGCAAAAATTTACAAATCAACCACAGGCAGATGATTCATTCTTATTTGTGATTTCCATGGTACCATTACAAATGACTTGCAATGGAAAGGTCTTATGGCAAAATCCAAAACCATCATCGACAAGCTATTGCCGTCCCATAAAATTAATTTTTAAAAAGGAAACAGCTGAGATGACAAAAAAAGAAGTTGCTGAAATATAACAGCAAATTAGTGGACTAAGTTGTACAGAATTACTACATCAAAACCATAGAGTGATGGTATCACACCAACTTGTGATGACAATGGTTAATGGCAAAGTTTGCAATGCTGTGATGGGACAATCATCGCAGAAATGTTATATATGTGGAGCTACTCCAACACAAATGAATAACCTGAAAAGTCACCAAACTAGAACAGTCAATCCATTGGCTTTGACGTTTGGTATTTCCAATTTGCATGCCTGGATTAGATGTTTTGAATGTCTGTTGCACATTGCGTATCGTGTTAACACAAAAACCTGGCAGATAAAAAAGCATGACAAGGAGGCAGTAGAATTACGGAAGAAACTAATACAAGATAAATTTAAGGAAGAAACTGGATTACTAGTGGATGTACCAAAGCCTGGTAGTGGAACCACCAATGACGGTAATACCGCTCGACGATTTTTTAAAAATCCTGAAATATCGTCTAGAATAACAGGTATTAACCAAGAACTTATTAAACGTTTTGGTGTAATTTTAGAGGCTATTTCGACAATACATAAAGTAAATCTAGATGCGTTTAATAAATACACATTTGCCACTGCCGAAATGTATGTAAAAGAATACGGTTGGTACTACATGCCAGCAAGTGTACATAAACTGTTAATACATGGAGGTGACATAATTTCGTCAGCAATCTTGCCTATTGGGCAATTATCGGAAGAAGCCCAAGAAGCGAGAAATAAAGATTGTAAAGGATTTAGAGAACGTCACAGCAGAAAATTTTCGCGACAAGAAACAATGGAAGATTTAATGCATATGCTCTTAATTACATCAGATCCTCTAATAACCAGCCTAAGGACCCATCAACAGAAAAAAAGCAGCACTTTATCACCAGACGTATTATCGTTGCTTCAGACAATACCTGAAGCCTCGACCGAAATCGAACTTGATACTATGGATACAGACACAGAAGAAGATTCGCCTTATGAACTCTCTACTTCAGACTCTGATGAATAAGTTATTTGTTTTAATGTGATATCCAGTTTAGTGTTTTTAACAGTATTTAACAGTAATTAATAAATAAGCAATAAGTTGTTAGTTAATAGTCGTTGATGCATTTAAATTTGTTTTTCACTACTAGCCTCAGAAGACTTCATTATATATCGTGTTTGATGCTTGAGAAATTACTGTTCTCCACCTTACCCAATAATGGATTTTTCTCTCCTACTAGTAGATAATGAAAATAATTGACAGTATTGCCATGGTTACCTTAGAATGTCGTAGTTGAGGTGTTTACTTGACATTAAGCTGCCACATTTTATACATTGTTTATTAATGACAGATGATGTAGAACTGGGAAGCTGAAATTTCTTGCGAAATCTTAAATTTGCCGCCTGGACCACACTCCAGCAAGAATGCCACCAGAGCAATCATGAAAAATCTATTGCAGTTATTCTTACGAGCACGCGACATTTTTAACCTCTAATTTGTGTAATCTGTTAAGAAGTAGTATTTTTATAATAAATAATGAAAATGTTAATGTAGAAATAATATTGTGTTATTCGAAAGACAAATGTTTATTAAAAAATTGAGAATAATAAGTATTAACAACAAAGTAACTAAAGATTAACACCTCAACTATAATTATTTGAAATAATAGTTAATTGTGCAGTTGTGGCACGTCATATTGATTCCCGATGTATTGCGATTGGAGGTAAAGTTCTCCACCGGTATAGTTATTTCACTGTTTGTAGCAGCATGTGTGGAAGTAGATGGCATTTCACTACACACTTCTTCACTCCTCTCACATAAAATATTGGAAGAGCTAGGAGCAGGTAGGTTAATGTGATGAGGTGTTCCCTGAATTATATTTGCAATTCTTCTTTTGTCAGTGAGAGACTCCTCAACATACCCTTCAGCAACCATTGAGCTTTTCCAGCCCCCATGGCGTTTGAGTGATAATATGTCCCCACCCATATCAGCCAAAATAGTCGCTGATGTTCGCCTCAATGTATGGCCAGTAAATTCGTCGACATTTGGCAGTTGTAGGTATTGAGCTATTTTATAAGGTGTCTTGCTTATCGTATTATGTCCCATGTTTTGTCTAGTCGGTTTTCCACCTCTAAACCCAATGAAAAGCCTTGCCATATCAGGAGACGGCCTTTTTGTCAAGTATTTTTTAACCACATCAATCCAGGTGGGCTCCATAATGACAAATTTTCGAGAAGATTTTGTTTTTGTTTGAGGGATATTTATGACTATCATATCCTCTCGTGTATCTACATCTGTCATTTTCATGTTGCAGAGCTCATCTGTCCGACAAGCTCCTGCAATTCCTATAATGAGAATAACCTGGAAGCAAATGTAATTTGGCGTTTTTTAAAATCTCATTGTCAATTAACAGAATTACCTTAGACGAAAGAAAAATTTCATCAGGTGCTTCTAAAATAAATTTTGTGATTTGATGCTTCTCAAAAACAGCCGCCTTTTTGGGTGTGTAGGAATCATTTTTGCGTTTGAGAAAAGCAATTACTTTATAATATTTTGAAATATCCACATTTTCTTTTAATTTAAGAGTTTGTTTTAACATAGAAAATGTGGCCCATAGACTGGAAGCTTTTTTGTTTTTAGCTTTTTCTTCCATATAAACAAGAAGGACATTTTCTGACACTTTGGCCACTTTTTTAATTTTGCACCAATCTTTGAATTGTGCGTAAACTTTTAAGTAGAACTCTTTTGATTTTTGTGGCAGTAATTGATCACACTGCACGTTACTTGCTTCTTTTCGGATTTCTGGCGGGGTGCACACACTAGTATCTTCGTCGCTAGTCGACATTTTGCTCTTTATTAAGATTTTTGGTTTAATGTCATTTTTATTCATTTGTTTTCACAGGCTATTTGATTTTCATGGATATCTTAAATTCGTTCCGACTTTTATACATTGTCATTAAAGAAAAGTTAAACAAATGTGCTAGTAGTGAAAAAAATAATATATAAACCACGGGAGAGAACCATTTTATAGCCTCGCTTTCATTATTACCCTCGACGCTACGCGTCTCGGGTATAATTCAGCTCGGCTATAAAAATTGTTTTCTCTCCCTTGGTATATAATTACTATTTCATTAGTATTAATCATTTTATAGGTACATAGTATTATTATTTCATTATTCTTATTATTATTATTATATTTATTGGTATTATATAGTTAATATTCTATAAAATAATCTATATTATAGCGCAACACTTTCAAATAGGAAATAATTCTAACAAGTAGATACGAACGTATTAATTTTTTTTTTTTTGCAGTATCTCGAAAACCAGACAATTTAGCCCATTTGTTTATAGGAACTTTTTGTTTTAGAATTAAATTTTATTTCTGAAAATGACTTTGTTTTATTTTTGTCCATCTAGGTTTGACAAATCGACCACTGTGCGACGGGGTGTTGCTCATAACCAATCCCTGGGCTACAAAGCTTTTTCAATGTAGAAATCGTGTTGAATTAAAAGTAAACAATCATGTCCTGAAAAGTTCCTCTGTGGTTAAGAGTCTGGGAGTTATGCTTGATAGCCAACTAAAGTTTGTGGAACATGTCAATCACATTTGCAAAAAAACCTTTTTATCTTTTAAGCAAATAAGTCCTTACAGGTTTTATCTGGATACTAAATCTAAAAAGCGGCTGTCAGATGCTTTGATTTTATCTCATTTAAATTATGCTGACACAGTATACGGCCCTTGTCTATCTCAGCTGCAAAAATATCGGCTACAGAAAATTCAAAATTTTTGTACCCGCTATACATTAACTGTTCCACGTTTTGCTCATGTGACCCCCTTCATTAGACAACTAAATTGGCTGAAGTCAGGTGAACGACGCTTCATTCATTACGTCTCAATTGTTTCCAAAGTGTTGCACACATCAGCACCTTCTTATTTGATTAACAAAATAGTGCTGCGATCAACTATCCACAATAAAAACCTAAGAAATGTGTGTTTTTCAGCTGACATACCACGGCATAACCTGGTATGTTTTAAGTCTTCATTTTCCTACTTGGCGGCGTATGTTATAAATAATGTCATTGGCGTAGAGAAGAGCCTCATTTTTAATGAAACTTCAAAAAAACTGCTAAAACAACGACTGCTGAATGGAGAAATACCAAATATAAATTTGGGTCTGTTTTAAATTGTTAATAATAATTAAACTTCTTTTAATACTCATGTTAGGTTAGATACTAATGTCAGGTCAGATTAATATCAGTGTTTGCTGTATCTGCACCTTTTGTACCAATGTTTATAATTTATTTATTTAAAATTGGTTCAATAAAAATTATTATTATTATTATTATTATTATTAATAGCCCGTTGCCCAACAACAGGGACTCTTTCGTGTACGGGGTGGACCAGATTTTTTTCACGACCTAGAAGGATTATCAAACGCAGGAGCGCTGCATTTATCATTATGGGAAGGTAAGTGCAGCTCAGTACAGTTGCTGCAACCGCAGCTCCGGCTTACGTGCAAGCTGCACGTACGGAGCGGGGTGAAACCCGGGATCCACGGCCCCTTCTCGGACTACGCCACAACGAAGAAGACGACGCACGCAAACTGCGGCATCTAGGCCCTCGACTGTGAGATGTGTTAACGCGGTTGCTGGTGAATTTTCATATCGTTGCTTCAAAGTTTACTTTTCTGTTATTTTATTATTTAAGCTCTGATGATCATACTTGAAAGTATCGAAACATGTAAGCGAATTTATTTTTTCCTATAAAATTATTATAAAACCCATCTTGAAGAAAATATTACTATAAACAAAGTAATTCAGAACAGAACATCATTCTTAGAATGTTCGAACCAATTTTTGAAATCGAGAGCGGAAGATACAAACTGTTGACAGCTAGTTTTAGATGTTAAAAAAATATATTGTAGAATAAAAAGCTGCCATACGTAAGAAAGTCCGTAAAAATAAACAAGAGATACCTGTTCCATTTGTTTCACAAAAAGATAGTTGTTCTAATTTCAAACTGCCACATTTTTAATTCTCGGATGTGCTCAAAACTATAGAAAAAAAAAAAACCGAAATAATTTAATTCTAAAATCTGACTAAATGATGTTGATGTTGTGGACAAATTATGTGCCACATACTACAAAACACCATTAACAAGAAGACGGCCCATTGTAATATTTAAACATGTGTTGAAATGGCTCGAATAAATTCCAGAATATTTTTTTTTTAAACGGAATGGAATATATTTCAAAAAGAAATTTCTTGAAAAAAACAAGCAAAGATTTAGTGACACCACAGTTACACAGGAGATTGCTACTAAAAAATTTGCCGGGAAAGTTGCAAGTTTTGATGGAAATATATAACCCAAGACCACCAATAAACAACACACAACCAACATCACAAAATTGCAAGAAATACAAGAAAATACTGCGGATCCTGTTACACAGAATCGAAAAAACAGTGTAAAACAGTGTACTTCTGAGAAATCCAACACATTTGTGTGTCTGGCATCTGAAAGACTATTATACAATTCATGTTTTCAAAAATCGTCAGAAGTGGAAACAGCTGATACGTGAATTTTTTACATTTCTGTGTACAATTGCGTACATTTTATAAAACATCAATTTGTAAATAACACTAATCTGAGCTTCATGTACAACAGCTAAAAATTACTGTTGCCCCCGATAAGGAAAAAGCTCAATCAATGACAACGTTCCAAATACGAGAAGTATGTGTAACTCTTTATTTGTTTTAAGTAGATCGATGCTGTGATCTCCAAGTGCACAACACAAAACTGATAAATGTATCACTCATAACGTTTTCTCGAGTGGTCTAAAAATACCCAAAGTTATACCTGTACACAAAAAGGGCAATGTGAATGATATTAATAATTATTATAGACCCATTTCTATAACATCTATTCTTGGAAAAATTATCGAAAAACTATTGTTTAAACAAATAACTGAATATATTGGTAATCAAAATATCTTGAACCAACGACAGTTTTATTTTCAGAATGAAAAGATATTCGCACGACGCCTGATTTCAAAAGTTGAACATGTACGAACAATTAGGTTTCTTGGCCTAAACTTAGTTCCGAAACTAAATTGGAATTATCCCTTGTAAACATAAGAAATTATGACGACGCAGTTATTTTATATTTTTGGCGCAAACACGATAATACCAGAAAGATCTGACCTTGGTTGTTTCTCCAGAGATGGTGGCGGTAGGTCGGGGACGTCGGGGTGAAAATTGGAGCAGGGCAATCGAGTAGCGTGCGGCAAAAAAAAATAACAGGCTCCAAATGGCTCAGAACCTCCAGAAATCACAGTCGTGCACAGCACAAAATGGTGCCGTTAAACTAGCGCTTGAACTCGACAAAAGTGTGGATCGGTATCTACTCCAGTAACTCTAAAAAACCCTAAAATTCGTGATCGATTTAGCGCGGCGAAAAAGAAAATTAAATATTACCTCGTATAGTGAGGGCTTTGTCCGCAAATGGAACGTTGGGCTTCTTTCTGCCGGGGCCCGAGAACGTTCTGCCGCAGCAACGATCAACTCGCTTCCGCCGCTGAAAAAGTACGTCAAAATATCCGTCGTCGACGACAAAAACGAAAGGGATAAAGAGCCGATAGTGAGGATTATAATAACACTCTATGATTCTTTGATCATATACCCGGTTGCCACCAAATTAATTAACTTAAGAACTACAAAACCTTAACGAATTCTTAATAAAAAAAAATATACGTAACGAATGTATATCTCCTTTTTTTATTTTTTGCTCGTTTTGATTTTTTGAATTTTCTATAAATTTAATGGCAATTGCTTGTACTACATATTTGCATAGAGAGCAATAAACATTTATTTATTTATTACTTTAATGTAATAATTGGGTTTTTAATGTTAATGTTTGATTGGTTTAATTGGTTTTTCTTACTCATTTAAGTCCTTTAATTAGTATTTATTACTAGGTATGTCCTCACACGTAGGTAAAGAAATCAAGACCAAATAATAATAATTAATGTAACATTTGCTTTAAACTTGTTCTAAATATGCTCTGTTTAAATAATAATTGAAGATGCTCACTTTGCTATCTTATTATTTACTTTCCATGTGGTCATACACACCTAGTTTACTTTGCAATAGTCCACTTTGACATTTGGCCGAAGTTGCAAAATTAATTTTCATAAAAACGAAATGTTATTTCAAGTTTCCGTTTTATTCACGGTTTGGTTGTTATTAATTTCTGTGGGCCCCAAAAGGAGAGCAAAAATTCATAATTTCTCAGTCGATTTGTTTTTGTATAATTAATTCCAATCGTAATTTACGAATTTCCATTATTACAGTGGGTAGAATTTGTGAAAAATCTGTCTTATTATTTGACATGGTTGTATTGACGATGTTGTTTTTTATAGTTTTTTTTTACTTTTGCCTTAATTTCATAACCTGTTTGAACGAAACCGTATTCATTTTTGTGCTGAAGTGGCCCAACAAAAAACACAAAACTGGGTAGCTTCCTAAAATTTTAACTTTTTTAAAGGTACTATCACGGCCAAAAAAATGGAAACACCTAAACTGCTCCTGCCGTCGATTTTTATTTAGTTTTTCTATTGTTAAGTGCAATTTCTCTGTCACGTTGATGTTAAAAGACGTCAGAAAATCAGAGGCGTTCATTCTAAAGCAGACACAAAATAAATTTAACAAATACAATAGAAAAATTAAATAAAAATCGATGACATAAGCAATTTAGGTGTTTCCATTTTTTTGGCCGTGATAGTACTTTGAAAAACGGGATAGATTCCATAAAATTTTAACTTTTTAACCCTTCCGTGACGAAGCGGTCCTCCGACACCCCAAAATTAAATTTCTTTTTATAAAATTTTTCACACACAGTTTACAGCATTGTGAGTCTATGTATTTCTCAATCAATCAATTTTACATAATATAGGTGAAATTGATCAAGATCTGTCTGTTATCACGTTATCAGTAAGAGGCCTATTCTGTAAATTTTATGTTAAAATTAACACCCCTGTTAAAAGTTAAATTATAACATGAACGTTCAAAAAATAACCGCATCGATATTCTTTATCACCATTTTTAACAGATCTCGTTAAATTTGCAATTTATAACAGGGGTGTTAAAATATACAGGTTGTCAGATCGATTTTCAATATCTATCATTTTCTATCGCACTAAATCCATCCTTGTTGTTCAATTATTTGAAATCGCCCCTCCTTCAAACATATTCCTTGTAATGTAAAAACCCTAATAACGTTACTTGTATCGTAAACTACTATTAACGTTCATATTATAATTTAACTTTTAACAGGGGTGTTAATTTTAACATAAAATTTACAGAATACGCCTCTATGTTATATTAGATTTCGTCGGTTGGGGTGTGCGGTCACCCCACTTCGGAAACGATGTCACAAAGCGCATACGCATTTTTGCTGCGCATCCACGACTGACAGCTGTCAACTTGTATATTTTTATTAGTAGTGAAAGTTTTGCAGCGAGTGGTTCATGTGAATTTACTCCGTTTTTGACAATGGCAAGGAAATACCTAACTGAATTAGAAGAACTGGCGAACGAAGGTTTAGATTCAGATATCGATTATGGATTAGAAGATACAGGTTAGAATTATGTTGTAATTTTGCTCTAGATTACTAATTTTTGTTTGTACTAATAGAAAAGGACCAGTATGCAAGATGCATAAAAAAGAAACGACATATTTTACTTGCCAGACATGCGTGAATAAAGAACAATAATGTGTAATCAACAAAATATAAAATTATTTTACCGCTTACTTATATTTTATAACCAAAATTAGAAGTAGGAAGTATCAGTTCTTTTCAGAACTCCAACTTAACTGTCATGTACCGTGGTACGTGTTGCTTGCTTGAACGTAAACATTCCACCAAGCCGAAGCCCTTGCACAAAGATGCAAAGCAAATGGTCGGTAATTTAATGGACTATTTATTACAAATCGGAAGGAACGTATCACTTGTTTCTTTGACAACTTGTAAAAGGAACATGGATTGTTTTTCATCTTGATATTTTTTTGTAACAATTTGTATTCAATCCACGGAGGTAGAAGAGACCGGAGGGAGCGTACCGTATGCTAGCAATGTAACGATTCTGGCATCGTTCAAGACCCGGTCAGACACCGGTTATGATCTTATTTGAACAAGGCGCCAATATTTGCCAGCCCGACGCAAACGCGCTCCTACACTCAACAGCTGACAGAGTTTGGATTTCCAGTGGCGTACTATCACGTAACACGTGCTGTTTATATGCAATTGTTCGTTCTTGAGTTTCGAGTTTAGTTGTGCTGTTTTAGTTTTGGACGTGTTGTTGGTGTTTTTAATTTGAATAGATTTTGATTATAATTAAAGATCATAATAACATTTAGAGACTTATATATAAGGTTGTCAACATAAAATATGTTGCCCCGCCACTGGTTATGACTGCTAAACATTTAGAGGGTGGAGCTTAGCACAGCGCGCATTTCAAATAGGGTCATAATCGGTGCCTGAGTCTGTGTCACAAAATTCACGACACCTTCCCTCCGGTCTTTTCTACCTCCGTGATTCAATCGATGGAATCGAAGTGATTTTATAGGTAATGAAGATGAGGAGCAAATTATCTAGATTAACCTTCTTCCTTCCAAGTCTGTTATCTTAATCTTCTAAAACTTTTCTACTTATTCGAAATTTTTTTTAGTTAATGCAATTTAATTACTAAGGAGATGCAGTTTTAGGCCAGGCGCCTCCCACCACTTTCCGTCAGCAGCGTCCGCTGTTATTGCTTCGCTTGGCCTGTCGGTGCATGATATGTATGTTAAATCTTGCATTTCGCCGCGCGACACTGGAGGGGCAATGATAATGAGGAGTGGGAGTTATAACCGCGTCCTTGAACTATTTTTGCATCTCTCTATTAATTACAATGTAATTGAATAAAAAACGAACAGTAAAATTAGATTTAATTTTTAAAATGATAAAAATTCACAAAACATTATCACACGGTGTTATCGAATTTGATTCTCTCTCCTTCTTTCATATTCCACTAGTGATGATAAAGTGGAGTATGAAAGAGGGAAATAAAGTCAAATCACATATTAAGCAAACGAAAAAGGGTTTCGTTGTTTTCGTAACTTACTCTCAAATGTAGTATTATTTTTCATCTTCGTAATCCTCTTTCTCCTCAACATCAGTATTTCCATGAAAATTTGACTAGGAAGGTATGAGTGAAGAAACTAACTTGTCACACGGTGTAATCGAATTTGATTCGTTCTCCTTCTTTCATATCCCACTGGTAATAGTAAAGTGGAGTATGAAGGAAGGAAACAAAATCAAATTACACAGGCAAACGAAAAAGGGTTTCGTTGTTTTCCTAACTTACTCTCAAGTGTAGTATTATTTTTCATCTTCGTAATCCTCCTCCTCCTCCTCGTCGTCATCATCAGTATTTCCATGAAAATTTGATTGGGAAGGTATGAGTGAAGAAACTAACTTATCAAACGGTGTAATCGAATTTGATTCTCTCTCCTTCTTTCATAGTCCACTAGTGATATGAAAGTGGAGTATGAAAGAAGGAAATAAAATCAAATTCCATAAGCAAACAAAAAACGGTTTCGTTGTTTTCGTAATTTACTCTCAAGTGTAGTATTATTTTTCATCGTCGTAATCCTCCTCTTCCTCTTCCTCCTCCTCCTCATTAGTATTTCCATGAAAATTTGATTGGGAAGGTATGAGTAAAGAAACTAACTTATCACACGGTGTTATCGAATTTGATCCTATCTCCTTCTTTCATATTCCACTACTAATAGTAAAGTGGAGTATGAAAGAAGGAAATAAAATCAAATTCCATAAGCAAACGAAACACGGTTTCGTTGTTTTCGTAATTTACTCTCAAGTGTAGCATTCATTTTCATCTTCGTAATCCTCCTCTTCCTCCACCCCATTATCAGTATTTCCTTAACCGGCCGTTACACGCGTCCCGGTCTTTTTGACCGGGTGTGCTGTTTATTCAATGTAACTTTTTCAAAATTTGTTTTATTTTATTTTCCTCAGGAATATGCGCATGAAATTTAATTTTTTATGTTATTTTCTTATTAATACCTATTTTCTGGTAAAATGTTGGTTTCATGGAATTAATTCTGGAAACCACGGTCAATTTGACCGTGTGCGTGTGTTGTCGAATTTTCGGTTACGACTTCATAAATATATTGAGGTTAGGTTATTGTGGCACTGCGTGTTCTGTTTGAATGGTTGTTGACTTCTTCTGGCTAGGTAAGTTTATTATCTTTTAATGTGATTGTTGGAGGAATGTTTACAGTGATGTTATGAGCTGCAATATTGCATACAATTTCTGAAAATTCTACAAAAACGAATTTTTTCGTATTGCGCAAATCTAATACCTATTTTTTTGTGTACAACAATAACACGTTTGTTATTTCACAGTATGGGTGATTATGAGCAAAAGCAACAACGGCTCCTAAATTTGTGGAGAGACATCAGGGACGAGGAGGAAATTTTTGATGAAGAAGACGACGATAATGAAGATATTGTTGAAGCAGATCTTGATCATAATACATATGAAGAACAGTCAGCTGATGAAGTAGATGAACCATTTGTGCAAGATCTAACTGACGATGTGCCATTTCAACAAGATCATGACGAAGCACTGCAAACCGATAATTTTATTGACCCACGACTTCATTATGTGGGAAAAGACAAAACTACAAAATGGAATAAAATTCCCCCGAACAAAGACATCACAAAAACAAAGCGAGCTAACATTTTCAAAGAAAGACCAGGTCCAAAAAAACGAGCAAGACTAACAATAACAATTATTTATTGATGCCTGGAAAGTATATTTTCTGGCAGACGGATGGAACAGGAGTAGAGTTTTTCCGTCTGACAATGGGTCTAAATAGGTTCCAGTTCCTTTTGCGTTGTCTTATATTTGATGACATCACTGACAGAGAAATTCGAAAGGAGACAGACAAATTAGCAGCAGTTAGGTCTATGCTTGATGGATTTGTTCGAAGATGCATTGAAAATTATACTACTGTAACTGTAGATGAAATGTCAGAGGCTTTTCGTGGAAAATGTGGATTCCGCCATACATTCCTAGTAAACCTGCAAAGTACGATCTAAAAAATCGTACTATACTTACAATTTGGAGCTGTACGCCGGAAAACAATGCGACGGTCCCTACCAAGTTGACAATAGTGCTTATGCTGTAGTAAAACGACTGACAAAACCTATAAAAAATAGTGGTCGAAATGTGACATATGATAACTCGTATACTTCAATCAAGTTGGTGTTATAAGGACTTTTACCTTCTAGGCGCATCTCTTAAGTGGGGGTTGCGCACCCCCACCATTTTTAAAAATGTTGAGTCGTTGTCACTCACAGGTGTCCTTAAGCAAAAATGAGTTTGAAAAAATTGTCAACGAAAATGCTTTTCCAATTTTGGTTCTGTATCATTTACTGATCATTTTTATGTTTTTGTTAAAATCCTAGCAGATCGGGTAATATAAAAAATTGTTTTAACAAATACGGGCATATTTTTGGTAAATGAAAGATAAAAAAAAATTGAAAATATTTTAATAAAGCCAAATTTCATCATTTGTTTCTGATTATCTAGTTACCTTACGAATTAAATTTGATTGACAGATCTGTCAACATGCCACAAAAAGCAAATCACGAAGAAAATCGTTCAAAAGTGTGTGTCTTGTGCGGTTCCAAGATTGTGTTCGGAAAATCGAAAAAGTCTGTATTTGCTTTAACAGACAAACTCCATAAACTGGTGTGCACTTATACCGGGACTACATTTGGTAAAAACAATTCCAAATACCCCAGCTCTATATGTGGAACTTGTCGTCTGGTAGTGTTAGATTATGAAAAAGGTATTTTCAACAAACGTCGTTCACCTATAACTCCGAATTTTTAAAACATTGTAATTTTGGCCAATACCCGAGGAAATGTCAACGCCACTTGTTATTGTTTGATCTGCCAGACAGCTAGAAGTAAAAGTCACAAGAAATCTCTTCTGGGAAGACCAAAACGTTTGAATGGGAACATTTCAACTGTAAAAGAAACATCCACTAAACGAATATGCAAAACATGTTTTCATCAAATTGGTAAGGGAATTAGGCACAAGTGTTCCAAAAAACATTCT
Organism: Zophobas morio; assembly: GCF_036711695.1. Lineage (NCBI taxonomy): Eukaryota > Metazoa > Arthropoda > Insecta > Coleoptera > Tenebrionidae > Zophobas > Zophobas morio. The sequence goes on from NW_026972111.1 coordinate 15,319,418, forward strand.
CGTGAAAACCTTACGGAAATTGTTTTAAATCTACCAAGAATCCAAAAAGAACAGGTGATTATTTCAACATTGAAATCCTGCGTCGATGGTCAATGTTCAACACATCATCAAGCAGAAGAACTTAAACTGGCTACAGGCGGACCGAGTGCTACAGTCCTTATCAATCCACCTTCAAAAATTGTTAAAGTCCCATTATTTTCTGAAAACCACTTGGACAACTACAAAACCAACACGGGATCTTCACTAAAGGAAATGGAAACACTTACCAATTTTATCAGGTCCTGCGCTGGAAAAAAATCTGTTCCTTCTAATTATCGGCTTCACGCAAGTGCTAAAGTAAAAGCTTTAAGTTCGTTTTACAAAAAAAGCATCTACAAATTTGAGATAAATGGAAAGTCTTCTCAAGAGAATCGGCCTGTAGTATGGGCTGACGCTGAGGAATTGGTAAAAGCTGCTGTTGATCACCGAGAAATAGTTGAAAATGCCCAAATAAAAGTTATGGCAGACGGAGGACAAGGGTTTATGAAAATATGCTTAACAATACTCTCTGAAAATCGTAGTAGTAAACTAAATAGCAGTGACAAAGAAACAATGGAAGAAGAATAAAAAATGAAGCGATGTAAATATTCAGAAGGTGGAAGAGCAGGGAAGCAGGGGAAGTTAAGTGGAGTACAGAGAGTCCTTATCTTATGTATCGTTCCAGACATAAAAGAAAGCTACGATAATCTCAAATTGCTTTTTGATCTTATACAAATCAACAAAATTTCCTTCAGATTTGTAGCAGATCTGAAAGTTACACTTCTCGTTAATGGTTTCCAAACAGCAAGTTCTACTTATCCCTGTCCATATTGTTACGTGTCAATGAAGGATTTGAGATCGCAAAATTCTACTTCTAACGACAAAAGTTCTAACAACATGAAGCAATTTTTAAGAACCTACGAAGACGCCACTAGACACTACAAAAACTTTTGTTCATTAGAAAAAAATAAAAAAATCGCAAAAGAATGTTTTAGCACAGTAAATAATCCAATTTTTGAAGAAGGGGCAGGAACCACAGTTTTACAAAAGTGCGTTATACCAGAGCTCCATATTTTACAAGGATTTGTGAATCATTTGTTTTGGAATGGGCTGGTACCTCTCGTAGGACGAGAAGTGGCGTTAAGTTGGCCACAAAGACTGAGACTAGTAACCAACTCGTATCAAGGTGAAATTTTCGAGGGAAATGCTTACCGCAGACTTTTAAAAGAAGCCGATCGTATTCTGGACCTTGATACTGATCGTGCAAAATTAGAACTTGTTCCAATCATCTCGGCCCTAAAAGCAATGAATAAAGTTGTTGAAGACTGTTTTTCAACAAATCAAGTAAAATCCGAACTTACCCAAGACATTGTAAGTCTTAGAAAAGTTTTTAGGGCTACTGGAGTTTCGGAACCTTTAAAAATTCACATAGCCCTAAATCATCTGGAAGAATGTATAGCTTATCTTGGCAATTGTGGGCTTGGATTATGGTCCGAACAAGCCGGAGAATCGGGCCATAGAGAATTTTTAAAAACATGGATCCGGTATAAGTTGAATAATGTTTATGACGAACGTTATGGTTCTAATTTGTTAAGGGCTGTAATTGATTTCTCGTCGTCTCATTTATAAAATAGTCTTTGATCATTTTGTATTTTTTTTTGTTGTTATTAACAATTTTCATTAAAATGTTTTATAATTGAATCTTTTCTTTGGCCTAAAAAGTTTGATGTTGTTAGCGCCATTTTTCTACCCTTCCCGATCAGTCACGATTTAACTAAAAACACGAAAATCATCAGTAAATCATGCAGAATCAGAATATTAAAAAAGTTTACGTTGACATTTTTGTGAAACTCATTTTTATTTAAGAGCACCTGTGCACTGTCAGTACAAGATACGAACTGTAATAAAGTGTTCGTGACGTAAACGTTGTGTGTTTATTAAGACTGAGCCCCATTAGCTCAATCCGTAACAACTGAGCCCCATTAGATCAGTGTCGGGGCTGCGGTGAACCCCACTTGTTCGGCGCGATATTTTGATACGAGAAATCGAATCAAACGATATCAAACAGTTGGCAAAAGACCTTTTAGTTAAAGATAAATTAACGCTCGTTCGTACTCTCCGTAAAAACAAGAGAGAAATTCCTGAATTATTTACACAAAAACTAAAAGAGCGAAAATTCGCATCCAGCATTTTCGGTTTTTCTAAAGATATGACACTTGTATCATATAAACCAAATGCAAACAAGATTGTACTCCTTTTGTCAACATTACATGACGATGATAAAATTGATAGCCAGAGTGGTGATTTGTGCAAACCTGAAATTATTCGTTATTATAACTCTACGAAAGCTGGTGTAGACTTGGTGGACGAATTAAAGCAAACCTACTCTGTGGCACGAGTTAGTCGAAGATGGACACTAACTTTGTTTTTTTCGCTTATAAATATAGGCAGAATAAATGCCTACATAGTTCACAAAGAAAACACAGTCAATAAGCAACTCAAACGCACTGACTTCTTGAAAACACTTGCAAGAGATTTATATTACGGTTATATGCGGCGACATCTAGTAACTGACACATTCCCAACGAAGAGAAAATTCCAGGTGAACGTAGATGTCCAGGTCGCTGCTATATGTGTGACTGGCGAAAAAATAGAAAAACAGCAACTCAATGTAATGCAAACATTTTATTTGCAAAACTCACACGAAACATTTCTGCACAGAATGTGCCCCAGCGCCTCCAACTGAAGCTGAAGAAATGAAGTAAATGTATATTTTTGTAGCCACAGTTGGTGTTTATTTTTTTCAATAAAATTTTGAAAAAAAAAATACTGTTGGCCTTAATATAAAATTTTAAACTCTTCTTAGTGCTTGTGACAAATAAAATTAATTATAAATTTTTATATTTCAAGCTCCACATTGAAATTTTGCAGAAACATCACTTCACAATAAAATTTCTAGTTACTTTAAAAATTGGTTTATTAGTTTAGAATTTAAAATGCAACTACAATTTAAAATGGGGAAAATTATCCTATGTCACAAATTGTTTAAATATTTACAGTGTAACTTTTAGGCCTACCTGGTCATCATGACCTTGTGCGTGTAATGTTTATCAAGGAAAAGGCGCGTGTAACGACGGGTTAAAAATTTGATTGGAATGGTATGAGTGAAGAAACTAACTTTTTTAACTGAACTAAAACGGGTTCGTACCTACGAAAATTACATTCAAAAATGTATATTGTTAGCGCCCGATTTGAATTTTCGAGCAAATCGCCTCGAAAGTCTCCGCCTTTCTCACGAGAGAAGCCAAGCACACACTGTCAACGCGGATGTCGGTGATTCCCGTCATTGACCATCTTGCCTGGGTTCAGTGCTGGTGCTCTTGTCATTTATTCGTCTACTTGTCAAATGTCTTGTATCAACTTGTGTGAATAAACTCCCTGTATTTTGTTAAACTACTCAAAATATATTGAGCAAAAAACGAATACCAAAATTAGATTTAATTCTAAAGATAATGGTTTGATGAAAATTCACAAAGTGTTATCACGTTGAGTTAACGAACTTGATTCTCTCCCCTTCTTTCATATTCCACTAGTAATAAAAAAGTGGAGTATGAAAGAAGGAAATAAAATCAAATTCCATAAGCAAACGAAAAACGGTTTCGTTGTTTTCGTGATTTACTCTCAAGTGTAGCATTATTTTTCATCTTCGTAATCCTCCTCTTCCCCCTCCTCTTCCTCCTCCTCCTCATCATCAGTATTTCCATGAAAATTTGATTTGAAAGGTATGAGTGTAGAAACTAACTTTTTTAATTGAACTAAAACAGGTTGGTACCTACGAAAATTACATTCAAAGATGTATATTGTTAGCGCCCGATTTGAATTTTCGAGCGAATCGTCTCGGAAGTATCCCTATTTCTCACGAGAGAAGCCGACCACACACTGTCAACGCGGATGCTGGTGATTCCCGTCATTCACCATCTTGCCTGGGTTCAGTGCTGGTGCTCTTGCCATTTATTCGTCTACTTTTCAAATATCTTGGACTAACTTATAAACTCTCCCTATATTTTGTTAAATGTAAAATTACTCAAAATATATTCAGCAAAAAATCATAGTAAAATTAGATTTAATTTTAAAGATAATGATGAAAATTCACAAAGTGTCATCACGCTGATTTAACGAATTTGATTCTCTCCCCTTCTTTCATATTCCACTAGGTAACAATAAAGTGGAGTATGAAAGAAGGAAATAAAATCAAATTCCATAAGCAAACGAAAAACGGTAATCTTCGTAATCGTCCTCTTCCTCCTCGTCCGCCTCCTCCTCCTCCTCCTCCTCCTCATCATCATCATCATCATTAGCATTTACATGAAAATTTTATAGGAAAGATATGAGTGAAGAAACTAACTTCTTTAGCTGAACTAAAACAAGTTCGTTTGGACAGTTTAAACGGATAAATCTTTTTTGCCTGCACGTAACTTCGCACATCCGGTCGGCACGGCCCTGTCTTAGTTAGTATTTTGGGTTCGGTTCATCCTTTTAGTTTACTAATTTAAAGGAAGAAACCTCGAGTTGTTAAGATTATTCTATCTTGCACTGTGAGTGTGAGTGTTCTGTGTATAAAGAGTAAAATTTTCGCGATACCCAAATAAGCAGCCAGTAGATCAAACCTTTTAATAAAGTAGGTAGCAAATAGAACTGAGTTAAAAATAGTGGACTCTACTCATATTAATGCACTATTTGTGAAAAAAGAGTAAGCATAAAATTTTATCGATGTAACATTTTCTTTAACTTCATTTATTTCTAGTAAAGTTAAATTTTTATTTTTTATAATTCAATGAGCATCAACATAGCCTTAATAATAAGATGCATCTCAATTAAGTAGACAATTATTAAAAACTGTTTTTCTTCATTCTATTTGTTTTTTGGAGATTACTTGTGACAAAAAGTTCCAAATTGATCAGCATCTGAATACGACCAGTCACAGCAATTTGTTCAGCAATTAATAACAGATAGGAATGAAAATAGCTCCAATGATAATTTTTCACGGGACTTATGTCAACTTTTTATTGGTTTAAATATTCGTGTGTTTAAATTAGACCAAACTTTTTTAAAGTGTTACTGCCCAGATGTAAATATTCCAAGTTCATCAACATTGAGAAGAAAATATGTTGGCATAAATTACAAATCGACAATTAAACACATTCGCGAAGACATAGGTTTTCAGTTGATGAAAGGACGATACACCGCAAATTTCATCATAGGTAGCTTAAAAGAAGACGCACCAGGTTGAGGATATTTGATAAACGTTAAAGAACTTGAAAAAACTAACAATGTAACAATCGCTAGATTTATTAATGATTGCTTAATGAATTTTTATTTACCATAGCAACGTTCGGCAGATAACGTTTTATTAATGGTTAGTGACGCTAGTAGTACAGGGTCATCAAAATTGATTGAGAGAGTTGGTACCCCCTGTTTTTGTCGTGAAGTTTGTCAACCTTATGACAGATTTGTTTAAGGTTATATGGCAATGAATTCAGTGGCGTGACAAAAATTCTAAACTTCAAATCTGACAACTAATGTTTTTACCAAAAAAAAAAAGTCGAAAAAAGGCGCCACTGAGTTTTGAAATTTGAAACTTGAAACTTCAAATCTGACAGCTAATATTTTTATACAACTTAATAAACCAAATTATTCAAGTTCAGGTTTACCAACTCTCTCAATCAATTTTGATGACTCTGTATGTAAAAGCATATGTTCTAACTCACATTCAAAAAACAATGCAAATTATTCAATTTTCACCCCGATTTCAAGTTTTTTAACGTAAAAAACCATTGTTACGGGACCGGCTTCTGGACGTGGTGGAACCCACCCCACGACGACGGGCTCCGTCTTGAGAAAGACGTGCGCTCGAGAGGTTGCGAAATTAGGAGCGGGAAAAAGGTGTTGAAAGAAAACGCAGAACTAGCGTAACGAGTCACGGGGGCCCCTGGAGTGGATTCCTTGGGTCGCCGGCCGGCCGCACCAGCGCCGGAGTGGTCTTCCTCCAGGTCCCCGAGGTGGTTGGATGGCTTCTTCTTCCTCTAGTCCTCGCTGCCGACTGCCACGAGTCTCCCGAACCGCGCCACTTTTATGGACTTGCGTCAGCTCCGCCCACCAGTTCGGCACGATTCCAGGATTCTCATTGGTTGCAGCGCTCTGATGTTTTGATCCGGTAACACACGCCCCCCCTTAAGAGCGGTGTCAGCGGTTGTGAATCCTCCAGAGGCTCACCCGTTTACGCATTTATTTCCTATTCTCTACATGCTAAATAGTATTCAAACTTACTCTAATATTAAAAAACATTTACGTCTAAACTACCTAATCTAACTTACAACTAACTCAGGACGTCGCTGCGGTGGCTTCTTCCGCCAGTTCCAACTTCTTCAGATGTGGTCGACGTCTTCGTTGGCGGGGCTTCGGTCTCGTCGCTGGTCGGTCTCCTTCCGGAAGTGCCGCCGCGGAGCTCCTCTGGCCCGGGCAAGGTCTCGTCGCCGCGTCGTTCGGAGGTGGCTGGTGTTGTCGGCGGCCGCAGTGTCCTGGTTTGGGGGACACTTCCGGGCCGCAGACCCCCAGTGGGCCTACGTGGAAGTGTCCGCCTTCGCAGATGTTTTGCGTTGGTGACTCAGACTTCGCTTGTTCAACGGTTCTGCCTGTCGACTCGGTCGATGCTTCTGCCGCCGCCTGCGTCGTTCTCACGGCTCGTTCTCGGACGTCGAAGTCGCGACGCGGGTGCGAGTCTAGGTTAACCTGCGGTGATGGTACTGTCACCGCTAATGGGCCCTGAGGTGGTAACAGGACGTGTTGGTTGGTTTGAGAGCCGTCGCGTTTGTCGGTTCGGCCAACTCGTAGGTCGGGGCCGTTCTTCCGCTGTGTCCTCGGACATGGGAGTCGCGGCTGGCGACCGTTGGGGACGGCATTGTCACCCATACGAAGTGGAACCTCTGCCGATGCGTCTCTGGCTGGCGGCGCCGTTCTCACGTAGCGCGATTGCGTGCTCGGAGTCACGGCGGCGCGGACCTCCACGTGTGTCGCGTGAAGGTGTGAATTGTGTTCCGGTGGTGGTGTCGTCTCCAAAGGGAACGACTGGCCTAGCTCTTCCTCGGATGTTCGGGGCATTGTTGGGCCGCTTCGTCTGCTAGTTCCACTGATTCGCTCGTCCCGGCCGTTCTCACGTTTCGCCCGTCGGCGACGGAGTCGCGGTCGTTGGCGATGGCATCTGTCAGCTTCTACTAGTGCGTGTTTGGCTGGCGGAGTCATTCTCACGGCACGCTCTCGGGCGTCCGGAGTCGTGACTGCGCTCTCCTTCTTGACCTCTGATGGTGATGGTCTACCCCTCTGTGCTGGTTCCCCAGGTGTTGGCGGGACCGGCTGGAGTGTAACGGAGCCGTTGCGTCTTTCGGTTTGGCCGACTCGTAGGTCGGGACCGGTCTTCCTCTGTGTCCTCGGACATGGGAATCGCGGCTGGCGACCGTCGGGGACGGCGTTGTCACCCGTACGATGTCGTACCTCTGCCAATGCGTCTTCGGCTGGCGGTGCTGCTCTCACGGCCCGTGGTTGTCCGTCCGGAGTTGCAGAGCCGCGGTTCTTCCAGCGGTTGGCACCTAGAGGTGGTGAGCTAGGTGGGAAATTAGTCAGTGACTGTGAAAGGGCGCCACTGGAGGTGTCTTCAGGTGTCCCCCCTCCAGCAGGGACATCTACTTCTTCGAGGACATCGTCATCAATCACGTAGAGGGCACCCAGCCTTGGATAAAGGAGTTCTCCAGGTGGGGGCCGGCTCGCTATACATGACGGACCATCATATCTGTCGAATTCCGCCAAGTACTCTTCGAGGCTCCAGCTCGTGTCGTAGGTCGGTTGTCCGTCTTCGGTGAATTTCCGGCCCGTGGCTAGCTCTGGGTCGGTGGACATCTTGGTGGCGAAGGCACCCTAGTCGCTTTGCTAAGGATCGCCCCACGTTGGGCGCCAAATGTTACGGGACCGGCTTCTGGACGTGGTGGAACCCACCCCACGACGACGGGCTCCGTCTTGAGAAAGACGTGCGCTCGAGAGGTTGCGAAATTAGGAGCGGGAAAAAGGTGTTGAAAGAAAACGCAGAACTAGCGTAACGAGTCACGGGGGCCCCTGGAGTGGATTCCTTGGGTCGCCGGCCGGCCGCACCAGCGCCGGAGTGGTCTTCCTCCAGGTCCCCGAGGTGGTTGGATGGCTTCTTCTTCCTCTAGTCCTCGCTGCCGACTGCCACGAGTCTCCCGAACCGCGCCACTTTTATGGACTTGCGTCAGCTCCGCCCACCAGTTCGGCACGATTCCAGGATTCTCATTGGTTGCAGCGCTCTGATGTTTTGATCCGGTAACACCATAAAATCAATGAAATATTCCATAAATTTTACACAGTCGTGAGTCGTCAGTTGGAGAGGAAGGTTGTCTGTTCCGGTGGTGAGTTTGCTTTTGCATATTTTTTGCTTTTGTGAATCTGCCGTCGTGCTGTGACCCAACACTCCAGTGAAGTTCACCGAGTTCGCTGCGTTACTGTGCTTTTCAGCGCGCTATCGCTAGCATCCCTTGTGCAACGTTTCGCAACGTTTTCCATCGGCTACGCTGCTTTTTTCAAAGCGATTAGTGGTCGATGTGGCACAAATAATTTCGCAACCACAACACGTCCCAGGCTCTGTCAGTGCCACCATGGCGCAGGCAGGGGCCCCAGGAGATGCCATGCTGTCGAGAATCTTGGCCATCGTGTCCAGGATGGAGGCAGCATTGAAGAAGCATGCCAGAAGGATCTCGAGGATCGAGAAGAAAATGGAGGAGGTCTACACCCCGGCCGAGACCTCCACCGACGATGACACCTCGGACTCGGACGAGTCCATGGACATCACGTCCGAAGAGGCCCCCCTGGAGTCCCCCTTCGAGGAGGTCCCCACCGCCAGAGCTGGCGCAAAGAGGCCAGCCACCCCCACCCCCCAGCCAGTCTTCACGACTGGCAATATGTTCTCCGCCCTTAGCGGCGAGGAGCAAGCCCCCACGCCTTCCACTTCGGCCAAAAAGCCGAAAATTGCGTCTCCGCCCCCGACCGTGAAGCCCAAGCCACCAGCCAAGCCCGCGGCCACGGAGAAGCCAGCCCCATCTGCTGCTGGCAAGAAGCAGCAGAAAAATGCCAAGCCCCAGACAGCCCCCCATGCTGCCAAGCAGCAAAAGAAGCCCCAGCCCCAGCCCCCGGCAGGCCCAAGCCGGGACACCGCCAGGGCCAAGCCCGCCACCACCGCCGAGACCACCCCGGTCGTCGACGAGACCCCCGCCGAGCCCCGGCCCGAGCCCCAGGAGGAGACCATGGAGACGGAGGTCCCCGTGGTGACACCACGTCCCCCAACCACCCCGAAAAGCAGGATTCCGCCCATAATCCTGCGGGACGGCCAGAGATGGTCAGAAGTTTCGCGTCGGATGACGGATAACTCCATCCGGTATTCGAAGGCGAAATCCACCCCGGAAGGGGTGCGCATTCAGCCGGTCGAGGTGAGCGACTTCAGAAGCCTGGTAAGACTTCTGGACAACATGAAGGTGCAGTATCACACCTTCACGCTCCCGGAGGAGAAAACTCTCCGCGTAGTCATCCGCGGCATCGCCGTAGGAGTTGCCAGCCAGGAGGTGTTGGAAGACCTGGAGTCTCTGGGTCTCCAACCAATTCAGGTCAGTCGGATGAGCCGAAACGACCGCCCGATGCCCCTCGTCCTCGCCGAGATGCCTATGGCCAAGAAGGCCGAAGTTTTCGAGGTGAAGACACTTTGCGGCCTCTCCGTCAAGGTGGAGAAGCCCCATAAGAGGAAGGATGCTGCCCAGTGCCACCGCTGCCAGCGGTTCCACCACTCCCAGCGGAACTGCAGGGCCGAACACCGTTGCGTCAAGTGCGGCGCCGATCACCAGACCAGCGACTGCGAGAAGCAACGCAGGCAGCCCGCGAAATGCGCGAATTGTAGCGGGCCACACCCGGCCAGCTACAAGGGGTGTCCCAAGTTCCCCAAATCGCAGCAACAGAAGGCTTCCAAGAAGCCTCCCACATCGTCCAAGACGACCGCCCCCAGGACCGCCGCCCCCAAACGCGGTGCCCTCCCCAAGGCCACCCCAAAACCTAAACCCGCTCCCGTTCCCAAGAAGGTCGCCCTCACGGCTCGCCAACAGGCCGACCTGCAGCTCCAGAAGACCCAACTGATGACCGCCATCGCCGCCGCCAAGGACTCGCAGTCCATGGCGGAGAAAATGGCGGCATTCCTTCCCCTCCTTTTTAAAAATTAGATGGGTAGTACGCCACTAATTGTAAATTCATTACAGATCGCCTTCTGGAATGCCAATGGACTCCGGAGCGGGCGTTATGAACTCGAAGAGTTCATGGAAGACCACCAGCTCGATGCCATCCTCGTCAACGAGACGAACCTCCTGTGGGACTCCCGAGATCCCAAGATGCCGGGTTACACCTTGCACCGAACGGAACGACGGGACGGAAACGGGAGAGGAACGGCCATCTACGTAAGAAAAGAGATTAAACACTCTTCTTCTTACGTCCCCGATCTCCGACAACTAGAAGCGACGGCGGTAACCGTTGTGACTGCGAGAGGGCCTCTGCGCCTAATCGCTTGTTACAACAACTCCAACACGCTCCAGGTTGAAGACATCGCTGATCTCGTCGCAGGCGAAGAGGCCACCATCGCAGCTGGCGATTTCAACGCCAAGCATTCGGACTGGCACAGCCGCCAGAACAACGCGAACGGAAGGCGTCTCCTAACCTTCCTCCATAACACCGCGGAAGTAGACGTCATCTCCACCGAGGAACCGACGTTCTACCACCGAGCCCGACCAGATGCACCAGGTGATGTCTTGGACATTGCCCTCGTCAAGAATCTCCGACACGAAGTGGACGTCAACGTCGTCGACGAGCTCCACTCCGACCACCTCCCGGTGATTATGCGCATCGGGAACGAACCCAACGATCCCGCGGCCAACATAATCACGACCACGGACTGGACGAAATTCGCCGAACATATCAAGGGCAACTTTGGTGAGTTTGTAACGAATTTCCAGGACAGCGAGCAAGTCGAAAGAGCAACCCTGGACTACGAAAATCGTATCCGGGCCTCCATCGACGCGACCTCAATTCGACGCCCTGTGCGGCCATTCAAACGGCCCGCGATACCACAGCGTATCGCGAATCTCATCAGGGAAAAGAACAGAGCCAGACGAACAGCACGACGAACTGGAGAACAGGACGACCGGACTGCAGCGAACCGCCTCCAATGGGAAGTCCGGCGAGCACTGCTCAATCTTAGGAACGAGCAGTGGGAACAACGACTAGAATCCCTGAACACCGTGGACGGATCGACCTGGAAAATGGCCAATGCGCTGAGAAGCGACAAGCGGCCACTTCCACCGATCCACAGCGCGAACAACGGCCTCGTCTTCACAGAAGAGGACAAAGCCGCCGCCTTCGCTCACAGTCTGGAGAACCAATGCCAGACGAACATCGACCCTGATGCAGATGACGAGCACCTGGACCTCGTCGAGGAAACCGTCGAAGAAATTCGAATGGCAGAACCCGACGAAGACGACCAGATCCGCGAAGTCCATCCCGACGAAATCCGCGAAATCATCCGACTCCTCAAACCCAGGAAAGCCCCAGGCCCAGATGGCATCCCGAACGAAGCATTGAAGAACCTCTCCGACGAAGCCATCGTCGCACTAGCAGGTATAATTAATGCAATGTTTAAATTCCGTCTTTTTCCAGCTAGGTGGAAAGAAGCCCACGTCATTTTCATCCCGAAACCGGGGAAAAATCACATTTTCCCGGAAAATCATCGACCCATCAGTCTCCTCTCGTCCGTGGGGAAGATCGCTGAACGTGTGATTCGGAAACGGCTAGCTGAGTTCGTCAACGAACGAGGCGTAGTCCCCGATGAACAGTTCGGTTTTCGCCCCCAACACTCAACCTCCGAACAACTCCTCCGAGTAGTCGAATTCGCCGCAAAATCAATTGAATGGAAACAATTGACTGGCGCGGTGTTCCTCGACGTTGCGAAGGCTTTCGACACCGTCTGGCATGATGGACTTGTTTACAAGCTTCACCAAGCAGGCGTGCCGTTGGCGATGGTGCAGCTCATCCAATCTTTCCTGGATTCCCGCACGTTTAAAGCACGCATTGGGCACGCTTTATCTGCGGAGCATCCAATTAGCGCAGGAGTCCCCCAGGGCTCGGCGCTTTCCCCGCTCCTGTACGCGGTTTTCACCGCGGACATACCCAAACTCCCCCGAACTAGCCTTGCGATCTACGCGGACGACACGGCTATCCTTACGCGCTCCAAAATGCCGCACCTCGTAACCTCCTACTTACAGGAGGCCGTGGATGCGCTGGAGGAGTGGTGCAAACGATGGCTCATTACAGTCAATCCAGAAAAGAGCACTGCGCTTCTTATCTCGAAAAGACGTACTGGGCCTGAAGGAAACGTCACGATGTTTAACCGGGTCATCCCTTGGCGGAGCCAAGCAAAATACCTAGGTGTCATCGTCGACAAACGGCTGTCCTTTATCCCTCATATTGACTACATCGTGGCCAATACGAACAAGATAAAGGGTTCGTTGTCTGCGCTGATCGGAAGGCGCAGTAAGGTGTCGATCAGGAACAAGTTGTTGCTGTATCGCGCCATCATCCGCCCCACCATGTCCTATGCTTCAGTGGCCTGGAGCTATGAACCCTCCAAAACCCAGTTCCACCGTCTGGAAGTCATCCAGACGAAAATTCTCCGACAGGTTTTCAAAGCCCCATGGTTCGTCAGAAACGCCCAACTGCTCCGAGAGGCCAACCTCCTGCCGCTGAAGGAGTTCCTGCACGAAGTCGCCCTCCGAGCCTTCAGGAAAGCTGAAGAGCACCCCAACCCCCTGGTGCGAGAAGCCGTCGACTACGAGTTCGACGAGGAAGCCCCCCCCAGTCGCAAGCGGCCCCGTAGGGCGCTGCTTGAAGACCGAATCGGCAAGTAACACCACCTGCCGTCTCCACCGACCGGCCTTTCCCGGCCTTCCCAACTTCCCGACCGCATCGCCTCCAAGGTGTTGCACATCTAACGCCAGCGCATAGCGCATTTTTTCTGTTTCAGATCTCTCCACCGGCCGCAGGACCGCGAGGAAGAGCCGAAGATGGGGGCCAACTCCTAGGCAATCAATAGCTCAACCGAGCTCGGTAGCGCAGCCCCCGCTGTGTCTACCGGGATGCGCGTTATGGGTGTAAGGGACAATGTCCTGGTACCCGAGCAGAAGAAGGAGGGGTTTTAGGGCGGTAACCATTCCCCCAGTACCACCGTAGGCCGCAGAAGAGGCCAAGAACCATTACGGTGGTCTGCGTAGACATTTCCCCTCCACCAAAAAAAAAAAAAAAAAAAAAAAAAAAAAAATAAATTTTACATTTTTTTTATGTTGTCATTTTTTTTCCCAAAAAAAATATTATGGAATTTACACCAGTTTTCAAGACAGTTATGAAAAAGATTATTTCCAACTTGTTTTTTCAACTCATATGATGCCAAATGAAGAACCCATAACAGAGATCGAGGTAGATTCGGAAAATTTTAAAATGTTATCGAATCAGAAGAAAATTAAATTTAATATATTTATAGAAAAAAAACAATAATGAGTATACGATATTAGAAACCGAATAAATTGTTAACACGTTGAGTGCTGATGGTGAAAAATATCATACCCATGATGAAGAAATTAATTTTAATCTGACGGAAGATGAAGAATTTTAAATTCGTGGATGTAGTCCACTTTGCCCGAATTTAAGAAAAATTACTGTTACTTTATTAATAAAATTACCTCATAAGGAAATGAAAAAACATGAACATTCTTAAAATTTTGTTGATTTTGGTATATACCTAATTCTTAATAAATTGACTTTTTGTCGTTCCACATTCTTGACATTTCGAAACCATTCGTTTTTTATTATTTTTTGTAAGAACAACGCGCGGATTAATATTACCCGTTTTTCTTTTACATTTGACACAATACGAATTCATTTAATAAATTAAAAAATTACAAACTAGAAGAGACAATATGCAAATAAGCAGTAACATCATATATTTCGTACGCTTCTTCCCCATACATGTCTGTAATGAAAACTTTTATTTCTTGAATTTTATTTAAACTTGTATCAACAGGAACGTATAACAAATTATTTGACCGGAATAAATTTTCACCCGACAGTTCATTTTGAAAGACTTGTAATAAATTTTCTTCTATGCCTATTATCATGCGATTCAAAGCTTTTACCAGCAATGTTACATTGTATATGATAAATGCTTTTACCTAACAAATTTCTCTTAGTAGCAAATTCAGTTTTTTCTCTAAAAAAGTTACCAGAGTATTTGAACCCTAATAACATACATAAATGTTTATCAAGTTTAAAAGGTATATCTGACTGAATAAATATTTTAAAATCAGTATTAACATATATCTGAAACTTGAAATCATATTTTCGTTCTTTAATTTTTTTTGCTATAACATTATTTAATTCTTTTAAATTATAATTACCAGTGAAAATGTCTATCCACGTCTTTTTAATTTCAAATTTGTGATTTATATTTTCTTCCATATACTCGTTTTTAAAACCTAAATATTTACATGTATGTTCATCAAATTTAAATCGTAGTGGTGAATAAATAGTTTTATTTTTTAAGTCTAATTTGAACTTGCTTTCACTATGTTTAGTAATGTTGACAAATGTTTTGTCGACGTTTACCTTATTATCTAAATCATCTAGAGAAGTACTAGATATTTGAAGTTCTTTTTCAATCGTTTCTAAAATACGCGAGCACTTTGGTCCTATAGAATTCAGTAAATCATCATCATCATCATCAAATTCTAATTGTCTTGTATTTTCTTCAAGTGAAAACAAAACAGGTGAATTAATCACGAACTTACTGTTTTTATAAGATATATCAAATTTATTTAGTTTTGGAGTCTTAGGTAATTTGGAAAACTCTGGATTTTGATTTATTAATTGATTTATCTCTGGAAATACTGACGTTATTAACGTATCTTTTTTCATTGGGTATCTTATTTCCAATTTATCATTAAGCTTATTCTGATTTTTATAAAAATAAATCACAAAATCTGATGTTAGTTTTGGAATATCATTTTTAATATATTTAAAAGATATTGTAGTTGTTTGTGGTTTTGAAATACCAAAATCAATTCTTCCAGGTTCTCTTAAATTTTTAGCTTTATAAGATAAATGTGTTAATGCTATCTTGTAACTGCGATTCCTATCTAAATGAATAGGATGTTCTAAATAAAGTCTACCGTGTTTCACAATAAAATTGCTCATTTAAATGATGAAAAGATTCGGACAAAAGCCGATAAAAATTAAGCCTGCCCCTTTTGATACTAAGCCAAAGTATACGTCTATGTTTCCTGTTCCTTTAAGATGGTTAATTATTGGTTCTAGTGGTAGCGGAAAGACTACATTATTGTATAATTTTATAACGTTAGATTGTATTAAATTTGACCACATCTATCTTTTTACAAAAACATTAGAACAACCGATTTATAAATATTTTGTAGAAGAGTTTAGTATATATAAGAATTTTCTATTTTTATATAATTGTTATGATGATATGATTGATTTAGAAAATTGTAAACCAAATAGTTTAGTGGTATTTGATGATTGTTTATTTGAAAACCAAGATAAAATTAAAAGTTATTTTACAATGGGTCGACACAAAAATATTTCTTGTATTTATTTAACACAGTGTTACTCTAAACTTGATTTACAAGTAATTAGAAACAATGCAAATTTTATTTCAATATTTAGACAAAACAAACACTACACCAAAAAGATTTATGATGATTTTGTTGGTTCAGATTTATCGTTTGACTCGTTTAATAAAAAATGCTATGAATGTTGGAAAGCGGACTATGGTTTTATATCGATCAATTTAAGGACTAGACGTTATATGAATCGTTTAGAAAATTCGTGGACGTAGTCCACTCATGATACCAAAGGGGAATTTTTATTAAATAAATGACTCCGTTGAAGAAACGATTGGAAACGGAAGAAGAATTACGAAAAAAATTTATAGAAGGTGATAAAGTCAAAGAGAAAAAGAAAATAGATGGCCCCGAAAAAGATTTTACCAAAATGTTGCAAAAAGCAAACGATAGAGACGAAAAGTTGTCGTATGTGTTTAAAGCCGAAATAACAAATAAGCAATCAGGAAAAGAACAACTGAGAAAACAATTCGAGCCGGTTATAGAAGGACTAAAACAAATTAAACAAGCTGTTACCACCGTTGATGAAGATATTAAATCTCAGTCAGTTGCGTTAATGTCAAAACCAATAATGAAAACGCAAAAAGTACCTGAATTGGCTTCGCTCATGAGGGCTTCGTTATAAACTCTATATTTAATATTAATTGGTAATATAGTTCATTTTCTCGCTTACAATTACTTAGTTATATTAGTTAAGACTTGTAATCACAGTTCATCACAAAGGGTAATACATAAATAATACATTACCAATAAATAATAGTATAATGTATCGATAATCCTTAAATTACTATTCGCCATAAAACATACTATTAGTATTAATTCAAGGCTCATTACATACCAGCAAATAATGGTATAATACATATATCGATAATCTTTAAAATCACTATCGCCAAACAACGTACTAGTATTAATAATTATTCAAGACTATGACTGATTCTATACATTAAGGTTTATTTGCACTGCATAGTAAGATCGCTAAAATAATAATATACACCGTTAGTTAATATATACAAACAAATATCCGACAATGTTGCCACTAATTACAACTGGACGTCGAAAACAACATCATGTCTCATCTAGGGGTTTAGCAAATGATTGGGAAGAACTTATTCTCGAATTTCTCGGTAGCGCTATATATATCCTCCATTAATTTTATGCTTTTGGGTTTTTTCGTGTTTGCTTGCTTTATATCCATTTTTATACTTTGCTATACGCTTCTGCTATGTGCTATATGCTTTTACATTTTTTTTTATACTTATGCTTATTTATTCAGTGTAGTAAAAATCAGCAGTTACTGATGGTATTGAATAATCATTACCTTTCATACTTGAAGATTCTATTTTATATGAAATATTTAATTGTGCAAATACTATTGTAAATAGTAATTGTACATTTTGTATTTCATTTGTAGTGTTTTTATATATTCTGTTAATTTTTACTATATATGGAGTATCTATAATTACTTTATTTCTATATATTAGATTATCAGCAACAAAGTAATTACTTTCTTCACCATTAATAGAAAATAGTGAAACAAATTCCATGGCAGTTTGTTCTAATAATTCATTTAAATTAATATTAACAATATTTATTCTAATATTAGCAGTTATTTGTAATAATCCATTAGGTCTTAATTTAAATATTCTATTTTCGAACAAATCTAATGGTTTCATATATTCAAAAGTATATACATTATAGTTTTCATAAAATTCATGATTTGGAAAAAAAGATGATAACTTATTATTATTATCGTAATATAATGTATTTCTGTTAATATCGATAGTTAATTCATTATCGTTTATAATTCCTTTATTCAATTTAACATTTAAATATTCATTTATATCTTCCAAGGTTTCACCAAAATTGACCTTTAATTTATTATTCTTATCAAATACGATAGTGTTGTTATCCACTCCAATGTTTAAATCTAAATTTCCATCATCTGTTATTTTTAAATTATTTGTATATTTCAAGTCTATAACATCGTCACTATTAAAATAAAGTGGATTATTAAGAAATATTTGTTGTAACGTATATTTGTTATTAAGTTTTTTTATTAAATATAAACCATCAGAATAACTATTTATATTAAATTTAGAAAAACTTAATATTAATAATATAAACAATGAGAAAATTATAACTAAAATAAATGAAATATCCATTTATTCATAAAATTTATATTAATATCAATGTCAATACAATACATCACATCATGTATATTGTATATTGTTATTAACAATATATATTAAATTATAAATATTCATTAGAAAATTATATATTTAATAAAAAAATTGAAAAAATATAATAAAAATAAAAAAATGTTATCTATAATTTCTGATATATCTGAATTCATTGCTGATGTATGTGAATACATTGGACTATATATAATAATTATATTTAATACTATAGTATCATATATAAAAAGCTGTTTCTCACCTAATATTTGTATTGAATTATATAGTGATAAAACAACTATATGCAATTCCAATACTTTTACAAATAATATTAAAAAAAAACTACTTTCTAATCCAAAAATTTATATTGAATTAAATAAGAAAGATAATAAATACTCAATGAGTATAATTTATACCAATAAAATAAAAATAAACAATGAAACTTATGAATTATTACATAATAATTTGTCTGAAATGTGTAATATTATAAAAGAAAACGAATTTAATACAATATTTATTAATACATTAATCATTTTTATATCTAATAAATTTGATAAAAATGAAGATTAAATTTTTATTTTTAAATATGTATGTAGAACATTTACAATAACAATTTCCAAACATTAAACATTTATTACATGCTAACCCTCTTCGTCATTTGACACGTAAAATTATCAAATATACTAGAATCTTAAATATTAAACAAAATTGTTAAAATAATCGATAAAAATGTTAAATATTCGATAATCATCTATTTTAGTCATTTGACACGTAAAATTATCAAATATACTAGAATCTTAAATATTAAACAAAATTGTTAAAATAATCGATAAAAATGTTAAATATTCGATAATCATCTATTTTAGTCATTTGACACGTAAAATTATCAAATATACTAGAATCTTAAATACTAAACAAAATTGTTAATGTTTAAAGATGAGTTTTTAGGAATACCGTTACGAGAGTATGTAGGATTAAGATCAAAAATGTATGCTTTCAAATATGATGAAATGCAAACAAAATATAATAAAGAAAATAAATCATTCATAACAGAAATGAAAGAAAAGAAAGTATGTAAAGGAATTAAACGGCAAAATATTGAGAAAATGAGATTTGAAATGTATAAAGACTTTACTTAATACAAAAGAAACATACGAAGAGGTATATAATATTATTTCAAATGGGTTAAAATTATATACAGTTAAAACAAATAAAATAGCTCTATCTCCATATGATGATAAAAGATATCTCATAGATAAAATAAATACTGTACCTTATGGATACTACAATAAAGATAATTGAAGTTCTTCTTCATAAATTCCTTCTTTAATTTTTTCGTTGGAATCAGATGTCTCAACCTTATACCAAATTTGATCTCCTATAAAAACATCATGAATCTTATATATTTCTTTTGTCCAATTAGTTTTTAATTTATTGCGAAACGTATCAACAAGCATTGATAATCTAACTCTGTCGCCAATTTCAAATTTTGGTTTTTTAGTAGTAGTTTTATAATTGTATACAGTACTTAGTAAATTTTTTTCATTATTTTTATTTACATCAGTTGGCTTCATTTTAATTGTTCTATGATAACTATTATTATACTTTTTAATTATTTTAGGTAATTCAGTGATAAATAATAATTTTCAATTTGTTTCCAAGAGTTCGATTAAATCGTTCAATAATTGATGCTTTATTTTCAGTACCGGTACTATATATTTGGATACTCTTTTTAGCTAATAATTGTTTTACGTCTTTGTTATAGAATTCTTTTCCTTTATCAACATGTAATTTTTTTGGAAATCTTTTTGATTTTTCAAATATAGTTTTAAAACCATCTGCCACTTCTAATCCGGTTTTTGTTTTTAGTGGAACTGCCCAAACATATTTCGAAAAAGTATCAATAACAACTAAAATATATTTATAATTATTATTTTGCCTTAATATTTTTTTATAATCGTTATCAACTGATTTATGTTGAGTTCTTAAATTATATGCATGATCTTCTAATTTTCCCTTTGGCCTGTAAAAGGAATATAAATCAGCTTGAAAAGTATCATCCTATTCCTTTCTGAATAAAATGTCGTGTACTAAATCTTTTTCTAAAAGGTTTGAATAATTTTAAAATTTCAATTTCCTCAGGTGATTTGGAAATATTATTTTTCACTGATCTACAAATTCTTCAGGTTGATATTCTTCGCCACAGTTTTCTTTTTTTATCAAATTTTGGTTCTCCTGTAGATTTAGTTTTTGTTTTACATAATTTACAATAATCCATTTAGTTGGTAATAAACTGACTTTTATCTCAGGATCATATATATATGAGTTGAAAAAAACAAGTTGGAAATAAACTTTTCATAACTGTCTTGAAAACTGGTGTAAATTCCATATTTTTTTTGGGAAAAAAAATGGCAACATAAAAAAAGTGTAAAATTTATGGAATATTTCATTGATTTTATGGTTTTTTACGTTAAAAAACTTGAAATCGGGGTGAAAATTGAATAATTTGCATTGTTTTTTGAATGTGAGCTAGAACATATGCTTTTACATACTACTGACGCTGCTTCTTACATGATCAAAGCAGCAGCAAACCTAAAAATTTGTTGCCCAAATTTAATTCATTGCACCTGTTTGGCGCACATCCTTAATAGGGTTGCGGAAAGTGTCCGAATTCAAATTCCTCTTGTTAACACTCTAGCAACTAATGTTAAAAAGGTATTTGTAAAAGCACCACTTCGTGTGCAAGTATACAAAGAGAAAATGCCCGGCATACCCTTACCACCGGAACCCATTTTAACAAGATGGGGAACATGGTTGGAAATGTTGGAATCGACAGAATTTTTATGCAAACATTTTGACGAGATCACAGATGTTGTGTGTCAGTTCGACGGCTATTTAAAAATGTATTAACACATTTTATTCTATTTTAGAACCATAATCTTATTTATAAGCACCCAAATGCGGGCTTAAATTGGTCTTTTTAGCACAAATCTGTCAAAAATTGCTAAGCAACAATTGATTGTTCATTTACACTAATCAATTAATTATTCAAACACGCTTCGATATTCAACGTTTTTCTTAAGTTGGAAAAATAATATTTTATCAAATCATTAC
Source organism: Zophobas morio (assembly GCF_036711695.1). Lineage (NCBI taxonomy): Eukaryota > Metazoa > Arthropoda > Insecta > Coleoptera > Tenebrionidae > Zophobas > Zophobas morio. The sequence goes on from NW_026972111.1 coordinate 15,340,560, forward strand.
CTGACCGACTTCAAATTCTTCTAAACTTTCGTTTGAATAAAGGTTTTCCGCTTCTTTAATTTACATTTTGAAAAACGAATTATCAAATAATCAATGTGGTATCCATAACAACATCAAAATAATAGCCAGCTATGTATTAAAATTCGTATCGGCACAATTCACACAGTCTTGCCGAAAACATTCAATATTTCGTTAAAAATAGTTTAGAAACTAAAACAGAATAAAACGTTGTATGTACCACGTGCATAATTGTAGATTGTGGCACTCGGGAAATTAAAAGCCCTCCTTCGTCGGGCTTTAAACATTCCCTCGTGCCACAATCTCCCTGATTATGCCCTTAATACATAAATAACTATAATAATCCTCAGCTATCAACAGCTTATAATCAGTTTGTAGCGCGATCAGTACCCCTAGCGCCCTCTGTCACGCCCACGCACCACCACTACCATGCAGCAGCACCCCGGTACTCGCTCGCTCCCTTACCGGAGGGCGGTGCGCCCTCTCACTTCCACGCGACGCATTTCCAGCCGCATTTACATAGGACCCGAGCGGCCAGATTCGACAAGTTTTCCTTTTGCGAAACTTCGCCACTCATCTGTGTATCACTTTGTATCCGAGGGGTCTTGGAGGTCTAGATTGAGCGGCAAGACGGCTTGAGTATCAGCGGCGCATCCGAGGGGTCCCGCAGGTCCGGCCATGGAAAACACCCCGGTTGAACGCGAATGAACGAGTTGACATAAGTGCGTCAGAACTGTCTATCCGTGGAGCGATCGCGAGTAAACGAGTTATCGTACGTGCGTCAGGACTGTCTATCCGTGAAGTGACTGTTTAAGAACTCTTGTAAAAATTCTATGTCTCATGCAGTGTACCTATTATGTATTTTTGAATAAAGTTTCCACTGAGCAAACCGCGTGTTATAAAAAGTGGCGCCCAACGTGGGGCATTTGAAGAAGAGTTTGTTATAAAAAGTGGCGCCCAACTTAGTGGCACGAAGAAGGCAAAATGTTATAAGTTAGCATATATTCAGGGTAATTTTGTTTGCATTGCACGTGCAATAAAACAATTAGAAACCTAATTAGAAACCACAGATCTTCTTTTGAGTGAAAGCATACACGTAGTCATTAATATGTACAACAAAATATTTCTTTCATGTGAAAAATCTGACAAAATACAATGCAACCAAATTAATACTGTGTTGAAGGGTAGTTTTGAAGAGGAAATTTCATTAGCACCATTGCTTCATTCATTTCTAAATATTCGAAGCAGTTAGGTCGACTTACTGATTTCCGAGCTGATTTTTGAAAGTTTTCCGGTAAGCTGTATAAATGTATAAAAAACTTGGTAGAGCAAAAAGAAGGAAGCTTTAAAAAGAAAAAAGACAAATTTGAATCGGAATTAAAAAACAATAAAATAAATACCTATTTTAATGCAACTGAAAAATGTAAGTTTTTCTGAGAATATAAATTATTAGTATGTAAGCGCCCTTGAATTATATAGACTCGTGTACGTCTGAACGGAGAACGGAAAATGCTGACGAGGAGTTCTGGGGCGCGGGAAGGCAGAACGTACTCATACGTTGAGCAAGAGAGTCACCCATGGAGTTATTTCCTTATTTTGTAATAAAGAACTTATTTTAGATTGATACCCAAAGGTAGACAAACTTGAATTTAAATGGAAAAAAGACGAATTTGCTTTTCCTGTAACAATTTTTGAAAGTAAATTCTCTCTAGTTTTAGTACCACCACACACACCATACGATTGTTTTAGACGTTGTTTCGACGAGGATTTAACAACTTTAACTGCTGAGAACATCAACATATATATGTATATTCTGTACAAACTACTGGAAGTTCGATCAATACAAATAACGCAGAAATAGGTGATTTCATCGCCATAGAGCTCTATATGGGAATACTACAGTTACCAGCAAACACAGATTATTGGTCACGACAACTAAGAAATCACTGGGTTGCAGATATAATGCATCTTAAAAGGTATCAAGCAATTCGACGATACTTACATTTTGCTGACAATAATAATAATAATGCTAAGAACGATCGTTATTTCTAAATCAGACCTTTTTTGGAAAAAAATACGTAAAACTGTTTATTAATCCAACAGGAAAAGAGATTTTTTGTTAACGAAATGATGATTCCCCTACAAAGGAACTCGAGCGGGATCAAGACGACAGTACATGAAAGCAAAACCGAAAAAGGGGGGTTTTAAAATGTACGCCATAGCAAGAGTTTCGGAAATCATACACGACTTTTTGATTTACGCAGAACAAGAAACCTTCCAAAGTACTAATTTCGATGAAACTGAAAGAAACATTTTGTTCGGTTTACCTGAACAGGGGTTTGGGCGTAGGCAATTTGTCCACCCTACTCCCACCCGTTTTAGGGTAGTTTAACTATTTTTCATTCTCATGAAAGAGTCGTCCAGAAGTAACGAGAGCGTACAGACGTGCCGACCCGAGAGACCGGCAATTGTAATATTTGTGCGTTATGAATAAACCGTGAAACGTAAACGGTGATTTTATTTGGCGCAAAACACATTTGGCATGAGTGGTAAAGTAGTTCTCGCTTTATGCAAGAATATTCGAGAACCTATTTATTTCGACAATTTTTTTTTGTTCTCCAGAGCTCGTCTTTCATTTAAGGGAGTATAAAGGCATACTTTCGTTGGAAACTTTACGTTCAAATCGTTCACGTGGCTGCGAAATGAAGTCGGATAAACAAGTATCAAAAGAGGGCAGAGAATCTTATCAACAAATGGCTGATAATATTAAAAAAGTTGTCATTGTTAAGTTGAAAGCAATGCCATTATGCAGTTCGTATTTGAGTGCGTATCCACTGTCAACTATAAAGAGATATGATAAAAATGTCCATCAAAAGATAGAAGTCTCGTGCCCATCCATTGTGCATCATTATAATGCCCATATGGGCGGGGTCGACCTTGCGGATATGTTAGTTGCTCTGCACCGAACCAACTTCAAAACGCACCGGTAGTATATGAGCATATTTTCGCAGATGTTGGATATATGCGTGAACAATGTGTGGTTCTTGTGTAGGAGAGAAACTGCATTGTCTGGTCACCAGAAAATTATGCCGCTCAAACAATTTCCTTAGAAATTATATACGCTTTTTAAATCTAAAGCTAGAAGACCTGGACGACCTTCACATTCCGAATCCGAAGAGTCAAGAAGTCCCAGGATGATTAAAAATTTCGTAATTCCTAGGCTAGTAAACGACGTACGTTATGATGATGTGATTCATTAGTCATTACCCTGTTTTTGGAAACAAAGGTCGTTGCAGATTTTGCACCACGGGACAAACAAGTGTTCTCTGCCTGAAGTGTAATGTTAGACTTTGTTTTCTTGAAAAAAGAAATTGTTTTTTTGATTTTCATCATAATGCAAAATAATAACGAAAACGATTAATTATTATTTAAATTATGTTATATATTTTATCTGTTACATGTTATTTATATTTTTTTAATTCTGTCAAATAATGAATATAAGTATATTTGTAAAAAAAAATCATGAGTCGTTTCAATCTGGTGTTCTGGATCTAGTTTGATTATTTTTTATTTATATTTACTGAGATTTTGTTACAACTTTAGTATAATTAGATCACAGCAACATAAAAATCTAGTTGTAGCTTAGGAGATACATCGCCAAGATAGCTTAAAATTGAGGTTGTATTCCACAGTACACACTGCGAACTTTTCGATGAATTTATGCTGTATCCTTAAAATCTGGCAATGTATCTCCACCAATGAAGTGAAATAAGACTACTGGAACGCTAGCGGTAAAAGAATTCAACGATGGAAACTGTACTCGAGTGTTAGAGTAGCACAGACGTACGAGCGGGGGTGGTTTTCTCTCTTTTACCCATCGGTGAGATCCGTGTCGGAAATACCGGTTAGGTGTTTGGCGGGTATTCGTTTACCTGTGTGCTTCTACTGGTGTTCGTAGTTTTAAAATCGTTCCTTTGTTTTGTCTTTTCTTTCGTGCATTTCAATAAAATTTTTAGTGTTTGATACAAAAAAGGAACACAGAAATCATAATGGTGAAGTATTTTTGTGCTTATGGATGCACAAATGAATGGACGACAGGAGGAAATATCACGTTTCACAGGTAAGCTATATTGCCAACATTGTAGTAGAGGAAATATTATCTTTATTCATTATTATAAACTGATAAGTATGTAAACTTTATTTCATTTGTAGATTTCTACATAAAAAAGCTGATCTGCTAAAGTTATGGATAAATTCTCTTCGACGTGAAGATTTCAAACCTTCACTAACTACTGTTATATGTAGCGCCCATTTTACAAAAAATGATTATTTAGAATCAAGTGGAAATAAAAAACTTTTAAAAAAAGATGCTATGCCAACGATTTTTCATTTTCCACAACATCTACAAAGGAAGACTTCCTCGAAAAGAATTGTTTCACGACGCACGGAAGTAAGTTTCTGTAACAGATTTATGGTAATATTTTGTACATAATGCATGTTTTCTAGGAACTTGCAATGAAATCAATGAAGTTGTTGATGTTAATAGCTCAGCCAAAAAAACTTCAGATGTATGTACGCAAACACCAAATTTTATATCCAAATCTCCGGCATATTAAAAATGAAACGCAATTTAAAAAATTATAAACAGAAAGTAAAACGTAGCGACACAAAAATTAAAAACATGGATGATTTGATAAAACATTTGAAAAACAATAATAAATCATCTACATCCCTTGAAGAAACTTTGGAAAATAATTTTCAAGGTTTATCGTTAAGTGCTCTCAACATCATTTGGAACTATTTTTTTCGTGTATTCGTTCTCGAGGAAGCTGGAATGACAATCCAAATGCACTTCAATTTCGGTGGACTTTAAGGCAATTGTTGTTTAAAAATAGTGTGAAATCGAGCATAAATGCAAATTGTGTAGTTGATAATTTTGATTCTACTCCTGTTTTTGAATTTAGAACTGCAAACCAAACAATTATTGATAACGTTGTTGATGATGGTAATGACGATGAAGAATTACATAACTTAATTTCTGTCATTGATAACATGAATATGTCATTAATTCAAGAAAATATTTTATTTTATATTGGCGGATATATATTGAAAAATATGTTGAAGAATAATGCGTGTAAGCATTGCCACAAAATTTTAACAGTTCAGTGTGAAAGCGAAGGCATTGCGAATGAGCACAATTACACTGTAAATGTAAATAATTGCACAAGTTTTACACCATTTATTAGTAGGAGAAAATTATATTTTCCCTCCAATGCAGTATTTGTGTATACAGCTGATTTTGCTGAAGAAAGAGATCAGTTATTTGATTCGTTAAATGGATGCACTTTGTCGGCTGATAATGGAAAGGAGTATCGATCAGTTCTTCAGCAGGGTTCTCCTCATATAGATCTATGGGAAAAGTTGTTGCCACAAATCAGAAATTGGAAACTCATTGATTTTAAAACCAACAAAGATGTTACCAAGGAATATTCTTTTATTCGTAATTGGCAAATTACAATAAGAGGTATTCGATATTTATGGAATCATTTGAAGCCGATTGGTTTTAATTTTCTAAATATCCGGTCTTTAAATCAAGACCCAATAGAAAATCTGTTTGGCGTGGTTCGACAACATGGTGTACGAAATACTAATCCGACATGCCACCAATTTACGGCCGCTTTAAAAACTGTTGTTATAAACAAGTTAGTAGGGCCGTCGTCGATTTCAACTAACTGCGAGGCCGATAATTGTAACAACCTGTATAATTTCAAGAATTTTTTAGTTTCATCAAACCCCGGACAAATTAATTCTCAAAATACCGGCCCTCCTACTTGTGTTTTTGAGGATGATGACAGTGTTTTTGACGAGAATGTCGACGTAGGAATGTGTCAAGCTGCCACATATGTGTCTGGGTATTTATTAAACAAAATAAAATTGTATATGTAATAATGTAATATCTCCATTACTAGTAAGTAAACACATGTCGTTGAAATTTGAAAGATAAGTTGTCCACAACTTTCTCTAAAAAGGTACCGGTAAAGTATCATTACAAGAATTCGTATGCCTACAGACAAAGAATAAAATATATTGCTTAATTAATTTTCAACATTTCAGTTTAAAATGGGAAAAGTACAGAAGCCATATGGATACAGGAAAAGAAGAGGTAATATTAAGATGTTGCAAAATTATTGGTTCAAGGTAATTAAATGAGTTATGTACTGGAATTTCAAAATATTCCGCAATATCTATTCTAGAAAAAACAAGAAGTTGCTGAGACGGAAGCAGCGTCAGACTCTATTTCTATACTCAAATATCGGCACTCAGAATTTCAATGATTGCAACAACATTACTGTCGCTGGTACTTCTAACGTTAGTGACGGTGGTTTGCAAAAAGAAGGAAGCTTCTTCATCGAATCAAAACATAAACAATGAAACAATGTTTTGTAATGGTAAGTGTAAAAGAAATATACAACAATTAATTTTACATTATTGCATTTTTAGATACCATAGAAGAGAATCGAATAATTGATATCAGATATCTTTTTCTCACCCTTATGGCAATATGCAGCCATGGACAAAGATTTGGATGCACCTTCCAAAATTTAATTATCAAAAAGGAGTCAAGGAAGGGACTCATATCAAAATTTTATTTGCATTGCCAAACGTGTTTGGAAAATTTTGAAATAAGTACCCAGAAGCCTACCTCATACAATCTAAATAACACCCCTGTGAACGGAATAATATCTATTGAAGGAGGATTCTATAATTTAGAAGAATTTTTATCAGCCATTGATGTCCCCTGAATGTCGTCAGGATCCTACACAAAACACCATGGGGAAGTAGCTACAACATGGAATAAAGTACCTGTACATGCTATGAAAAAAGCGGCCGATCAAGAGGCATAATATGCTCGAAGCATAAACTCCATCGACGAACAAGGTTTTCCATTAGTGCCGGTGGTTGTCGACAGTCATACCGAAGCAATTAGTGCTTTATCCGGTGTTGCAGCTATTGTCGGCCAACATACTGGTAAGGTGTTATATATAGGTGTCCGAAATAAATTTTGTTCAATTTGTTCAAAAAATGATACAAACAAAACAAAACCACATGCATGTACAAAAAATTTCAGTGGCTGTTCAACTAGTATGGAAGCAGATATTTTGGTGCAAGGTTTTCAGTCTAGTATTGAGATGTATGGCATTAAATATCACCAAATGGTACATTACAGTAGAGAAAGTGGAATGTCGAAACCATTTATTAAGGAAATTTTGCACAAAACTGAAAGCAATTGTTGCCAACACTTGCTATCCTCTCAGAGAAAGAAAATGATTAGAAAAAAAAAATTGCACATGCGTACAGGTATTAAAAGTGCAATTAAATATAGAAAACAAGAAAAAAATCAATCTCAAGCTACATATTTTAAGGTTATGTTCCGTATTCGTGCGCATGCAACAACGTGAACAGGTGAAAGTACGCAAAATAAAAAAAATATGGAGACCCCCAGAAAAAGATGTTCAAATTTTCAACGGAGGAAGAACTTCTGGAAGACATTTACAAATATCGGGGGGTATTAGAAAATAAAACAACGAACAACGTAACCGCATCAGAAAAAGTAAGTAACAGTTTTGCAGTAACGTGTTATAATATAATAAAATAAACGACTATTAATTCTTGCAAGAATGCAAACTCAATCAGCACCAAATGTTGGATCAGCTGAAATCAAAGTATGATAATTTGAAAACGAAGACAAGGAAATGAGCTGCCACTCAGAAGTCATATCCAAAAAAAAAACTGGTGGGGGTCCACCATGGGATTCCCCGAAGGATCCTGTTCTAGAGGCAGTATTAGCCATAATTAATATAAAAACGGTGGTTGGTTTGTCATCAATTGGTGATGACGATTTTGTTCCGGTAGGGTCACTTGCCAAGTACCTATGTAAATAATTAATCCTGCTTTTTTTAATTCTATATTTTAGGACCCCATCGCAGATGTCCACATGGAGGAAGTTCATGATGGAACTTATGAATTAGTAAGTTTTGCTATTGATAATTATCGAATTGCGAATTCCACAATTTATATATACATATTTTAGGATTTGAACTTGCCTGAAGCAACCACATCTGTAAGTTGCAGTAACGAGACTGCAAATGTGTAGATTGTAAGTTACCAATTTAATATTTCTTACTATCAATACATGATGCATTATGTAGGAATATATATTACAGCTTGAAGAAACAAGTGCCACCATGCGTTTTAACGAGACTATGGATAGTAACGAATTTAATATTGAAGACCAAAGTCCAATTCCAGCAGTTGTGACTACTGTCAAAAAGACAGTTGAGAAAATAATTACCAAAAAAACAACCTAAAGGAAATGTAAGATATAGTTGTATCTGTTGTACAGCAGTAACTATTTGATTTTAGCGGAATAACTATAACGCAAGAAAATTGAAAACACCACTACACAAGCGACCTCGACCGAAAATGACGAATCCAGTTTTCACAGCCAAAGAGCTATATGTATTATAAGAGAAATGCAGATTTAGTAGCCTTGCAAATACAAAATGAAAAACAGCGAAATCAAAGGGAAGAAGAGGAGCATAAAATGAAAATGTTATTATTAGAGAGACAATTATATAAACATAATAATTAAAATAAATATATTTTGTTTTTACAACCGAGCAAAGTGATTATTTATAATAATTAATTGTCTTATCTGTCTGCCGTTATGTTGCCTTCTGGCTTCATGTGGTTGGGGATTTACTTCATTAGGTTCTTCGCGATTGTCTTCACATATGTCATCAGCAAACCATTCTGCTTGAAAGTGGTCATTCATGTCAACAGCTATATTGTGAAGAACCGCAGTTGCAATAATTACAGTTCTAGCTGTATCTAGTTTTACCCTAATTCCTACAGGCAATACGGCAAAACGTCGTTTCCAAACACTATATTGGCGTTCAACAATATTTCTCGTCCGAATAATACTTTCGTTAAAGCTGGTTTACACTATTCGATTTTCGTATTCGGCTTGCAATTCGACCTCATTCGAATCCCAATTTGTCTGTTTACACTTCTCGATTCTGCATTCGACTAGATTCGACATAGCGACGTTCAATCTTTCGTTCGATTTCGCATTCGATATTTCGCAGATAGAACGGTGTCTATTTTCGTTCGATTTTCCTTTCCAGAATTTTGCAGCGCATGCGCGGGTAATGCTCAATCCATCACCGATCAGCTGACGTGACGTCATGAATTATTATATCTAGGCATGCTTATTTATTAATGTCTCCACTTGCACAAACCCAATAACCAGAAAAATGCAACAAAATGATGAAGCAAAAATCTAATAATAAATACATAACCTCAATGCAAGCAGAATGACAGATTTCTAATTTTTAACAGCACCATCGAACTTAAAAATCTAATGCTATGTAAAGACAAAACGATTTTGAATTCGAGATCTCATTCGATGGTCTCGAATGAAAAAATCGAATCAAAAAGGCGAATACGAAAATCGAATAGTTTAAACCAGCTTTTATACAAATTCTCAGAAGGAGTATGAATCTCCTGTAATTTAGTCATAAGATACGGCAAAATAGATTAAACTTATAATCCACAAAATATTAAGAGAACACGAGCTACCGTGTCATATGAAACACTTGGTGAATATAATTTTTCAGTGCCCAAAAAACTAATGTTGGAAAGCCACCCATTAATTTATTAGCTGGTTCAAAAGTGCGTACATAACACCAATAAAGTTATGGATGAATCCTTCACCCCCGACCGTGATCCCCGGATTTGCTACCAGTTTTTACCTACTACTTTGATACGTTTCTTTCCTGCTTGATTTTGAAAAAAATCGGTAATATGCCATTAAAATGTATTAACCAGAAGAAAGAAATATCTCAGAAGGCACAAATTCTTTGTGAAATGATGCAGTATATCAGGTCTCTCCCAAACAAACGTACGGAAAAACAATCAATTCATGTTGATCTCTAAAACAGTGGTGTACAGTTACAATTCAAAGGATAAAACACTCTTGAAGAAAATTCTTCAACAAAGACGGGTAACCCATATTCTTGAGAGACCAAGAGTTACACTTGAAAATAGGCGAATGGGAAGGCATAGATAAACTTTCCATTTTGACTGAGAATTATGACCGGCGTGCCAGGGCCATGAAATTCTAAAGGTTCGAGGACATAAGACATATTCGATACGAATTTACAAGAAATTAGATCGTCTAAATTCCTGTATATACGACAATTCACTCATTGGTCTAGAAGTAGTTGCAACAGATCAAAAAATATATGTAGAAAATATTTAATAAATATCTCTCGACCCGGAAGTCCAGACAATGCTAATCCCTCAGGATGCATTATTACAGTTCTATTAAAAAAATTTGTTGGCCACTTTGTTAAAAATCGCGAGTATGTCTATAGATTTGTTTCACCATAATAGCATTGGTCACTTGATGAGGTAATGGTGCCACATGCTGGAATGAATTACGGAAAACAATTTATGAAAGGAACGATATGGGTATAAATTATGGGTGGAAGTTACCAGTTACGGTTCTGACTCATTTTGAATCCTACCAAGGAGCTAAATCTGAAATGAAACGATACTCTTCATAGAATAGAAACTTGGACAATGTGAAGATTTTCACATAGGCCGAAGTTATTTTATCTAAAATGAAAGCAACCAATTTTTTTGATAACTTCTTCACTTCAATTCTTCTACTAGAGGAATGATGTAGGCGACATAAACTATTAAAAAGGTTCGAAGAACACTGGCTTTTATAATGTGACAGATTATTGCATAACAAATTAATAATAATCTATCAATAAATTTAGCAAATTAGAACGAAAATGCAACCTCAAAATATACATGTGTACAGTAACTATATGGGAGGGGTTCACAGAAGCAATCGGGATATTGGATTTGTGTCGCATAAATTCTAACTTTTATAAAATCTTAATTTGATAGCGGTAACAGCAGCTACAATTACTACTGTCCTCCATAGGAGAACACGCTAATCAAACATCCTTAATAGATTTATTTCAAATTCCCAGGCTTTAGTGTAACTGAAGGATTTGAAGCTTCACATTAAAAAGTGAGATAATCACAATCGCCATGTGTTCTTTAACCCTTTCAAGCTTTGTGGTTTCCTAGGGTATACCACAAATTACAAATTATGTGTAGACGCTGCTTTGTGGTTAATTCTGCGTACCATCAGTTCTCTGCGTTCGCAAAAGTGCGCCCTCTCGTGTCGAGAGAACAAAATCCTGCCAGATAGTTACAGGTACAGTGGCTTTATTAGAGACAGTGGCGACAATGGTGGTCTCGTTTTTGATTGGTTGCAGCTAGTTGCAGCCATTAAGAGGCAAATTTGACATTTGTCAAAATTTCAAATTTGTCATTGCTGTCGTTTTAATAAAGTTTTTCAAAATGCCGGGATGTGCTGCCGTTGAATGCACAAATTCGGCAAAAATAAGGTATAAAATGAATAGAATAGGTAATTAAGGGAAATAAAAATGGAAAGAATGTATTTTAGGTTGCCTACCTACCAGTTTCCACTGTTTAACTTATGCAACCAGCAATTCACATTAGCCTCTTCATGACGTCTATCATTCTTCGTAAAAGAGAGGGTCTTACAGATAAAAGCCAAAACATTTCAACAATTCTTGAAGCATTTGAACTTTTTATTTCTTCAGAAATTACGGATATAATAATTGTTCATATATATTGTTTCTTATATATTGTTTTTTGGTTTATTTTTGTCAAATAATATAATAAAAGCTTTTAAAATATATTGATTACACAAATTTTACTTGAAAAAATTTATTTTGCAGTTGCAGTCAAAAATTATGCATAAGAAATCAGCTGGGTCACAACTGACCCGTTATGGTAGTCTAGGTCATTCCTGTTATTATGGTATGGCGAGTGTTAACCAAAACGCGGGGAACAAGGGTTTGATAAACTATATAAGTTGCGGCCATTTTTGGATTCATTATCGCGAAACTTCAGTTATTATTATAAAATACACGATACACTATCGATAGACGAATCTATGATTTGTTTCAAAGGCCGCTCGTCGATTCGCCAATACATGCCAAACAAACCCATAAAGTGGGGCTATAAAGTTTGGACACGAGCAGATAAAAACGGATACATCGACGGATTCCAAATATATACCGGCAAAGTCAATGAGACCGTAGAAAAACAATTGGGACCTCGTGTTGTTACAGATTTGACAAGATCTCTAGTTGGAAAGAATTATTCTGTTTACTTTGATAATTATTTTACATCGTTGCCATTACTAAGACAATTGAAGACTGAGAATATTCACGCAACAGGAACTATTAGAAAAGGAAGGAAAGAAATTCCGAAGGATTTCAGACCTGATAAGGAATTAAAGCGAGGTAATTATGACTGGCGTGTAACTAATGATGGAATTTGCTGCGTAAAGTGTATGGATAAACGAATAGTTCTGTTAGCCTCCAATTGTGAAGATCCATCTGAAACTGATTATGTATGAGGAAAAAGAAAAATGGTGAAACGAAAAACGTTACTTGTCCTAAAAGTTTGAAAAACTACAATAAAAATATGGGTTTTGTTGATAAAGCTGACATGTTGAAGAAGACATATGAGATTGATAGAAAAAGTAGAAAATGGTGGCCACGAATATTCTTTCATTTTATTGATGTCAGTGTCGTCAACGCATTTATAATTTTTCAGCAGCGTTGCGGCAATAAAGGAATTTCGTTTGGCCTTAGGGTGCGTTTATGTTGGAGCAGCGATAAACGATACGAGCAGAGATACTAGCAGAGCGGCGATTATGAATGCATGTTTATAAATGCAACCGTCTATGTTGAAGCACTGCGCAGAGCATCGCTTTTTTGCCGAGCAACGATGAGAGCGAAGAAAACTGTATTTGTATATTTCTTCGCTCCGATTCTATCATCTAAAATGGACGTGCAAGCGTTAATTTGTGAAGTTTTCCAACGTTCATCTCTTTGGGACCAAAAAGATGCAAATCATCACAACAGATTTGTGTTGGACAAGTTGTGGGATGAGGTGGCGCAAAAATTAAACACAACACGTAAGTTTAAAGTATATTTTTGCATGTAGATATGAATATATACAGTTATTTAGAGGTTATGGCATAAAACAAAGTTATGGAGTGTTTGTGATAGGATTATTACACAAATACGTTTTAAATAAATTGCGAACATTCTGTGCAACAAGAGCGGGTCTTCCAACATCGGGTCTCATATTTGCGGTTCTTGGAAAAAAAGTTAAATCCGTTAAATGATGTTCAATTCCTTCTACATCAATTATCGTGTTATGCAACACACAAATAGCTTTAACAATATCGTCGGCCGTATTAACATTAGTTTCTATCGCTTTGCTCAACACCCTCCATTTGGAATAAATTATCCCAAAAGCGCATTCGACGGTTCTTCGCGCACGCGACAATCGAGCATTAAAATATTCTTTATCTGCATCTAATTGTTGTCTGTTATATGGTTTCAATAAATTTGGTAATAAGGGATAAGCTTCGTCTCCTATAAGTACAAGCGGTGCTGTAATTTCGGAATTTGGTAAATTAGCATTGATGGGAATGTCAAGACGTCCTTCTGTTAAATGTAAAAACAAAGCAGATGATCTAAATGTTCCACCATCACTTTGTTTTCCGTATCCTCCAACATCAATAGTGATAAATTTATAATTCGCATCTACTAAGCCTTGGAGAACAATAGAGTAATATTGTTTATAATTATAAAACATCGTGCCTGAGTGAGGTGGACAGACAATTCTAACATGTTTTCCATCAATTGCTCCTGTGCAGTTAGGAAAATTCCAAAGTTTATAGAAATCATTTGCAATGTCCTTAAACTCCTGTTGGGTTGGGACTTTCATATGAAGTGGCTGAAGTATATCCCATAAAGCTTTTACCATTTCTTTAACGATTTGCGAAACTGTAGCAGGCCCCATACGGAAAGAAAAAGCTAAACTTCTAAATGATTGACCAGTTGATAAATATCTAAAAAAAAAAAAAAATACTGCAGAGAATGTACCTAATAAGCTTTTATTACAGGTGCTACAGTTAGGGCGAAGTGGAAGTCACCACGTGATAAATATAGGACCACTCTGGCTTCAATTCCAAAACCACGATCTGGTGATCGTGGAGGACTATCATGTAAGGTGCAATGGACGTATTTCGCAAGTCTGGGATTTTTAAAAGATCAGTTTACCCCAAGACTATCTACAGGCAATTTGCCAGAAACAAGAGAACTTGACGATATAGACCCGGATATTGATTTAGATAACGGAGAAGATGGTGCTTCGCAAGAAACTAACATTTCCACGAGTGAAGGGAATGAAGACTCTATAGAGCAACCTGCTTTTGATGTCATTGGGCGACCATCTTCTTCTCAAAGTTCCACAGCAGCACCATTCATTTCGCGACCATCTTCCTCACAAAGCTTCACACCAACACCATTAACTACTAATACTATTGACAATCATACTCCTGCAAATACACGAAAACACCGTGCTACCGTTGACATAGGGTCACAGCTGATTCACCTGGAACAACAAAAACTGCAGTACCTAGAAGACAAAAAAAATCAAAGAAAGACAGTCGAGTTGGGAAGAGATGACGAGGACTTGAACTTTTTCAAAAGTTTATTGCCTCATGTATCAAAATTGTCACCTCTTGACAAAATGGCGTACAGGATGAGAGTGCTCCAAGTTACTCAAGAGTTCCTAGGCGGTCATCGATGGAGTTCTAACAACAATACTATTAACAATGAAACAGGAATAGCAAACTCTCCAAACGCTGTTCGCTCTGTTATCACATCTTTTTGCGACCAGGATCAATCCTTTCTTACTACACTATGAAATCAATAATTAATTGAAAATTTATTTTAAAAATTTAATGAATTTAAGTTTTAAAATGTTAAACTTTATTAAACTGTATTAAAATATATTCTATTAAAACTTACCTTATTGTAACCATTAACCTTTCTTCATTTATGATGGGTCTGGCGTGACAATTACACCATTTTTTATTAACTGCGCTAGAAATCTTTGATAAAATGTAATCAAATGTTTCTATTGTCATTCGCATATATTCAAAAAATTTCTGTGGATGTTTTCTCTGATCAGGATATAAATGGTGAAATTCACCAAACGCATGGCGCTTCCTATTAATAGGATGAGCCACATATTGTCTCTTTTTTTTTAATCAATTCACTGTTAATAACGCACCATTTTTCTGCACTTGACATCAGCACTAAATCATCTTCCTCTGATGAGGAGTCGCAGAAATCGGCCATATCTGTGTCTTTAAAGAACAGCTGTTATTAACACAGCTTCTACATGAACAGACTGAAGAAAAATGCACTTGTTTCGTTTCACTCTTTGCTCTTATCATCGCTCTCGTATCGTTTATCGCTGCTCCAACATAAACGCACCCTTAGTAGCAGGGTTGGTAGACGCAGGTAATGAAGTACCTGGAAAGGGAAGACTAAGTACCGAAAAGTCTAAAACCGTGAACAACTACAAGCCTTTGGTACCACTAGAAAAGCGATGGGATCAATCTTTACATATGCCAGTCTACGGTACTAGCCGAAGATGTGCCCTATGCAGTACTCGATAACATCAAAGGCGGTCTAGGTGGTCGTGTAGTACTTGGGGCGTCGCGTTATATATGTCGGACAAGAAAACTTGCTTTCAAGACCACATTTTTTTCAAAAAAAACGATTAAATAATCTTAAAAATAAATTTATACCTGATTTTCTTACTCATCTCCTAACACTATCCTTCAAAATTACATTTCATAAACATTTTTTTCTAAATGCTGCCCGCAAATGGTTAAAAAGTCACATATTCATAAGAGCAACTTAATAACACATCATAACTTTCGTCTTGTTAATAATATGTAGTGTCTAGTATAAAAAAAGAATGATTGCCTTTTTATTCCTTTTTACTTTATAATTGCCTAATTGCCTAAAATGAGAGTGTGTGACCTAAAACTGATTTTTGTGACCTAAAACGTCCTAAACGGGCTGCTTTGCGGTAATTTCACCAACATCCACACAATGGATGTTGGATAAAGTGCAGTAGCTCTTTGAAAGACGTCTTGCGCCTTTGCTTTCGATTGTAATACTTTATTTTACAAACAAGCTAGTAACACATTTTTATTAGTTCTTTTGTAAATGCACTTCCCTTAATACCAGTTGCTATATTTCTGACGTTCAGTTATAAAATTGTGTCATGGTGTAAGTTTGGTGTTCACTTGTGAAATATTCTTTCTTATACATCGTGATGCCTAAAGAAAAAACCTTTAACACGGTCAAGATTAACCACTGACTCAAATCCGTGGATGATGCCAGCGGATTATTCTGTAAAGCATTGGCAAAGTGATAAGCATGTAATTACGATTTACATCAATTTGTTGTTGTTTAAGTAACATACAATATTTCAGTTTTAATGCTGAATATTCAAGTTTAAGTGTGAAAATATATCTCATTTGGAACAGCATTAACGAGGAGACATGCAGAAATTTTCAGGAGCAGAAAGAGATACTTTGCAATAAATGTCCAAACAATTTCAGATGCCGACGTTAGAATTCGAAGAATTGTTGCATGTTGACCAAGCTCATCCCATGGCCAGACCATTTTAAATAATAGTCGTGTTAAAAGAGACTTTGGAGCAAGATGATACGAGCCACATTTTTTAATTGGTGACAGTGGTTATGCCATGACAAAAAAAAACCTTATAACACCTGGAGAAAATCTATACAATGAATCCTTGTTGAGAACAAGAAATATCGTGGAACGATAGTATGGAGTGTGGAAACGGCGATTTCCAGTTTTGTCAATTGGTATGAGATTGAAACTAGAAACAATAATGGAAGTTATTGTTGCTTACAGCAATGTTGCACAACACAGAATGGTTTGAAAACATCGAACATGAAGAAAACATTGAAAATCCCCCTGGACCAAATGATAATGTGGTTGGGGGTAAATATGTTACAAGTAGTAAAGTGATATCTAGAGTACACTGCTTAAAATTGTTTTAGCTGAGCTGCAGCTAACTTCCGAGATAAAATTTAGTTAAAATTTAAGCAGATTGGTAGGTTTTACTCTGATAGTTCCTCAGTTGCAAAAAAAAAACTAGATATTAGCAGTTCGCACCTGATTCAAAAAAGTTCATTTTCAAAGTCCCTTAGCAGTTTCAAGTGCAATTACAAAGTTATCAAGTATGATATGTACAAATAATCTTGATAATAATCAAATAAGGAGAAACTAGGTTCAAAAAGCAAGGTAAAAATCTTAATAATTCTGTAGATTTATGACAAGTACATGATAAACTAATCAATTCAGCCAATCAGAAAACCAAGGTGAAATACCAGCAGAACAGTGACAGTACATGAGTCAACCTATTATTAACAAATTTGTAAATCCCATGTATTATTGGGATCAAGTAAAAATGATGTATTCCCTTGCTATTAGGTACCTAACGACTGTAACGTGTTAACAATTATTCAGTAAGGAAGGAAACATTGTTGACAAACGAAGTTATGTACTGAAAACCAAATAAACGATCCAATCTGATGTTCTTAAGTTGTTTAGAAGAAGAATGGTTTATGTAATTTGTTTCGTTTCTTATATTTGTAAAATCATTTGTTTTAGTTACTATATGTATTGCTATATTCATGTTTAGTTTGCCGAGTCTTTTAAAAGATAGCAACAAGTTAAGTTACAGTAAGTTGCATTTGTTTCTGTCAATAGAATTATTTCTATCAGCATTTTAGGGGGTGGATTTTGGTAGATAGCTTTACATTCAACATAGTGTCTGAAGAAATTTTTAATTTGTGATACAAAAGACGTAACCGTAGAAGATCTCAAAAAAAGTTAGTTTTTCATCCATAGTAATAACTGGTAATAACATACATTTTCCTATATACTTAAAGTTATCATTGTTTATAGACGTCAGATGAATATTTTGTGTGACAAGACAAATCTCGAGGAAATATCTTACATAGAATGTGGTCATAATGAATTATCATCACCACCACCAGTAGAACAAATTGATGTACGTGATAACTTTGATAAGGCTACAACCTCTAAAACAAGAAAAAGGTAATGTAACGTTTATATTCTAGATAAGAACCTATAGGGATGTTATAAATGTTTCTTACATACCATTACCATTATTACACCTTTTTAGATTAAAGGTGGAACTTGATGCTACAACCAATCATACCATAGAAGGGAGACGTATTGTAGATATGGCTTTCTTTTTCCAACAACTACCAGAAATAAGTGGTCACAAACCTTTCGATTGCACTATTGCAGACATATATTTCACGAAAGAGATACACTAAAATGTGCAATATTGAAAAAATCTTAAAACTCAACGATGACAGTAAATCCAGTGATAGTATGAATATCAATTCAGCATTTGTCTGGGGTGTGATAACAACTGGAATTCGAAATTCTGCAGTAGAGGAGCTTTTGTCCATTGCAAATGTGCGATTAATGTCCCCTACAACAAAAATATGAAGTTTCCTGTAAAATTCATGCTACAGCATGAAAAACTATGGAGGAAGCAGGAAAAGAAGAATTAGAGTTGGCGATACAGTTGGACGAAGTTGATTCTGCACATAATATTCCATATGTAACAGTAATTGCAAATGGAGCTTGGTCCAAACGTTCATACAATGTTAACACGATGCAACATCAGGAGTGGTTAGTATTTCTTTGTTTTAGCAAAATTATTCTTTATAATAGATTTTATCCCTGTTGCAGGCATGTATTATTGATCATAGAACTCAAAAACGTTTGTTCCTTGGGGTAAAAAACAAGTTCTGCTGTATATGTGCCCGAACTGACGAACAGAATGCTACAGTACCGGAGCATTTATGTTTCAAAAATTGGGCAGGAACTTCAACTAGCATGGAAGCTGCTATCATAACAGAAGGTTTCAAGCAAAGCACTCAGATGCATGGACTTAAATATTTAAAGCTTGTGGCGGATGATGACAGTAGCGTTCATCGCAGATTCTTGGAGGCACGCCCCTATGGACACAAACTTGTGCAGAACGTGCGAAATTTTTCCGCAAAATTACGCGCCTTATGTAGTAAGTATTGATGCCATGGACAATCATCCAACAAGAGAGAATAATGTAGAAATTATCGGCTTTGAAGTTTTGAATGCAGAAGTGGATCAAACCATCACCATTGAAATTAACTATTCCGGGAAAGATTATTTAAGTGAAGAAATACAGGAGGAAGTGTCAACGAATTTATTTAATTTAAAAACAAAATGGAATTCTCTGGGACTACCAAAGAAGAGCAACAAGACATCACTGAGTACACCACATGGTAGTTTGAAAAGCAAATTAAGTCAGTGATCAACACAAAAAATAGAATTTGCTGCTTTGCAAAAGGAATTTCTGCGTGAGGAACACGAACAAAAGCTTCACCACAACCAGGAAAGGCATCAGAAATATTTGGAAGAATGCAATTTACGAATGCAGCACATGCAGAAAAAGCATGAATTAGAATTGCAGTTGTTAAAAAAATCGCATGAATCAAACAAAATATAATTGTTATAATATATGTAACTATATAAAAACTATAAAACATAATAAATTTTCAAACTATTGGTTAATCAAGCTTTGTCTAATGATGTTATTAACGTTGTGTGCACGGTTATCTTCAATTATGTCATCAACTATTATAGCTACAGCAATTTCACGTTCTGCGTCCTCATTTATGTGCTTCATCATTCAGTTCACAAGGTAACACAAGTTTTAAGTTAAAGGAGCTTTAAAGATAATTTAAAGTCTACTTTAACATTATGGGACGACTTTTTTGCTTAAAGGCGCCTTTAAATTTAAAGTAAACTTTAAAATTGATTATAAAACCGGCCGTTAACATTGTCAATAATAAATCCAAAAAATGTGGTGGGCTCACATAGCAAATTCGATGATGTTGCTGGGCCATGAGACACAATAGTTTTGTCCCGTATTGGCCCACAGAAGTATGTATACGTACAAATAAATTTAACAATTTGTACTAAACATGTTTTTACAGAATGAGATGTAAAATCAAGAAATGTTCCTAGAAGAACCTGAAGAAATAGTGATTGATATACAAGACGAGTTTGAAATGGCCACTACCTCTCATCAGGTAATAACTTGTGTATTATATCCGTTAAATTTGTTACATGTGTACTCTGTAGTTCTATATTTAGGTTCCGGTTAACGACACACGACTGAGGGCCGGTTTATCAATGCTCAGTTAAAAGTGTCTGTTAAGTAACTGTCAGATAAGGGTAACTAGCAGTTAACGGAGGTAAAGTGTTTATCAATGCACGATGTTTCTTCCAGTTTCGTAGCTCGAAGTTTAGCTGTTACTCTCTTAAGTTGGTAACGCTCACCTCACTGGGAATGAGTTGTGATTGGTCAGTTCAAAACTCCCCGACCTTGAAAGTTCCATCAGATTCGATCCGCACTCGGTATTCAACGATTGTATCGTTTCACGTGATCAATCATGAAAAGCAAAATTTAGCATTAGAAAAAAAGTATTGGAAATTAAAAATGAAACAAGTAGGTACACCTATAAATAAATACAGAGAGATCGAAAAAGAAATTAGTCAAAGTTGGCCATGCACGAAAAGGCGGTTGTCTTAGTTTAAAATATTTTTTTATTAATCGTCACGTTGACAAAAGTAATTTGCACTGTTATCAAACGAAATTAAAGCTTTTTTGTTATTAGAATCTTTAGAAATGGGATAAATTTTAGACAAAATTGGAAAACGGTGATTTTAATTCATTCTTATGTGTTTTAAAAGTAGGCGTCATAATTCTAATTTTAAACTGTCAGTTTGACATTTAATAAAAAAAATTAAATTATCCTACCACCGTGATTACGACAAACGGCTTGTCGTGCATCGCCCACTTCGATTAATTTCTTTTTCGATCTCGCGGTATTATTAGATAAGTTTTTAATTTTTGGTACCTACATTAGACCTGGAAAATAATCAGCTAATAATAAGTGTTTTTCTCATCTTTTCTCTGTCAATTTGTTGCACAACATAAGTCCTCATCAAAATATTGTTAAATTCATAACAGATTTATTTGGATTTGTTAGGTTATGTTGCCACTAACTGGTGGATAACGCTTTAACTGACAGTTTGAACTGTCAGTTAATTTATCAGGCACTTTGACCACCAGTTTTGAGCTAGCGGGTAATGATAAACAGGTTAACTCACAGACAAGCTTTAACTGCCAGTTACTTTAACTTAACTGCGCATTGATAAACCGGCCCTGAGGGTTGGAAACTTAATAAAAGATGCCACAAAATCCTGGGCACATTGAAGACGCCCTGCCCTTAGTCCGTCTGTTAATGTAATTCCTCCTTCCAAGTAACACTACCCCTACCCGGATATTAGGTCCATTCATTCAGGTATTTGACCATTTTCAATTAGTACAAATGTTGTCACCATTTTCTAGAATTTGAACCAAACAAATTTGCCTTTTTCAAATATATTGAGGAAGTTTTCAACATTGACTACAGGAAGTCTTTCAAGGCTCTCCCAAAATTGAGGGTCGAGCATTTTAATTTTAAGGATTCATACGTTAAAATAGAAGTCGAAGTGGTAGTAGCTCAGTTGAGTGTATATGTGGCATCTGCTATAGAAACGTACTCGGTTTTTACCGAGTTGTTACCTACCGAGGATATTCATACGGCTGAATTCGTAAAATTAATTGACGATTTCTTTGACTCATTGAATAGCGCTCAACCTCGAGCCAGCCACACCAAGCCTTTTACAGGTGCTCTGAGAGAGGGTGTTCCACATTGGGATCTTTGCTCAAAGTTGTTAAATGCGATAAACCATTGGAAATTAATTCATCTGTCGTCAGGTGCAGTTTGCACTAGCCGTTACTCGTTTATTCGAAGTTAGTTACGATTCGTTCAGTTATGTACTTGTGGCATCGTCTCAAAAACATTCCCGGTTTTGACTATTGATCTAAACCACGATCCTTAAGAGAATTTATTTTCCAGCGTTCGCCAACACGAAGCGTTCAACAAGCTTGTTACGCCAACAACAGAAGAGAATTGTGAAGATGATGGTCGCACACGGTTGGAAAATCTCCGAAACCTGCTGCAATACGCAGAGAAGACTCAGATTGCGGAAATGGACGAGTTAACGGAACTTGACGAAGAAGAGGTCAGTGGCACATCAAATTTTGGACGCATCTATTTGCTTGGAAAACCTTGGAATAGATGTATCCAATTGCGATGCTTGCCAGAATGCGTTGACTAAAGAAGCCATGGAGTGCGTAACACCGCCGGCGACTCACTTTGTGGCATCGTTGAAATCGTTGCTTGTTAACAATTTCACAGCAACATATTCACCTTCCTCCAATTGTGAACAAGATTATGGTTCAGGTGCCCTAGACGATCTAAGAAGCCTAGTAACAGGCGAACATATAGCAAGTATAACGCATTTAACCCTGCAGTGGTGACGTACGGTCTCTCAGACCGACTAAAATTTAAATTTTGAATTTTAGCGCCTACGCACGTCATACGTCATTCTGCGTCAGTTTAGCTTATTTTTTTAGTTCTCCGAACCTGCAGTGTGCATCATAGCGTGCAGGCGTTAATAGCTGTCAAGTAACTGCCAATTTCGGACTCTCAGACCGACGTCACCACTTATACTACACTTTGTTAAATTGTAATATTGAAAAAGTTTTTACTTGTTTTGTGTTGTGAAGTGAATTTATTGCTAAAGGTAAGTTTTAAGATGCAACAAAACTGTTGTCTTAAGTGTAAACAATTCTAGAAGATATTTGCAAACAATAATGAGTTATGAAGCGGACCAGCAGAGACTTCAACGTCTGATGGAAGAGTGTTTTTCTGATGAAAATGATTGCGAAGCTGACGACGCGGTAGATGATGAAGTTGAAGACGGTCGTTTTGAAGAACGAGAAGAAAATACAGATACAGAGCAGGAATTGGAATTTGACGACGTTGAATCTGATCAAGAATCGAGTGAAGAACGAAAGGTAAATACGAGGTTGGTTTTTATTGGCAAGGATGGAACTATTTGGAGAAAACATTGTAAGCAAAGGAAGGTTAGACGAACAATAAAAAATCTTGTGACTCAATTACCAGGACCCATTGGTCCTGTACGGTTAGTCAAAACACCACTTGAAATTTTTCATCACTTTTTTGATCAGAATGTATTAGATATAATAGTTGAAAATACAAACAAATATTTAGCGACTGCAGAAGCTAACTATTCTCGAGCGACTTATACTCGTCCCACAAATTTTATAGAAATTCAAGCATTACTGGGCATTCTGTTACTTAGTGGTGTCAAAAAATCAAATCACTTGAACGCTGAAGATTTATTTAAATCGAATGGTACTTGCCCCGAAATATTCAGACTTACAATGTCGTGCCAAAGATTTCGAATTCTTTTGAAATACCTAAGATTTGATGATATAGACACTCGCGCTGAGCGAAAAAAATCTCTTTGCGATGCAAAAATGTTTTATACGGCTAATCTAGAAGTCTACGTTGGAGCCCAACCTGAAGGGCCATTTTCACAAAATAACAGTGCACTTGCAGTTGTCGATAGACTGTGTGAACCAATGAAAGGAAAAGGTAGAAACCTTACTACTGATAATTTTTTTACAAGCACTGAATTGTCTGAGCTATTGCTGCGCCATAAACTTACAACTGTAGGAACAATTAGAAAAAATAAGCGTGCGTTGCCACGAGAATTTGTTGAAGGAAAAAATCGGCCGATTGGTTCTAGTATGTTTGGTTTTAGGGATGATTGTACTCTAGTATCTTATATTCCCAAAAAAAATAAAAACGTTCTTCTGATTTCTACTATGCATGACTACGATTTAGTCAATGAGGCTACAGGAAAACCACAGATAATTCTTGATTATAACGCCACTAAAGGAGGAGTGGATACTGTAGACCAATTGTGCGCTAACTATAATTGTGCCCGTAATACCCGGAGGTGGCAAATGGTGGTTTTTTACAGTCTTGTAAATATTTCTGCAATAAATTCAGAGGTAATTTTTCACGCAAATAACCCCGAAGATAGAACTCTTCGTCGACACTTTTTAGAAGACTTATCTTTTGCGCTGATAAATAACCATTTGAAAGCACGAGCTTATTCCGAAAATTTACCAAGAACAATGCGCACCAGAATTCGGGAACTTTGCCATCTTGATCCTGAAGCTTCCACATCACAAGAACCAACAGAACCAGGACGCTGTGAATTGTGCTCTTCCAAGAAAAACAGAAAAACTCGATTCTTCTGTAAGAGCTGCAAGACGTTTATGTGCCTAGAACATTGTATAATGATCTGTGAAGATTGTTTCGGTAAAAATTTGGTTTGCGATAACTAATCTTGTTTAGAATTGATAAATAGTTATTTTTCTTGTAAAACTGTTTAATTTTATTTCACAAAAATATGAAAATTGTACTTTATGTCTTCTAAAATTTGAATTTGCAAAAAAAAATTGAATTTAATTTTTTTCTTAAATAAAAAACTAAATCTGACAGTTCTGTTTACAATCAATAAGCTGTAAAGATAGTATAGTTAATAAATATTTAAAAAAAACACGAAAAAGTTGAAATGTCTGTGAGACCGACGTCACCACTGGTGTCATGAAATAGCACGTCACCACTGGAGGGTTAAAGGAACTACCACCGCTGGCCGAAGAATTTAATTATGAAGTAGGCGTTAAAACCAGCAAAGTTAAATAGTGCACGACTAAGTATTGCTGGTTTTGTTGCAAAAAAAAAAAAAAAACAACCAATGTTCAATGTGCAAAGATGCACTTTTTCACATAATAATCAATACAACGATTTTATTGAGGGAAAATAATATCCAAGATGCCATTTACAAAGATCTGGACAAAATGGCGCTATCACAATTGTTTTTTTAATGCCAAAAGTCTGCAATTTAAATAACATTACAGCCCTAATATGTATACAACAAATTATGTAAAGAAGAGTATGTTATTCCATTACAGTGCCCTACATATGGCACTGAACTCAGTTCTGCAGTATTGAAAACGATCGTAAAGTGTGGTATGCATTACTGGATTAAACAAATCAACCTAATTTTAAAAGGAACAAATGCTAAGTTTGTCCCTGGTTTATGACCCTCCCCATCTCCTTAAAGGAGTAAAGAACAACTTTTTGGAGGGAAATGTAACATTTTCTTGGAAAAAAGAAAAGCAAATTGGATGTTGGAAGGACATTACCGATTTGGATGAATTAGATAGTGGAGATGCAGATACCAGAATGTTAAATAAGTTGACAGATCCGCATATTTATAAAGATACAATAAAAAAGATGAAAGTCAAATTAGCAGCTCAGATGTTCTCACACCGATTATCTGGCACCACGAGAGGATGGTTAGTATTACTTAGTTTAAATTATTGTACTATTATGTTACTGATGTTTATTTATATTACAGGAAAAAACATGTTAAGATGATTTGGCTATAGATACAGCAGTTTTTTTGTTATTTTTTGACAACAGGTCAACAATTACAGATGAAAATAAAGTAGTGTGGGATGCAATTAAGACAAAATGCGAGCAATTAACGTTTGTGTTTTTTTTATGCGAAGCCATGGTGTAAGAAATATAAATCCAATGTGTGCTGCTTTGTTCTGTTCGTTCAAATCATTAATTATAAATAATTTTATGTCGCCACATTCTCCAAGTGCAAATTGTGAACAAGATAATTCAGAGGGGGTATTGAATTCCTTAATGCACTTTGTTACTTTTAACCCTGGGGTTATGGAGTCAACTGCAATTCAGACTGATATAAATGTCGACATTCAGCCTTTTAAATTCATAGAAGTTTCTGAAATTGCGATTTACGCACACGCTTACATTGCAGGATATATAGCAAAAAAAATCCGAAGGACTGGGTCATGTTGACAACTAATAAGTTCAGAAAGGAACACAAATTAATAGAAATGCGGGCGTATAGTCCTAAAGCTTTATTAAGGCGAATACGACTTCTAGGAAAATATTCAGCAACTGGAATGACATTTTACCCAGTTTTCTTCCCCAACTGTGTCATAAGGATAATGTAAAACAAAAAATTGTAAATATAATTTTTAGGTTTGTAGATAGTTTCCTTTATCTGTACAAATTATGATCTATTTGCATTACTTGTAGATACGTTTGTAGATGTTGAACCAAAATGCCAGTGAGCTGTGCTGTACGGTGATGTATGTAATTCGAAACAAAAAAGTAGTGGTGAAGAAAGTATTTCATTTCATCGGTGAGTTAATGAGTTATTGTATTTATGATGGACAAATGCTTAATCAGATTTATTTTTAGTTTTCGTGGTAAAAAATCCTGAGTTGTTGAAAAGGTGGCTTCGTAATCTCAATATTTAACAATTTTCCAAGTCCAGGTTGATCTGTTCTGCACATTTCCATGAAAATGGTTATAAAAAACACCCTGAAAAGAGAATTTTAAAAGACAACGCTGTCCCGATTTCTTCTTTGTCCAAGGTAAATCCACTAATCTTTTTGTTATAATATTTACTCAAAAAACAATTAACACCAACACCATATTTTTCGTATTA
This sequence comes from Zophobas morio, assembly GCF_036711695.1. Classification (NCBI taxonomy): domain Eukaryota; kingdom Metazoa; phylum Arthropoda; class Insecta; order Coleoptera; family Tenebrionidae; genus Zophobas; species Zophobas morio. Next base: position 15,367,238 of record NW_026972111.1, read on the forward strand.
TTAGTAGACCCCCCCAAAATCATTGAATGATGTACAAGTTGCTACAAATATTCAGGAGCTTTCATCCCAGACTGTTCACAAAATGTAGATTCAAAAAAATTAAAAAAAACGAAAATTAAATTTTAATTTTGAACACTGTGACATGGTTATGGTGCAAGACTCGAAAGAAATCTCAGACACCAATGAAATAGTGAAAACAGAAGAAAATGAAATGGTGAAAATAATTTTATCAGAACATTCATGTTTACAATTCCCAAAGACAACAGGAAGCAGAAATAATTATTTAGTTCAGATGCTGGATAAGCAGAACCAGAAATTAAAAATGAATGCTTAACAGATCCGCAGATTGAAGCAATATGTATCTTGCAAACCGTGAACTAGTCATAATTAGTCTCAAAAAACAATTAAAAAAATGCCAGTGTCGTTTACATAACGGAAAATTTTGTGACACATTATAAGAGTTAATTCAGCTTAAAAGGGCAGATTCTAAACCAAAACAATATGCAGCACTAGACAGTTTTCAGTTTCAATGAACTTTTATTCTCTGCATGCCTATGATTATTTGCGAAGGTTCTTTACCTGCCAAACCTCAGAACAATTCGTGCATGGGCCTCTGTCATAAACGCCAAGGCTGGTTTCACAAATGAGACATTATCACAAATTGCGGAAGAAGCCAAACATTTTAATCATGGAATCTATGGCATGTTAATATTTGATGAAGTTCGAATCAAGTCACAACGTGATTTCAATGGCAAAGAAGGTAAGACCTCTACATAACAAAATTACATTACTTATATTATATTTTTTAGTGATTGGTTTTTTGTGATTTTGGCTTGACGGTCTAAAAGCTCTGCCACAGCTTACAGATGAGCAAGTTTATAAAGAAAAAATTTAAAAAATGAAAGTAAAATATGCTTCACAGATTTTTAGCCAACGTGTTGCTGTGAATTTAGTTGGAAATTTGGATACATTAAATACATTTGGAATTGGAGCGAAAGACACTGCAGAGTTATTATTATTTAATGATAAACTATTTGATTCCGTCAACGGTAGCACAAAATATGCTTCAAATGGCAAGGAGTTTAGATGTGGAATTAATGACTCCAGCAGGCACATCCAGTTTTGGCAGCAAGAAGCAATACCACTCTTGGAGACAATGGCATTGGAAGTCAATAAATCAAAAGATAAATCAAAGCCTCCGAGTCTAAAAAATTGGATGTTTACTTTGAAAAATTTTGTACGAATTTGGAACATTTTGAAACATGAAGGATTAGAATTCATTTTGGCCGAATCCAACGAGGAGCAACATCAAAAGACACTGATGGGTTGGATTAATGGGCATTAATGCTTCTCGTCGGTCCACCAGCAGCTCCAGATCACGCAGCCCACACACAGGCTCGAAGCGTGGATTACACCAGCGAGATAACACGGTTCGAACATTCGAACGACAAACCAGCGGACTCAGCGTCTCGCGCGGAGCCAGAACCGGACCCCACGTCTCGTGCGGAGACAGAACCGGACTCGCCCGAAACACAAACTATCGAGTTTGCCTTGCACACGGCTCTCGCTAGTCGTTGGACTCATTATGTAGCCAACGGCTTGGATAGTTTGGAAAAACTGGCCCTTAAAAATAAATACTCCCTGCCAAAAAATTGCCTCAACTTACAGGAGCCAATTTTAAACTCTGAACTGATGCCAGCGTTACCCGCTCTGATAGTCAAGAAAAACAACCACGCACTTTCAGCTCAGCAACAAGTGGACCTTACGCTGGCACCATTGGATCTAGCCCTCAAGGTGATTTTTTGATACTCCTAAAATTTTTGCAGAGATCACTGGAGTATAGGAAAATTTAATCTACAGATTTACTGTGATATTTAAACAATTGCTTGTGGAGAAGAAATACAATTAGAAGCATACAATACATACGCCACTGAAACGTCGAAAATGTTTGTTGAGGAATATGGATTGTTTAACATGCCGATGACGGTACATAAAGATCTAATTCATGGGACAATTATTAATTCATCAACTTTGATGCCTATTGGACAGTTAACAGAGGAGGCACAGGAGGCTACAATTAAAGATATACGAAAATACCGGCAATATCATACGCGGAAATCTTCCAGAATAAACAGCAATCAGAATCTTTTAAATAGGCTTCTTCTGTCATCTGATCCCTTAATAACTTCTTTAAGGAAGGTCCACTGAAATAAAATTAAAAAAATGCTACCAGAAGTTCGTCAATTTTTAAAAAACAATGAGTAGAAAGTGATACCGAGGAAACAGAAGCGACAGTTTCATTCGATGAAACAAATAGTGAAATCAGTTTCGAAAGTGATGAAATTTAATAATTATGTACATATTTCTTTTAGTTATTTTTTTGTTTTGATTGTTTCTTAATTCTTATTATATTAATAATGATTATTAAACATTAACAACTTTTAAATATGAAGGTTTTTATTTTTTATTTTAATTATTGATTTTATTACCACACATTTCAGTAAATTTTCGATCACGAAATTAGCAAACCATGTTTTTTTATAAAATCAATGCAATTTGGTAGAGATCATAAAGGTTTTTAATGAACTTGGGCTGTTTCAGAATTTTGGCCACATATTTTTGATTTCGTCCCACTGTGCACTGTGAGCAGAAAGCCTTGTTAAATTTAGTAAATGAAAATTCTCTCTCAAGTAGAAAGTATGCGGCATGTCTAACTTTTCTTCAAAAAATAATAATATTTGACACAAGTAGAAGTGCTAAAAAATAACAACTTGGCACAATAAGAAGTGCTTGGTGAAATAAAAATAAATGTAAACAGACTTATAAGCAGACACGCACTTACATTCCATTATAAAGTTCCTAGCACATTTCATCATTATAATTCGCCTCTTCTAAACTGTCTCAAATTATACATGTAACTGAGAAGTTCGATATTTTTTATGATAATATCTGTAACCGTAAGTTCAAAACGATTTTACTTGCGCACAATCAGTATTAGCCATTATCTTAGCTGTTAGTAAACTGGTCGAAATAAGTTAAGGATATTATTTTTTTTTTTCCACTGGCGAAAAAGTATCAAAGGTGGCGTGGATATGTGTCTTATGGCTTTGTGTAACACCTCCGTGAGTAATAAAGTTTTTGGACGAATGCGTAAAAAGTTATCGAAGAAATTACAAAATTATCACAAGAGGCAGTACATTCAAATGTTTATTTCCTTGCATTTTAGTGACAGTATAGCGAGTAATTGTCAAAATTAAGCTTTCTAAAATGCAAAGAAGACATTTATCACCAGATGCTGCCAATAGAGCCATAGGAATGTTAGAAGCTGGTGCCCGCCAGGTAGATGTGGCTCAAATGTTAAATGTGAGTCAAAGTGTGGCCTCACGATTAAGTAATCGGTACCAAGAAACTGGATCTGTAATTGAACGACAAAGGCAAGGTAGACCCAGGGCTACAACAATAGGTGAAGATCGTTTATTGATTCGAGAAGCCCGGAGAAATCCCAGATCTCACTGTACTTTACTCAGGCAGGAGCTTTTACACGCCACTGGTACTTCTGTAACGCCAAGAACTGTTCTGAATCGAATCAAAGAGACAGAGTTACGATGTAGGAGACCTTTAAGAACGGTTCCTTTAACTCATGAACATAAACGTGCCAGATTGGCATGGTGTGAAGAAAGGCTAAATTGGCAAAATGAATGGTCAACTGTAATGTTTACAGATGAGAGCAGAATTGGTCTTTATAGCGACCGACGTACTGTTCGAGTATGGAGAGCCCCAGGCAGACGAGTTGATGACCGGTATGTCCAAGAAGTACATCCCTTTAAAGGGGGAACAATTATGGTATGGGGAGGCATTTTTCTTGGAGGTCGTACGGAGCTGTACGTTTGCGAACGCAATATGACGTCCCAAATTTATGAGGCTGACATTATAGACGATATTGTTGACAATTATCGCTATAATTTGGAGCCCCATTTTCGATTTCTGGATGATAACTAGACAGCGGATTTCTGTCGGGCTACGTCACGATTTTAGTGGGGACGCGCTGCATCGCCGGGACTCAGTAGCGGGTGCTAGGTAATCACTGAATTTAATTGTCACTTGATTCCATAAATACAATTAACGATTTATTAATCAAACGGCTAACTAAATGAGAACTGGAATTAACAGCAGAGTGCAACGAAGCAGCGTTATTCTAATCTCAAATAAACGAAGTGCAGCCGGTAAATGCAATGAATTCCCATCCCGTACGAGCCGTACCGAGTTTGGCCTTGTCTAGCCCGACAGAAATCCGCTCTCTAATGATAACGCAACTCCACATCGAGCCCGCCGTGTGACGCAGCGCCTGCAGACTCTCGGTATTGAACGTTTACCGCTTCCAGCACGTTCACCAGATCTTAACCCTATCGAACATGCTTGGGATATGCTTGGCCGAGCATTCATTGAGCACCAACCACCTCCTGGTCACTTAAGAGATATGCGTCCTCTTCTTCCCATATTATGGGACAATTTAGATCAAGAGATGTTCGATCGGTTGATACTCAGTATGGCCCAGACGTGTACAGGAGTGTGCCCAAAATCGCGGTGGTGTAACACATTATTAAGGCCCTGATTAAGGCTATTTTACGCCTACCTGTTTGCCCAGTGGTGTTAGGATTTTGCTTTCTTTTTAATTCTTGTGGTGTTGCAGATATATTTTTCGAATAAAACCTTATAAACATACTCAACATACTGCTCTTCATTAATTTATGTTATAAAATCGCCAGATTTTTTTTTGGATTAGTTGACTTTTTAATATCCTTAACTTATTTCGACCAGTTTATTTGATTATTTACATGTATTATGATTGTTTAGTGTCGTTTTCTTTTTTTTTTAATCTTGTAACACCATGCCTTTTGTTTTTTATAAATTCGCACGTTTTGTTCCTATAAGGACGTTTGTCTTTGGGATAATAAACCATTATCTGCATTTATTTGTCTTTTTTTTGCTAATTTATACAACATGTGTCAGTAGTGAATGGTTCTTCAATAAAATAACAATCACTAGTTAAATTACTAATTTTTAAAGTTTGGTTTTGCGAAATTGTTCAGGGTGGCCGGTTTTTTTTTGACGGTCAGTGTATTATAGTGGGCACTCTCTAACTCTAAATTCAAAAGGACTTTATCAATGCCGCTTTGTTTCTATGAGTGAAAGGGTTAATACCGTATCGTGAATACAATCAAAGGTATCCTTTATTCGACATAAATTTCTATATCGTATCGATACTGTAACGTCTTAAAAAATATCAATATTCCCACTAAATCCCACTATTAATTCAATGGATTTATGTACCCAAATGACCGGCATGACTACGGTTTTTGAGGTTATGTAGTCATTCCACATTTATTTCGTTCTTATTTAAATAAGGCGTAAAATCATAATTAAATCATTACTCACCTAATGTAAATCCATACTCAAGTTCTTCTAAAGACCTTCTGACCAAGTTCTCACAAACTAGAGAAATTACTGATTTAGATGACGCGTTTTAAATTACGTTACACGATAGCGTTACACGTGGTTACACGCACTTGCAAATATAGAAACACCAACGAACTCGATAACATCGATTTATAAATCTGGATGAAGTCACTGTATCGTTTTTCACATGGTTTCAAAAAACAAAAATAACGACACAATTGAAACGAAAATAAAACCGGACCGACCATTGCAGCAAAAGCAAACTAATGCGAACTTACCGAAGCGACAAGCGACACCTGAATTTCACCACGTGTCGTCACAAACGTCTGACCAGTGTTGCCAAACGTAACGAAATTCCGCTACCGGTGACGTCGTGATTTTTGCCTGTAACGACTTGTAACGAAATTTTATCTGTAATCAGCAAAACTACCCCGGTGAAATTGAGGACTTGAGGACTGACCACAGACTATCCCCTCTGACCGACCTGACCAAGACCACAGAATAGATAACAATTGTGTGCGCCTATACCGACTGAGGCACTGATGTGACTGATGACATGACTGAATCGCAGTTCGCACTGTTGACACTGAGTCTGTTGGCGATCCTGGATTTTAACTGAAATTGGTATCACCAAGCACAATGTTTTTTATAATTTCTGATTGTCCGCTGTCAAGATAAACAGATTGTTGGAATTTTAAATTTGCAAAGTCACCGCCAACTTAATCTTAATCAGATTAAGTGTACAAAGTGTATCAACACATAACCTAAAATTATCGCATGCCATGATTGACATATTTGTCGGAGAATTACTTGCGTTATACCAAAACGGACGCAAGAAAAATTCACATTTTTATTTCAAAAGTACTAGCATTTTTGATCACGCGGTAAAAAAATTAGTGAAATTCGAATTAGCACTACACGACCTGTCATGGAACTCGCGTAACACATATAAAGCACGTTTTTTTTTAAATAAAAGTCCGCCAACGTCGCAGCTGCGCCCAATAACATTAGAGGCAACCTGGCTACAAATCTTTTGTGGAAAGCGAAATCAAATTTAGGTTAAATTACTCGTTTTGTGACATGTATAAACCATGTTGTAAACATGATCAGTCAGTGTCGATGGACATACAAAATTAATAGGAGTATAATTTTTGCCAAATTTAAAAAACCACCACTTGTTGATTTCAGTTGCTAAGAAAAAACCCTCCAGTGGTGATTTTCATATTATACTACCATTATATGTTGAAACTCCAACGAACGAAATTAATTCAGTTATATTAAGATTGCAGAATTTGAGTTTACTATCTCTTTTTAAAACGTTTTGATGCGTAAAAACCCTCAAAACCCTTCCAAAGTCTGCAATTGAGTATAAATTAGTTATAACCTTAGTAGTAGATTATGTAATAATCATATGATTATTATATGATCTAAGGTTATAACCTATTTATCTTTGTTTTCCCCCATATAAAACTTCAGATGTAATACCACGGTGTTATCAGTTGTATTTTCAAGGTAAAATGCAGTGTTGGTGTTTTTTTTTTATTTTGGCAAATTCTGATAATAATGATACAAACTAAACTTTTCAACAGTGTTGCAATTATTTTAAAAATTCTGGAAATTTTCAAAATCAGTTTTGGTCAATTATTCGAACAGAGGAATACAGATTTAAAGCAAAAATGAAAGTCATAAAATGAATGACTTCTGGGGTTTCTCAAAGACGTACTTATTTTAATTATACTGCTATCACGACGTACGTTCGTTAAAACAACGCCAAGTGCGACTGAAACTTTTTAAACGCGAGTAATTAATTTTTAGTCATCTCATAAAATTAAAAAAAAAAATAAATAAAGTAAGCACATAATTGGGACAAGGTTACATTATTAATCAAGCAATGAATAGTCAGTATTCCTATTTTTTAGAAAATTTTCCTTTTCAATAAAAACTGTTATAACACATTTTATACAAAATACAAAATTTTTATTTTTGGAGTATAATTTAAATGCCTTTAAAACTGAAATATTGGTACACCAGTTTTAATTGAAATTCATACCAATAACATATTGTCATATAAAATTTTTGTCTAGTGAATTAACTACACTCAATCTAAATACTTTACTAAAATAAGTTTCATAAAAATGTAGAAACTATTCACGCTCGTTAAAATTACGGTTCTTTATTTTTAGAATCGGCAAGCTTTAATTGTTGCATTTCTCGAATTCTAGCTTGAATTTGTTGTTGAATAACAAACTGATGTTTCTTTCCTTCGCCTAGCTTTTCCATTTGTCGAAGCCACTCTTCTCTCTCTTTAATCTCATTAACAACTAAAACATATTATAGATCTAGTTATTAAAAACATTCAATAAACAAACGGAACTCACGTTCATCAAACCTATTTACTTCAACTTCATTTTTCTCCACCATTTTTTCAATTTTCGGTTTAGATTTGGGTTTCACCTCTTTGCCAAACGCCATTTTATTTTGCAGTTTACTTTTTTCTTTTTCCCTGTCAACTGGTGGTTCGCGAGGAATGTACTTCTCTCTTTCGTAGGCCCCCGATTTAAGAATCATGTCACGAGAACGACGCTTAGAACTACCAGGGCGAATCACAACGAGTGGTAATTTTTTTCTTGATGATACCTGTCCAGAACTCCTTGAAGTTGGAAGTGGTAACGGTTCACCATTTCGAAGGTAGTAGTTCATTTTTTTACGTTGCTGCATCGACATTTTGGACTCTTCCATGAGTACTGCAAACAGTTTTTTACATATATTTTTTATTCATCTGTAGATATGAATGACCAAATTTGCTGGAGGTTCTTTTGCCGGCGAATCTTTAACATAGGTACAATGAGGCATGCTCCCTCCTATCATTCTACCTCCATGTTTCATCACTACATTATGAATCATAAACACATCAAAAAACAAGGTAGTTTAAATTAGAAAAAACTGAGTTAAGGTACTTGAGCAGAACTTCCCTCACCCCTCAGCTAGGTATGCCTAGCTTTTAATTTTGGCAAAGTGATGTAAAACTGTATCAATTACGACATCCGGTATGTTTTTGTTTCTGCCTTTGTTCAAACATGCTGGGTTTACGCAGGTAAAGAATGTATGTGGAAGATTACAAATTTTCTCAAACACTAATTAAACATTTATTTAATGATTATCTTAACAGTTTTAAACGCAGCACTCTATTATTCTAAAATTTTGAACATACCTCGTAAAAGCTGATGCGTTTCTGGACTGTATGTTGTTTTTGCGGGGTGCAAAATTCCACCGTGGGAAATATTTTTGCTGGGCCATTCCATTTTTCATTAATAATTTTAAAGTGTCAAAATTAAATTCTTCAGTGACACTACACAACGTCTGTCCATTCAAAAACGTTGCCATGGGTGTGTGTTGAATCAATTCTAGTTGTTCTGGTAATAATAACGCGCCACCTTAAACGCTTTAACCAGTGGCAATGAGGATTGATTCGTGCAATTTGATACTTAGCAAGTACACCTTTGATTTTGGCGCTAAAACCCGGAACCTATATTGATTTTCTCCCCACCACTATATTTTAGAAAAGGATAAACTTATGCAATATTAGCGTGTGAAAGGGAGAGAATGAAAAAACAGCAGTGTGTGTTGTGAGTTATTTTAGGAAAACAGCACAGTTACAAGAAGATGCAGCCGCTGATATTTTTCCTTGTGTTTTCGGTTTGAATTAAGCTATAGTTTGTTTCTGGTATGTTGCACGTACTGAAGATTAATAAGCCCATCGAGGTCAAGCCAACTACTAGCACTTTTGTTTGTATTACGTTAAGACAATGGGCTATTTTGTTTTCTATACTTATTTTCGTAAGTGTGTTTTGATTTATAAAAATTAAAAATAATTAGACTTTTGTAGATTCTTATGGCAATAATTACCACTGGCACAGTCTTGGGGAGTTTACATAAGAAACAAATTTTACACCTTCTGGAAGACCATATTGAAGAAGAACGAGATAAACATCTAAGCGAGAGCGATGATAACCACATGAGCCGCAATGAAATAGTTTTGCAACGTTCGGAAGGAAATGAATTAAGTAAGCAGTTATTGTTTTCATGTTTTCTACAAAACGATATTTCCCATAAATTTTTCATCATTCTTTTTAAATTTATTTTCAGCATTTTATTTTTGATAACACACATATACAGGGTTGCTAAAAAAATGGATACAGCTAAATATTTCCAGAATGGTTTATCAGAACTCGTTGAAATTTGGTACGCAAAATCTAGAAGATTATTTTTTTTTGTTTTACTTCAGTTAAAGGTGTTATTTTTACAATTATTAATTTGTATGTAATTTTTCTATCAACACAGGTAGTAAAAAACTAATAATAATTAAAGATAACATTTCTCAAGCCCAATAAATTTCACATTTTCCAAATTGTATTATTTTAATGTTTTTTTTTATTTTTTCCTTTTTTCAAAAATATTAAATTTGACCCCTCGTGCCATTTAAAAAAAATCAAGTTGGCCTTGTATCTCCAAAACAATGGAAATTTCAGTAACATTTCAAAGGTGTAGAATTTAAATTCTTTTACCTATATACCAAATATCAATGAGTTCTCATAAACCGTTCTGGAAATATCTAGCTGTATCCATACTTTTTAGCAATACTTTTTTTGGCAAAAAAGGAACAAGAAAGAAAAGTAACTGACATTCTTATGACAACATTTTCCACTAAAAACCAAAGTTCATCGAAAATATCAACACATTCCTCTAATAAAATCAGCTCCATAATTATATTTAATAACACTAACCAAAAATTTGTGTATATATCTACTTATCTAACGAGACTCTAAAATGTTGTGTACATTTTCAAAAAAAAAACGTCGAGCAAAGCTGGATTTTACAAATCTCCCAGACCTTATGAGCCCTTAGAACTTTTTGTACGTGCAATATATTTTTGATTACACTCTTTGAAACTGATTCTTCAGTTATAGCTTTACTTTATCTTTCGTGTTACAAAGAAGACTGTAAACTCAACCTAAAAGCGTAAATCTCTCTTAAACCGAGTGCTTTAAGAACTTTTTCTTGCCTCTTCGTATCAAAAGGTACATACAGAATTGGGGCTAAAATTGTTCTCTTCGATTTACCTCCAAAAAGTAAATTCGATTTAATAAGTTAGGAAATGAGTTATTATTAACTTTAGCTTTTCAATCGATTGGGAAGTGATTTCCTAATTGGTCGGAAGATGTTCGCTTCCCAACTTGGGAATTTAATTTTAGATTATTTAATAAAACAGTAATAAAATCGTAAATGGTGGAAAGTAAAACAGTTTTGTTATTTTATTAGAATAAATAGGTCGTAAGAACAACACGAGAATAATTATATCAATGCCACCACGATGGTTTTCATTAACTTATTTACCTACAAAATGTAGTTTTTAAAATTGTCATGTTTGATTAGCATTTGGTTTTCTTGGAAAAAGTTAAAAGTATTTTGTCAAACAAGTGTTTTGACGATTTTTTCTCCTGGGCGAACAAGTCCGATAAACCGATAAAAACAGACATGAATTTTTGAAAATTTGTCTTTGACTTTCTCACACAAAAATCATGCATATGTGGATGTATCTAATTTAATCACCAGAAACCAATGTCCATAAAACTGTGCATAAAGGTAGGTAGAAAGAAAATTTCATTCGGAGTACTGTATGGTCAATTTTGGAGCACTTTTTTTTATTTCATATTTAAAACTTAGACGATATTCTACATTCTTAACTTTTTTAAACACATCTAACACTATTTAAAGAGAAAAAATAAATAAATATACAAATAAATTTTCAGCTCTTCGTTAAAATTACTCCCAAGTATGATATATAATTTTTTTAAAACTACATATTTTTTTATCAATAAGCCTTGATTAAAGTCGAAGATTATAATACAATTGCTAATAATTTCGTTTTTTTAATTAGAATATCCTTTTTGAAACAACACACCTACCTCGTATTTTTAGAATGCAGATTCTGAAATAAATTGTTGTTCTTCACGTTTTCAACATGAAACCAGTACGCACGCCTTCTCATTTACATATTGGTTTCTAGTGATAAGAAATGGAGGTGTGATCGTATCAGGTAATTCGTGGGATTTATTGTTCCAGCTTTTGTACAGAGATATGGTTTTCAAATCAAAAAGGAAAGTCAAAATTACTAGGTGATTTTATATTTGCCTTTAATTTCAATTATTTCAATGTAAATTTATAATGGCAATCTAGTTTGCTATTTCGATTTAAATAATTACTTCAAATTCTTTATAAAAATCTGCATCGACTCGAGCGTCATCTGTTATATTTAATTATTTTAGTTCTCCGATTTTCCCACATTGCCAAAATCATGTTTTACAATAATTCTTTATTAAGAGAACGGTAATGGAACAAAAAGCTCCTCATTATTTAAAAAGCTTACTGTTAAAATTTAATTATTTGGCTGAGGACGGGTGGATTTTTAATAACGATAACATTCGAGAAATTCATGCTTTTTGGGTGTGATTTTATCGATCACACGGAATAAAATCGTTTTCAGTTATCAACTAACCGGATGTATTCTCAAAGAGGTCTGTCCTCAAATTGTTATCGTCAAACAATTCCAAGAAAAACTGTTATCTGTAAGTGTATGTACAATCGGTATGTAAAACTGGTACAAAGAAAATTTTCCTAATGTGTACCAAGCTGTATTCCCGCGACCGTTGCCGGCCAAATATGCGTTATCCATTTATCATGGATTCATGGCATATAACATCGTCGTCAAAAAGATAGATTTACACAAGATACATTTTTCATTTTCCTCATAATTTTTATGACAGTTTTTGTATCAATTGTATATGTCCACCGATTGTACAATCATTCGAAAATGTTAGTAGTTACCAAAAAATTTAACTACATAGATAAATATTTCTAACCGATTATTATCGGTATATCTATGTACAACCTAAAAATGTTAATAGGAATTGCCTTTACAACCAAGGTCATTTCATAGATAAGATTGCTACATTGAGATGCCATACTTACCTACTTATTGCCGATATCATATGAACACCAACTAAAAAGGAGATAAAACAAGAGCGAGCATGGATCAAATAAATGTTGAGGTTTCCTATTATTATTTTGACAACAAATTAATTTATCAAGTATTCAAGTTTCCTGTTATTTCGATAACCATAAATGTCGTCCTGTCTTTGACAACAACATAAATGACATTCTGGTTCTGCAAAGATTTATCTAAGATCTACTATTATGAGAACATAGTTATTATTCTGCGCATAAATAAGGTACAAATTCTAAAAATTGTAATTCATAAATGTCTGGTAGCACTTTAATTAATCTGCGAAAAAAAATACTGGAAAAAGACAAAAATACCAAGTGACTATTAATGTTTGTGATTTTTTAGTCAGGGTGGCAACATATTTAAAATTTTATGATGACAAAGGGGGGTGGGGGCACTTTCAGGCATTTTTTTGTAATATAAATGCTAAAAAAATTAAAGCATGAATTACAAAATTCACAGATTTTAGAAAAAATAATTTTTTGTTTAAAGTTGCATATTTCGTTTCATCCGCCATATGGGGCGGTTTTGGCCGGGGTGTTACAGTACTATTTTCTCGAAATATGCTGAAAATATATTAATAGGTTAAAAGGAGATATATTAAAAATTAACTACGAAAAACAAATGTTTAAGTCTTAGGTACAGAATATTGTTATGTTGATCGGTAATTTAAAAACTGGCGTGGGTAAAACTCAACAATTTATTTCTTCGTAACTCAGATTTAAGCGGCTAAATGCACAGAAATTATGTACAAAATAATTCCGGCGCAACTTGACTGAACTCGACTCGTTTGCTGAATAATCCTCATTCCCGAAGGTGGCCTCTATTTAAACCCATACCTCCTTTCTAGATGTTCCGCTGTCGAGGTTTTTCTAGAGTACCCATCGCGACTTCCGCTTCAATGCTTTTCTTTCTCGAACGCCGCCCGGCCGCCGTCACCGACGATGAATCACCCAACATTGCTGTGCATACTAGAAAGTTCTCGACAGCCCATAGGCGTCGTACCGGGGTGGGGTATCGGTTTATTTCGTAACAACATAATTAAATTTCTCCAAAACAATTGACATAAAAAGAGTTATAATCGAAAAACGCATATGCATATTTATTGCACATTTAAAAGCCCAAAATTATATGTAATTAAAAACTGAAACCGATGCCGCTCTTTTAGTTTTTCAATTCATATAGTAGTTTGGCAACAACGTCTTCTAAGACAATGACGGACGCACCTTCAACATGAGGATAATAGAATATCTAATAAAAATCCTTGTAAATATCGACTTTGTCTATAATGTTAGCGACATAGTGCCAAGTTCATATTTGGGACATCAACTTGACCAAAACGAAATCACCAAAATTTATTTCTGTAATTACGTTCACTTCAGAAATTTCTTCTAAATCTTGTGATTCTTCAGACGAATAATCGTGGAAGGACATGTCGTAATTGCCGGAAGATAAAGTATGATTAGATTTCGTATCCTGTGTTTTAAGTTTTTGTCTCTTAGCACCATTAGACTTATTAGATTTAGTAAATAAATTTTTTGACAACTTGTTTTCCTTGATTTCATTAAGCTTTCTTTTTTCTCTTGCTTCACTCGTTCTGTTCTTCTCACTATTTTTTCTTCGGAGTATCCCTACATTATCTATTGTCCTACTTTTCATTTTGTTTCCTTGTTTCTAGCAGAAGCTTTTGGTAGAGGTGGTCCATGGTCTGGCGTTAAATGAAGATCAAGAAATTCAGTCTCTGAATTGTAGCTTGTTTTTGTTTCGGGAGTCTCATCTATATTTGATCGGGTTATTTAATGGCTGGTTCTTAGCTCAATAATTTCAGTGTTATCTTGAAAGTCATTAGAATCGTTTTCATTTGATACTTTTGGATTTGGTCGATTAGTAACTTCACTCGGTGTAAAATCTTGCTCTTGAAAAATATATTCATTGAAAGGATATATTCCTGTTTTTTTAATCATAACTATAAAGCAGTTCTTGAAAATGTATTATATGAATTTTTAATTCATTTTCTTATTTAATGGTAAAAATTTGATGCACATTATACATAAATATTTAGGTAGAAAACTGCTGTTCAGTTAAACTATTATCGTCTTACTAATTGTCCGAATCTTCACCCTCTCTTTGATTTCTTATATAGTCGTCTGTCGACATTTTTTTAATGGTTTTAATTCTACTCAGTAATGTTGATTTTTTCACTTCTTAGTAAAGTGCGGCAGATATCAATTACTTTTGATTTTTGAAGAAGCATACTATCGCAGTTCTAATGCTACCTTCATTTATTAGATTTCTTGATGTTTTTATTTTATAACTGCGAATCATCCGTAAAATAATAACAACAGCCTTTAGATACAAAAGCGGGTATGTATATTATTATTATTATTATTATTGTCATAGAGCAGAGGCAAAAGCCTGTTATGCTCGACAGAAGAAACACCAGACCAGTAGCAGCTATTCACTACCGTCTTTATTAAAAGGGTGTTCGACGTTAGCAGGATATATGTATATCTTTTTTTTTTTCTAAAGATCATCTAAATGGTTTTGCAATTTATTTTTAAAGGAAGTACTACTGCTTTATTTAAGTATATTGTTACGTTGGTCGGTGAATAAAATCGGCGTGGCAGACCGATTATATACAAAATAATTCCGGCACAACATTCACTGGGTTTTCTCGACACTCGTGCGACTCGACTTGTTAACTGAATTCAGCTCTCGTTGTCTGGACTACACTAACTCCCGACGGTGGTTCCCATTTAAACAGCCGCTCAGTCCTTCGCGAAGGTCTTCGTCATCGCTTTTGGGCTTATTCTCGAACACCCGTCGCGCCATCCGCTTCCAGGCTGTTCCCTGGTCACCGTCACGGGCAATGAGTCATCGTCGTCGTATATACTAGAACCCATAGGCGTCGTACCGGGGCGGCGTATGGGTTTATTTCGTAACAATATAATAGAAGAACAGAGAAAACATTCGGTAATCGGCGGAATCGGGCCCATGTGCATACTTATCACATTTTATTGTTTTAGGCTAGGATTATATTCTTGTTAAGAAAGTATTTTTGTAGTCGATTCATTATTACTAATAATAGTGTAAGAAAAACAGGTGCGATTTTTTAGAAACCTTACTACAAACGAGCAAAATTATAACTGCAGTTCTCGACTTGAGACAACTTGCTGTTGTTGAATCTACAAAAATTGTTTTAAACATTTTGAAATGATCGGATCTCACATCAAATGGAAGCCAGGGGCAGTAAATTTAAAATTTTGTTATTTATTGGCAATGGCGAAGACTACCCCACGACTGAACCTGGTTCCTTTTCCTTTACCTGATATTAAATTAAAATTTTGGGCACCAATTCAGGAGCTACCATATTTTTATTAGTTTCTATTCCCATGCTTTTGTGCACTTATACCTACGGAACGAAATCCTATAGACTCGTTAAATAGGGTTAGATGTGTTTAAAAAAGTTGAGGATGTAGAATATCCTCCAAGCTTTAAATATGAAATAAACAAAAAAAGAGTGCGTCTACCCAGGGACGCACGGATGGAGTTTCAACTCTGGGTTGTCAATTAAACACGTATACGCGGCGAAGTCATTAATTTTCTCTTAAAAAATACTCCTAATAAAAACCAAAAATATGTTGCATTTGTATTTTTTGACAAAATGATGATGATTCCCGTTCTCATTTACGTAGCCGTTTTACTAATTACGTTTTCGTTAATTGTATTTATGGAATAAGTGATGATTAAATTCAGTGATTATCACCCGTTACTGAGTCCCGACGATCCAGCGCGTCATGATTACATTTGTTCAAACTGGTGTCGGTGTCGAACTCGGTTGGTGTTGAACTATTCCGGCGCGCGTTGTATACGTGTTCTATAATACGAAAAGAAAGGAGTTAAAACTCAAAAAAAAGAAAACAGTACTCCAAAACAGACCATAACAGTATTTTACTTTTATCTGCATCTAGTGACAAAGTTCTTTACATGCTAGTATAAACCATAATTTGATATCAACGACCATACCACGTTGAAAAATACCGGTTCTCGTCCGATCACCGAAGTTAAACAACGTCGGGCGCGGTTAGTACTTGGATGGGTGACCGCTTGGGAATACCGCGTGTCGTTGTGTTTTTTATTTTCATTTTTTCACAACGTATAAAATACAAAATATTTCTTTTAACTAAGCGATAGAACTAAACTTACGCTTTTTTATTAATCAAAAGTCGCTTCGCTATGATAACAAATTATCTTTCCTGACGGATTACAGTCAATT
Organism: Zophobas morio; assembly: GCF_036711695.1. NCBI lineage: Eukaryota > Metazoa > Arthropoda > Insecta > Coleoptera > Tenebrionidae > Zophobas > Zophobas morio. The sequence continues at coordinate 15,384,034 of NW_026972111.1, forward strand.
TTATAACGAAAGATTCCTAGAATTTATTATCTTTTCTGTACCTATACCTATAAACAAAATTCTTATGATTAGGTGTGTTCAAAAGACATAGAATTAAAGAAGGTAGATTGATAAATTCCAACAAGACACAGTACGAGGATTTCACCCTAAGGAAAGATATCTTCTATTCTTTTAAGACATGCTCTTTTGAGCGTGCGCAACCAGAGCTGCAGAAGACACGAGAGAGCCATAAATTGAGAGGGACAGAGATATGTTTCGTGTTTAGTTGCGAACACTTTGGAACCGGAAATCTACGAAGGGCAGAAGATATCCTTTCCTTGGGGTCAAGTAATGTTTGCGATCATCACTCTACCCCCTTTAGAATGTAGAATATCGTCTAAGCGTTAAAAATGAAAAAAAAAAAAAAAGAAAAAACGTGTTCCAGATTTGACTGCATAGTATTATTCTTTTATCTACGTCAAAGGACAAAGCTGTTTAAATTCTAGAATAAAACATAATTTGATAGCAACGGCCATACCATGTTGAAAATACCGGTTCTCGTCCGATCACCGAAGTAAAGCAACGTCGGGCGCGGTTAGTACTTGGATGGGTGACCGCTTAGGAACATCGCGTGTCGTTGTGCTTTTTTAATTTTTTTACCATATAAAATAAAAAATATCTCTTTCAACTAATAGACAGTGTGATAGAACTGAACTTACGCTTTTTTATGAATCAAAAGTCGCATCAGTACAGCATTTTTACATAGCTGAACAAAATATTATCTTTTCTGAGCGATTCGCGAAATTCATGCTTTTTTACAACGTGTAAAATAGAAAATACAAATACTTATGAATTAGCAAAATGAAACTTCACTTTATGAATAAAGAACCGCACTATTTGTTCCTTATATATGTATGTTAGAATAGTAAAATTTTAAAGGATACAACTTTTTCGCTAGATATAGAAAATGATATGTCATCAAATTTTTGAGCACTGGTTAGTCCTTCCAAGATAATGATCGTGGGAAACTCATTTAAATTTCCTGTATGTTTCTAGTTTCAACTCTAGCTAAAATTTCAGAATGGTTTTAAAATCGTACGTTCTTCGACTTGAGTTAGTATTTTCTCAATTTTTTAAAATTAACTATGAAAAATCGAAAATACTAACTCAAGTCGAAATTTTTAGGATTTATATTTGAAATTTACAAGTGAAAGTAAGTGTTACCCGCTTTTTCTAAAATGTATTTCACTAACGAAAGGTTGTAACTAATTGACGATTTTTTCTCAGGTTCCAGCAAAATTTTCTCAATATGCATGTGGTTGGCTTGGGTTAATCTTGTCCTAGCTGCGGTTCTAGTTTACGGAGTGGCCACGATGACATCCATTTATATCATCCCATGGTTGCTTATCAGCGGCATCACTTTCTTGCTGGCAATTACGACAGCGATTATGGGCTACCTTGACCTAATACCTGGAGTGTACATCAGTTATCCAGTTATGCGTAAGAATCCACAATTGAAGTCTGAATTTAAATTTTAGCGTGAATATTTCAGTGGTCTGTTTAGCTGCGTCAATGGTTTTTATCGAAATGTGGTATACAATTGTATTGTATTACCTAAGTTTAGGAAGAAATGGTTGTGCATCACGATTTGGATCTCTTTCTCCAACAATAATCCACGCTTATGGCGGTTATACTCATACCATCAAACCTATGCGTAGTGACCCAAACAAACCGTTAGTCTAAATGTCAAAAAAAGAAACATACATTATAACAAAATGTTTGGTGTGTTAGAAGACGACACTCGTCCCTTGTATGCTTCGTAGATGTCCAATTTAGAACAATGACAATAATAATGAGAGTCGCATTGTATCTTAATGTGAACATCTCATTATTAGCCATTTGTGATAAATAAATGAGTGTCCCCAATCGTTTTCTTCCCTCTATAATGTATTGGATTGGTGGTGTCTTATGAAATTATAAACTTGCACAGATATGCTATTTTTCTGTGAAATTCGATAGAGATGTATTAAATAAATTTAATGTAACTTAGGTACAGCATTTTTTCTATTAAATAATAAAATATTTATTTATACTGAGAAATTACAGCGAAATTAGTATGTTTTGAAAATCACGTCTTCTATTACAGAGCTATGTGCTTTTAAATTTTACAAAAAATGACATGCACACATGGAGCTTTAAATTTAAACAACTTCAAGGTCTAAACTAAGTATGATCAAATATTACTAGTATGGGCACTAAATGTAGCTCAACGTGAAGTTTTGATTCGTGCGCATGTCTTGATTGCTGTATTTTTCAAAGGTAAGTCCCCCAGAAATAACAACAACTATACAATCACATGTACTATGATTCCAGTCTATGCATTATCATCAGTCATTTCAAGGAACTGGGCACTTTGCTCCCTCACGCATTCGCCTTTCAGATTAAAAACGAACTTATAGTAACAACCATCGGCACAAATCACTGAAAAATAAATATAATTAGTACTGTTAACAAATAATTCATGTGCGTAGTTACCAATAACAGAATTGTTGTCTGCACCAAATGCACAGACGCAAGGGGGTCCATTCGGAACCGTAAACTTACAAAAGGACCAAGTCGAGGAGAAATACTTGGGTAAAAACATGGCGTTCGCTAAAGTTGATTGTTTGTTCAGTTTCTGATCATCTAACGCAAAGATGTGTATAGTACCATGATCGGAAGCCACACACAAACAAGTTGAGTTGTGGTTAAAATTAATACAATAGATTGTTGCCTAAAAATTAAAAAAAAAAATAATAAGAAAATTATATTTGCCGTCTAACAAACATCAGTGAAATGAAATGTGTGCATGGTGTGAGCAGTTGTCTCATTTTACTAGAAATGACCTGCTGATAATACAGGGTGTGACAAAACATTTTATACATTTTAATACCTCAATCGAAGCATAAAAATGTCTGAGTATATATTGTAGGAAACAGGGTATATAGCACATATTAATTACACCTATCATAAGACTTATTTAAATACGTTTTATAATCACACTGCTACTATTACGCAACTTTTGTTAATATCTATTTTATAAACCAATAAATTTTTGTCTCGCTTAATTTTATTTTGTTTTTCGTTACATAATTTTAAGAACAAAAAGGGAGAACTAAGAGTACAATTTGGTAAATTTTGATTTTTTTTGTCAGGTGGGAAGCGTATTTATAATTTTATAATGGCATACCTGATGTCAAATTCAAATTTTGTGTACCAATTCAGTAGATGCCATTTTCTTATTGGTTTTTAGGCGCGCTCATGTCAAAACTGACAACTGTGAATTGACATTCTAACATTGCTGCCAATAATTCAGAATTGCCAACCCAAAAATTTGGTTTAATTATTAACAGTCACTCGGTATTTGAGTTCGTATAATTTATACAAATAACTTTTACCAACCGGTAAAAATAAATATTTGCGAAACCTTAGTTGTTTCCTACTTTTTTATTTCCTGAATGTAAGTTAATGGTATAGTAATCGAGTCCATAGGACGAATGGTCACTTTTATGTTTTCTCTACGTTTCATGACCCCCAGAATATGAAAAAAGTAATTCCCCGTCTCCGTGTGTTTGTTTGTTTGTCTGGCGTCTATGTCAATTTTTATTAGACCCGTAATCTCCGAAACTACTGGCCGATTGTTGTCAAATTTGGACGTCTATTAGAAATATCATGTAGACGGTAAAACGCTAACCAAAATTTGGTTAATCATCGGACCCAGCAATTTTAAGACGTCATTTCAAAGAATTCTATTTTAAAATGATCCAAATGTTTTTCAGGAATATACTCCTATACTTGTAGTGTACGAATCCGATTTGAATTTTTTCCCTAAACGTCCACATGTTCGCAAAAAATTAACACAGGCATACGTAACAGTTCGTTGATACTGTTCAAATTCGTCAAAAAATTACATTGAATTAGAAATTAAAGCTAAATCTCCATTATAATGAATAAAGCCAAAACAACTGAACTTAACCTTGCATTAAAAAAAAAAGAAATATGTATTTGACTTTTAAGTTTCCAGTCCTAATTCGTTGCATTTTTTTTTTTTTTCATTATCAGAGCATAAGTTAAAGGACATATTAGCGTTTTTGACAAACGCTTGCTTGATTCGCAACAGATTGGTAGTATTTTATAATCATTACAGGAAATTAATTATTTAACCCATCCAGAAAACTGATGTCTCAGTAAATGAGGAAATAAATATTTATTAAAAGATATGTCTTGAGATAGTGCCGTTTCCTCTTTAATAATAATACATATTAGCCCAAGAACTAACGACCGATTTACCTTGGATATTTTAGTAGGCTCAGGTCAGGATAACCAACCCAAAAGTCCTAAATATTTATTACGTTAAAAAAAGAATGTGCCAGAAAACATTTGTTTTCATTAAGTAGAAATAATAAATAAATTTTAGCTGGCGCTGGTTTTGGAAATTATCTAACCAATAACTGCCCAAAAAAGCCTTTTTAAATAGAATACACTTCTTATTTCCCTCTTCCTAAGCGTTGTAATCACAGCATATTTTTGAAATTTCATATTTTTGGATTTTTCAGCAAAGCAGAGTTTACAAAAAAATCGCAACAACGTTATTTTTAGGATCGGTGTTAATACACAGTGTTATAAAAAAATTAAACTTTACAATTTTCAAATGTCGATATTTCAGTTTTTTAACATATGTATTTAATAATCATAAAATAAGAATAATAATAATAATATTCAGAACATTTTGTTTGATTGTAGCTTAATCAATAATTTTAGTTGTGTTTTGCGGCGACAAACTCATTGAAATCAAATAAATTTCTACGTGATATTCTTTCGATGTATAAAGATAAACATTTGTTACTAGTGCTGAGAGGCCATTTTCCCGTTGATTATCTGCATTAAATATATTTTACATTGTCCGTCCTTGTACAGCGTCCCTTTAGAATTTACACACCCATAGTCCAGAGGTTGCGGGGCTCTTATTTATACCATCGGTCTTTAGGTTATAGAGGTTGTCACAAACATAAACAATGGAAGTTAAGCATGTATTTACTAACAATACACTTTTCCCGTTGGTTATCCGCTTTAAATATATTTCATACTGTCCTTACTTGTGCGGACCGTGCTCTCGCGGGGGCTACGGGGGTGTTATTTACACCACCATCTTTTTTTTAGACAATCACAAAACAAAAATTGCAAAATCACATTTTATAATTTTTCAAAGTTGTGAGATTTGTTGGATTGTACTTCAGAGGTGAGGGAAGTTCTATCGAAATAAATTTCGATCACATTTTCTTTAACAAATTTAAATGTATAGATTGCGAAAGATACACCTGTTTTCTATTAAAAAAGCCCTAATTTTAAGCTACTTTTTTTAAACAAAAATTGTTAATATTTTTTTCTCATAAATAATTGGAAATTATTGTGCGTGTTTCATATTTTCATCACCATTACAAAAAAATCCTTCTTCATATTAATAGACTTTAACTACACTTTGATTTGCCGTCATATTTAATATCATAATAACGCCCATCCATCAAATGGCTACTTTCATGTTTTGTCAACATTTAATGACAATAGGTCTGCGCCCATTTTTATTAGACATATAATCTCCGAAACTACTGGACCGATTGTTGTCACATTTGACGTGCATTTTAAGAATAGAAAATAAGAATAAATCCCCACCAACAATATGATGACGTCACCTCAAAATATTGTTATTTAAATTTTATAAAATAAAATGCTCCTCCACTTGTGATTTATGAATCCGTCTTGATTTTTTAATTTTGTCCATATTTTTGGGAAAAAATTTAAATTGTATAAAAACACTTTACAATTTAATTTTGAAACTACAAAACCGTTTTCTGTGAAATCCTGCAAACGTTTTAACGTTATCGTAAGCATGGTATTCTAGATCGTTAATTAAAATTTATCCGTTTAGCCCTTCCCAAAAATTGATGACGTTATCTTTAATTTTATGAGTCTGTACACGTTGTTTATCAATGCATTCATATTTTTTAGAATTACTTATACATGATGACTAAAAAAGTGTTTATTTTATTGAACACATCATCAAGGACTCCATTTTCACGAAAATTAAGAATACAGGACTGTTATTACCCACATTTACATGGTGATGAGGTCATCACAAAATTTTGTAATGGAAAAACTCACTTAAAATATACATATAGCATGCTGGTTTACCTTTACTTTAACCATTGATTTCAACTTACTACCTCAACAGTTTTATATCTATTTTTGTTATGAAAACAAATGATAGATTTTTCTCTTTACACTGAAAATTTCTACAAAGTCACCACATTAATATTTTAAAATTGTGGAATTATACATAAAACTAAAAAAATGTATTGTTTAAAAAACGAAGTTTTTTCGTTAACTCATTTTCCTTAAGAAAAGAAAAAACTATAAATTCAAAACTAGGATAAACATACAAACGTTTTCTTTGCAATGCGGCTTCGAATTGTCCAAATATGTATATATGGAACCTTCTATTTAAAGAAAAATTAATTTTTTCTACTCATTAAGGTTGAAGTTTGTCATTTTCCCATCGCTGGCAGTGGATGAAATTTCATTTTGACAAGATTTTATTTGGAGTCAACAAGACGTAATCAGAAATGTTATTAAACTAAGTATCAACAGATGATATGAAGGCACCGACGCAAACTATTTAAAGCTAAATTTGTACTGTTGAAAATTTATAAAAAAAAAAAACTAAACACATTTTTCTGTCACGAAAATATAACGGCGATTAAATACACACACATAAATTTTTATACAATAATAAAAAAAAAACACAAAAAAAGCAGGACACATCAACTTTATAATATAAAAAAATTTAAATCTCAGTTTTTTCACATCTAACAGATTACATTAAAATGCAGCGGTCACACTGTGCTTAAAAAAAACTCAAAGAAAATTTTAAAATAAAAATGTATGGATTTAAACTTATTACATTAAAAATATTTACCTTTTTTATCAAAGCTGATTATTTATTTAAGGCAAATTTAAATGTTATGATAAGTGCAATGACTGTTTATCTACATTCTTTACTGTATGATGGGGCGAAAGTTCGAATGATAAATGTCAAAGTGAAGAGCACGCCCACAACTGTGAATATTATACGATATTTTATTATCGCATTTGTGACTATTTTGAAATTTGATATCAACAATATATCAAACTTGTTCTTAAATTTCGTTTTTTTGCTACTCTTTCTTACTCTTAGTGGGCTAAAATACTTACATATAAGCAAACAACTCGAAACATTTAATAAAAACTGTCTGATTATTTCCTGTCTTAGAGTGTCTCTTTTTTTGTATTTGTTACATAAAACTTAGAATTTACAAAACTCCAGTCTTTTTATATTGCAGATAATAAATAATTTAAGTGTAATTGTCTTTCTTATCTATTAATGAATTATCTTTAAACAATTTTCTGCAACATGTGATATAATTTTTGTAAACAGTTTATATTTTTTTAATAAAAAACATTACCTGATGAGCACCTCTCCTTAACTCTGCGATTTTATCACCCGTTGCAGTATCAAACACTCGAATGAGAGTTCCTTTTTCACTAGCTGTTGCTAATCGAGTTCCTTGTAAATTCAAAGCAATACAACTAAGAGCAGCCTCATGTGCCACAATGTCCATAGGCCCCTTATCCGTGTTCGCTAAATCTACCAATTGCACATGTCCCGTTTTGCGACCAGGGAACGCCAATAATGAATTATTACTATTAGGACAGAGAACACACAAACCCTTCGAATTTGTACTGGTTTCGAAGACGTGTAGTTGTTGGGGACATTGTGTAAAAGTGTAAACCTTAATAACCCCCTCTAAAATCCAATTTCTTACTACCATAATTTAAATACACATTTGTATAGTTACCTAAAACTACCACTATGCGATCTCGTCTCAACTTCACTGCTAGCACAGGGGCGTTAAATTCTAACGCTATTGGTGTTGTTTTCTTTAAATCATCCCATACCATCAAGCGATTTGGAGGAAAAAGCGGTTTAATGCCACCACCAACCAGTGCAAGATAGTTACATCGAAACAGCATTTCAACATAACTCAAACCCCCATTATCAAAATCATGGCGCTCTTTTTCTTTCAGTGGATCGCAGTTGTAAATACGGAAGCCTGTAGTTGTGCCACAAGCAAAACAACCTGCAACATTGACTGTGAAATGTGGAAAAGTAGGTAATGAAATATTTACCATGGTCTTGGTTAAAACCCGCGTACAACAAACCGTTCCCGTAAGGATTCGTGGGACCCAAATTCATTGCAGTTACTCGGAAGAGGCAAAATAATGCATATTAAGAGCCGTAAGTATCAGCTGGTCCACTATTATTGTTATTTTGAGTTTTATAACCTCAAAATGCTTGAAACGTCACACACATGCGTCAGAGAAGATTATAGACACTTGACGTAGAAGATTTTTGGCGAGCCTCTTGGGATTTGGTCTCAAGTTCACCAATCACTAGACAGCGGATTTCTGTCGGGCTACGTCACGATTTTAGTGGGGACGCGCTGCATCGCCGGGACTCAGTAGCGGGTGATAGGTAATCACTGAATTTAATTGTCACTTGATTCCATAAATACAATTAACGATTTATTAATCAAACGGCTAACTAAATGAGAACTGGAATTAACAGCAGAGTGCAACGAAGCAGCGTTATTCTAATCTCAAATAAACGAAGTGCAGCCGGTAACTGCAATGAATTCCCATCCCGTACGAGCCGTACCGAGTTTGGCCTTGTCTAGCCCGACAGAAATCCGCTCTCTACCAATCACACAGAGTGGTCCATTGAGACTCCTATCCCACTGCAAAGTAATTATAGGAGTGATCTCTTCTAAGGTGGAGCGAAGAATAGACATAAATTTGGAGGTAGGATCTCGAATCATTTTATTAAAGATGCCATTATCTAGAAAATTGTTAACTTCGCAGTAATTTTTAATAAGTATATATGTGTTAATGAATAGGCTTACTTCAATACTCCCATCCTGTGGCCAGGTGGACGTGGTATATACCGATCTCTCAAGTGCTTTTGATTCAGTGGATCACTCAATTTTATTAAATAAGCTTGATATGTTCGGTGTTGGTTCATCATTCCTTGCATTGTTACGTTCGTATTTAATCAATAGGCTCAACTATGTCTATTACAATGGTTATAAATCATTTGATTACATGTCCACTTCTGGCATACCACAAGGTTCCAATCTTGGACCGCTGCTGTTCCGTTATTCATTAATGATCTCTTAATGGTACGTGTTGCTCTATCCTTGGCTTTGCAGATGATGTAAAACTTTTTTCTCATGTCTCGTCAGCGAATGATGTTGACCATCTCCAGAATAATATTAACCTTATTGTACAATGGTGCCCTGATAATCACTTAAAATTAACCACTAACAAGTGCTTCTATGTTTCTTTTTGTCGCAATAACAGCGTTATACCTAGTTACTACATAAATGATCAATTTTTAGTCAAAACTGATACCATCAGAGATTTGGGGGTTTTATTTGATCATCGACTCAGTTTCTCCCAACATATTATAGCTATAATCTCATCTGCATCCAAAAGTTTGGGATTTGTAATGCGTTCCGCCATATATTTCAAAAATACGGACCTGCTTAAGTCACTATATTCTTCCTTTGTCCGTAGGAAGCTAGAATATGTCTCGATTGTGTGGTCTCCGTATTATCTTACTTATCAACTACTTATTGAACGTGTCCAGCGTCGTTTCCTCAAATTTCTATCATTTAAAACTACAGGTGTATACCCGGCAAGGAATGTCCATTATGAAACTTTACTTCATCAACACAACATGCAGTCCTTGACATCAAGAAGAAATTTGCAGAATGCTCACTTTATGTGGAAAATAATCAGGTAGATTGTCCCAATATTTTGTTTGAAGTTAACTTCCATGTACCGAGAAGAAATGCTCGTCACTCAGTGACATTTAGTTTTGCAACCTCGCGAACTAATATTCTGAAAAATTCACCAGTGTGTCGATTGTGTAAAAATGCCAATGATCATTATGCGGACATATTCTTTCAGAAGAAGTGATGGAGATACAAGTGTAATTAATCGTGCAACCTCGCGAACTAATATTCTGAAAAATGCATCACTCTGTCGATTGTGTAAAAATGCCAATGATCATTATGCGGACATATTCTTTCAGAAGAAGTGATGGAGATACATACAAGTGTAATTAGTCGTCCCTTTATCAGCTTTAGGTACAACTAGATAGTTGACTTTATGATATAGATATAAATATATTAGAAAACAATCATTCCTTTCATCCGGTTAATAATATCAAAGTCCTACACATTTTAAATAAAAGCACTGCTCTTAACTTTTTTGAAATACTCGAAATTTATAAGTCAGTCAAAGACCACAAATTAAATTGTGTTAATGAATAGGCTTACTTCAATACTCCCACCCTGTCTCCTCTTCTAGAGATCCCTTAAAACGTTCCACACCTGAGTTCATGCCTGATTCATCTCATCCTGTTCTTCGCCCTTAATTTTTTTAATACATTTTTGCTTTATCCTTTACAATTTGTTATTTAGCGTCTGTTGAAAGCAAGAGATGGAGCTACTTTACTTTTACCTGATCGATCAGTGATCACGTATCTATTTTTCTCTGATCTCTTATTAGCTTATTACTTGTTTGCGTTCGCTATCAACTCGGTAATAATTTTTTTTATAAATATACTAGCTGACCCCGTGAACTTCGTTTCACCTACAATTTAATTTTGAATCTGCAAAGCCGAATGCTTTGAAATCTTGCGGATGTTTTAAACATATGATAAGCATAATAAATTTTTATTCAAAATATATTTACTTATCCCCTCCAAAAAATTGATGACGTCAGCCCAAAATTTTGCCAAATGAATCCTCTCTAAAATGTCCAAGATAGGATAAGACTATACTTGTGATTTATCATTCCATTCATATTTTTTAGTTTTGCTTATAGGGGGTGTCTCAAAAAAATTAATCACTGAGTCAATTTATTTTATTGATTGGATCAAGAATTGCAAAACTGAATTTTGAAATATTGCAGACGTTTTGAAGTTACTGTTTGACATGGTAGGTTTTTAATCAAAATATATCTGTTTATCAAGCCCAAAAACTTGATGACGTCATCTCAAGATTTTGCCGAACAAATCCTATCTAAAATGTGCAAAACATCATCAGTGTATTTTCGTAATTTATCATTGCATTCATATTTTTTAGATTTGCTTTTACAGTGACTCCAAAAAATGTATGGATCAGTCAATTTATTTTAGAGAATAACTCAAGAGTTGAAGAAATGACTTCTTTGAGATCTTGCAGACGTTTTAAAGTTATTGTAAGCATGGTAAATTGTTAAGAATATTTACTTATTCCCCCCAAAAAATTGATGGAACGGCCCACTCGATTTTCGCAGATAATTTTGGGAATACAATACAGTTATTTTTAGTATTACACTGCACCAATCCAAGGTGGTACACGTGTTGATCGTAAATGTTGATTAAGTCATCACAAAATTGTGTGAAGAAAAGACTCAACTCGAAAATGCTGAATATGTTTCATAAATATTGATATATATTAATACTGAATAAAGTTATTATTATTATTATTATACTTTTGGTGCGAAGGAAGTTCTGTCGAAACAACGTTCGATCAAATTTTTGACAATGGTTGATATAAATAAAACTCAGTAGATGCTCATACTCGAACTACGAAGTATCTACTCGAATATCAAATCAAAATATTTCTAGTTTTTCTAGATGATGCTAATACTTCAGTAGGTAACAGTTGATGCTCAAGTAGTATATCGATACAACAAAAACGGAAAACAGTGACAGTGTTCAACCATCAAGGCAAAAATCGAGTCACCAAAATATCAGTTAGTATGGGGTAGACACCTTGAGTTGGGAATCTCTATGGTCAGTGTTAGAAAGAACGCACTGCACAATTTATGCATAAAGAAAAACTAATTATCTGACGACTTCAGTTTTAATTTATCGGATTCCGTGATTCCTTCACTCGACAATGTTTAAATTTTGGGAAAATTTTCGAAACGATTAAAGTCGGTTGATCAAAGCTATACACATGCATGATATAAATTAATAAATTTAAATATGATAAGCATAAATATATATGATAATTAAACCAAAACTCGTTGTCCTAAAAGCCCGAAATTATTAAAAACAAATCAATTTGTTTAAACATTATTAAATTATCCCCGAAAATGTGCATTTCCCGGCCAAAATATGAAAAATAATTTTTGCAATCTCATCGTGACGTACGATGACGTCACTGTCACCTGAGCTACCTGTCCGAAGGTCACGTTTCGCGGTCCTTTGTGTTCAGTATTAATTTCTGTTTGATGGCGGCAAGATCGTCGCGTCGTCTTGGCGTAAAAGTGGGGCGTTTTAGCGAATTTCTACTTTATTATTAATAAATATTGCGGAAAGTATGTTGTGTTAGTGTTGTGAACACGAACGAAAATGGATATTTTTCCGAAAAGGACCGAAAACAGGGTAAGTACGATTTCAGTTTTAATTTATTGGGTTCGGTGATTCGTTTACTCGACAATGTTTAAATTTTGGGAATATTTTCGAAACGATTGAAACTGGTTGATCAAAGCTATACATTTTCACGATATAAATAAATAAATTTTAAACATAATTAAAATCATTTATAATGTTTAAATATGATGAGCATCAATATACGATAATTAAACCGAAACTCGTTTTCCTACAAACCCGAATTTATTAAAAACAAATCAATTTGTTTAAACAGTGTTAAATTATCCCCGAAAATGTGCATTTTCTCGGCCAAAATATGAAAAATAAATTTTGCAGTGTCATGGTGACGTACGATGACGTCAATGTCACGTGAGCTACCTGTATAAAGGTCACGTTTTGCGGTCCTTTGTGTTCAGTATTAATTTCTGTTTGATGGCCGCAAGATCGTCGCTTCATTTTGGCGTAAAAATGGAGCGTTTTAGCGAATTTCTACTTTATTATTAATAAATATTACGGAAAATATGTTGTGTTAGTGCTGTGAACGCGAACGAAAATGGATATTTTTCCGAAAAGGACCGAAAACGAGGTAAGTACGACTTCAGTTTTAATTTATCGGATTCCGTGATTCGTTTATTCGACAATGTTTAAATTTTGGAAAAATTTTCGAAACGATTGAAGTTGGTGGGTCAAAGCTATACATTTTCGCGATATAATTAAATAAAATTTAAACATAATTAATAGAATTCATAATGTTCAAATATGATAACTATCAATATATGATAATTAAACCGAAATCCATCTTCCTAAGAACACGAGGTTAGCAAAAACAAATTAGTTTGTTTAAACATTGTTAAATTAGCCCCGAAAATGTACAATTTCTGATCTAAAATATGAGAAATAATTTTTGCACTCTCATCGTGACGTACGATGACGTCACTGTCACGTGAGCTACCTGATAATAGGTCACATTTTTCGGTCCTCTGCGTTTACTTTTGATTTTGGTTTGGTGGTAGCAACATCAGAGTCCGTTTGGGCTTAAAAGTAGGGCTCTTTTCACGAATTTCTAATTTATTATTAACAAATAATAGTGAAAATGTGTTGTATTAGTACTGCGAACACGAACAAAAATGGATATTTTTCTGAAAAGGACCGAAAACAGGGTAAGTTCGAGTTCAGTTTTAATTTATCGGATTCCGTGATTCGTTCGGTCGACTATGTTTAAATTTTGGGAAAATTTTCTAAACGATTGAAATCGGTTGATCAAAGCTATACATTTTCACGATATAAATAAATAAATTTTAAACATAATTAATATCATTTATAATGTTTAAATATGATAAGCATCAATATACGATAATTAAGCCGAAGCTCGTTGTCCTACAAGCCCGAAGTTATTAAAAACAAATCAATTTGTTTGAACAATGTTAAATTATCCCCGAAAATGTGCATTTTCCCGGCCAAAATATGAAAAATAATTTTTGCAATCTCATCGTGACGTACGATGACGTCACTGTCACCTGAGCTACCTGTATAAAGGTCACGTTTTACGGTCCTTTGTGTTCAGTATTAATTTCTGTTTGATGGCGGCAAGATCGTCGCGTCATTTTGACGTAAAAGTGGAGCGTTTTAGCGAATTTCAATTTTATTATTAATACATATTAAGGAAAATATGTTGTGTTAGTGCTGTGAACACGGACGAAAATGAATATCTTTCCGAAAAAGACGGAAAACAGGGTAAGTACGACTTCAGTTTTAATTTATCGGATTCCGTGATTCGTTCACTCGACTTTGTTTAAATTTTGGGGACATTTTCGAAACGATTGAAATCGGTTGATCAAAGCTATACATTTTCACGATATAAATAAATAAATTTTAAACATAATTAATATAATTTATAATGTTTAAATATGATAAGCATCAATATACGATAATTAAACCGAAACTCGTTTTCCTACAAACCCGAAATTATTAAAAACAAATCAATTTGTTTAAACAATGTTAAATTATCCCCGAAAATGTGCATTTTCCCGGCCAAAATATGAAAAATAATTTTTGCAGTCTCATGGTGACGTACGATGACGTCAATGTCACGTGAGCTACCTGTATAAAGGTCACGTTTTACGGTCCTTTGTGTTCAGTATTAATTTCTGTTTGATGGCGGCAAGATCGTCGCGTCATTTTGGCGTAAAAGTGGAGCGTTTTAGCGAATTTCAATTTTATTATTAATACATATTAAGGAATATTTGTTGTGTTAGTGCTGTGAACACGGACGAAAATGAATATTTTTCCGAAAAAGACCGAAAACAGGGTAAGTACGACTTCAGTTTTAATTTATCGGATTCCGTGATTCGTTTGGTGGACAATGTTTACATTTTCGATAAATTTTCGAAACGATTGAAGTTGGTGGGTCAAAGCTATACATTTTCGCGATATAATTAAATAAAATTTAAATATAATTAATAGAATTTGTTAAGGGGTGAGACAGGTCCCCGCCAGAGGCACTAACAGAATTCATAATGTTCAAATATGATAACTATCAATATATGATAATTAAACCGAAATCCATCTTCCTAAGAACACGAGGTTAGCAAAACAAATTAGTTTGTTTAAACATTGTTAAATTAACTCCGAAAATGTACAATTTCTGATCTAAAATATGAAAAACAATTTTTGCAATCTCATCGTGACGTACGTGAGCTACCTGATAAAAGGTCAATTTTTCCATCCTCTGTGTTTAGTTTTGATTCCGGTCCGGTAGCAGCAACACTGGAGATCCGTTTTGGCTTAAAAGTAGCATGTGTTCGCGAATTTCTAATTTATTGTTAATAAATATTAGCGAAAATGTTTTGTGTTACGTGCTGTGAACACGAAGGAAAGTGGATATTTTTCCAAAAATGCCCGATTGTTTTTGAAGTATGTTGTTAATAACCTGCATTCAGGACAGATAAAGTACGGCTTTGGAATATACAAAGTGCAGCGTTCATAATTCACAAAATACCGTATGCATCATTTTTAAACTACGGCGTCCAAATTTACAAAATACAGTGTCCTTCACCCATGCTATCAAACCCTAGTCCTCTCTTTTAATGGCAAGACGCACTCCAGACCTCCTCGTATTGTTTGGTTCTTGCTGGGCAACAGCAACGAGCGAGCAGAGTCATCGCTCTTTGTTGGCAAACGTGGAGAAATTTGTATATTGTAACTTTTGTAATTAAGCATTTTGTACTGTATATTGTATGTGTTACTAACTTAACTTGGGTCTTGCCAATTTAGCTCCAGTGGGGCAAATGCTTTGTTTTCACGGTGCATTTGCTTGGGTTTTAATTTTGCAACAGTGCATTCTTTGGTTCCGAGACTGAATTCTCCATGTCGTCAGACGCTCTGGCCTTGGGGGGGAGTTCTGCTGGCCCTTAGACGCTGGGTCATCATCCTAAACGGATGAGGTTCATCATCCTAAACGGATGAGGTCAGTCGGCCCTGTATCTATGCGGCTGCGTTCTCCCTTGGGCGTGTGAGCGCTGCGACCTATAGATTTCGTTTCGAGTTCCATCGTTGTGCTTGCTTAGGTATTAATTTTGCAACAGTGCATTCTTTGGTTCCGGGTTTGAATTCTCCATGTCGTCAGACGCTTTGGCCTGGGGAGGTTCTTTTGGCCCTTAGACGCTGGGTTGCATCGTTCTTTGAGAATGAGGTAAGACGACCTTGGATTTATGCGGCTGCGTTCTCCCTTGGGCGTGTGAGCGCTGCGACCAATAGATTTCGTCCCGAGTTCCATCGGTGTGCTTGCTTGGGTTTTCATTTTGCAACATTCTCAATTTTTGGTGCAATTTCTTCCGGTGGTGTATTGGGTACTAACTTTGCATTTGTATTGTATCTGAATTGTATCTGTATCTGTAGTGTATTCTGTATTGTAGCTAGATTGTAGGTACCTGTATTGTATTTCCGTTGTATTGTACTGTATAACGTTCTATCCCTCATTAACAATTCCTAGCCCTCTCCTTTCCTAGCGAGATCTGCTCCAGACCTTCCCGTGGTTCTTGCTGAGCATCAACTATCGAGGACAGAAAATTCAAATTCAAAACCAGCAAAGTTTCACAAAAATCATGAAAATCGCTCGTTGGTGGCCAACGTGGAGCAAAAGAGACTTTTGTAACTCAACTAACTTTGTAAACTCTATATTCTCAAGGAAAAAAAAATATTACATTTAATTTATTATTTATAAGGACAAATAGTCATTTGCCACGCCGATGCTCATTTTTAGATTAAATGCTCACAAAACGCGTAAATGTTCAATTTGTGTCCGGGGAGATACAATGTTTTATTTTTATTTTTTTTTTATTTTATTAATTACGTCCCCCAACAGGCACTGAGGCCCAATTACAGGGGAACGGGACATACACGTTACACCCAGAGCCATGGTGTAGCGGGCAAGCATGATGCTAACTAACCCACCCCGGGTGTTTGCAAGTAGATACACAGTACATCGGGTAGATGCTCAGGTATATAAGATTAATAATCTTTTTAGGTACTTCGTACTTCGAATATGAGTATCTACTCACTTTTATTCATACCACCCAATGTCTCGCTTCAATGTTTGAAGATGTTGATTATGAGCACAACGCTGATCAACTTCCGTATCCGAATTACCCATGAAATAAATCATTGCGATTTGCACCTGAGGTAGTTCGTCGCACATTTGATTGACTTCGTGGACCTATGTCAGCTTGTCGTCTTCTCGGCGTTGTAATGAACTTCATAAAACGACACAGAATTATTTTCGCAGTCAATCAAATCTGTAAATTTTGTCTTGAGAATTTTAAAATACTGAAAACTTCAAATCAAATCCTCGAATAACGGTAAAGTTTGAGGTTTTGTCGAAACCAACAAAGTGAACATAGGTAAATAGAATGACAGATCAAAATTAATAAGAAACTTTCGCAATGCGTAACTGAATTCACTTTAACGAACACTTTTCTTGAAATAAACGACGTTTTTTGTTACGAAAAAACAAACAACGACTTGAAATGCAATAATACTTTTCACAATCGCACGGAAGAAATAGTTTTGTGTGACACGTCAGTC
The DNA here is from genome assembly GCF_036711695.1 of Zophobas morio. Classification (NCBI taxonomy): domain Eukaryota; kingdom Metazoa; phylum Arthropoda; class Insecta; order Coleoptera; family Tenebrionidae; genus Zophobas; species Zophobas morio. The sequence continues at coordinate 15,401,660 of NW_026972111.1, forward strand.
AGGCGACAGGTCCGTCAGGAATGGCCAACTATTCAAATTCATTCGAAGTGGCGATTCCCGTGCAAATTTTTAAATTTTTTTTTTATCTTTTAGCCGTCTTATTTTTTATAAATATTCTTACATATAAACCTTCTCCTGACGATAAGGAACACGTAAAAAAAAAGAATCGTCCAATTCGGTGCGGCCGTTCTGAAGTTATGGGCGTACATACATTTCGGCGATTAATTTTTATTAATATAGATAATAATTCTTTTCGGTTTCTTGTTTTTTTTTTGGATAAGTTTTTAATATTAATGTTTTTGTATGCAAAAATACCTGTTATCTAGGTCTGAAGATGGTACCAGTAGGTACCGAAACTTATGAGCACACTTTTGCAATAAACAGTTGTTAACGTGGGGTCGACCCCATTTTCCATCTCCATATAAATTAATTAACTATTCCAATGATGAACAACTGTACGAAACTGCATTACTAAAAAATAAAGAGATCAAGTAAATATGAACCAATATTTTTTTAAGTTCTTATAATTAACGTATATGCTCTATTTCGAATTTTGAAATCACGAACGAAACGAACATGTTAAGTTATTTGTAAATCGCAGGTAATTTAAGTGATTGTTGATAGGGTAAAAATATTATTAAAATAATTTGTACATATAAATGAATAAGAACTGAATTTGGAGTTCAGATTTTTCTACAATATTTTGTACTTTTTTAAACCTTTTTCAATATATTGTATTTCGAGTGTCTCTTTGTTTAATTTGTGTTCATTCAAAATAAAAAAAATATATGGATTTTTTTCATTTATTTTTATTTATACATATCTCATTTTTATATTGATATAAGTATTAGGTACTGCATAGAAATCTAAATGAGTGAAAAAAATAAAATCTATTGGATACGGATACGACTAATAACAAGCAATAATTTATTGCAATAACTGAAGCGATTAATCAATAACCTGAATTAAATAGCTTGATATACAAATTATAATAATATATATATATTAATTTAAAAAATTACAAAAATTTGTATTAGTCGTTCAACAGTTACGATTTACGACTTGTTTTAAGGAACGGTAAGGATCCTTAAATTTTTAAATAAATGTCGACATTCCTGTGTATACCCCAGACCAGCTATGACACGTATACATTTTCTTTGAATTACATTGCATTCGGGGTTTCGCCAGGCTCGTATTCACCAATTGTTATTGAACTAATGATAAAAACATTTAAACTGGTTTTATAATTTTAGTGTTAATAATAATTATAATAACATTATAATGTACGAGGAGAAAAGAATAAAATATTTATTTACAACTTGTGGCGGCACAATAACACGTCGGTAAATTTTCTGGTGTGAAAGTTTTGAATTCGAAACGAGAACTTGATGTACATACACCAGAGTGTTTTTTTTAAACTGTACAAATTCATTATAGGCAGATTTTAGATGGGAAGTAGTATTTTTTATTAACAGATGAATCAGATATAGTTTCCAATCGAAAAAACTGACGAATATTGACAATTTGAAAATGACACAAGACGAAATCTCTGAATTTAATTGTTTTTTATGCTCTTTTTCAATTTTAATTTCTTTCTTTACTGACTTCATATTACTAATTTTTTACACATTGTTTCTTTTCCACATATCTGACATTATTTCGCAGTAAATTCGGGCACATTGTATACTGTAATTTGTAACATTACACCTGGTTGCACTAGAAAGTTGAACAGAACCATAAAAACTGGTCCAAGTTTATTTAGACAGACCCTGTTACAATACGTCCTTAGCTTCCGCTCCAGAAATAAAAAAATGTATAAATTTGCAATACAGCAAAACATATGTTACGATCAGGCACGTAACCAGCCTTTTATTTTGGAGGGGCCCAGCCCGGGCACTAATTTCAAATAAGGGGGCCTTTAAAAAGAGTCTTCATTAGTATAAATCAACATTTTACTTGGATCACAACCAGTATAATAAACTGAATTGGGTGCAAATAGTTGAAATTGACTAACACCATGAGAATTCATTTAAATCCTGCGTGCCAATCTGCATAGTGTGTAAAAGGCATATCAATTGTATCGGCTAATTGCTTAAAAAAGTTATCGACAAAACTGTTCACAGCAGTATCGCTTTATTCAGAGAGTTATATTACAAGATAGGAACATAAGATTACTCATATGTATCTAAAATTTACTGTTGATCTGAAATTTCGAATTTGCTTTACTTTGAAAATTTAAAATTAATTTAAGGGGGCACCAGGGGTGGCACAGGGTTTTGCTGGGGTGGCCTGTGCCCCCCCAGGCCCCCCCTTGGTTACGTGCCTGGTTACGATTTTAAATAAAAGAAATATATATATACATATTGTGATAACCCAAACTTCCCGCCTTAAAATTTTGACCTTGAAACAGTTTGAAAGGCCCGCGAAAAATTTAAAAATTCAAAGTTTGGCCTTGGCTGTGATCGTCTAACAAATGAGAACCTACGTTGTGTTTTTTTTTTTTTGCTTTTGAAAAATGGCGGGAAGAAGTTCTTTCATACAAGTGCATACACTGTCGAGAGCGCAAGAAATAATTAACAGAAATTGTTTTGGAGGGGGGGAAACGGCACCACCCTCACAGGGGGAAATACGCTGCGAAGATTTACCCCTCAGCGCAAAAACCCCCTTGGTTTTATTCCCGGACGACAGTTTATTACATTTCAAACACCTTAAGATATTTGAAAGAAAAACACTCGCGGATTGACAGACATACACATGTGAAAACCGAACAAACACAAGACCTACACATATGTAAATTGGATGGCAGAACCCGAATCATTATGAGAGTGTGGCGATCGAACAAAATATAGAACAAAATATATCAATTTCATTTACGAGCACAGAAAATACCCAGAGGGGGCGTCGTAGCGTGAGCGAAGTTTGGAGCTCCCGGTCTGGGCTGGTTTCCCCCGCGACGGTGATTCTATCTACACCAAGCCTGCCAGACAGCACCCCTCCATGACGAACATGCCGTCCAAGCAGGCCGTTTCGGCCTAAAACTAGCGGTGAAGTCTGGTCAACTACTACCTCGTCGTCAAGACCGTTCCCACTGAAATCTTGTTCAAAGCCTGCACATCTTGTGCGGACAGCGCGATACATTCCGCTACCGCAACTAGGAACTGCGCCCATCGCCGACACTACGTGTTATTGTGTTATTTACCTCCAATTCTATTTAGATGTTCAATCTCTATGACTCTAATATTAAATGACAACCGAACAAGTGTTAAAGTTTCAACAAAGAGCAATACACAACATTTAAATTCGCCACACACTCTTACGAAAATTCAGCAACAAATAATTCTTAATTGAGATTAAATTTGGACATCAGATAATTTATATGAGAGAAACATTCATCAACAAAAATTTACATGATCAAAACTTAGCAAAGATTTATAAAACAAAGATCTGGTATGAAATAAGCTTGTACAAATTAAATATCATGTTAGGTCAGAACTGCAGAGCATTGAAAGTTACGTTCAATTCAAATTATACAGCAAAGAAAATTACTGAAGCTAAAATTATGAGACAAAGACAAATTGCATGAGGTGAAAGATTGTAAAGTTAACAGATTTACATGTGATTAATATTAATTCGTGTCCAGTCAAGTTATTAGTTAAAATTCAAACGTGAAATTATTTAAATGCATTGTGGGCCATTATTACACATACATTTCCCCAAACAAAACACATAAACAAACATGGCAGACAAGCTGCAGTTGCAAAATGGCGTTGGACGAATTCGTCATTCCAAATAATAGGCGTCGAAAATATGCGATGCAAAAATACGATGAATCCTGTGGCGTTGTATAAACGATGGGCTAAATAAAAGGAATAGAAGGCACGTCCCCCCATGACCCACAATGTTGTTATTTTGTTCAATAGATTCAGTTAAAACATGTGCTCGATTAAAAGAGACAAATGGACGCTTCAAAATGGCCGCTGCCTGAACAAAGAACGGTGAAAATAACGACTCGTCTGCCGCCATCCAAAATACAGATTTCACAAATATAGCTAAATAAAGCATGGCCCGAACTAGAAATCACTTCCTGTAAAGCCCTACTGCGATGGATTTTTAAATGAAAGATAAAAAAACGAGATTAGTGGAAAAAAACGCACGCGTCGAAGTGTCACGAGGTCAGAAGCATCGTCGGGGCTTGAAACTCGCGGCGAAACAGGTGTTCAAAACATACCTCTCCAAAGATGCGAAGATTTCGACACGGCTTACCGCCAACAGGAACACAAAAACCTCGTCGTAAGAACGATGAGAAGTCAGGAACACCCAATGGCTCAACGGAGGCTGCTAGGTTTTCCAATGGAACAGATCAACACTGGAAAAACAAAACACAACAGCAAAAGGGCACAGAATAATTCACAATTAAAAATACAACCTGTTGCTCGAAGCGCTCGAAAGGAAATCGACTGTTCTCTCGAAGCGATGAAAAGGAAGTGACTCATTTTTCAAGACAATACCACCTTCGCTTTGCGCACGTCTGTTTCCTTGGGGTGGTTGGTTGCCAACCTCTCCTTCTTCTCACTAACCGTTTCTTGTGCGCGCGGAATTCATTTGAAATTTAAAAATTCGAATTGGATCCTTACAATATTACAAATTAGCAGCAAAAAAAAATAATTTTATGTAACTCACGAGGTACATTACCAAGTTAGGGGTTAACTCTACATATCCATATTTATTTTGATAAAAAAATCAACCTTTTATAACATATTTCAAAGTTTATTTTATAAAGTACAAAATTCGGTTGCTTTTGAAGTTCTATACTTCTGTCCATCACACAGTTATTGCATTAAATATAAAATATTTATACATTTCCGAATATTTCCTGAGTGTAAAGTAGGAAAGTCTTGTAACAGATTCCATTTGTCAAACGTGTACTGTGAAATTCAGTTTACAGTTATGCTGCGAACAGCAAGATTTTAGTAAATTTTTGTCTGTTTTTCTTTCCCAAAATTTGATGACGTTATCTACAATTTACTGAGTAAAGTAGTGAATTCAAAATGTGTAAAATAATACGCTTTTCACCCTCATCGATTCTTTTCTTCATTTTAATGGCTGATTACAAAACATTGACATAATTATGTTTCGTTGATCGCCACCAAAAACTCGATAACAACTTTTCAAAGGGTTTTGAAATACTTATGTAGTTCAAAAAAGTGAGGTTTTACAGAAATTTCCCTTGTTTTACACAGAATTGAAAATAAAGAGCGGAAAATGTTCTGTCTAAATAATTGTAATATATATTTTTAAACTCAATCATTATGCAGTGCCTTTTTTTAACGTTGGCCAAAAGATTTACGTGCTAAAACTTTTGGTCGTATTATTGAGTTTTCTATCAGGTATTTACAAATGAAATTTGAAACCGGCCTTAAAACGGCACCAATGAAACGAGAATACTGATATAAATATCTTTTATCAAAAAATGTTTAAATGTGCCAGAGTGCCGTTTGGTGAGAAGTTGCTACCTGTTCTTAATAAACTTGATAAACTGTTCTTAAAAAAGCTGCCATTTTTGCAGTCTATAGAGAAAAGTTATATTTAAAATTCATAATGTGTTAATACTGAAAATACGTATTACATGATTGTATATATTGCATATCTTACAAGAGAAAAAGATAGGGACTGGCTTTAAATTCCGTTACGAATGCAAACGTATAGGTGATTACCTACTTTATTGACCGATTTTTTTTTAAATTTTCAAATGCAATTTCGCGGAGTTTTTTTCTCAGCGCGAAATTTAAATTTCAAATTAAGGATACCAACCAATTTTTAATTTAATAGTGACATTCATTAATGAACTATCTTGTTGGAATAACTAGATTTAATAAGAAATATAAATCTTACTGCTGCAAACAAAGTTACGTATCCACTATTTTGTCAATAAATTAGAAAAAAGAAAATATGTTTTTTCCTAACCCATTTTTGTTAATTGTTGATATAAAATTTTAATAAACATTTAATTTTGGACTGCTTTGCCACTTTTGTTGTTGTCGTTTAGGTGAGATATACAAATTGGTTCATTTGCAAAAACTTTATTAAAATATTACAATGCATTATAACAAAACAAGAATACAAGAGAAGCAGTACAACCATATCGTTAACAATATTATTTTGATTTTGCTTTTACTCACGTATCACAAAATATGTAAACATTAATCAACATTCCAACGAGGAAAATTAATGTTTGTTCTTATAATCTAAATACTGGCACGCATACTTTACTCCTACTGTAGCTAAAACTCCAAAACCAAAAGTAATAAATTGCCAAAGATATTTGAGTGGAATAGTTGGTCTCTTCTTTGTCACTGTACTAAGAAATTTAGCTTTACTTTCATTATATGGAGGATATCGGGCATTTTGCATTTTTTCTCCAAATTTCTTTGTATTTTTGACCAACACACCCTTCTTATGTGAAAATGTATCAAAACTAAACTTGCCGTGGTAAGCCCCCATACCACTATTCCCTACACCCCCAAAAGGCAAACTTTCACAGGCAAAATGCATTACGGTGTCGTTAACGCAAACTCCCCCACTGGACGTATTTTTAAGGAACAAATTTACGTCAGACTTCTTATTTGAAAAAACGTAAAGTGCCAAAGGCTTTTCTCTGGCATTGATAAAGTTAATAGCGTCAACTGCGCTATCCACATTAACAATGGGCAGAATAGGACCGAATATTTCTTCTTGCATAATTAGATCTGTTGGTTTAACATCGACGACAATAGTGGGCTGGATATAACGTTCTTCAGAATCGTGGTCTCCACCGTAGGCGATTTTGGTCCCGTCCATTAATTTCATAACACGTTTGAAATGGCCATCACTTACAATTCTTGCAAAGTCCGGTGACTGTTTAATTTTTTCCCCGTAAAACTGTGACAACGTTTTTTTGGCTGCTTCTATAAATTTCTCTTGGACACTTTTGGTACAGAGTAAGTAGTCAGGAGCAATGCAAGTTTGACCAGCATTGACGCATTTGCCCCACAAGACTCTGTTAGCAGCTATTTCAATGTCAACTGAATCATCCACATAAGCTGGACTTTTGCCACCAAGTTCCAAAGTAATAGGTGTCAAATGTTTAGCGGCAGCTTCACTGATGATCTTTCCAACATGAGTAGACCCCGTGTAGAAAATATAATCGAAGCGCAAATTTAAAAGTGCCGTTGTCTCAGCAACTCCGCCTTCAACCACTTTGTAGCAATCGTTGTCCAAGTATTTGGGTACAAGTTCGGCTATCAGCTTAGAACTAGCGGGTGATATTTCTGAAGGTTTGATAATTGCACAGTTTCCGGCTGCTATAGCTCCAGAAAGTGGCGCAAAAACTAGTTGTATCGGATAATTCCAAGCTCCGATGATGAGTACAACACCGTAAGGTTCGCTGAGTAGAAGCACTTCGTCCATCATATTAATGAGAGTTTTTTCTGGTTTTTCAGGTTCCGTCCACGATGACAAATTATAAATCATGTTGAGTACGTCATTCTTCAAATAATCAACTTCTGACAACAATGTTTCATTTTTGGGTTTGCGTAAATCTTGGGCTACTGCTGCTACGATTTGAGATGCATTCTCTTCATAGAGGCGCAGAAGGGCCTTCAACTGATTAAGACGAAAGGTAACATTTTTCGTAACCCCACTGGAGTAAGAGTTTCGCAGGGTTGCTACAAGTTCGGAGTGATTTGGCATGTTTACTGGTATCTAAAACAAAAGAAAATGTGACTAATCAGTTACTGAATTAAAATGTTATTTTACTGATTGCACAGTCAAGTTCAACCTATGAACTCGGTGTTGCGTGAACTTTGTGCTTAAGATAAGAGAGATAATGTTATAAAAATAAGTAGTTTATAAAATATGTTTACACACCCAACTTTTTCTTTAGCAAGTTGTGTATCAATAATCAAATTTAATTATATGGAATTTATTAGCAGGGGGTTACTCGAATTATATATTCATTTCAACGAGATTTTCAACTTATTTGGCGAAATATTCACGCATTTCGCTTGTAACTGTTTTTCAAATATATGTTACACTATTATTAGTCTCCTTCTCATGCTTTGTTATTGTGTTTTTGTCTATTATAATTAAAACCAGTGAATGTAAGACTATGAACGAAGACGGTATTTATTTATGTAACTCAAGGATAACACAAGACTATAGAACACAATACAAAAATTATATTACATTGTTTTACAAAAAAAAAAGATTGTAATACGGATTTTAAAAATAAACCCACTGCGACTTTTTTGTAAACCCTTCCATTGCCAAAAATGTTTAATAAAAATGGAAAAATGTCGCAACCTCGCATCCGAATTTCAAAAATAAATTCTAGGAAGACGTTAATGAGAACATGTAAAAATATATATTCATTGAAAAAACTAAGCTAAGTGCTATGCGTCAAAAACAAAACACTAGCTAGTTTTTTATGAATTAGTTAAATTATATACGTATAGTTAAATGTTGACGTCACTGCTCAAAACGAAAGTTATGGACGGAACAAACAAATAAACAGCATCAAAAATCTCTATTAAAGCGTACTAATTTTTCTTCTGAAAGGGTTTTTTTGGATTTTCGTGTCTTTTTCGTGCATAATTTACTTTCTGATTTTTCATTCCACATAAATAATAAAATACAACTCCGGCAATTGTGTTTGTGAATCCACTATGCATTCACAAACAATGAACTATTCATTTTTATAACACCCATCAATCATTATTTACAGCAGCCAATGCGCTAAATTTTACTATTTATCGTAACAATTATTCAAAAAAAAACCGACATAATATACGTCGAACAGATAGACCAATTAGGTGTGCTACAAAGTGAGCGTCCAGGTCTACACGATAACATGAAAACTGAAAGTGTAAAAAAAATTGGCTAATTATAAGCGGACTGTGTGAGAACGGTCGACATTCCTGGACCAATAACATCAGGGTTTGTAATGACCATGTGAAGAACACGCACTTTTACAAGTCTATCTGTTCGACATTGTGAGTATAAGAATGCCTAAATTATTGTTAGACGGGCGGACGTTGTATATTTTTCCGCTTGACCTGTTAGGTTCAAATGATATCATCAGGAACATTCATTTGCATTGTTTCAAACTGGAATATATTATACACATACGAATAATATGGTTTGGGAAAAATCAAATATAATAAGAATGTAAATTTTAAAACAAGCAACTGCTAAAGTTGTTTCCAAACTACGTAAAAGTCGACATCACTACAGAATTACCGTTATAAAGTAGAGTTTATAAAAATACAGTAATTTTTCGAAAATAAATAATTATATTAGTTCACACATTACATAAACAATATACAGATTCACGTTTTACCTTGTAAATATAGAACAGCAGATCTAAACTCACTTTCAAATCAATAAAACTTTGTTATACAACTTTATTTTTATCCGAAGATAAGAATAAACGAACAACAAAGTTGCTTTTAGACGTTTTGTGGCACTTTCAGTATATACATTGTTTGGACTACAAAATTTAATAAAGCCAAATCGAAGATTAATTAAACAAATGAATAAAGTGAAATAGCTCACATAATTTGACTAAACGATATTTCGATGTTACCAATTTTAATCTAACAGGTACAGGCATACCATTTACCCAGCAGTTTTGAATTTTAAATGTATTTAATCATTGTTGAAGATGTATGACTGTATATAGCACTGACTGAAACAACCACGAGCCAACATAGCCGTCAAATATCTCTGCCTTTTATTGAATAAATATTTACTTCATTTAGAAAAATACATATTCCTTTATATTGTTTGTGAAACTGTGTCAATATTTATTTATGCAAAAATGTATTTTCACCCACGCTTCAGACGTGTTTCATAGTATATCAGAGAGTCCGTGTTTGAAGTCAAAAAATTAAAACTGAACCAATTCGTAATGAAATTATAATATAAATACAAAAAAAAAACAATGCTCATGAGTAAATCAACGCAAACCAGTTAAAAACACTATTAGGATGTAGTGTAGAAAAAAATTCGTATGTAACTCGGCGAAACGACTTTGATGCACTCGACTGGCTCTCGGATACGCCTCGGTAAGAAAACTTGACTCTTGTGAGTCAACGTATCACAGAATATCATTTCACCTAGTAATGACAAGTTTAAAAGCTACACTACAATAGGATACAAAATTTCATCTTCTTTACCTTGTGCAACAATGGTATCCACTAGAAGACACAATCTTATGGTACATATTTATTTACAGTTGTAATAAAAGCGTACGCAAATATGACGGTTATCTGATACCTCCATGTACAAGTAGTATTTTTATTTATCTAAGCGTTTGTTCTACAGCAATTGGAGTACGTTTCTTTTACTTTTTTGACTCTTAATAAATATTTTTAGCACAGCAACAACAAAATAATTTTAAAATTTTGAAAAAAATTGTATTTAAATTTGAAAATTATTCTGGTCATGCGCACTTTAAATTATATTTCGTTTGTACGCGACCTATAATTGTGTCATGTTTAAAACATGTTTAAAGTTATCAGGTAACACGTCCAAAAATTAACGTATTTTAAAAACAGTCGTTTCCAGTACTGCCTTTTACTTTTACGACTTATTAACAAAAACATAAAATTAGACATTCATCAAAATGACACCTTTCCTCCGCTTGAATTGGAAGCAGTTTTGTTTAGAAGGTTTATATATAAGGATACGATTTTACAGTCATGAATGTCTTCATCACCACAAATTACCTTCATCACACAATGTTTTCTCATTTTTGTTGTAGAGAGGGAAAAAATTAGTACCCATTTATAAAGCAACAAACTTATCATTACTTGAACATAAAAAATAAATTGTTCGGTTCTGTTGATAGACTGATTTACGAAATAACCAATTAAATCTTTGTACAATACAAATGAGTAAAGTTAGTCGACCAAATGATGTATGTAGTTATTAAAAATGAAAAACCGTAATTGTATTGTGCATGCAATGCACTCACGCAAATGTAATAATTGTTGCAACAGGTAATAATCTCTAATAACGATTTTAAATTTGACATACCATTGTTTTAAATGGAAATGGTAGTTATATTAGCCGTAAAGTGTTCGATAATAATACCTTGCATATTATAGAAATATAGTTAATTACCTTTTAGTATACACTGCAACACTAATAATAATTTTGAAATTTCACTTTAACACATTTAAAAAATTGTATAAAAACGTATCGATTCTATTTATTCCGGACTGATTACCGACATTGACTAGTTTTATAAATTACAGAAACTTCAATACTAAAATTAACCGGCACCAACACCTTGTTGACCTTCCGCGCACTTTTTTTTTGCTTTTAATGTATATACGATCAAAAGGCCATTTTGACGTATTCACAAGTTACTGCTTACCTTGGAACTAAAACGATGTAATGACGAACGTCTAAAATAATGAATTTACACACATAAAAATCGTTATTGCTTCTGGTGGAAAAATTCAGCCACACTTATTTATGTTGTTTACGTCTAGATTCACTGACGTTTCCAAATGACCTTCCCCACAGTGAACAAAGTTTAAAAAGAATATGGTTATAGTTAATTTTACAGAGTGGGGAAATGCGCTGTGTCATTTCTTATCTTCACAAAAACACTCAACATGTTTAAATAACATTATCATGTTTACATTAAATGAACTGGTGGCGCTATAATGATATAATACATTTAAAAAAATTGGTCTAAAGAGTTTAGACATTACTTCCCTCGCTGTCGGGAATGTGGCCTATTATGTCTTTTTTCGTAATACATTTTTCTAATTCTTGATTTAATCATTAAAATGAATTTACTCAATCATTAATTTTTTTCAGACACCCTGTATAAGCAAATCTAAAAAATATTAATGCAGTGATAAATCACAAGTATAGACTCATCATTCTTTACATATTTAAGCATTTTTAAAACATCTCCAAGATTTCAAAGCATTCGGTTTTGTAGTTCCTGACTAAATCAATAAAATAAATTCAGACTTTCATTATTTTTTTTGAGTCACCCTGTATATGCAAATCCAAAAAATATGAATGAAATGATAAATCACAACTACAGACTCATCATATTTTGTACATTTTAGAAGGATTTATTAGGCAAACTTTTGAGGTGACGTCATCAATTTTTTGGAGGGGATAATTAAATATATTTTGATTAAAAATTGATCATGCTTGTCATAACTGTAAACCATCTGCAAGATTTCAAAGCATTCGGTTTTGCAGATTCAAAATTAAAGTGCTAAATGTTGTTTCATAATTTTGATTTTTTTTCCAAAAATCTGGACGTTTCGGGTAAAAACTCAATTCGGAATCATAAAATACATGTGTAAGACTATGTTATTTTATACAATTGAAAACCCATTTACTATGTACAATTTTGAACTCACGTCATCGCATTAGTGGTGGGGATGATTAGACAAATTTTGGTTAGCGTTTTACCATCTACATGATATTCCTAATATAAATACAAAATTTCGCAACAATAGGTCGTGTACTTACGGAGATTATTATCTGTCTAATAAAAATCCGGGACGGCAGACAGACGGACAGACGGATAGAGAGACGGAAACGGGAGAATTATTTCATCCTCCCGTAGGGGTCATGAAAGGCCGAGAAAACGTAAAAGTAGAGAGTAAAAATTAGTCTAAGGTTATTTAGATGGAACTTACATCGCCCCTCAAGTAGTCGAAAAATGATAAAATTTGATTTTATGAATTTTATTTTTTATGATGAATCCTATAAGTTAAAATAAAGATATATATGTTTTAAAGTACGGGTAAAGAAGCATGAGTTTTCCCACAACAAAATTTGGTGATGACGTTACAAACATTTTAGTAAGGGCAAGTTTCCAATTTGTGTAATATTAATAATATTACTATATTCCTAAATTTTAGGGAAAATAGGGTGGACCGTTCTTTATTTAATCAATAAAATAAATTGTTTGATTTTTTTGAGTCAATTCAGTAATTCTAAAAAAATATGAATGCACTGATGAACGACAGTACAGACCCATAATAGATAGGATTTTTTCAATAAAATTTTGAAATGACGTCATCAAGTTTTCAGCGGAAATGATCAGATAAATTTTAATTAGTGATTTATCAATTTATCATGCTTACAATAACTTCTCATTTTGGAACTTGCGCGGAAAAACTTTTTTTTTGTAAATTTTTTATTAGCGAATTTATACATACATAACTACTAATTAATTTTGTATTCAATAATGGCAACAGACAAAACGATAGTATTATAACAAGAATTCCTATGAAAGTACAACTATTAGAATGCATTTAGGTACGTATATATATTCAGTTTTATCTGAAGATAATGTCACAGACTACTGTGCTGCCGAAGCTGCCGTGGGATGATGAAACTCTTACAAATAATATAATCAGATAATTTTTTTTATATAAAAAAAACAATTCTGCCAATTATATACTTTTATTCAAATGTATTCAGATATATTCTGAAATAGATATCAAGGTCTTATGTCTCATTGTACCTAAAGTAAAAAAAAAGTTGGTAATAAATTAGCACATCATTGCTGTAGGATTACATTTTTCGACTTCACATCGTTTTAAAATAATATCAAAACATAAATAGGTGTATGCCATTTATTTGAAGGGAATATTTCTAAAGTCTGCGGCTGCAAGTTTGTTAAGAGTTTACAGATAATTAGTTGATATACATACTTTCACTTTAGCTACCCCATAAAGGTTAATGTCGCCACTACTGTTTATTTAATTTCCAATATAAATAAAATCCTGTTCAAAATTATCCCACTAGCAAATTTTTCGGTTGTATTTTCATCATTAACAAGTGTAATACTTAAAAAACCCCGACAAAAAAAATCGGGCGTAGGGTAAGGAAGTATTGCAATAGGGTGCATACGACAAATGGCTACTTTCATATTTTCTTGACGTTTCATGACCCCTAAGAATACGAAAAACTAGGTCTCACGTTTCCGTCTGTCCGTCGTGTGTCTATGCCGATTTTTATTACACAGATAATCTCCGAAACTATTTGACCGATTGTTAGGAAAATCATATAGATGGTTGTACATACAACGCAAACTAAAATTTGTCTAATCATCCTCACTAACATTTTTTTTAGTAAACGCTATTTAAATTTTATAAAATAACATACTCTTGTACTTGTGGTGTATGCCAAAATTCGCACTTTCATAGTAGTAGTATCGGCAGCATGGGAATCATATCTCAATTGCATGAGTTTTTTTTTTAACCGTGACTCTTATTTTATTATCTACCGATATTTTGTAATTTACAAAGGTTAACACAAAAAAATACAATTTTATTGTAGGAACAACCGTTCCCACAAAATCAGGTGTTCTACCTGAGGGCATTTGTAATATTTGTATAAATGTAAATATTTCCTATCCTTCGTCTACCTGCCCTACACTTCTTCATACTTTCTCTTTTCGCTTCTGGAACTTTCTAAACCCTTCTTTACCTACTTCCACCTCTTCAAATCCGAGCTTACCTGTGTACCATTTTAAACACCCTTCCTTCTTCTCCCTGGCACCCTCGAACAGTAAACAACGAAATAAAATCTCAAAACCGTACCGTCGCCTTTAAATCACCAACAATACCCACAACTGGTGACCCCGACGTGATTGAAAGAAGAAAAAAACGTGAGTATTACCAGTGATCGCGACGAGTAGAGTGCGGAATTTCGAGAGAAAATCAAAAACAATGGCGCCAAACGATACAAATAGCCCGTCAGTCGATCGCGTTGCCGTAAAAGTTCCACCGTTTTTGCCCCAGGATCCGGAATTATGGTTCCTGTTACTTGAAAGTGGTTTTGAAGCGTCGGGCATTACGCAAGAAAGCACTAAATTTGGTTACGCGGTCGGCGCCCTGGATGCGAAATACGCGGTCGAGATACGCGATGTACTCCTAAAGCCCAAAAGTGAGCGGACATACGAACTGCTAAAACGCGAATTAATCAAACGGATGGGGCCATCAAAGGAAGAAAACACGCGCCGCCTCCTGGAGAACGGTCCACTTGGGGACCGCAAACCCACACAGTTCCTCCGCCACCTACGAGTTCTCGCCGGGACGGAGTTCCCAGAAGAGGTCCTACAGACGCTGTGGACGAGACGCTTGCCCACACACATGCAAGCGCTGCTGGCCGCGCACAAGGACCTCACGCTGGATAAGAGAGCCGAGATCGCGGACTCCGTTGCGGAAGCTTATGGTAACCTGGGTAAAATAGCCGAGACAACCGTATCACCCGCAACCCCTTCATCGACCCAGGAGCAATCGAGGATAGACGGACTGGAACGCACCTTGGCGGCCGTCTTGCAAAAGTTTGCTGCAATTGAGATCTCCCCAATATCGCAGCCTCAAGACCGTTCGCGACCGGACTCGCGGCCAGGCACATCATCATCATCGCGTTCGCGTTCGCGATCGGGATCCCGTGATCGAATAAAAGGCGACAGCGGTATTTGCTGGTACCACTGGCGTTTCGGCGACAAATCAAGAAGATGCGACAAGCCGTGTAGGTACAGTTCCCTACCGGCGGGAAACGCCGAGGGCAGTCGTTAAAGACGGCCATTGACGCCTGCCCCACCACCCCTACAACAACATCGAGCCGTTTATTCGTCACCGAGAGGACAACAGGCAAAAAATTCCTCATCGACACCGGCGCCGATCTGTGTGTGTTCCCGCATGCCCTGCTACCAAAACCGCGTACGAAGTCCGCATATGAACTTTCCGCGGCAAACGGCACCGTCATCGCAACGTACGGAACAATCACGTTGTCGTTGAATTTAGGCTTACGACGCGATTTTACGTGGAGATTTGTTGTCGCGGACGTGGTGAAACCCATTATCGGAGCCGACTTCCTGGCTCACTACGGACTCCTGGTGGACATAAGAAACCAGCGACTACACGATCAAATTACCCAACTCACTTCCATCGGAGAGGTGACTGAGTGTGAGATCCCGTCCGTAAAAACCATCGCCGGAAGTTCACCGTTCCACGAACTCCTCCAACGGTTTCCCGATGTCACACGTCCAGACGGAACCCCTAAGGCGGTGAAACATTCCACCCGCCACCACATCGTAACCACGCCGGGCCCTCCCATTGCGCAACGTCCCCGAAGACTCGCGCCCGACCGACTCCAGGCAGCAAGAAAAGAATTCGACGCCATGGTCCAGCTAGGAATCGCCCGCCCTTCCCAAAGTTCATGGTCTTCACCGCTTCACATGGTGCCCAAAAAGGGCGACGAATGGAGGCCATGCGGAGATTATCGTGCCCTCAACGCGAGAACCTGCCCCGACAGGTACCCGGTGAGGCACATCCAAGATTTTGCGCAATCCTTACACGGCAAAATCATATTTTCAACGATCGATCTGGTACGCGCATTCAACCAGATCCCGGTCGCAGAAGAAGACGTTCCGAAGACTGCCATTACCACCCCATTCGGCTTGTTTGAATTTCAATTCATGACGTTCGGCTTACGTAACGCAGCGCAGACGTTCCAGCGATTCATGGACGAGGTGTTGCAGGGTCTCGATTTTTGCTATGCATACATCGACGACATCCTCGTCGCATCCGCATCACCAGAAGAACACCTCCAGCACTTGGAAACTGTGTTTCAGCGTTTGAGAGAGTACGGCGTCGTTATCAATCCCATGAAATGCGTCTTCGGCCAGCCAGAGGTCAAATTTTTAGGATATCTCGTTTCCGGCGCAGGTACACGTCCACTTCCAGAAAAGGTCGAAGCAATCCGCAGCTTCCCGCAGCCAAATACAATAAAAAAGTTGCGTCAGTTCTTGGGTATGTTGAATTTTTTCAGAAGATTCCTACCTAAGGCGGCAGAGACGCAAGCACCTTTGAACGACCTCCTCCAGGGCAACGTCAAAGGAAAAACTCCGGTCAACTGGACACCAGCAACGGTGGCCGCATTCGAGGCGTGCAAGGAGAGCCTCGCCGGAGCCACATTATTGGCACATCCCGAGCCAAACGCACCATTAGCTATTTTTTCGGACGCGTCAGATTTCGCCGTCGGAGCAGTCCTCCAGCAGAAGGTCGACGGTCACTGGCAACCGTTGGACTTCTTTTCCAAAAAACTGAGTCCCACCGAGTCAAACTACGGGGCTTATGATCGAGAACTACTAGCCATTTATCTCGCAGTCAAACATTTTAGGCATATGGTAGAGGCGCGGTCTTTCACCATCTACACAGACCACAAGCCAATCACGTATGCCTTTCAGAAGAAGAATACCGAGTCCTCGCCCCGCCAAATACGACACCTGGACTTCATCAGTCAATTCACGACTGACATTCGCCACATAGCAGGGAACGAAAATGTTGTCGCAGATACTCTTTCTCGCATCGAGGCTGTGGAAACCTCGATTGATTTCCAAGCTCTGGCAGCAGCACAACAGCAGGATGAGGAACTCGAGAGATTTCGAACAGGTAATACAGGCCTGCAGCTCAAACTGGTACGAATCCCAGGCTGCGACGTATCGGTACTCTGCGACGTCTCCACGCGAACAGCGCGTCCTTACGTCACCGAGTCATTTCGCCGAGCTGCATTCGAGTCGATTCATCGTCTATCCCATCCAGGCGTTAAAGCCACCGTAAAACTGGTGACGCAACGTTACGTCTGGCCATCGGTCAAATCAGATTGTCGAGAATGGGCCCGCAACTGCGTAGAGTGTCAGCGTTCGAAAATCTCACGCCATGTCTCTTCGCCCATCGGTACATTCTCGCCACCATCAGCGAGGTTTGAGCACGTGCACTTGGACATAGTAATTATGCCACACTCAGAGGGTTATCGTTACTGCCTTACCATGGTAGATCGGTACACCCGCTGGCCAGAAGCCGTACCCATTAGCGACCAGGAAGCAGCAACCGTGGCACGAGCTTTTTACGACACATGGATCGCACGATTCGGCACTCCGCTACGAGTAACCACCGACCAAGGTAGACAATTCGAGTCGTACCTATTTAAACAACTAAATTGTTTATTAGGAACCACTCATTTGAGAACTACAGCGTACCACCCCTCAGCCAACGGAATGGTTGAACGCCTACACCGACAGTTAAAAGCGGCAATCATGTGCCACCAGAATAATCGCTGGACTGAAGCCCTATCCACCGTCATGCTCGGCATTCGAGCAGCATGGAAAGAAGACTTCCAGGGTTCCTCCGCGGAGCTCGTATATGGCCAACCTCTCCGCCTGCCCGGTGAATTCCTAGGCATCCCACGCGACGAAAACAGCGCAGACAACAGCACCCCAAACTTCATCAAAGAGTTACGTCAACACGTGCGTAACTTGAAGCCATGTGAGGGAACACGACATGGAGCAAAGAAGACCTTCATTTTTAAAGATCTCGCCACGTCCGAACAAGTTTTTGTACGCCACGACGGTCCCAAGCAGCCGCTTCAACAGCCATACGACGGTCCGTACAGAGTCGTAAGGCGATCGGAGAAAACGTTCGTCGTCAACATCAAAGGTCGAGATGTCACCGTTTCAATAGATCGGCTCAAACCCGCGTACATACTCAGTGACGACACGCCCACGTCAGAGTTTGGCCGCGACACTACGAGGACGACGCCCACAACAGACGAATCAGCGCCCTTCGCAGATCAACCCCACGACGACGACGAGATGCCAGCTTCCACAACGACGAGGACCACGAGGTCAGGATGACGGGTGCGCTTCCCTGAGCGCCTGCAAAGCGGTTTTTCATAAAATAAAAACACTAGCAGGGGGGTACTGTAGGAACAACCGTTCCCACAAAATCAGGTGTTCTACCTGAGGGCATTTGTAATATTTGTATAAATGTAAATATTTCCTATCCTTCGTCTACCTGCCCTACACTTCTTCATACTTTCTCTTTTCGCTTCTGGAACTTTCTAAACCCTTCTTTACCTACTTCCACCTCTTCAAATCCGAGCTTACCTGTGTACCATTTTAAACACCCTTCCTTCTTCTCCCTGGCACCCTCGAACAGTAAACAACGAAATAAAATCTCAAAACCGTACCGTCGCCTTTAAATCACCAACAATACCCACATTATAAAAAAAAGCGCGATTTGTTTTTCCCAATGACACATGACCTCTAGTGTAGGAAGTTATTGTGGGCATGGTAAATTTTAAATCAAAATATATTTGCTTATCCCCCAAAAAATTGATGACGTCACCTAAAAATTTTGCTGAATAAATCTAAAATGTGCAAAATATGATGAGTCTATACTTGTGATTTATCATTGCATTAATATTTTTTAGATTTGCTTATACAGGGTAACTCAAAAAAATACTGTAAATAGAAAATATCATTGTAACCTTTGTAAATATTAGATCCCTTAATGTTTACAACTTAAATTCTATTTGAATATTAATATGAGTATTATAATACACTGAAGTGCGTGGTGAAAAGACCCTAAGCCTCAGTAGCATACTGAACATTTGTTATAGGTTATACTATCTTTTAAGGAAACATTGTAAGTAGAAATTTAAATAAATGTACTTGAACGCTTGAACCTGAGTCTACGAAAACGGCAAGAGCTCTTCGTCGCATGGGCAGCGGTCCTCTCCCAACAAACCGGAAAAGCTCAACGGCCGCGGTCTTCTACCAGAACTCTAAAAAGCTCATTATTTATATTCCTTTAAGAAAATAAACGTTTGACTCCTCAACTTCTCAAAATTTTGCCACTTTAGATGTACATGTACATGTACAAACATGTATGTTTGTCGGTTAACAATACACCCTATGTTAGGCTTTACATATAGGTACGCCTTGTTTAAAAAAATTGAGCATTTGATTTTAAACCTGTGCAGAAAATACATAATGTTAATTATCTCTATACAGCTGACATACCTCAATCTATTGTTTCAACTTGTGCAATGTATGCAGACGATATAAAATTATATAACACGACTATTAATGCACATATTTTACAAAATGATCTCAATACGATTTATGAATGGAGTGAAAAGTGGGGTATTCCTCTAAACAGTAATAAATGTGTAGTGATGCATGTTGGTAAGAAAAACCCGGAATTTTGTTATAAAATACAGGGGGAAAGCTTACGTGCTGTTACAGAACACAATGATTTGGGTATCTTAATTCATAGAAATTTGTCATGGGCTAATCATGTACTAAAACAGGTTAAGAAAGCGAACAGTCGTATGTATATACTACATAAAACTTTTGCAAAATCTAATACATCTTTAATGGCTAAGTTATTCAGAATATATGTAAGACCAATTTTAGAATTTGGTTCTGTTGTGTGGTTTCCTGACAGACTGCAGGATATGAGAATTTATGAAAATGTACAGCGAAGATATACGAGATGGTGCTATGGTTTTAGAAGACCTAGCTACGAAAACCGTTTAATTTTAATGAAACTTCCTTCACTCATGGACAGAAAGAAAAGAGGAGATTTAGTATACTGTTTCAAGATTTTGCAAATGGGAAAAGAAGGGGAAAACTATTTTACTATAAGGCAAGATGAGAGATTACGTGGACACCGATTAACATTAGTCGTACCTCGCTGTAAAACAAATATCAGGAAAAACTTCTTCTCCACCCGTC
The DNA here is from genome assembly GCF_036711695.1 of Zophobas morio. Classification (NCBI taxonomy): domain Eukaryota; kingdom Metazoa; phylum Arthropoda; class Insecta; order Coleoptera; family Tenebrionidae; genus Zophobas; species Zophobas morio. Next base: position 15,422,280 of record NW_026972111.1, read on the forward strand.
TAATCAAAGATTGGAATAAATTGCCAGATGAAATTATAAAGTCTGAAAGTGTAAACGTATTTAAAAATCGCATTGATAAATTTTATTCTTGGTAAAACAGAATATTGAAATCTAAAGAGTATAATAGCTTCTACGAGCTCTACTCTATACAAATTAATATTAATAATAATAATAATAATCTCATTACAGGTTTATTCAATGTTTATGAAATTATAAAAGCAAAGTAACAGTCTGGGTAGTGGTTTCACCAAGACGTCGGTATCGTTATTTAAAGAATATTTTTAAATAAATCTTTTGTCATTTCTGCGCTAGTTGGCCATGACACATACGTCAGTAGTGCAACTGAAACCGCTGACGTAAGCATCATGGCGAATTAGAGCAAAAATTTAAAAAAAAAGCCCGATATTTCTGCTTCTTCTCACTAAGATGTCAAAAAAGTATAATAATAATGAAGATATATATAAAATATTTAGCGATTAATTCAGGGACGGCTCATCCAGTTTCTCAGAAACTCTAGAAACACAATTACATTTTAATCAGGGCATCTCAAATTCTTTGCGGATGTGTTTTTACATCGGTTTCTTCTTTACTTACGCATATTGTCATAAAAAATTTAATGTAAGTCAAGGTTTACTTTTTGATCATGACATAATGACGATGTGTGCACTTTATTTAACAAGACCTGCATTGGGTGGCCGTCCTTAACCAAAGTGCATCAGCAAACCTGTTACAAAATTATGTAAAATAACCAAAACAAAAAAGGTTATTTCTAAAAAAACTTGAAATGCTATCATCAACTTTATGATCTTCCTAAAAACCTAGACATCAGGCTTTAGAATTTGTTTTCCCGATTAGTGCGGTACTACGTTACAAAATTTATACAGTAATAAATAACTCCATTTTGAGATTTTGCTGGTTTGGTTTTACATATACAGGGTTATTTAGCTAAGATGACCTACTTATATTTTTAAAATTTAAAAGTTTGCTAAATACTGACCGTGTGGCCCCAACACCCAAAATTTTCAAGAGGCCATAGATGGCATCATAAAGAAATAAAAAAAAAGCAGGAAGCTCCATCAGTCAATTCTGAGATCGGATTCATCTTCAGGAGGTTCGAATTAGCAAAGGGGCCCATTTTCAGGAAGATATATAGTAGAGAATGAAATAATTAAAAAAATCAGATATGGAAAAATTGAGATTTTCACGAAGTTGCATACAAATCCACAAACATGAGTGTCCAAAAATTGTGGAAAAAAATCATGTTTGCCAAAGAAAAATGACCCTATCAAGAAAAATAATCCCAAACGGATATGACAACTTATTTTCGGAATATTAAAAATAGCATATTAAATCGTCACTCAAAATTTATCCGTTCATGCCCTCAGGAATTGATGATCTCATCTTACAGTTGCAGTAAATAAATGTTATTCAAATGTTAAAAAGTAGCATAGTCCTGCACTTGTAGTTTATAAATACGCTATTGAGATTTTTCGGCTTTTCGATTTCTCGATTTTTCAACCATAGATATCTCAATTTTTCAATATTTGAATTTTGGGCTTTTTCAGTTTTTGTCCTCTTCAATTTTACGATTTCTAAATTTTCAGTTTTCCGATTTCTGAACTAATCTTTTTTTTATTTTCCCATTTCTCGACTTCTTAAAGTTTAGATTTTCAACTGTTCAATTTTTTGATGTTTCAGTTTTTCGATTTTTTAAGCTTACGATGTGTAGACTTTGTTTTTGTGGTTTTTCGATTTCCCACTCTTCCAATTTTTTTAATTCTCGAGTTTTTGGATATGTCTTTGAGTTTTGGGATTTTTCAAAATTTCGATTTTATCGACTTTCCAATTTTTGGACTCCTGGATTTTTTGATTTCTCGATTTTTTACTTTTAGGATTTACAATTTTTCGTTAAACTCTAGATTTTTCAATTTTTCAACTGTTGTATGCTTCGATTTCTCAATTTTTCAACTTTTTGATGTTTTATTTTTCAATTTTTAAAATTCTATGTTTTCCGATTTCTCGAATTTTCAATTTTTCTTTTTTAAAATTTTTCGATTTTTCAATTTTTTGATTGCTCGATTTAGTACCTGCTAAGACTTTGGTGAATGACTTACCCTTTAAGAAAATAAAAGGCGGATGGGCGCGGGTAGTATTTCTTAAGATAAGGCTGATTTTGGTAAATGACCGAACAATATAAAGAGTAATCACTGGAATGAATGGGGGTGGGTGGGCGGGGCTATTGCGTGCTTATAAATTACTGTGGAAAAAGTTAAACTTGGATTTTCAAAATTTTTAAATTTTTGACCTTTTCCAAGCACCTTCGAAATTATCTAAAGGCATTTTTTCGTTAATTCCGATTTACAGAAGTCATTTCGGCAACGTTTGTTCGAAACTCCATAAAATAAAATATGGCCATTTTTGGGATAATTGAAAATCTTAATTTTGAGACCGAAAATTTTAAAATTGTTGGTTTGGGACCAGCAACATATGTTTTTCGAATCAGCTCTTCAATACAACCTATATCCGAGAATTTTTTATGGATTTTTAACAAAGTTTGCCAAAAGCTTGAATTTTCAAAATTTTGAAATTTAAATTAAATTATTTTTTTAAATTACAGTAAATAACTGAACAATATTAAGAGTAATCACTGGAATGAAGAGGGAGTGGGTGGGCGAGGCTTATTACTTGCTTATAAAAGACTCTAAGAAAAAGTTAAACTTGATTTTCTTCTCGTTCTTTACTAGCCCCGCCTACCACCTCTTTATTTTCTTAGAAGGTAATGGGTATGTCATTTGACAAAATCGATCTTTGCAAGTACTAGCCCCACCCACCCACCCTGTGTTTCCTTGGAAGATATGTTATTTGCTAAAATCATTCTTTTCTTAGCAAGTACTAGCCCCGCCCACCCGCCCTTCGTTTTCTCGGAAGATATGTTATTTGCCAAAATCATTCTTTTCTTAGCAAGTACTAGCCCCGCCCACCCACCCTTTGTTTTCTCGGAAGATATGTTATTTGCCAAAATCAGACTGCGACCACGGCCAACTGTATTAATTAATAGAGTTGGCCGTGCTGCGACTAGCTTGGAAAATGAAGTATAACTTCTTGCACAAGTTAATGAGAATCCTCATATGGGAGTTATGGGACAAACTGCTATTGCTAGACAAATAAATAAATTTCATCCTAACCGCTTTAACCATCTGCACCTGGAGCATGCACTTCGACCCACAAACCAACCACAAAGATTGGTCGGTTTTCTCGTTATTATCGGAAGAATGCATAGGCATTTTTCTGACACTGACGTTTCTATGGCATTTATAAGCAAACTTTGATACAATTCAATTTTGAAACATTTTTTGTAATCCAGGTTCAGGTGGAATCGGTATTTTGGGTTGCCTATTTTAAAAACATAAATGGGTCATCTTAGCTGAATAGCCCTGTTTTAAAACAACTATTACTTAGAAATTTGTGGTATAACTCCAAATATAATCATAATTTATGCTTCTGAAATTAAATCACAGCTTGTTTCGCTCATACTCTTTTTATTTTATAGCAACGTATTAGCATTAGTTTTCAAAAGTTACAACAATGAAGTGTGCATTTTTGTTTGCCACAAAATGTGCTCCTAATGAGTGTTCTGTGCTTTTAAGGAGGTAATTAATTTTACAAAATTATGAAAACGCCTAGGATCAATAAATTACTGAACTGTTCAATATTAAACCGTTCAAAATCAAAACGTAAACATAATGAAAACTTTTATGAAATGTTATTTTCATTGAATCATGGGAAAAAAAACAGGCACATAACATCTCATACTTAGATTCGTTTTATACCAACACATAACACACCAAATGATTAATTTTAATACAACAATAACATTAAAAATAATAGTAACTATTATTATTATTGCTAAGAATTAAGGAGTAAGGTTGAAGCAAGGCATTATTTGCATGCAATCGCACTAAAGGAAGTGGATAAAAATTACTTACGAAAAGCCTTGCCAACTTCGAGTTAAATTAAATAAGTGAAGGTATCGTATCTAGACGTGTTTCAATTTAATAATAATAACAACCCACAGGTGCCGGCGATTTATTGTAGGTATACAACATGCACCACTCAATACCGTGGCTTCCTACTGTGTGAAAACCTATTATCCTATTAATTTTAACAATCCCGTTACAGTAAAATCAATTATTTCGACGTGATTTATCAGTCATAATTATTTAAGTATTGTAGTACGATCTATCGGACGAATGGTTACTCTCATGCTCATGTTTTCTTGGGGTTTCATGACCCCCAAAGTGCGAAAAAATAGATAGGTATCCTGTCAGCCGTCTATCCGGATTTTTATTAGACAGATCTCTCCAAAACCACTGGCCTGATTGTTGTCAAATTTTGTACGTATGTTAGGAATATCATGTAGATGGTAAAACGCTAACCAAAATTTGTCTGACGTCCATGACATCATCTCCAAATTTTGCAATTTTAAATGTTTTTTCAATTTTATAAAATAACGCACTCCTCCATTTGCGGTTTATGACTCCGTGCTGAGTTTTTCGCTTAGGCATCCACATTTTTGGAAAAAAATCAAAATTGTATAACAACATTTTACAATTTAACTTTGAAATTGCATAATCGAATGCTCTGAAATCTTGTAAACATTTTAAGATTATCGGAAACATGGTAAATCATTAATCAAAATTTATCTGTTCATGTCCTCTTCCCCAGAAATTGACGATGTCATCTTACAATTTTGTCGATTTTGTTCTTTGGTAGTAAAGTAAGGAAGAAATTTGGTGGTAAAGTAACATAATCTTAAACTTGTGGTTTATAAATCAATGTTGGTTTTTCGACTTTTCGTTTTTGAGGTTTTTGGTTTTTCAATTTTTCGATTTTGCAATTTTCCCATATTTCAGTTTTTTAGAGTCATTTTTCGGTTCTTCGAGATCTCGTTTTTATTTCATCGATATTTTAATTTTTCAAATTTTTGAATTTTAGAGTTTTCAGTTTTTTTGATTTTTCGATCTTTCGATTTTTCAACTTCTCGGTTTTGGATTTTCTGGTTTTTCAATTTTTCAATGTCTTAAAATTTTTGATTTTTCAATTTACCTTGTTTACATCGAGAAAAGTAAGCGACTTAAACACGTTTAGGCGGCTTAAAACTACCGATAAAAACGCAACTGGATTCAAATTAATCGAGTTATTAAATGCTCTGGTCCAAACCAAAATTTTAGTAGGATTGGACCTACTCCGTGGATTGGAGTAAACAAAGCGGCTTAGACGCTGGGATTACAAATGATGTTCGTCTAACTTTATGTTATTTACATGTCTATTTATATGATTATATCGAAAAATCGAACAATGGAAAAATTCAAAGATCGGAATATCCATAAATTAATTATTAAAAATAAAACATTAAAAAAAATCGAAAAACTGAGAAATCGAGAAATCTGAAAATTGAGAAGTTGAAATATTTTAAAAATTCAAAAACCGAGATGTCAAGAAATCGAATTAAAAAATCGAAAAGTGTAAAATTTAAGAAATCGAAAAATCCAGAAATCGAAAAATCTAAAATTTAAAAATCTAAAAATTGAAAAACCGAAGAATCGAAAGATCGAGCAATCGAAACATAAAAAAAATCGAAAAATTAGAATATATGGAAAAATTGAAAAATCGAGAAATCTGAAAATTGAGAAGTCTTGAAATTTTAAAAATTGAACAATCGAGATGTCAAGAAATCGAATTAAAAAATTCAAAAAACAGAAATTTCAAAGAACTGAAAAATCCACAAATCGAAAAATCTAAAATTTAAAAAATTGAAAACATAAAATATCGAAAATCTGAAAAATTAAAGGAACAAAAAATTTAAAAATCTAAAACTTGAAAATCATCTAAAAATCGAAAAGTCAGAAAATCGACAAACCGAAAATCCAAAATTAAAAAAATTGAAAGATCGGAAAATTGAAAAACCTAAAAATCGAGAAACTGAACAATTCCCAAAGTGAAATGACGAAAACTTGGAAAACCGAAAAACTGAAAAATCAGAACATCGAAAAATTGTACAACTGAAATATTGAATAACGAAACATCAGAAGATCGAGAAAAACTGAAAATAAAAAAATCGATAAATCGAAAAACTGAAAAATCGAGAAAATGAACAGTCGAAACATAGACATCGAGATAAATCATGAAATTAAAATTATTACCATGTTTATAACGTACTAGTTTAAGCCACTTGATAGAATGAATCTCGCTTTTCGAGTTTGCCTATTTATACCGAGTTTAGTTTGGTTGAAAGTGACGAATAATGATAGACAGTTATATTCTCTTTGTCATAATAGTGCTCTAACTTCACTCATGTTATTATTATCTGTTAAACTCTAAAGTGAATGGAATGCAAAATCAGCAAAACATAAGACACGATAAAATGTAGTAGTATAAATTTACAAAATTTCAAAAATCGGAATTGTATCTAAAATATGCAAAATATGATGAGTCTATACTACTTGTGATTTATCATTGAATTCATATTTTAAAAAATTGCTTATAAAGAGTGACTAAAAAAAAATATGAATTAGTCAATTTACCTTATTGATTAAATCAGGAATAGCTCACTCCATTTTCAAATTAGGAATACAATTCGAATTAAACGTCACCTATCCAAAAATTTTGATGATGTCATTACAAAATTTTGTAAAGGAAAAACTCATTTGAAATATACACGTAGCACACTTCTGTACATTCACTTTTACATTACATATATATCTTCGTTTTAACTTAGAGGTTCTCATAAAAAATCAAAATTCGTAAAATCAATTTTATAGTTTTTCGAAAAAACTGGATGTTTTATTGTACTTCAGGACCGAGGGAAGTTCTGTCCAAATAACCTCCAACCGTTTTTTTTTAAGTTGGTGAATAGAAAGGAACCAAGTTTATTAATTTAGGTAGTTCTAAATTATTGCGTAATAAATCCTCTTTGCACATACTTTCCTATTTCCTCATTTCTGCTTATTGCGTAAGTTTCCGGAACGCTGGTTTTAGTTTTATATCATTTTAGTTACAAGAAATTAGAAAAGAAACTTTATTTAGAAAAATACAGTATAAAATCTACAAAATACATCACACAACCTGAAATAATTTTAGAGAACTACATCTTCATAGTCTATTTAAGTAACGCTAACGTCATGTACGCACATCAGTTGACCTACTAAAATACAGATATATATTCTACAAAGACTGACATATAGATACAAAAAATATACTTTACCTTCGAACCCGTAATTAACTTTTAATGCAATACTAGTCATATTCTTCAACAAAAAATAACGCTCAGATAATTAAAAGTGTATGTCCCTGCAAATGATACTATGAAGTGTAGCGTTTGTGAATATATATTTTTTCTTATCTATAATCAACAACTTTTAATTCAACAAATTTATAGCCAATTTTTTTTTTGTTAAACAAAATGTTGAGTTCTAAATTTAGAAAATCAAATACTATAAAACAAAACTTCAACCACCATGAAAACTTTAACCACAACAAAAGTTATAATACTTAAAGTAATTGTAAACGCACCACCGTCACACAGCCCATAAGACCATCTACCACTAGGTGTTACAAGAAATTACTACAAGTTATTGCTTGAACAGCTCATCCTTATTTTCCATAACATGTTTGTATCCCAAAGCTGTCACAAACCCTATTGTGAATATGAAAGTGTGAACCAAGCACACCTTCCAGTTGAAACCTGGCCACTTTTTCAGCAACAAATTTAATAATTTTAATTTTCCTTCAGAATACGGCGGGTATCTAGCAGAGCCCAAAGTTTCGCCTATGAATCCCAAATCTTTGTATAAACAACTCTTCTTATGTGAAAATGTATCAAAGGTATACTTTGCATGATAACTTCCCATGCCACTTAAACCAACCCCTCCAAATGGCATATCAGTCGCCATGTGCATTATAGTATCGTTAACAAGAACTCCCCCAGAAGAAGTATTATCAATCAGCAACTGCACATCTTTTTTGTTGTTTGAAAAAATATAAGAAACAAGAGGTTTCTCCCGAGAATTAATAAATTTGACAGCCTCATAGGCATCATTTACTGTAACAATAGGCAGAATGGGACCGAACACTTCCTCTTGCATAACTTTGTCATCACGTTTTACGTCAGTTAAAATAGTAGGTTCCATGTAACGTTCAGCAGCATCAAAACGTCCACCGACAGCAGGTTTATGATTTTGCAATAAACCAACTAACCGTTGAAACTGTCGATCACTGACAATACGTCCTAAATCAGGTGACTGTTTTGGATCGTCTCCATAGAAATCTCGCAGTACTTGGCCAGCGCACTCTACAAATTTATCACGCACATCTTTTGTGCAAATTAAGTAATCTGGTGCAACACATGTCTGGCCAGCATTAACACATTTACCCCATATTATTCGCTTCGTCGCAACTTTAAGATTTGCTGTTTTGTCCAAGTAGACGGGGCTTTTACCCCCTAGTTCTAACGTGACTGGAGTTAAATTTTTATTTGCAGCTGCATGAACAATCTGTCCAACACTAGTGGAACCGGTGTAAAAAATATAGTCAAACTTTTCTCGCAGAAGTTGGGTGGTTTCTGGAATTCCACCTTCAAACACCTGATAACAATCACTATCAAGATATTTGGGAATTTTCTCAGCTATGAACTTTGCGCTAGCGACTGCAATCTCTGAAGGTTTAATGACAACACAATTTCCAGCTGCTATGGCCCCTGCCACTGGCAGTAAGGTGAGCTGAATTGGGTAATTCCAGGCACCCATTACGAGGACAACACCGTACGGATCGTTATAGACGTACAATGAGTCGAGTAAATTCACGAATTCTTTAGGAGGGCGTTCAGGCTTCACCCAATTTTTTAAATTACTGATGGTATTCTTTAAGTCATTGATAAGATACTGTGTTTCCATTGTAACTGCCTCTTGTTTGCTTTTGTGTAAATCTGTTGCTAGAGCTTGAAGCATCTCATTAGTATTTTCTTCATACAGCCGAAGTAAAGCCTTGAGTTGCTTCAGACGATACTCCACGGGTTTCGTCTTGCCACTATTGAAAGAATTACGTAAAGTCTGCACCATTTCCGATGGATTTACCATTTTGAAATATTCTGATTAGATATGGACAAAAGTCGGATTAGGGAATTACTAATTAGGCAGTAAAAATTAATACTTACGTTAGTCAAACACAATTACAAAGTAACAACACAACAAACACTTTGAGTTAATTGACAAGTAATAATTTTCTAGTTCATTAACACCGACAATGATGATATTAACCACGAATTCAGTGGGATGCACTTCGAGACTAAAACGAGTTGATATGTTTTATGAAGGCTGTTGACTTTTGATAGTGAAAGCGCTAAAATTAAATTTCAGTTGATGGTATAACATAATAAAATTTCACTGGTTGTGTAAAAGTTGGGGGTAAACAGAGGTCACACACAAGAAGAATTCACTTAGAATTTCTACGGTAAGCCTATTACAACACCGATAAGTTGGTTCTTGAAAATTGGATAAAATAATCTCATAATATCGATTTTTGGTTATTACTTATAGTGGCAGTCGACGCACATTCGAGATAAATAAACACAAACCATTTCAGCAATTACACAACTATGAATTTGCATGTTAACGCTTACCTTTTAGTAAAACATTGATAAAACAAATCCGCCACAAATCTAACCTCTTTTTCTATTTTAAAATGTGTCTATCTGATAAAGCCCTTGGATGAACTGTCATCTGTCAAAGTCACGTATGTTCATTAGCGTTGACAGTTTGTTGTAAAGACATAAACCTAAGTTTTATGGTTGAAATAGTTCTTATTTTAATGTAAATATATTTCTCAAATAGTACTACAATGAAAATAATAGTGAAGGGAATCCGTGGGGGCAGTTGTGTTGTCGATGCCCAAGAGAGCACCACAATCCTGGAACTGAAGAAAAAAGTAGCCACTGATATCAACATTCCAGTGGCACAACAGACGATGGTTCACTTTGGAAAGACTTTACAAGACGACAAAACAGTAGGATCATACCCAAAAATCAAAGATGGGGCAAAACTCTACGTTGCTGTAAAAAAACCCGATACACTTCACTCAGCATTAACGCGTTTTCTTCGCCAGTATTACTCCGATCAACAGTGCAGCGTAATTGTGGATGAATTCATGAAAGACTTTCAAAACAAAGTGAATAACTTGAGTCTTGATGATTTAGAGAGGATAGCAAAAGCAGACATGGACAACAGCGCTTGAATCTCGCCGACTTTTTTTGTACCTCGTAAATAATAAACTATTATTACATGTATTTTATTGTATAAACTAACTATATGTTCTCCAATTCACTCGGAATCGGAATTTTATTATTTATTGCAAACTTTTTCAGTGCTTCATATCGTGTACGTATCCCATTTACTTCTTCTTTCATGTGTTTAATATCATCCTGCATGGTTTCCATATCACGCCATTCTTGTGTTTTTTCCGTTTCCAATTCGTCCTTTTGTTCGATTCGTTTTATACGACATGAGGCTGCATATCCTCGGTTTTTTAAGGTACGTCTTCGTTGTTTCATCCGAACGATATCTTCACGAGTTAAACCCCGTAACTTTAACTGGCGGTTCAAGTCTCGTACGGAAATTGTGACCAACTCATCGTCAGATATATCCAGTATTGGCCCCGGAGAAAGAGGAGGCTACAACGTACCAACTGTTGTATATTTACACAAAAATTAGGTTAGGCCACTTACCAAACTCTTTCTATCAGGTTTACGTTGGTCCTGTGGCATTTTTACGTTCCTGGTTATTCTAATCAGGTAAATGCGTCACAAATAAAAGCTGAATTCGCCAAAAAGTGCAAGTCATCTTTCCAATCATTATGAACTCCCTGGAACAATCTGTGACATTTCCGAATATATTATCACGTCAAGTTGGCAGCTTTCACGCGGTAATTTTAAATTTTTCGTATCAAAACTAAATTATGGGCACCAAAGACCATGAAGAATTCAAAAATGCTCTTCGAGATATTGCTCAATATGCACATAAATTAGACAGCTCCTTTGGTAAGCCTCATCATCTTGATGTCACTTAACAGTGTTCATTAACTCAAAATTTGTGTTCATTTTTTAAAGTGCATACAAATTCAAATTAGTGACATTTTAGATCGAGTACGATGTGCCGAATGGGTGCGGAAACTCGCCGGAATGCCTGATGATGATCTCGAAGCGGCGAAAATGCGAAACGAATACGCCCAGTTTCTCCGTATCCAAGTCTGCAACGGTTTCTTGCATTCTCCGTTTCAAACTAAACCTCCAATCAACAACTTAATTTCTCTTTCCGAACGTTTGGGTGACATCATGTCGAAACAAATTCCCGACTTACCCAAGGCTGGGCCCATTCAACCCGTTATCCATCACCGTTCCCCCGATGGACGTGCCTACGTTTGCGCTAAACAAATTCCCGGAGGTGTCTTATGTTACTTGGCAGTTAGTCCCGACGGACTAGGATTAGACTAATGACATTTATTGAATTACAAAAACAAACCATTATAAGCTAAATACAGTTAATAAACAATTTAGTCATCAAAACTGATCAATTCTGCAGTCCTTGTTTCCCTTTTTTCGATTTGTTGGGGTGGTTGCTGCTGGAACTGTCCCGGTGGTGGCAACACCGGATTCTGGGGCGGAGCTTGCATGGGAATCGGCCCCGGTCCTGCCATGGGGTTCATCATTGGTTGGTTATTCATTTGCGGAACACCATAATTTGGCATCTGGGGTTGAAAGTGAGGTTGCGGTCCAGGAGGTGGCATTTGTTGTGGCATGCCTGGGTGTCCCATCGGCGGGGGATTTTGTGGCATCATAGGCCCGTATTGGTAATTGTGATATGAGGGGATACTTTGAGGCGGAGCGCTGTTTGGAGGAGGCTGAGACTGTGGTTGCGACTGCGGCTGGGGTTGAGGAGAAAACTGGTTCCCTCCCATGTAGCCCATTAAATATTGTTGTTTTTGATGCTCTTGTCTCATTTGCATTTCTCTTTCTTGTTCTTGTATGCGCTGGAGAGCCAATTGTCTCTGGTACTGCAAATATTCTTGCTTTTTCTTTCTCATGATTTCCAGTTTGTGTGCCATTTGGAGCTGGCGTTGTCTCTCCGCTTCTTCAGCTTCTCTCCTCAATTTTTCACGATGTTCATCTCGGAGGTCATCTAGAGCGGCTCGAGCGTCTTTAACTTGAGTCAGCTTATCTTGAAGACGTTCGTAGTGTAAGCGACTGTCGTCATGCTGTTGGATGTATCGTAGAAGTTTGGAATGCATAGCAGTTATGTTCATAAACAGTGTCTGGATGCTAGTATCATTGGCAATGGAACGTCCTCTGCTCGAGTTACCTTTCATGCGGTTAATAAAGATCTCCACTTGAGATTTTAGAGTACTTATGAAGTCTTCCAGATCAGTATCAACTACTCCATTTTCTTTTTGCTTAGGTTTGACTTCGGTAACAGGAGCGGTTGCTGGAGCTGAGGGACTGGCAGCTCGTACTTCTGTAGGTTCAGTTTGGTTAACAGACTCCCAGTATGAACGGTTTAGATATCTGGCTAGCTCTGGGTTTGTTGCTTCTTCGACCGGCGAAGGACTGCGTTCAACAGGTGCTGCAAAAAAGTAATACAAGTAATAATTTATCCTATCAAAAATAGTAGATAAATATACATACGGATACATAATCTATAAAATATAATGACCTTTTTTCGTTCTGTTGTGAACCCGTTAACATGTGCCAAATTAACTAAATCCGCCAATTGGATGAAGTCAATTGACCTACACAAGTTAAGCTAAGCTAAGTCGTCTTTCGTTTAGAAATAAATTATATCGCTATGAAAATGAAAGGTTGAGGATTTTTGTGCATCTCAAGATTTAAATTTTATTTTTAAATTTCGGTACGTGGTCTTTCTGCGAAAGCATCGATATAACATAGTGGCTCTGGTTATTATGTGACGTTGAATCAAGTTACAACAGGTAGGAATTAAACGTAAATTATTATTTGCGACACGCTATAAATATGTGGTTTCAAAGGGCTGAACTAGTTAAATTTGATACAAAGTGGGTAGCGAGTGATTACTCAATATCTGATGAACAAAAGAAATGTTTTTAAATATGTACTTGTCTAAAATTTATTTCCTTTTGAATTCAAAATCCCGGAATACCAAGGCAGGTCATTTGCCAAAACCTGTCTTATATTAGCAGGTACTAGCCCCGTCCACCTGCCCTTTATTTTCTTAGAGGGTAGTCCATTTGCCAAAACAATTCCTATCTTAGCAAGTACTAGTGCCACCCACCCGTCCTTCTAATTCTAACGACTAATTTTATTTCTGTTCAGTATAAGATCCATCATTCATTCTGACCACATAAAATCAATCATTGAAATCGAAGCGGGGTGGGTGGGCGTGGTTAATTAGTTTCTTCTGTACTGTGGGAGTAGAAACTAATTGAATCTAGTATGTGAAAAAAATAAAAAAGACACTAATCATAACTCTTTTGTTATACTATTTGATATAAGATTAATAAGCAATAATCAGGAACACCCACCCGCCCCCTTTTCGTGTTAGTGACTAGTCTTGATATTATTGATCAATGACAACCTTATTATCTTATCAGAATCCTACGCAAATCCACTAAACTGTTGGTGAGAAAATAGATACATTGTTCAACAAGGTATCTAGAAAGTATTAAACTGGTATTAAATTAACATACCATACGTGGGAAACATATTTAAAAAACAATATAACCAATACTCCTCCCACTAGCACTCGCCCCACCCATCTTAATAAATCGTTTCATTAGCCCGGAGAAGATGGGCGGCGTTTGTAATTGTGTCTACTTTATATGATTTTTATTATTTAAATGTAAACACTGACGCCAGTCATTTTTGGAAAAAAATAAAATAAAAATAAAATAAAATATAGTAAAAAATGAAATTAAAAAAGTCACCCTAGATTCTCTTGTTTGTCAATATAAAAATCAACTTTCGTCGTAGAGTCAATACAATGAGTTATCAAAACGAAATAGGGGTGGGTGGGCGGGGCCACTTTCGACTTTGTAAGTCTTAGATTTTATCGCTTGTTAAAATAGAATTCAATTCTCATTTTATAGTAAATCCAGTAAGTCAGTGAAATGGATAAAGGCGGTGGACGGGACTGAGTTTAAGCTTTTTTCTACAGAGTCCTATAACCAAACAGTGGCAGGTAAGAAATTTAAACAGCTTGGAAAATAAAATACAAAATATAACATTACTGTTTTGATATTTATTATTATTCTTTGTCTAATTGTTATTAATTTGCCATATATTAGATATTAGCTTTATAAAAATGTCTGTTAGAAAAAAAAATGCTTTTCGGTCTATATCACAGAAAAATAAAAATGAGAATACAGGCAAGGTGAAAATTATAAGAATTTTTTTGGGAAATACTTAAAGCCCCATCTTTTCCATACGTAAGAAAAAGATAAACATAAAAAACAAAGAAACGGATCAGGAAGACGATCTGGGGATTTAAGAATTCTGTTCCAGGGAAATATATACTACTTAAATAAGAGATTTCTTTGTTGCAAATGGACCAATTCAAGTCCAAAAAATTGGTTTAAGGTTATTTAGACAGAATCTCCCTCGCCCCTGAAGTATAACGCACTTACAACATATCTAGCTTATTCGAAAATTTATAAAATTTGATTTTGCGAATTTTATTTTTTTATGATAACCCCTACTCCTATAAGTTAAAATAAAGACATGTGAAATTCCGTGATGACATCAACATTTTACCAACGACACATAATATATCAATTTGGATATGTGTAGTGTAATATTAATAATAACAATACTCTAGCCCTACATTTTTTGGAAAATGGGATGAGTCATTCTTGATTTAATCAATAAAATAAAAAATTGCCTCATTCATTGCTTTTTTTGAGTCAATCTGTATAATTAATTCTGAAAAAATTGAATGCATTAATAAACAACAAGTGTAAACGTTATCAATTTTTACAAGATTTCACAGCATTCGGTTTTGCCTTTTCAAAGTTAAATTTATTGTAAAATGTTATACAATTTGATTTTTTTCACAAATCTAGATGTTTAGGGTAAAAATTACCAGTGACAGTAACAGTTTTTATAAAAAATTATAAAGTAGACAAGATAGTTTAGAAAAAACAGTTTTTGAAACCCAAAATAAAACATAATCAAAAAGCAAAAGGGAAACTGAGAAAACGTGATGAAAAGCAAAAAAATACGAGTAAATAACACCACACAACACGAAGATAAATAAACACTGTGGCATCCTGAATTGAAAAATTCAATTTCGCGCCGAGAATAAGAAAATAATGTCGCGAAACCACATTTGAAGAAAACATCCAGTAACACATGTTTTGGTATGTTTGGGGAATGGTGAAAAAAATTTCACCTTTAAGTTGGCAGTTCTAGGGAATTTTATAAGACAGGGCAGATAGAATCCTAAAAAGTCACTCACTTCTTGTTTTTGGCGGCGTCATTTCTTGTTTTAAGTGTACTGAATATGTTCTTCTTGTAAAATTATTTTTGAAGTAAAATTCTACAGATTTCTTTACCCCATGCACAAGCCACATAAATTGTTGATTTTTGCTTGTTTGTTCAGCGATTATAAAACTATTGTCCTGGTTTTACATACAGTCGGGGTATATTTAAAAATCACGTTAAACCTCTAACACTAAAAAAGTTCTTAACAATGTAGATACAACTCGACAAGACTTGTCAAACATATAAAACAGGGAAAGAATTTCTTCCAGTAATGAATTAGAAAAAGCTTTAATGATAAAACAAGCCTCATGAAGGAGTCGAGTATTTACAAATTTAATAGTGTTGCTAGTGTGTATGTAAAGTTACTGTTCTATTTTAAACGTCTGTTATGGAAAAGTAACTACAAAACGCCTATTAGATTTAAAAAATATAGAAAAATAGTAACAATTGAATTGAATATACACTGTACAGTGATGTCCTTAAGGAATGTTATAATTTATGAGCACATAGTGCAGATACCCTCACACTAAGTACAGTCACAACAAAACTCACCTTTGTAAGTATTAACCATTTTAAACTTCTCCTTTTCTTTTTCCTTTGCTTCCGCCTCTGACTGACTGATAGCCAACGCCAACTGCAATTCCTCTTCTTCTCTCAACTCATCTTCAGTCTTCCTTGGTGGCGTTTGACTCTGCTGAGCCAAAGAGCTATTCAAATATTCAGGAGGCAGCTCGGTCTCTTGCTTTTCAGCAGCGGCCTTGCTCGCTGCACTAGGTTTAGTTGCCAGATCATAACAAGCGTCGCAAACGCGAACTTCTTTCTCGATGCCGTACTTAGGCAACGTAGTAGTCTTCTGGCTACACTGATGACAGAAAACTTGGCCACAAGCTCGGCAATGATGTTTACGTTGCAGTATACTAAAAGCGGTGCGACAACGATGACAAACGTCCCCGTCTGCCCATTCTGGAGCCGAATCGGCACTGAACATTGCGTCAGATTCGCGGAAAGCTGGAAATTTAAAACCATCGGATTTCATCAACATCATGGTGTCTTTGAGGGCTGTATGTTTGGCGCTCTTTCGGAAAGCGAAGTTCCAGGCTTGGATTAATTCGAGGAGCTTTTGACGAACAGTCTCGTGGACTGTCGTTTTGGCCAACTCGAAAAGAGTGTCGCAAAAGGGGCGAGTTGTTAGTTCTTCATGAAGGGGGTATCCTGTGGAGTACCAAAAAATTAGTCGGGTTCAATAACAAGTAATACAATTAAGTGTGTTAGAAATATATACATAAATTAATAAGAAACAGGTTTATAATTCTTCTGGTTTCCTTCTTTACTTTCAATTAAATCTTCTTTTATACAAATAATAATAACAATAATAATAAGAAATATGTGCAATATTATATATTGTACACCTTTTGAGTGGGGTATTGTGGTGTTTTGTTTTGAAAATTGTTTACTTTCTAAGATCATTAACATTGTTCACATGAGTGGCACAAACATGCACACAACCATAAATATATGGTGATATTTCTACAATCTAGCCGCTATTTGCGTAACCTGTAGTAGTGAGATGATATAAAATTTAAATTGGATGAACTTATTAACATGACCTAGCATATTACCATTTGTTTAGAGGTAAACAAATTAGCGACATATCGAACTGATACCTTCTTATCAATCCATTATTTTGAGATTGTTTTTTTAAAACAGATACTTAGTTTATATTAATATAAAAAAATTACCGTTCAATTCTAGGACAGAACAATTTGTTTCGTTTAATACTCGAACTATTATCTGTATAATTTATAGAGGATTTTCGATTCATTTATAATATTACGTAATCCAGGCATACCTTGACTTAATAATCTAACCTTTGTACACTTGAATTTTAGAGCACTTTTTATATTTGTTGGTATATTCATTTAATCATTAACAAAAACTGCATAAAAACAGGTTGAGGAGAGCATCTTTAGGCGTGTAATATGTATTTATTGTTGAAGTTTAGATGATATGTAAAATCATCATCAAAGTGCAGAATAAATATTCGGAATGAGAAAATTAAGGGTGATTCGTTTTTCAAATTTTCTTTTTTCTTTTATAATCGGAAATAGTAATCAAAATAAGACTGCATGTACTTATGTTGAAATCTATATGTTAACAAAATAAGTAATTCTAGATTCTGAAAAACATTGAGATTTCAAAATATCAATGAAATTAAAAAAAAAAGTCCAAGTTATTTAAGGGTCCCCAGTCGTCGCCCGCAAAATCGGTTCCAACGAAAAGAATTATTTTTTGTAACTATGCAACCCAAAGTACCGACCCAAAAACACGAGAGATTATGATCACTGTAGGGAGTCCGTCATAAAATGCAAATCGGTAAACAACACCAGATAAGTTTTTTTATTTTCAAATGAAGGGTACAGGGAAATAACCATCGATATCCATTTGTATGTATTTTGAAAGAAATTGATTTGAAAGTTTAAAATGCTGCGGAAAATAGATTGAGAAACTCACAAGGTTCAGTCTAACACAACTTTTTATTTTCTTTATGTTTTAAAAATATATAAAATAAACTGTTTATGTTCAAATCTAACAGCAAAAAAAATTGGTGGAAAGTTGTTTCGACCGAACTTCCCTCGCACCTAAAATACAATGAAACATATCCAGCATTTTCGAGTTAAATTTTTACTTTAGGTACAGTATTTCCAAAATTTCTGGGAAAATGGAGTGAGTCGTTCTTGATTTAATCAATAGAATAAATTGAATCATTCATTAATTTTTTTGGGCCACCTAGGTACATAAGCAAATCTAAAAAATATGAATGCAATGATAAATTACAAGTAAAATCTCATCATATTTTGCACATTTTTAGTAGAATTTATTCGGCAAAATTTTGAGATGACGTTATCAATTTTTTAGTAGCATTATCCTGAACTTGTGGTTTATAAATACATTATTGAGATTTTTCGGCTTTTCGGTTTTTCGATTTTTCAACTTTTGATGTTTCAATTTTTCAATATTTTAATTTTTGACATTTTCAATGTTTCCATCCTTCAAATTTTCGATTTCTTCATTTTTTTATTTTTCGATTTCTCAATTGTCCGATGTTTCAATGATACGATTTCGCAATTTTTCAACTTTTCGATATTTTAATTTTTCAATTTTTAAAATTCTAGATTTTTCGATTTGTCGAGTTTTCAGTTCTTCTATGCATATTTCAGTTTTTCATTTTCGGAATTCATTAAATTTCTGATTTTCCGTTTTTTTTTTTTAATTTTTCGATTTTTCAGTTTTTCGATATTTCGATTTTTCAATTATACGATTGTTCAATTTCTCGATTTCTAAATTTTAGATTTTCCAATTTTTTTTTTTTTATTTTTTCATGTTTGGACTATTTATTATTGCTAAAATTAAAAGTAAAAAATAACTACCAAAATTGTGTACTAAACATATGTAAAAATTAATAGAAAGTAGAACACATTGCTGCTAAAACATAAAAATAACTGTACTTTCCCAAAAAAATCTATTGCATGATTACTAGAGATGTACCGACTGTAGGTCTGGCCGACTAACCGACTAGCCGATTGTTCGTCCAGTAAAAACCGACTAGTCGGCCGACTGTTCGGCTTTGCTAAAACCGGTTTATAAATGCGATAGACAGTGTGTTTTTTTTTCTATTTCTCTGACTACTTTAAAAATTTGTTTTATTTTAATAAAAGGAATAACTAAACTTCCTTTGTTTTCCAAAAAATGTATTAAATTTGTTTGGATAATTTTAACATTTAATTTTTTGTAGTAACTCAGTACAAAACTTGAAAAATTGGAAAATCACAACGTTAAAAAACCTAAAAATTGAAAAAATAAAGAAAATAAAAACTCAAACGAAAAATTCAAAAATTAAAAATCGAAAAATTCAAAAATGGAAAAATTCTAGCATCGTAGAATTGAAAAAGTGAAAAATTTTAAGTCATAATTATTATTATTATTATGCAAATCAAAAATTGAAGAAATAAAAATTGAAAATCGAGAAACTGAAAAATCTATAACTGTTTTATAGTGAACCAAGAGTTATAAGGTTATATGGCCATCATAAAATCATCCCATTGTGTCGAAGTTAAGTTGTTTACAATAGAAAAGGTTTTAGGGTCGTCAATAACGTGTCCACTGCAGCTCGACCGGCTCTTGTGGTTTCGTTCAGGGGCGGCTTTCACTAAATATGAAAATCCACCACTACACTTATAGCTCTTGGTTCACTATATACTCGTATACTATTTTAATTTTATAAAAAAAGCCGACCGATCGGCTGATTAGCCGACCAGTCGCCGACTGCCAGCCGACGATGCAAAACGGCCGAATAGTCGGCTTATCCGACCGGTCGGCCACTAGTCGGTACATCCCTAATGATTACTGTTCCACTAGTATTGCTAATTTAGGACGTTAGTATCAAACGCAATGAAAGTATTAATTCCTTAGATCATATAATAAATAGATACCAATACTCAAACTGAAAGGTGTGACTAGACATGAAGCTATCTGTTGTCGTTTTCTACGTCCAGGGGAGTAGTATAATGCTATCCTTGTGTGATCACCACATCTTCATCTTTGTTATATGCATTTCATCTGTATATGTCTATTTCACTTCCATCCTTGTACCGCACCAGCGCAACAAATCGCTTTTGACAGATGTTTCTTCTAACCTCTCTTTCGAGTTGTACAAAAAACAATTTTAGAATTTAGAACAAAGATCCTATTTTAAGTGATGTAGTCATAAAGGATCACAATTGCTGTCCAATAATTTACTATTGCTTTCGTTATCTACTGTGAATTATTTATAAAATCAAGCTGTCAACATCTTTCTTCCGAAGTTAGTTCAGACATACTTCCTAAAATTTAGGCGCGCAAAATTCAAATAGTGATCAGGCAAGGATAGCTTCATTGTAATCCCTCCATGCACGAGAGAGATGTGTGACAGGAGGATGTCGTCACAGGCTGTCCTAGGGAAAGAACACGGCATGGTGGTATCTATTTATTATATGATCTAAGATTAATTCTTAGTTAAACAAAAAAATAGTTGCATGTCAAAATCGAGTGAAACATATGAGATGTGTGTAAACAAAAGCATCTAAATAATAACTATTTCCCGCAGAATTTCTGGAGGCTTATAGAATCGACATTGGCCTGAGCGCGCTCCGGTCTGTGGATCATACAAGTTCTCGGGCGACGATGTATCTAACGAGGCAGTTGAAATACCTGATATGTCACAGTGCAAAAAGTATTTCTCAAAAAACTTTCAAACGTTGATGTCTTTAATCGAACAAAACACAATTGGCGAACGCAATAATCCAAAATGGTGCGCAGAAAAATCCTTTAGACTAACCGAACGTTATTTTGGTAAAATTTGCAAAATGAGAGAACAAGTAACACGGCTAATCCTACTGTACTGTGAAAAACATTTTACATCCCTGCAAATCTCGTTCAGCATGTCCCATAATCTTTGCATAGAAAATGAAACAATGCGGTTTGTACATTTTTAGCGGCATCGCCAGACGGCTTAATAAACAAAAACGCTATCGTAGTAATATATAAAATGTCCAATTTAAATAATGCTTAATTCAACGAGATGATAAATTTTGGGAAAATAATATGATAGAGCCCTAGAAAATTTTTATTTATATGCCTTACTTCCGGAGAGAGTAGATTCTCGTTATTAAACAAGTCAACTGATTAGACAACTTGTAAAGAAAAAATTGTACAATTAAAATTTTTTATTTGCATTCGCGTCATGTGTAGTTCATATAAATCTGTTGCCCTTCTAGTATAAACACACACAGGAATAAATAGTAAAATTGGAATAGGTTTACTGGAGATATCACGTAAAAAACGTGCCTATAATACTCTACCTCATAGGTGGTGCGGAAAAGAGTATCAAAAAATTAAATTTAAATAAATATGATTGTTCAGGTAAATAGGTGGTTAGTGAAGTGATGATAATCTAAATCTTGTCAGTTTTGTGTATTGATTAATATATAAAATGGCAGATTAATAAAAAATATTTGAATAATTTTTTGAAAGAAAATATTTTAATAGAATGTATAAAATTATAAAAATTTGCATACTTTTAAATCAAATTATGTCAGTAATTAAAGAAGTCGACTTGTAAAAGAGTTTCAACAATGTGGGTCAGCCAAGAGTATTCATGAGTTTTATGACCTAAAGTACCTGAACTGATTACCTGTAAGGGTCGGTCGGCAAGGCTCCCTGCTGTGTAAAACTCAGCCATTTATTGAAACGGATCTTTGTAAATAGGGTTGCCTAGTTTCACTTTATTTTCATTATTCAGTATTTTTTTAAAACGCAAATATTTTGACAAATATAAATTTGAAACAACAATGACCGGGTCTTCCCCATAAAGCTCAATGTTGTCTTTGTACTGATATAAAAGTTGAAGCGAAAAATGCTCTCTCCTCGTCTAAAATGCAATTTCCTTCGAAGAGTGAACGATTAATTAAACACTAAATCACTTATTTTAAAAAATATTGTGTCTTCCCCAGAGATTTAGACATAATCTATCAATTGAAATGTCGATCGTTTTTTCAAAGTTGAAATTACGCCCGTAGAATGAAATTTTATTTAGCTCATTTTTCGGTCTGCTACTGGGCACCCTTAACACAAATTTCTTCGGGCCTGAAACACAGGCAAACAACTCCTATTTTTTCATGATAACGTTATCGATTATTGGTTATAAATTACAGTTAAAGAAGCATGTTATATGTATGTTTTAAATGAATTTTGCTTAACAAAATTTTATGGTGACGTAATACATTTTTAATAGGGACAAATATATCAGTTGTGATAGATAGATAGTGTTAATTATAATAGCAACGGTCTTTTAAAAATTTCAAGATTAAAAAAAAAAGGTATTTTATAAAATTTGAATAGCAATCAATTTGATTGTGTTATCCCCAAATGTTGCATATGCTATTTAAATTTTAGAAAATACTTCTGTAATTGTTGTTTATGAATCCGCATTGGTTTTTACCTTAGACACCCAGATTTTTGGAAAAACAACTGAATAAACCAATATGCTGAAAAATTATTTATTATAATCATGGTAAATCGTTAAACAAAATGTAACTGTTTATTCCCACCAAAAACTTGATGGGATCTTAAAATTTTCCTGAAAAAATCCTTTTTAAGATGTGTAGAATCGTATTCTCAACAGACTCGACTCGGGTTGCACGTGTCTACTTTGTAACTGACCTTCAAAAATTTCCCTATTGTAAGAGTACATGTTGTTTGTTCGCTGTAACGTGTTAATATGGTTTCTGGTGATATTTGTGAAGCCATTGACATTATACATATTTTTATACATAGTTGTCACTTGTTTATTGTTTTCAATTTCTATTCGTGAATCGTTACGCTATTTTCGTTAATTTTCTAAAGTACAATCCCAATTACGTAATTTTCAAAAAATCTAGATATGTATTTAACGTAAAGAATAAAAACCGATTCGTAAACTGCACGAGTATCAGTACGTAATTTTATAAAATTTAAATATTATGTACCTACATAGTATGGTTCGTCCTCACCGCTAGTATAAAATTTTAAAAATATGAATGTATAGGGTAAAAAATAAAAGCGGATTCATAAACTATAAGTGCATAAGTATAGTAAGTATAGACGGCTGTTATTTAATGAAATTTAAACAATTACCTTACACTCAACAAGTAAAAACTAAACGATGTTACTTCAGACGCCGGAGGAAGAAGAAAAGAGGAATAAAGGTGAAAGTGATTTACAATTGAAGAAGTCAAAACCACAGTTGTCAAAACTCACAAGGTATGTCATTTATGGTTAGAAGCTTTTACAAAAAAGTATTTAAGGCAAACTTAAAAAAAAAAACAGTATGCACAAATGAAAACAACTTTTATCAGATAAATGTCCGAGACAATAAAAACTATTATTCCGCCTAACTATTCGCTTATCTGCAGACAAACAGTAAATCCAACACCAAACATGAAACTTAACTTTACATGTGGTAAATAGAAAATAGTAATAAATATTGTAAGTTATGCAAAGTATGGTTTATGTAGCAAAATCAATGAATAAAATACAGCAATGAAGGAATGCTAGAAACTTTATCACACACGGGAAGAACGAACGTTCAGAGACACGAGGAAAGAATTCTCATATGCCTGTCTTTCAAGGTCATAATTGTACTAAAGGCTACAGGACATTAACTGTTACTCATACCTTCTGCTCTCACTAATCCCATCAATCTGTTTTGAATGACTCATAAATGACAAAAAAATAGATACTTAAACCGATACAAATTATTTTTAGAAAAATGACCTTCAATACTTACCACAATTTTTAACCATACTTTCAAGAACTAAAAGTGCATACAAAGCGGTGTGCTGATTTTGAGAAAACAGTTTCTTCTTGACAGCGGTGAGGGCATATTTTGGTCTAAAATAAAATTTGTTACCACACAAGTGGAGGTGTAAAATTATAGCATCTTACTGAACATCATTCTGACGAATTAAATCACATAATTGTAATATTGTAGGCCAATCTGGTTCCATAAGCAAATGGCTGGTGGCTTTGTCTATATTAATAAATTAGTTATTTGGATTCTAACAATATTGTACATGTCTTACCCAACAATTTGTCAAAATTACTGGAGGTACGAAACATGTTTAACGTTTACTGCGTACTTACTACGAAATTGAATACGTTACAAAAGATTATTTTCAATGTTGTTAGGTCTAATATTAACACTAGGTTTTATCAATAATGAATCATCAATGACAATGTCTTTCACAAACAGCTGATTTTGACATTTCCACGTATTCCATTGGCTATACAGCTGCTCTGTAGTTAATGTATCCGATTTTCGAATAGATGGCGTCCTTGTAAATTCATAACATGGCCAACTGCATTATCTATCCCGTTTTGAATAATGATTGATGACCTAGAGAAAATGGAGAGGAAAAAAAAACACATTTTGGGATCATTATTTTACTAATATATGTATTATTTTTACAAACTTACAAATCCAAGACAAAAGTAGGAAAATTATTATTCAATTTTTTAATGAATGAATGAGCCACTTCATAATCATAAAAAATTAATCTATTTCACCTAAATAAATTTGTTTGTCACTAGCTCCTGACACAACGATGGGTTCAGTAGGATGGAAATCCACGTCGTTAACACTTCCATTATGTCCAGGCAGTTTATAAACTATCCTCCTAGACGTAGTGTCCCAAATATACAAAAATCTATCAGCCGATCCTGCACTAACTTTTGAACCATCTTTAGACCACGAACACCTCAAAAGGTTTTTCTCAAAATTATGCTGGTGTCCTGTAAATACTTTAACACATCTTTCTTGTGGCGCATATGGTCTTACATCCCATATTCTCAAACTATTATCCATAGAATTCGAAAGTAAGTATGACCCATCAGGACTCAATGACAGTCCAGTGACTGTATCCGTGTGCCCTTTTAAAGTATAAATAATTTCATGATTCCGTATGTCCCAAACTTTGATGTCATTATCAATTCCTGCACTGAAAATTTGTTCCGCTGTATCATTAAACTCAACAGCAACTACCTGATAGTTGGAATTGAATGTAGTAATTGCTTGTTTTTTACGAATGTCCCATAGTTTGACTGTTGTATCATCGCTGCCTGATACCATTAGCTGTGGACCTCGTCTCGCTCCTTGTACTGAATTAACAAAAGTGGTGTGACCTTTGTATTTTTTAATCCGTTGACCCGTTGGTAGATCCCACAAACCCAAAGTATGGTCAGTGCTTGCTGTGAAAATGTTACTTCCATCAGGTGTGAAATGCAGTTCCATTATAGCCCCTGTGTGACCACTCATTACAGACAAGTTTTCGCATTCGCCGTAAACGCTCCATATAACTAAAATAATTGATTATTATTCAAATGATAATCAGAATATCCCTGAACAGAATAGCTTACATATCCTCCTATCGAAGCCTGATGAAGCCAAATACTGTCCGTCTGGATGGAACTCAACAGAAAAGATTTCGCCCTCGTGTCCTTCCAGGAGCATAATTGGTGCAAACAAGTTTGAAGTCCTTGCTGGGGCCTACAAGATTTTATTAGACATGTCTTTTTAATGTTGTAGATACACAAACCGCTTGCAAGACAGATTTGTTTTTATTGGACGTTGCCACTTCATTCCTGGCTTTTTTGATGACTGGAACCAGAGCTGATTCTTCAGCTCGACGTTTATTTTCAATAACCATCTTAAAGCTACACTGTTACTGACTATTCACAAAAAAATGTTACGGAATAAAACGCATAAACATAACCTAAATTACCACAACCCACAACCGTACACAACAAGGACACAAGTCGCGTCAGTCGCGTTTTCATTTACACTTCCACAGTACAACTCTGTGAATGTGAATACCACAGAACATTCGCTATGAATACACACACCATAGACAGGGCTATGAAAGTCTCAGCTGACTCCATAAGAAATACATGGGGAGCTTACGGAACGACATAAAGAGGTCACTGGCGTCACTAAAGGTGCTCCGACCTTGAAGAACATAGTTTCTTTTTCATTTTAAGGTTTTCGGTGAATGTTTTGTCTGGTTTTGTCAACAAGAAATGTCATATTATTTACGGAATCATACGGGATGTTGGGTTATGGGGTTAAAAACAAACGTAAAATTTATTGTAACAAACTAATAGATACTTACGACACAGTCTTACGATACATGTAAAAAATACTAGAAAATTCCAGGCTAAAGAGGTCAACAAACTGCAGGTTAAACGAAATAGTTTAATTTTCGATGTGTGCGTGTTTGAGCGGTCCAAGATTTATTTTTAAATTTTAGTGTGTAAAAAATTCTAACTCTAATAAAAACTGAGACGAGGTAATCAAGAGGAAAGTCTTTGCAGGGGTGGTGGAATGGTATTTTTGTATGGTTCGTTTTTTAGCCGCAAACCAGTTAACGAATACAGTGCATAAATTGGGAAAAACTCACAAAATGTATTACCCACTACCGGAGTATAAACTGCAAAATGTTCAGGTGGCATCATTAAATCGCCAAAAATCACATCTTCATTGAAAACTTTAAAATGTCACAGAATTAAAACAGGATGTACCACTTCGTAAGAATGTCCAAAGTTCTCACAAACTTCGCAGAAGTGGTGGTGTAAGAATTTTCGTATTAATGAATATCCACAAACATACCATAAACAGTTGTGTTCTTTCAAGGTGAGTTTCCGGTAACTCACATCACTTAATGATTGTTGAAGAGACCGGAATACAGGGAAGATGTGTTGTGGAAGTTTATTTAAAAGAACACCTTAGCAAATTGTTCATTTTGTAGGAAAAGCAGAGAAAAATGTTGTGCCTCGGTGGGATTCGAACCCACGTCTCCAAGCAATCCGGGCTGGTATGCTAACCGCTACACCACAAGACAACTTATCTTTACTCTGCTTTACCCGCGTGTTATTGTGCCGCCACAGTACTCCCCCCCCAGCGACACAGCGCGCGGTCGTGCTGGGGTGCGAAGGAGATAGTTGCTGGCGTCGCTCCTGCCACTCTTACGTTCGTCGTTCGAACCCTGGCGATGCTGCGGACCCCGAACACAGCGGGCACAGGGCGGTGGCAGAAGGATGTTGCGTGCGCGTTGCCTGTCGGTGGTCACCAATGTGGGAAAAGCAGAGAAAAATGTTGTGCCTCGGTGGGATTCGAACCCACGTCTCCAAGCAATCCGGGCTGGTATGCTAACCGCTACACCACAAGACAACTTATCTTTACTCTGCTTTACCCGCGTGTTATTGTGCCGCCACAATTTCAAATAAAATAGTGTTTCACAGTTGGTTCTTGCACTTGTATCGAAATAATCTGTAGTAAATAGTTTCCGAAACGTTCTTTGGAATTCTATTGGTGTGGGATTTATACAATTCCCAAATTGACGCCTCACAGAGCCAAAGAAATATGTCAAACAATACTGATTTAGTTGCAGCAACCTTTTAGTGAAAATTGTAAACAAATTGTATTCTGTGAAAACTAGTAAAAATAATAAGCAAAATATTTATGTTCCTGAAGTTGTTTTTTATTTTTTTGTGAGTGATTTAAAAATATTAAGAGTGAATTAAAAATTTTGCAATTCACTTGTGGATAACAACTTATTTGTCAGACTTGTTAAGGTTTTAATAAACGCAGTTTAAAACGTCAAAATTGAATAAAAATGTTTTGCTTGAATATATTAATAATTTATAGGAAAGAAAAAAATGACCAATGTCACTAGTACATGCCAACTATTTTTATTTTTGTGTACAATTATTAGTATTATATGAATCACATACGAATGCTACGAAATATTTGAATCTTCGTGTTTCCCGGGAACGGGCTCCCAAGGTCACACCCGTTCCGCAAATATTGCTGAAGTTTCGTTACTGATCTACTGTGCCATAGAATAGCCCCACCAATCCCCACCTTAGATCATATCCCCACTACGTTGAAAATGCTGTCAAACAAATTTCATTGGGTCGTAATTAAGTGTGCATTATTTTTAATACTTTGTGCATTAAATTTTATACTATGCGCAATAACATTTGTGTATTAAATTTACTGTGTTTTTGCATTTTGTGCATTATATTAAGTGCAAATTGGAATAATAAGATTATTGTTTTGGGCAATGATTTTCTGTAGTGCGTGCATTATTGAAACTGTATAGAAAATAACAAACAAAAATAGACCTGCTATATTAAAATGTGTTTTATGAATGCATACAAAATTAACAAAAACATAAGATATTCATAGCAAAAAAGTAACTAAACAAATTAAAAGTTTTGAAAAAATTAACAAAGAAACTTTCATCAAAAAACTCAATTACTAAACATTATTAATTTATTGAATAATAATTAATGCTTTTTTGGCTTTAGAAGGGCGGATTCCTTCCCTGCCGAACTGGCGCGAAATGAAGCACATTTTAGTAATTTAGGGAACATTTGAAATGCTCGTTTATTTTTTCTCAAATACAAATTGATTTATTAAAGAAACAGTGATTTTAACGAATGATCAAATTTAATTAAATAATTCTAAATTGCATTATTTATTGCGCAAATAGAAAAAATAATCTGCCATTATTTTATTTATTGCCCTTTCAGTTTTACAAATGCTGAAATAGTTTCTTCTGTGCTGAAATGTTTTTAATAATGCTGTGACTTATTTCACATTTCATTAAAACTAGTGCTCATTTAAATTGTTCTCAATTTCATTGGACGTACCAGTGGCGTCGCATTTTAAATTTTTTGTCGGGGGCACGGGATGAAATACGTGTTAAATTGAAGGCGATTACCTTATTTATTATTTAAATATCTACAACTGTTCATCTAATATTTAAAATTTTATTTTACAAATTAACTTTATTTGTACTTTATTAAATGCATACTAACAAAATTTTATAACTTTAGTTAAAGAACCGAACCCGCAAAACTCTAAATCCATAAATCCAGTGAATGGAACAATTATTGCATTATGCAAAATTTGATGAAGACACAATTTTGGTTATTTGTTGTGTGGGTCGAGAAAAAACGTGTTAGAATGAAAAAGGCAGTTAGTGATTTATTTCACTAACGCATTTGTTACATATTCACAGTAAATATATAAAATAAAACAAATAAATACTTTACGCAAAACGATTATATTCATAATTTAAATTCAATAATAACTGACATTCAAAATTTTCGTCATTTAAGAGATGACGTTTTGTCTTAAAAACATTCGCGCCAACACTAAACATCCGTTCCATTGCGGCGCTAGATGGAATTGTTGTGGGGTAGAGTTCCCTCAAACATATAAGGCGTTTATGACTTCACACCAATTTGACTCCCATTATAATTCAATAGGCCGTCACAACCGGATGTCTTAAACCCGCTCATCGATACCTACCTGAAAAGACCTTTTCTGGTAAAAGCACAGGGCAGGACTGAGTTTTTCATTTACCGACAACTGCGCCTTTCGAGTTTTTTATTTTAAGTAAAAACAAAGTAACTTTGTACTCAATCATTTTTTATTACAGCACAACTATTTACTTATCAACTACTACTGCTTATTTATTGATCGAAATAGTCACTGTCATCATCACTCGACTCTTCTAAATTAACAATTAACGGTTTTATCAACTGTGCCCTGTACTGGTCTTTTCCTGAATTTATTCTTCAAGAAGGCACTATGCATTGTAGCTTCTGCTACAAACCGCATTTCTATTTACAAATATATGTTTTCGGATCATCGGCAAAATTTTTTGCTACAATATTTCGAAAAGTATTTAAAAATAAATTGCTACAAAAATACTAATTAACTGGCCTATTATTATTAATTTTTATTTATTTGTCACTATTTAGTGTAAGACAATAATTTTTAAAAATTTTATTTATCTATATATTTTTTATTAAAAAAATTAAGCTTGATAAACCTGTTTTTATAATTTGTAAATAAATTTAGTTGTGTTATTACACTTCTTTTCAATTTTTGGAGGATATGCAACTGCATATCTCTGCATATATTAATAAAGTTACAGCATATTTGCATAAATTTCATGCATATTACATGATCATATTTTTCAAAATTTTGCTGCATACTTTTCGCTCTCTAGTCATGTATTATTTTTAATATAACACTATAACAGCAATATGAATGTACCCTCTGGATTTGAAACAAAGGACGGTGACATCGTCAAAATTATTTGATTTATCAATAAACTTAATGGACCAGTTTTCTATGATTGCGATCGTACTTATTAAAGATTTTATGTTTTTTGCTTTCAGTATCTTAATAATATTTTCAAATGTGCAGAATAATGATTAAATAATTAAGGTACGGAAGAAACGTTAAAAACAAAATTACTCTTAGTCCGGTCCTTCGCGTCTCGGCCGTCCCTGGCACGTGGCATGGTTTACATTTACTAAGCTTTATGAAGGGTCGGCTGTAAAGTACTTTAAATGTCAAAGCCATAAACGCCTTATAGGTTTGAGGAAACTATACCTGAAAACCCAAAGGAGATGACATTAGTAACTAATACAATGACTTCAGGGAATGCCTAACAACGGCTTTTGTGAAAATTCAGGTAAATATGTACAGTAGTCCTAGAGTGACTTTGTTTTTATGACTGCATCCTATTGTGGAGGAGTTAGGTTCCTCTACAATAGGTCTATTTTTATTTTGTCCACACCGGGCCTGTATTGTACGACGAAAGATATTTGCAAATGACTCCAAGTATGGGACCTGCAGCTGTAAAATTTCCGACCACTTCGGATATGCACCCAGCATAAAACTGTCAATCAAGATTACTCGCCACCCTTACCTTTCCAGGACCGTATTTGTTTCAATACGTGAACAGGTAAATTCTTAAACCGACCGCTTTCAAGGAATTTAATCTTAAAGTTTAAGGACACATGAAAGTGTGGTTCTTAAAACTTTTTAAATCTTTGCAAATACATATTTCCTAGAAAAACCCAATAAAAATTAACTCTACCATGATTCATATGAACGCTCCAAAATTTGAAGTCCGGCTCTGGCTGAAGCCGTACCTCGGGTGCGAAGGGTTCATAATGGTTTTATTGCAGGTTGCGGTCCAAAGTACTTAAGACCCCTCATAAAGTAATTGACGGCGTTTGCAATTATTTTTCGTAGCACTTTATTTCGAGCTTCTGAAAACTTTAAGATGATTTATGGCACGACTATTTACACTTTCAATAGAAGTCCTAATGCCTGCGGTACTTAGGTTTGCAGGCCATGTCGGGGCCGTCAAGTCCCATAAAATTGTATTGCATTTGTATATTTGTATATAATCTGTATTTAATTACTTCGCTGTATCACCCCGAAACTTTCTCTGGTAATACTTATCCTTTCCCAGATTTCGAATACCTTCCAAGAACCCTTTAGACCAGTGGCGTAACAATCAATCTACGGGCCTGTGTTCTACAACACTGTGAGGCCCCTAATGAAAAGCGAAATAAAAATTATTTAAAAATACGAGTACAGTAGCGGTCATTTCTACGGAACCACTCGATAAAAAGTCAAGTTGGTAGCCCTGTCATCTAGTACTTTATGCCGAACGCGGTTGGTAGCGGTAGTTGATATGGCAATCGAAACTAGCACAACACGAATGCTTCGGTTGCCCTCAGCTATGCCGCACTGTATCCCGTACAGACTGTATGTTCTGTTCATCTGGTTATTAAAATAAAATATCTACATTGACGATGGGGCCATCTAACCTGTCAAATTTTTGACACATATGTTTTCCCCCAGAAACCCGTCAAGGTCACTTACACCAAACAAATTTTGAAAATTTACACTAGGGAGTGGTTCTATAGAAAAGATCGCGACTTTATAATGAGTAAAGTATGAGTATATTGCAATTAGGGCTTACGTTTTGTTAAAATCATTCTACCTGAAACACTGAATTAAAAAAAACAAAATATAATAACTACCTAAATACATTAATTAAAATATATATTAGAAATAAAAATGCCCGTTTTTTTTATCTCAAAATTGTTTTTTTCTTGCTTTCCAATGGGCACAAGTTGATACAAGATTTGACACATCTAAGCTTCTGGTAATTTGATTTTCAACTGAGATAATAGCCAGTGAAGATAATCTGCATTGGCCCATTGTGTTACTTAAAAAATTTTTAGCCATTTTTAGTTTCGAAAAAGATCTTTCCGCTGAAGCGAGCGAAAGAGGTACCTATTGTAAGAAAAGTGAAACATGTTGTGATAATTTCACTGAAACTAGTGCAGGCACTAGGTACTCATTCTGTAATAATTTGGCGATCCAGTGTTTTTTCTACTTAAATTTCTATTATCTTATCACAATACGATGTATATTTCATAGGTACTTGGATAATGCAGATAGGTAGGTCAGAAAATGTCATAAATATATCATTTGAGAGTGGATGACGACAGCACAAGGGTCGGAGATCTGTGTAAAATTTTCAGCGATGTAAAGTTGTGAATATATGAATTTTATCGACTGATCTGAAACTAAACAGACCCTATTTTGAGATGTTAATACTTCGTAAAATAGAGACCAAAGTATTTGAAGTTTCCACTTTCATACTTCAAGTACTTCAAGAGTATTTAATATACTGAGTGAAGTACTTGAAGTAAAGTACTTGGCAAAATCAAGTACTAAACTCAAGTAAAGTTTGCTAGAATTATAAGAGTTTTATGGACTCCCAAAGTTAATTCGTTTTACAGCCCTGTTGTCAATTTTATTGTACAGCTGAAGAGCGGGGCGAACTCAAGTACAGAAAACATCGGCTTTCCCCTGACAGGCTCTTTACCTGTATACTATCCTCAAACATATTTGGCGTTTATGACTTCACACCAATTTGACTCCCATTATAATTCAATAGGCCGTCACAACCGGATGTCTTAAACCCGCTCATCGATACCTACCTGAAAAGACCTTTTCTGGTAAAAGCACAGGGCAGGACTGAGTTTTTCATTTACCGACAACTGCGCCTTTCGAGTTTTTTATTTTAAGTAAAAACAAAGTAACTTTGTACTCAATCATTTTTTATTACAGCACAACTATTTACTTATCAACTACTACTGCTTATTTATTGATCGAAATAGTCACTGTCATCATCACTCGACTCTTCTAAATTAACAATTAACGGTTTTATCAACTGTGCCCTGTACTGGTCTTTTCCTGAATTTATTCTTCAAGAAGGCACTATGCATTGTAGCTTCTGCTACAAACCGCATTTCTATTTACAAATATATGTT
Source organism: Zophobas morio (assembly GCF_036711695.1). Classification (NCBI taxonomy): domain Eukaryota; kingdom Metazoa; phylum Arthropoda; class Insecta; order Coleoptera; family Tenebrionidae; genus Zophobas; species Zophobas morio. The sequence continues at coordinate 15,455,635 of NW_026972111.1, forward strand.
TTCGGATCATCGGCAAAATTTTTTGCTACAATATTTCGAAAAGTATTTAAAAATAAATTGCTACAAAAATACTAATTAACTGGCCTATTATTATTAATTTTTATTTATTTGTCACTATTTAGTGTAAGACAATAATTTTTAAAAATTTTATTTATCTATTTACAGGTTTATCAAGCTTAATTTTTTTAATAAAAAATACATAGATAAATAAAATTTTTAAAAATTATTGTCTTACACTAAATAGTGACAAATAAATAAAAATTAATAATAATAGGCCAGTTAATTAGTATTTTTGTAGCAATTTATTTTTAAATAAAGTCGCGATCTTTTCTATAGAACCACTCCCTAGTGTAAATTTTCAAAATTTGAAGTGACCTTGACGGGTTTCTGGGGGAAAACATATGTGTCAAAAATTTGACAGGTTAGATGGCCCCATTGTCAATGTAGATATTTTATTTTAATAAATAGATGAACAGAACATACAGTCTGCACGGGATACAGTGCGACATAGCTGAGGGCAACCGAAACATTCGTGTTGTGCAAAGTCATTTAATAGATATTCTCTATTAACTAACCTTGCGTGTTGTGCTAGTTTCGATTGCCATGTCAACTACCGCTACCAACCGCGTTCGGCGTAAAGTACTAGATGACAGGGCTACCAACTTGACTTTTTATCGAGTGGTTCCGTAGAAATGACCGCTACTGTACTTTTCGAAATATTGTAGCAAAAAATTTTGCCGATGATCCGAAAACATATATTTGTAAATAGAAATGCGGTTTGTAGCAGAAGCTACAAAGCATAGTGCCTTCTTGAAGAATAAATTCAGGAAAAGATCAGTACAGGGCACGGTTGATAAAACCGTTAATTGTTAATTTAGAAGAGTCGAGTGATGATGACAGTGACTATTTCGATCAATAAATAAGCAGTAGTAGTTAATAAGTAAATAGTTGTGTATGTCAAAATTCTAACTAATTTGCTGTAATAAAAAATTATTGAATACAAATTTACTTTGTTTTTACTTAAAATAAAAAAATCGAAAGGCCCAGTTGTCGGTAAATGCAAAACTCAGTCCTGCCCTGTGCTTTTACCAGAAAAGGTCTTTTCAGGTAGGTATCGGTGAGCGGGTTTAAGACATCCGGTTGTGAGGGCCTATTGAATTATAATGGGAGTCAAATTGGTGTGAAGTCATAAACGCCTTATATGTTTGAGGGAACTCTAAAAATAAAAAATAAGCCAATCTAAAATGTAAAGAAAAATTCTGGAAAGTATTGATGTGGCATTAGAGGAACAAAATTTTGTAGAATGGACGGAACAGCCTTACGAACCTATTTTATTTGTGATTTGTCAGTGTAAAGTTACATATATATACTTAGATAGACAAACACTGTAGTGATTAGTGTTTACTATTTAGTTAGTGTTTAGAATAGTAAATACGTAAGTGGCAGACAGATATATTCAGGAATATGCGAATATGGGGCATTCATTCCAAGAAAATTCTAAGCATTTTTGGTAAACGCAAAAGTAAAAAACGACTAATTACTTTGATCACCTTGATATTTTTCACTGAAGTGAAAATGGACTCTCGTTTTAGGCATTTTATTTTTTATTTCAAAAATTCATACGGTTTTTTGAAAATGCAACATGGTGTCTTAAACATTTTTATGTCACGAGCATGTATATATATCGCACTGCTCTTAAAATTTTGTTCTGAAAAATTTCTATTTCACAAATCCGGCCCTGTGCACTTTCACAATACGCAATGATTAAGGGTGCTGTAAACTATCCGCAAACTTAAACACGGAACCGGTTCATAAAATTCATATATTTTTAATACAACTTTATTAAAAAATCAGAACGTTTAGGTGGTGAACCAAAATTCAAATTCAGTGGTGAAACAAAAAAGTTATGTTAATCTGCAGTACCTATTTCAAATTATTAGATAGGTTACTTGAAGTATTTTCAGTATTTCAAGTATATCCAAGTACTTGAAGTAATGTACTTGGATTATACTCAAGTACATGAGGAAAGTATTTGAGATTTGAAGTACTTTTAGTAAAAGTAAGTACTTGATACTTTACTTGAACACTATTTCAAGAAGTACTTTGTACTTGGTACTTCAAGTACTTTTGTTGAGTACTTTGAACAGGTCTGACAATCGGACATATACTTTTGGTAAAAACTTGGGCGAAAGTTTATATGTTGTTTCCTATGCTGAAATATGCTTTAGCTCACCCTTAAAATGATGAAGAGCTTATGCATGTTATGGTCACCTGGTTTCTTAACAAATTCTGTACTAAACTCGTTTTAGATTTTAACTTCCTACTGGGTTAATCTTCTTTTTCTGGGGACCAACCATACACGGGTATAATAATCCCAGCAGGTCAGGTAAATGATTCGTAGAGAAAAACAAAACAATATTTTTGAGTATTTGGGTTAAAAGTAATTGTAAAAGTCAATAAATTACTCAAAAAAAGCATTTCGTTGCACTTCCTCATTACATTTTTTGAAAAGTAATGCATTAGAATTACTCATTACTTGAAAAGGAATTGAATTACAGTCATGATTTACTTGTAACGGAATTACTTCCAACCACTGGATTTATTAAACAACATTTTGAGACAAATAAACAGATACACTTTGATTAAAAATTTACCATGTATATGGTAACTTTGAAACGTCTGCAAGATTTCAAAGCTTTCGGGTTTTTAGATTCCAAATTAAATCGCAAAATATTGTTATATAATTTTAATTTTTTTCCAAAAATTTGTGCGTTTCAGGTAAAAACTCAACACAGATTCATAAACTACACGTGTAGAAATATGTTATTTGATATAATTTAAAACCCATTTGCTAGGTACAATTTTGACGTGACGTCATCACATTGTTGGTGGGGATGATTAGAAAGAGTTTCATTAGAGTTTTTCCATCTGCATGACATTCGTAATAAACATAAAATTTGACACAAATCGGTCCCGTAGTTCCGGAGTTATCTAATAAAAGTCGTCATGGCGGACAGACAGACAGGCAGATAGACGAAAACGGCGGATTCATTTTTTCGTACTCTAGGGGTCATGACCCATCGAGAAAATTAGCTTACGCTCAGGAAGGAAAAAACTATGCTAAATTTTGCTAAACGTAAAAGTTTTAAATTGAAATCACAACTAACCGGTTGTGAATAACAAATAGGGGGTAATCAAGAAGGTTGAACTAATCCTTGTTCCAGCCTCCTGATTTATTGGGTGACTATACTATGGAGAATGTGTGTAGTTGTTCCGGACAATACATAAAACTTACAACTCCATTTGGTAACTGTGTGTATGGTTGGTTGCCTACATGTGGCGCAACTAATAGGGTGCAAACCTGTGGTGCAAACCATAGAGCGAATACAAATTTTTTTTTAACACAAGGAAGCATTTACACAACTACAACTTTAAGGAACGTGATCAGGGGGTGATGTAGAAAAGTTTTGCGCAAACAGTTTGTGCGAAATCGTGAAGTGCCCTTAATAAAATTTCACCTTAATTTTTAATTAAGGGTTAATATTCTCATAAAAATTGCTTTAAATAAAACAATTAATTTAATTTAATTTAATTATATTGTGTAAGTGTAGTTATACATAATTAAGCAGTTTTTAAAAGTAGATTAAAATTTCGCGCGGTTATCGAACAGCCCAATGACCTCACAAGATGCGCGTGTTCATATATACCATATTTACTTAATTTAGGTATCATGATTGGGTTGAGCCCTTGAGCACACGTGGAATCGGCGCCTATGTACCAATTCGAATGCGTTGTCATTGTTGACAAACTGGTATCTTCATAGCTCCTCTGTCTTGTTGGTTACATAATCGTTTCTTACATATTTATTAGAATGTATCAACTATTATTTTTATTACAAATAGTTTAATTATAAATTTAGCTTCAGATTTTGTTCTGATTAGTGTTCTGAATTCCCCAAGCAATATGGATAATACTCGTTTTTATATCGATTATTACTTGTAAAAATGATGTTAAAAGAAAATCATGCTTGCAAAACATCTACTTTTGTGGTTACCGATCACTGGTTACTGTATCATTTTCAATGTAATTTAATTGTCTTCCTTGCTGTGGAATAAATAAGTATAAAGTTAATAAATTGCATTTAAATTACCTTGTACTTGTTTTCGTTTTTTTTTCTGTTTGTTAAACGCAAACAAATTACCTTAAATTTCTTTAAATTTTGCAATCACCTGATTGCCGCTCTCAGTTTAGCCAACTCCCGCAAAAATCGCGAAAGTTCCTACTTTCCCCTGGAAACTTTCAAGACAAAGTGACGTTTGTAAAATAGTGTAATGCATACGATTACAAGCATTTATGGTTTATTTATTACCAGGATAGTGTAACTTACCCATTTTCTCGTAAAATTTTACGTCTTTGATGTGCACAATCAGTGTTTATCCCGGCCAGGCTGTGGTTTTTACATAAATAATGAATTACCTCGGAGACAATGCAGGTTTGGGGCTCACGAGCGAACAAACCGAAAAAGTATTACAACTGCAGGATCTCACGGGTATCGAAGATATGACAATATGCAGAGACGTCCTGCAAAGGCATCAGTGGAATTTAGAGGTGGCCGTACAAGAACAACTGAATATCCGAGAAGGTAGACCCTCCATTTATGCCACGGAAAGTAGGCCTCCAGCTGTTATTAACGATTTGTTGGGACAACATATATATTATTCTATGCCGCGAGATGGGGGCGGTGGAGGTGTTCTGGGTTTCGCGAAAGCCTTGTTTAATTTCTTTTATAATATCTGCTATAGTACTATTTTGGCCTTATTTCAAATTGGCAGACGGATGATAAGATATGAACCTGAAAGGCGTAAGGGAAAAATTGTGGGGATTTGTTTTGGTGTTAATAAAGGATTGTTTTAGCCACTGACCCCTTAGATGATGTGCTTGGTTTTATTAGATTATATCAAGAGAAATATACAGATAACCATCCAGTTTTTTATCAAGGGACTTTCTCACAAGCTCTTAATGACGCTAAAAGGGAATTACGATTTCTTTTGGTGTATTTGCATAAAGAAGACCATAATGATGCAGAACTGTTTTGCAGGTATTTATATTTTATTTTTCTTTGTAATGGGTATGAATCGTTGAAAAATGAGTACTGGGTGTAAAATTTTTGTGATGTGATAAAATTAGAATGTGGTATAAATATGTTGCTGTATGCTGTATCTGTGCAAAATGCATGATTGCTCAAGGTGACATACTTTTTTCATGATAAAATATGTTTTTTTTAATGTTGTTTAGAGCACGGTTTTTAAAAAGTAAACTAAATATTTGAATCTGTGGATCTGATTGATTATATTTCATCACATGATCAGTTATAATATTTTTCTAATTTGTCTATTATAAACTGGCACTTCATTTTTTTATAGAAATTATTTAACAATGTCTGAAAAACGGAATGGTTTTGATAGTTCACCATTACTGCTTTTATGAGTGCTCTAGAATTTCTAATTGTACAAAAAGTAGAATTGCCAACTCATCTCTTTTACTTCCCGAGCGTAAGCAAAGGAAGTATTGTAATCGAGTCCGTCGACCGACTCTCTACTTTTACGTTTTCTCGATCTTTCATGACCCCTAGAAGACGAAGAAATAGGTCTCCCATTTCCGTCTGTCTGTCCGTCTGTCCGTCCGTCTGTCCGTCTGTCCGTCCGTCTGTCCGTCTGTCCGTCCGTCTGTCCGTCTGTCCGTCCGTCTGTCCGTCTGTCCGTCCGTCTGTCCGTCTGTCCGTCTGTCCGTCTGTTGTCCCGGATTTTTATTAGACAGATAATCTCCGAAAGTACTCGACCGATTGTTGTGAAATTTTGTACTTATATTAAGAATATCATGTAGATGGTAAAACGCTAACCAAAATTTGTCGAATCATCCCCACCACTAAAGCGATGACGTCACTTCAAAATTGTACATAGTAAATGGGTTTTCAATTGTATAAAATAACATAGTCCTACACATGTAGTTTACAACTCTGAATCGACTTTTTACCCGAAACGTCCAGATTTTTGGAAAAAAAATCAAAATTATAAAACAACATTTTGAAATTTAATTTTTAATCTGCTAACCAGAATGCTTTGAAATGTTGCAGATGTTTTAAGGCTATAAAGAGCATCTTAAATCTTTAGTCAAAAAATATTTGCTTATCCCCTCCAAAAACTTGATGACGTCAGCTCAAAAGTTTGTGGAATAAATCATATCTAAAATGTACAAAATATGATGAGTCTGTACTTGTGATCTATCACTCCATTCATATTTTTTGGATTTGCATATACAGGGTGACTCAAAAAAATTAATGAATGCGTAAATATATTTTATTGATTTAATCAGGAACTACAAAACCGAATGCTCTGAAATCTTGCAGATGTTTTAAGGTCATAAAGAGCATAATAAATGTTTAGTCAAAATATATTTGCTTATCCCCTCCAAAAACTTGATGACGTCAGCTCGAAAGTTTGCCGAATAAATCATATCTAAAATGTACAAAATATGATGAGCCTGTACTTGTCATTTATCACTCCATTCATATTTTTTGGATTTGCATATACAGAGTGACTCAAAAAAATTAATGAATGCGTAAATTTATTTTATTGATTTAATCAGGAACTACAAAACCGAATGCTTTGAAATCTTGCAGATGTTTTAAGGTTATAAAGAGCATAATAAATTTTTAGTCAAAATATATTTGGTTATCTTCTACAAAAAACTGATGACGTCAGCTCAAAAGTTTTCCGAATAAATCGTATCTAAAATGTACAAAATATGATGAGTCTGTACTTGTGATTTATCATTCCATTCATATTTTTGGATTTGCATATGCAGGGTGACTCAAAAAAATTAATGAAGGCGTGAATTTATTTTATCGATTTAATCAGGAATTAGAAAACCGAATGCTTTGAAATCTTGGGAATATTTTAAAGTTATTATAAGCATGGTAAACTTTTGTTCAAAATGTATTTGTTCATCCCTCCTAAAAAAATTGATGACGTCACCCTTAAATTTTGCTGAATAAATCCTATCTAAAATGCAAAAAATATGATGAGTTTGTACTTGTGATTTATCATTCCATTCATATTTTTTAGATTTTCTTAAGAGGTGGTTCAAAAGAATTAATGAAGTCAATTTATTTTATTGATTAAATTAAAGGCAACACTTATTATTAGTATTACACCCCAACCAACCCAATTTGGTAGACACAAAATTTGTTAAAGGAAAAACTCGGTTGAAACATAAGGGTAGCACGCTTATTTACATCGACTTTAACATTACAGACCTGCATTTGTTTTATGCGTTCACTTGATTCCGCGAATGTGAAATAGACATGTTTATAATCAACCAATTGTGAATTTCACCGTCAAGAATTAAAATAAAACCCAATGTTTTATATAATAAGCGGAAGTCGAAGCAATAAAACCGACGGTCGTTTTGTTTACAGTTTCTGTGTTTGGCTCTCACGTATGCTGTTACGCCTGTCATCTTAAATTAACAATGTTTATACATACACGATTTTCAGTTGCCTCTGATACGTAGGTATACGTGAGTAAATTGTTTCGTTATTTTATTGATTATTTATTACAAATCAATATTCAAACGACCCAATTCATTTTCCCGAAAATTTGAGAATATAATAATTTTATTCTTAGTATTACACTACATCTATCCCAACTGATATACGTGTCCTTGCAAAAATGTTGATGACGTCATCGCAATTTTTTTTTTAAATTCCCACTACAAAAATGTAATGAGAAAAAAAACACAATAGGCATGCAGTCGTCAAGTTTCCGACAGCGAGGGAAGTACTGTCTAAACTCCTTAGACCAATTTTTTAATGGTTAGGTCTGCATAAACTGTTGAACCTTTTTGGGTCTGATTTTTAGTTACAGGAACATTATTAGCTTCAGAAGTGACAAAATTGCCTGGTAGCAATGCCAGAAGTTCATTCTTGCATCAGAAAAACACAGGTTTCACATCCCAAGTCATGTTAAATGGAAAATCATTTCTTTGTGCACAGTTTAAAACATAATTAAAATTTTCTTCAAGTTTTCCGAATTTTGTATGTTTTTGCAGGCAAAGAAAAGCTGCTTTTTCTTATAGATAGATACTCGATGTTATTTTCCTAACATGAATAGTGTTTAAAAAAAATGAGTGTAGATACACTGAGAAAAATTGATTGATTTCAGTCAAAACTTCTTTATCATAGTGAGGAATAGGATTTACTATTAGAATTCTCTACAAAAACCTAGATGAATAAACTCTCCAACTTTTGTTGAATATAACTCTAGGTCCAAATAAAAAAAATGTTTTTATTATTGTTTTATTACTGGTTAGTGCCGCTATTTTTTTTCCTCACTGTTGCCATTTTGAAAACCGTAAAAATAGAAAACAGATATAAAACATTTTATTATTTATTTTTATATTGAGCATATTTAATAAACTAAGGAGTAGTCACGAAGTTAGTTAGATCTGGGTGCACTTGAAGAGTTTGAAGTATGAATTAACACAAATTAAATCGCAAATATTTACTGGGTATTATCGATTTTCGTGAATCAACATCTTGGCCAATAACTCGCATGCTCTTCTAGAAATTAACAGGTACAGAAAATAAGATATTTTCAGGCTTGCATGTGTGCGAATGTTCCATTCAAATGATAAACTGATCTGGACGACATTTCTCATAATTAGATATAAAATTAAGAGCTCTAGCACAATGCGTTTGAAATTTTACAACCATATATGTATTAAAATTATGGCTAATAATCGTGGAGTTTGTTGCAAACGTCAAGTATATCAACAAACTATGATTGCAGACAGCGTGGCGACGTAATAAAGGAAAGATATGGCGTCTGCTTTACTTTAAAACTTTTATGAGTAACCTAAATGATGTAAAACAAATTATTTACGTGTCAGCATTATAAATTTTGTAAAAACGGTCGTTTTCGCCGTCGGTTTTTGTTGACTTCACGTGAATTTCGAAATTTGTTCTATTGGTGTTGCCGCTTTGCATAGTGTTGTTGCCAGATGGTGACGTTTTCATGACCTCATTAATTTAAAAAAGTTAATTTAACATTTACATGACCAGTAGGAGAAATTTTAATATCACATGTTATGAAATGTCGAGATGTAAAAAAGTGCTCCCAAAAAATTGATTATACTTTTTCATCTGAAATATATAGTTGCTAATTCGTATCATTCGGTGAATACCAAAAGAATTCAAGTAAATTCCAAACCTTTCTAATAATAATCCAATACATTTTTCAAGTAATTATGCCGGTGATCTTCGATTGTATTTCCTTCTTTGTATTCATTGTTTTAAAATAGAATTTTTAAATGAATTGGATGGTCAATCACACAGTATTGTATTGTTGTAGATGTTTTAAAATTATGTTGTATGCCAGTTTATACAATTTTGTGTCGTTCTAAAGAATTCATAAGAAACATTCAATACCAGAACATTCCTGTGATGTTTTGATGAGATGATGATAATTTCGTAAAATTGTAACCCACTTTGTACTAAAAAATATACCAATAATACGCATCTAGTAAATCATAAAACTTTTTACAGAAAGTAGTAAATAGAAGAAATGAAAATACTCTGAATAAATTTAAAATTTAATTTTATTGTAATGGGGTCCCTTTGACAATTTTTTAGATTTTCGTATTAGATAATACGAAAACAAATATATACCATTTGCAGCGTCAAAGTATATGGTTGTTTAAAAAAATTGGGCTATTTAGAAATTTTGGTAAAAATGATAAGCTTTACGAGGACATTTTATTTTTGAAGTTTCAATACCAAGTTACTCCAATTTTCTTCAGATTTTTTGACAATGCATAAGGTGGACAAAAAATCGAAATGTGTGTTGCCATATTTTGTGAAAATATAGATAAAGGTGTCTTTTACTTCCCAAGGGTAAGCTAAAGAAGTACTGTAAGAGGATCCAGACGACAAATGATTACTTTCGTTTTTTCGACTTTTCATGACCCCGAGAGTACGAAAAAGTTGGACTCCCGTTTCCGTCTGTATGTATTTGGTCTGTGTCTACGTTTATTAGACAATAGTCTCCTAAATTATTGGACCGATTGCTGATACATATATGTAGTTTAGGGATATCGTGTAAATGGTAAACCGCTAACCAAAATATTCTCACCAACAATGTGACGACATTTGTCAAAATTGTATACATTAAATATTTTTTATTCCTAGAATAATCTACTCCTATATTTGTAGTTTATGAATCCGCATTGAGTTTTAATCACGATCACTGTACAAAAATGCCAGATATGATTAAGTTGAGTTCTCCGCCTAGGTCGAACGCGGTAGTTCGAATCTCGCCCTCGTTGATATTTTTTTTCTCTCATGCATTGAATTTCTTTGAATGTTTGACTTCAGATTCGAGGGAAATTCTGTCTAAATAACTTTAGGTCAATTTTTTGTTAATTATTTTCTATGCTTAAAGTTGGTAGTTTCTGTATTTTTTTTTTTATTTATTTTTGGAGAAAAAGGACAAAAAACAGTAAAATGCCATGACAAAATACATGATCTTTTATTTGATAAAATAGATGAATATTTGAACACTATAATGTTTTAGACTCTTTTTATCAGCTCTCGGTATACAAGACTTAATTTTACTTGTACCACAACAAAGCAGACACCTCTATCTTTGTTGTTGCAAAATTTCAAGAAAATTGGAATAACTTGGCAACGTCGCATACGAATTTCAAAAATAAAGTATTGCAGTAAGAAATGGTCTCAGAACACTTTGTGTGGTAGAAATTAATTTTATGTTTTGCTGCTCAAAGAACTCTACATTTTTTATCTAAATAATTTAATAATTAACTCACCTGTATATAACTGAGAAATGGTATCTAGATTTTAGATTCTGAAGAATACGATGGTGCGATTACACATGAATTAAATTAAAAAGAATTGGTCTAAAGTTATGTAGATAGAACTTCCCTCGCCCCTGAGTTCAGTTGAAAAAATAGAGATTGTTCTAAATCAATAAAATAAAATTTTAGACATTTTTTTGATAACCTCTATAAATTAAAATAAATATATGTGTGGACTGTTAAATTACAGGTAAAGAAGCATGTTATGTATAGTTTCAAGTGAATTTTCTCGCTAAAATTTTGTGTTGACGTAATGAACATTTTAGCAAGGACACGTATATTAATTGAATAGATGCAGTGCAATACTGTATCTTCAAATTTTGAGAAAAATGGGGCGAGTCGTTTTTGATTTGATCAATTAGATAAATTTCCCCATTCATTAATTTTTTGAGCCATCCTGTATAAGTTCATAATTTAAAAAAATATGAATGCATTAGAAAACCACAAGTACAAATTCAAAATATTTTGCATATTTTATATTCGGCAAAATTTTGAGGAGTTAAACGGATAAATTTCGATTAACGATTTACTATCTTTACGATAACCTTAAAACTTTTGCAAGATTTCGGTTTTGCAGTTTCAAAATTAAATTACAAAATGTTGAAATGATGTTATACAATTTTGATTTTTTTCTCAAAAATCTGGATGTTTACGGTAAATACACAACACGGATTCATAAAACACAAGTACAGTAGTATCTTATTTTATAAAATTTAAATAAGATTTACTATTGTAAATTGTGGAGATGACGTCATCCCGTTGTTGGTGGGGATGACTAGCTAAATTTTGATTAGCGTTTTACCAATTACAAGGTATTTCTAATATTATCTCTTTAATAAAATGGACACCGACAGACAGACGACCGACTACACGATAACTAAATCGGGGGACCTATTTTTTCTTATTCTAGGGTCATAAAACGTCGAGAAAACCTAAAAGTAGCCAGTCGCCAGATGTATTCTGTTACAATACTTACCTTGCTTTATCAAATCCGATGATGAATTTGCCAAATTAATTTTTATGTCGTAGAACTCAATCATTACATCACTGTTAACAATCTTAATTTAATAAATAAATTTAAAGAAAACGTTCAGAAAATTTTGGAAACACTGGATAATTAAATAATATAGTAAAAAAAATTACATTGGGAAAGCAACGGTGGATTTAACCTGTTGGCTCTATTTTTGTATAATAGTCAACTTGTCTTCAAACTTAGCTTTTGGCTCTTGCCAATATCTGAACTAAGTCTGTTCATATTTTAAAGATTCATCACATGTTCAACACGTTGGTATTAATCTAACATTGCTATTGACTGACAGTGACATCAGCTATTGTTAGCACAATAAAAACGTGATTAAAATGTATACAATTATGAAAACATAAGAAAGAAAAAAGAAGTGTCTTCCGTATACTAGTTTATATACAGTTGCCTGCCAGCTTGATTCTGTTACGTTGTCTCGTGTATTGTCAAACTAAATTGGGATGTTAGAATTTTAAAATGTGAATTGAATTTAATGAAGGGTTTATCTCATGGGAAATTAAATTTGAAACACTCAATTTATTTTCGAACGTAACTCTGACACAACGTACCACGCAATCACATGACGGTTAGCCCCACGTTTCCTATTTATCTCCAGATTACTGTTGTCTCATTGAAACATTTTTCGACAGGGAGACACTATCGCATCCAGAAATCATCCAGTACATCAACGCCCGTTTCATTTTTTGGGCATGCAGCCAGACGACCCACGAAGGCAGACGCGCCCAGAGCACGATTAAAGCCGGTTCCGCTCCATTTTTGGGAGTTCTAGTTTTACGAGATAATAGTATGACCGTGGTCGGTCGAATGGAGGGCTACTGTGATCCAACGCTCCTCCTCCAACGACTCAATACCGTGGTTAGCGATTTTGAAATAAGTCTCGTTCAGACGAGAGCGGACAGGTACGAGGCCAGCTTGAACCGGTCACTTCGAGCACACCAAGACGAAGCATTTTTGGAAAGTCTGAGAGCGGACCAAGAGAAAGAGCGTCGTAAGGAAGAAGAACGTCTAGCTAGGGAGGCCGAGTTAAGGCGGGAAGAGGAGGAAGCAAGGGCCGAAGAGGAGCGTCGGCAGAGCATCGCTAGGGAAAAAATCGAGTCGGTAGACAAAGTACCGGACGAACCCGATTCCCAGCATCCGGACGCTGTTCATGTAGTTTTCAAATTACCATGCGGAAGTCGCATCGAGCGTCGATTCCTAAAGACACATTCCTTGGAGGTAGGTTAAAGTTCCTTCTGAGTTTTTTGTACGTTTATTTACAAGATTTTAAGCAAGGGATTATTTATTGCCCATTATGTACAAGCGATAAAGTACATTTTTTATGACTTGATTACACTTTGAAACTGAAGTGAGTACCCTGGATTATAGTTACTCTTGTGGCAAAGTTTTGAATTTTTAAGGTTTATTATTGACAGTTTCCTTTAGGCTGAACTGGTTTGCAAGATTGTTTAAGATTGTTTTAATTTATAACCAATTTGTGATTATGAAATGTATTTGTGTTTAATGTCTATTAACCAATGTTGGTAAATATTTATCATTTGTTGCGAAAAAAGAGACCAGTGGCGTACACCTAAATTTTCTGAATTTAGAAAATGCATTTTCATATTTGTTGAAAGAATTCAGACAAAGTTGTGTTTCCAAAGCGTTAAAATTTTATACTAAAAAAAAAAATTGGTTTAAAGTTATTTCTGTAGAACTTCCCTCGTCTGAAGCACAATCAAACAAGTCCTGTCTTAAATAAACTGTTATAAAAGTCTAATTTTATTTTATTTTTTTGTGGTATATTTGAATAAATTGGATAAAGGATTTTTTATTTAGTCAATAATGAATACCTCCATTAATTTTTTCTGAATATCTTTTCAAACTATTCTAAAAAAATTAAAATGTATTACCAAAGCCCAGACAACGTTACACCTGAAGCACATTTGTCAATAAACATTTATTTCTCTAGAGGTGACGAATCAATAAATTTTAACTGATTTCCTAGATTCTAAAATTTGATTGTACATTTTACATGCACATTTTAAATCGGTTGACTTGGCAAAATTTTCAGATGACATCATAAACTCTTTGGTGTATATGATTAGATGTCCTTTGATAATAGTTTTACTATCGTCATATTTTAAATTTTTAATACGTTTGAATTATCATATTAATCCGGTAGTTTCACAGAATATATCAATCAAATAACAACGCTCACAGACGACAAACATACAGAAACGGGAGACCTACTGCTTTATATTGTAGGAGCCATCACACGTTAAAAAAACATTCGTCAAGTTATTACAGATCATCGAATAATATTTATTTATTCTTCCAGAGAGTTGATAACGTCATCTCAAAAACTTATTAAATATATAGTATTAAAAAATATGCTTTGATATGTATTGGTGTTTGTGGTTTATTTTTATTTTTCAAAATTGCCTATCATATGTCCCGAAAAAAAATACAATAAAAGATATGATTGGTTAAATTAAAAAGATTTCTCTTATGTTCTTCAAATTCCAGGATCACAGTAATGTCATCGCTGTGGTACAGTGTGTGTAAAAAAGTATGCGTTTATTTTTGCTAAAAAAATTCTAGAAATTGTATTGAGAAAATACCACCTGAAGCAAGCAGTTTAACTTAGTAGCTGTTTAATATATATATTTTTACTTCCCGAGCGTAAGTGACGGAAGTATTGTAATCGAGTCCGTCGGCCGACTCTCTACTTTTACGTCCCGGATTTTAGTAGACGGATCCGAAAGTACAGAGCCGATTGTTGTCAAATTTTGTATTTATATTAGGAATATCATGTAGATGGTAAAACGCCAACCAAAATTTGTGTAATCATCGCCACCAATAATGTGATGACGTCACTTCAAAATAATGGGTTTTAAATTGTATAAAATAGCATAGTCCTATACATGTAGTTTATGACTCCGTGTTGAGTTTTTACCCAAACGTCCAAATTTTTTGAAAAAAGTTATAATTATAAACCAACATTTTGCAATTTAATTTTGAATCAGCCAAACTGAATGATTTTGCAATCTTGCAGATGTTTTAAATTTATGGTTAATTTATGATACATCCATTAATTTTTTTGAGTCATCTGTATAAGCAAATCTAAAAAATATGAATGCAATAACTCACAAGTAAAAATTCATAATATTTTACACATTTCGGGTAGATTTAGGAATTTAACACCTTTAAATTACAAAAGTTTTTACAAGTTTAATAGGGACAAAATCTTGGCAAGTACTAGGCCCGCCCACCCGCCTCCTATTTTCTCAGAGGATATGTCATTTGCCAAAATAAGTTTTACCTTAGCAAGTACTAGCCCCGCACACCCGTCCTCTATTTTCTCAAAGGGTATGGCATTTTCCAAAATCAGTCTTATCTCCGCAAGTACTAGCCCCGCCCACCCGCCCCTACTTTCTCAGAAGATGCCATTTGTCAAAATCAGTCTTATCTGAGCAAGTACTAGCCCCGCCCACCCACCCCTATTTTCTTAGAAGATATGTCATTTGCCAAAATAAGACTTACCTTAGCAAGTACTAAGAGAGAGAAACTAAAGGGCGGGTGGGCGGGGGTAGTACTTGCTAAGATAAGACTTATTTCGGCAAATGACATCCTCCCAGAAAATAGACGGCGGGTGGGCGGGCCTAGTACTTGCTAAGACAAAACTGATTTTACAAAGATGTTAAATTGCAAATTTACATAGTAACGAGTTAAATTCCTAATGTGCAAAATATGATGAGTTTTTACTTTTGAGTTATCATTGCATTCATATTTTCTAGATTTGCTTATACAGGTGACTAAAAAAAATTAATGAATGTATCAATTTATTTTATTGATTAAATCAGAAACGGCTCACTTCATTTTCCCAGAAAATTTTGGGAATACAATACTGTTATTTTTAATGATATACGGTCCTTGCAAAAATGTTGATGACGTCATCACAAAATTCTGTAAAGTAAAAACTCAGCTCAAAGATGCTCGATATGTTTCACTGTACGTTAGGTGCGAGGGAAGTTCTGTCGAAACAGCTTTCGACCAATTTTTTTTATTATAAAATAGTATATCCGTTATTTTGAAAACGGCGAAATATACTTCAGAACGCATACAATTTCACAAAAATAAGATCTATAGTTAAAATTTGATGATTTCCTTGGTGTTTTCGGGCCCAGAGGATCTCGGAAACGCCAGAAAACTCAAAAAAATGCTTGAAAAGTAACAATTCGAATATGTAATTTGTAATCGATATTTGCCAAAAGTTGTCAGTGTAATATTAAATTTTTACCTAATTTTGAAATAGTATTGTTACATCAAAACAAATCAGATAGGTGAGAATTTAGGGTCACATCACTAAATCCGGAAATTTAAAAACATGTAATCTACGATTTTGACTTTAACAAAATTCACGGTTCTGCTTTTAAAAATTTATTAAACTTATATTAGGAGTTCATACTTAATGTCAGACTACAAAGTCATAGTCATGTAGTTGAAACGTTCGAAAGTATTTTAAGTCATCAGCAAACAATATCATAATAACATCTAATAACTTAATCTAAATTTACGCATCAAAAACGTTGCTAGTGTCAATGTATGCACAAGCCATTTCTTCAAGATATAATAAATGAAGAAAGTAAACAAAAAGACACGAACGAAAAACTAGAAACGCACTTTAAGATAAAATGCAGGTCCAGGGAAGTCGTCTTTGTTTACACTAATAAGTATTCAATTTGAAGATAGAGTTAAAATGACGACTGAATTTACTGGTTGCTTGATATGAATTTTAAGTGTTTTGATGTGCTATTTTTAAATATATTGTAGTGAATAAATTAAAATTGTTCCAGGCCGTCTTTTACTTCGTGTTTTGCCATCCCAACTCTCCGGATTCGTTTGAAATAACTACAAACTTTCCCAAGAGAGTACTGAAGTGTAAACCAGAAATTCCATACGAACGAGTGCTGACTCTAGAAGAAGCAGGACTTAAGAATAGAGAAGTACTGTTTGTTAATGATTTGGACGCCTAGTATTTATATTAATAAATTTATTTATGTTGAAAAATCAACTCATCACTTCTAATCATAAGAAAAGTCTTTTCTACTATTATTTAATTACTGTTTAATAAGTGTTGTTTTTTTCCTAATTAGTGAGTTAAACGTTGTTATTGAAGAAGAAAAAATAAGAAATAGTTATTTTACTAAGTGGAGAAAAATTCAATAGATTTTACATGTTGAGCATTTAAAATAGCAACTTGTGATTTCATTTCAATAAGTTTTGATATAATTAAGGAGAATGTGCATTTCCCCATTTCCATATATTATGTAAATATTGTATCTATCAAGACAAAATAAATCTGTAATTATTTATCGCTGCTGAATTTCCAATTAAACTTAGCTGTCTTGCGCATGCGCATTCGGTATGTCATTCTGACGAATGACGTCAAACGTCAAGGTGGGTCAATTTGGTAATGGCGTCGCGGTGATAACACGAACAGTATTTCAACGGCTGTTGGTGTGTGCGCTTCGACGAAACGTACAAAACAATTCGAATTGAAATGAAAAATACGCTGTGATGTTATTTAAGAAGTAATTTAAGAGAAAACTGAACTCATAAAGTTACATTGCAGTGTGCAGTGATCTCCTGAAAATCGGTGCAAAATGGCAAATTTTAAGAAAACTCCGTTATCGGGGCCTGTGTTACTAGTGATATTATGTTTAGCAAGTGAGGTACGTATTCGCAAAAGTATAATTTAAGCAGAAGTGATTGCATGTTGACGTTTGTCACATCCTGTCACTTCCTATATTTAAAAAGAGAAAGTTCACATTTATTGTCAATTTGACGTTATTCACAATCTATGAATTTATTTTCTTGATAAGAAAGTTACGAGGAAGTGATAAGCCCTTCGATTGTGCGGAACTATGCCCCTGTCCAACTTTTTTTATGTCACGGTGACGCAATTATGAATCACCTGAGCACCGTTTACCTCGATAAGGAATTCCAGAAATTTTAAAAGGTATATGGGACACTTCCTGATAAGAGAAAGTGGATTCCTGGAATAAGGTGGTATCCATATAGATGTGGTAGTTCAGTTTGGTTTGGCTTACTTCATGGTTGAAGTTCGGACTTCAGGGACATCGTTAGAGACATTAGTCCACCTGTGCTATTATTGTAATGAGCACTGTGCATTTGAACATAATGAAATTAATGATACCACATCAAGTTCTCGAGAACAAAACGAGGAGAAATTACCGGTTTCTGTATTTTTTTTTTACATAAGTACTGAAATAGGTGGATCTAGGTAATGTCGTGTAAAAAACATTTTGTTATCAGTTTCTAACAATCGGTATGCTTTTGGAACACATGTCCGATATGAGGTAGTGTCCTTGGTTCAAAAAGATTTCTTGATTTGTCTTGACCCACTTGTAGTTTTATAGGTTAATGTGCAGAGACGCGGAAAATGAAAATTACAGTTGGGTCTTTGGACTTAATAGTTCTGTTTTTGTAGAAAGCATTTCCATGAATGTGTAATTTCATACTGTCTAGACATTTTATGGATTTGTTGAGTGCAAAAATTATTATTTTTCCTGTTTCTGTCTGTATGCATTAATTACATAATTTCTTAGATAATTATGTTTTTTAGCTATGCCTTAAAATTACCTTAAAGGTAACAAAACATTAAACATTATTTATACACTTCTCGTATTCATTTCTGCTCACAATTTTGATAAGTAAATTCCACTTGAAATGCTGAGAGAAATAAGAAATAAAATAAATCTCAAAGACAGTCATGGATTTTTGAAAGTGTGTCTTTGATCATTGCATTTCAAATTGATGGTGATCTGACAAAACGAAAATTCTGTCAAAAAAATCCATTTCTGTTTTTAATTGTATTTTTTGTTGCTCTTTTGATATAACGTAATATTCTGCTTTTCCTGTCGCTTGGTGATCTAACCATATTTCGTAAAAGAATTGTTCTAAAAAAGTGTACGTTGAAAAAATTGATTCGGATATTATATAGAACATTATATATATTTCCTCAATGAAAATATGTGGAGAGGTGTGGTATTGCTTGTATTGCATTATTATTCTCTCATTTTTTAGAAGTGTTTGTTCAGAATCTCATAATAACAAAATGCGTGAATCATCTAATTTTGTACATAGTAAGATAACATGTTCAATGTTCTATTGAACATATCAAAATTTGTATGTCCATATTTACCATACTAAAAATTTTTGATATGTATTTTTTATATGGTGTATGTGTTCTTCAGATGCGTGAAAAGTTAGTAACAATGATTTTGCCGATCTTTTTTGAAAGCTATTCGTTACTTTAAGGCGCATAATTACTTATTTTCAGTATTTCATACTAACACTTCTATGTTTTTGACAGATTATGATGACGTTATATTTGATAAGTGTGATAATTAAACCACAAACGAAACTGATAATCGACAAATTGCAAAGCTTTTAAAACATCGCCGTCTGCCATCATTTTTCGACTAAGATTTAATAATTTGAAAAGATCAAAGTATGTACTGTGATGAGATTGTAAAAGTTGCCACAAGTTGAGCATTTAACCCATATTCACAACTAGAACTTTCAGCGAACTCTAACTACATTCGCAGTGTTCATCTGATAACAAATGAAACTTGTCACTATAATATACAGGATGGTGTCCGTATATATTATATCATTATTGATATTTATTTGTTTTACTTTAACATTTCAACGGGCTCTGAATTATGTATGCAAATTGTATGAGAATTGGAATTCAAAATCACAGTTCTGACAAATCTTCTTTCGCCGGGGCAATATTTCATGCATATCAGAAATGTTTAATGCAAATAGTCCGGCTATTAGAAACATTGGAAATGAATGTTTATGTAAATACCGATTATACACTGTTTTTATTTTACATTTAAATGTTTATCGATGGAATATTTGGTTTTCTAAGTCTGAGACATAACAACGGGTGTGCGACTGCAGTTTTCTTATTAATTTCATTTTTTCACCTTGTTTTTGATAATAAACAGCGTTATTTTAACTAAACCTGTTTGTTGCCATGACGTTATCCGCCGTCATTGTCTGGTCAAAAATATGTTACGACAGATACAAGAACTTGAACTTGGTTTATACAGCCGGTTGTAAGTAGTTAAAATCCACATAAAAATAAACATAATGTCCAGTTTTATTTCTAATTTTATTATTTTGGAATGTATACAGAGTATAACTTGCAACTTGTTTTAAAAACGTAAATATAACGTTGATCTTACGGCAAAGTAAAGCTTTTTCAAATTTTATTTATAAAAAAAAAAATATCAAAAGTTATTTAGGCAGATCTTCCTTCGTTTCTGAAGTACAGTCGAGCAATTACAGATTCTTAAATAATATAATTTGATTTTGCTAATTTAATTATTTTTATGGTTACCCTTGTATTGTAAGTTAAAATAAAGATGTGTGTGGAGGGGTAAAGGATCATGCTATTTGTATGTTTCAATTGAATTTAATATGTCGGTATTCTAAAAATAAATCGCTTTATTAATTTTTTTTTTGAGTCACTGGATAAGCGAATCTTTCATTGGTAAACCACAAGTTAAACTTATAGTCATAATATTTTGCACATTTTAGTTACGATTTAGCCAGTAAAATTTTGAGATGACTTCTTCAAATTTTTCGAAAGTTTCACAATTCGTAAGTTAAATTAGAAAGCGTTGTTATATATACAATTCTGATTTTTTCTTCTAAAAATCGGGATGTCGTAATGTAAAAAATAAAGACATGTATGTTATTTTATAAAATTTCAAACGATAGACAGACGGAAACGGGAGACATACTTTTATACTCCCAAGGGGATATGGAACGTCGAGTAAACCTGAAATCCTCTGCTTATGCTTCCAAAGTATTCCGCCAAGCAACATACGGAATGTTTTGCTTTCTCACACTCGATGGTGTATCATCACAAACATATTTACTGCATTATAACTATTTTTGTTAAGTTTCGTTTTCAATTTACTCCATGTTTTTCTTGGAAAGTTTTTCTGTGCAAATCATCAGCTAAAACCACAGAAAAACAAAATAACTGAATAAGAAGTAATTTTAGCATGTTTTTCTGCATAAATGTTTTTAATTAAATAATGCGTTGAATTATTATTATTAAATTTAAATTACTGCATTTAAACGAATGGTCTAAACCGGGTTACCGTACTTGTTTTTAACACAAGTACAATATTTTGTGCCTCATGTGGGTTAACGCATTATAGATTTTAACATCAACTTTTCGAACCACATTTTTGGAGATCTTGATGTTCTGTTCTGTTTTCTTTTTATATTGGCTTTCTCGTCATAGTTTGCCAAGAAATATAGTAGTTTTATGACTTTGCCTCCTTCACTACCCCCAGTACATTTTACTCTGGTCTTTGTTCACAGGTGTTGCAAAAATCAAAGCTATACAACCACTTATTTTCGTTTGTTTGATGCTTTTTTTCTATTTAATCCGTACATCGAAACGTTCTTCAATTTCTCTGTAGCTTTTTTTTTTTAAATTAGTGAAAGTTCACAAAGTTTATCGATAGGTACAGCATCAAAATTTTGCAAAACAAATGTCTTCACGCTTATACAGTGTATATTATTGAATAAAATCGGCCTATAAATATGTATTATGGTGAACAACGAACTTTTCATGACAGTTTTTATTCTTCCGTTAGACAAAAGATTAAAAAAACAAACAAACTGAAGCATTCTTTGTCATAAGGAGAGTTTTGACCTACCGTGACATTTTCATACGTACATATGGCACGTAGATGCATCTTTTTATGATATCTAATAATAAACATTACGTATAATAATATTTTTCGACACAAGTTAGAATCTGTTTTGATGTTGCGTACCTACGTCCAGTGTATAAATAAATATCTGTGCGATGTTCTATTTCTGAATTATTGATTGACCAGAAGGCTTTTCAAAGGACTCATTTTATTTCAGCGCATACATATTTAAAAATAAAGTTAAAGTTATGTTCCCCATGACATGGTAATACTTATTTACAGTCTGGGAAAATCCTTGTTACCAGGCGAGATTGAAGTTTGCCCAGGAGTTGATTTGTGTAGTCGCTAATCAGAATCACATAAATGTAATAATAATACGTTAGCCCATGTGACGCGTACAAAATTTTTTCCATGACTTTGAGATAATAGCTAGAAATAAAAGTATACAGGAGCCCTTAGTAGGTTTAAGTTTTGTACAAATGATAGCTCCATGAAATATTCAGAGATTCCTTCCGCGTTGCGTTGTTAATTGCCTCAGTCACAAGTCAAATTGACGTAAAAAATTGTAATAAATAAAAAATGCAATAATATGACTTCAAATAACTTAAATGGGAGGAACAAGTTTATTTTATGTGGCAGTTAAAAGTATTGTATTTTTTGAAAAGTTACGACTATTACGATTGGATACTACTTTTTTTTGAGGTATGAAATTGATAAATATATTATTCGGGCCTACTGTAGTCTATCAGACCCTGAAGATAATTTTTACATAAATATAATATTGTTTACAAGTTGATTTGTACTTCGAACTTTAGCCACTTAATCATACGTTTTTTATTCACTCAAGGCATGTTTGGTATCTCGTTTCAGTTCAAATAAATTTTACCTGTACGGAAAATCGAATGCTTGCTTTATGATCGATGCTTCACTTTCCGATAAATTCGATAACAGCGAACTCTGTATTCGATAAATCTTTATTAGAGATTAATTTCCTTTGTTTAGGTTATCATGATATTGGAACAACCTAAATCGCCCCTTACAATCAGTTCGTTAAGTTTCAGAAGTTGACGCTACGTTCATTCTAAACTTGATAGTTGTATACTAAAGCACAATTCTGATTTGAAAATCATGTCATTGTGAAGAATTTTATGGATCTGCAAATAAAATTTGTCAAATAAACAGCAAAACCTTCGATATGTTCTTGCAAAATCTAAAGACGATAGTGCTTATCAGAAGTCGTCGCGACCACGGCTTTCATGAACATTGTTTAGTTTTTCTAAACTGTTTGAAACATCCTTGAAAATAAACAATGATATATTCTAAAATTAAACGAACATGTTTTTGCCAATAAGTCCACTGTTTTGTTTATTTCAATTTCGTCAAGTCGTAGTGTTAACATCAGAGTAAATACTTTCTTTGCCACACGAGTATTTATTTATAGCTTTTAATTTCAAAATTGAATCATATCCGTCCCAGACATCGGAATAATTGATCACGACAAGAGTTGAAAAGGTTAATAAATGCCATCATGGAGGGACAACTTGTTTCATTTTCTCAGGGTACCCTTTGAATTAAATTAATCAAAGCTTTAGATGTTGACCGACACTAACTACATGAGAAAGGAAAAAGGTCACACCACTGGGTTTCGATTACGTAGCAAGGTGCATGTATGGCTTCAAGGTTGTGATTCATGCAGCCGATAGAGCACAAATGCAAATTGTTTTCACATGTCTAGGTTGTTAACTAGAAAAGATTATTTGTGTAATCGATGGACGAAGACATTGCACAGTGCTTCGTGAGATAGAAGTAAAGTTAAAACATACAATTCAGCCACAAAAAAGTACACATGTATGGTTTGAAATTAGAATATTCTGCTCTATTCCGCTCGAAATGATGATATTTTGCAAATAGCGTTGTGCCCAGTGTGATTCGTTTTAAAGCTCTTATCTAACCTTGGTTCTGAAACTGGTGTGCGGTCTTCAGGAAATCCGCAAGTGTATAGCTTCGAGTTTATACTTCCTGAGCGCAAGCTAAAGTGAAGGCAAAAGATTTACTATCTCACATGCACCTACCATATAAGGGTGCTGTGATAATGGACAATGCGCTATTTCACTCAATACAGGCAAAAAAATCAGTACTGAGAATTAATAACACGTTTTAAAAGAAATAATCAAAAACAATGTGTTATAGATACAATTTTAAATGACAAATGGCATGGAGTTCGTAGATTACCTTCGTATCATCATCAATACAACCCAATTGAATTGGCACGGTTTTTTTTGTCATAAGAACTTACAATAAATATAACAACCTGCGAGTAGGAATAATGTTGTCAATTTATGGTCGGAATCACTTCTGAAATGCACTATGCAAGTCGATAAATTCCGGGCACCAGCTTATTGTCACGTCAACATAACATTTAAAAATTAATCTTTGAAAGATGCGTATTTAGTAAAAATAACAACTATAAAAGATGACGTTATTGGTAACTAACGACTGCTTTAGAACTAATGACACTGAAATGACACTAACGCCCGAAATGTATTGATGTACACTTGAAATGTGGCAAAATTATTGTAAACACTGCGAACAATTATTTGCTTCAGATTAGGAAAAATATATAGGTAATTTTTCGGTTACTAATATTCCTCCATTCATTATTTCGTTTGGAGATTCTGATTGAGGATCTGATTTTGATGATTTAGATTCAAAATTTAATATTTATCAGAATAATTTAATTTAAAATGTGTTAATTTCTTTTAGTTGAAATATTTTCTAAACAAGAACTGCGCTATAAACATACACTTTTATTTTATTTCAGTTAAAGGATTTATGCATGACAAATCACAAAGTTTCCAACTAAAATGTCAGATTTTCATAGCTTATGCAAATTTGGAACCATCATGAACGGTGACATTTGGCCACTCTCTGCGACCTTTTTTATCGATCGTTATTTGTATACTTGACAAAGAAGTCAAAGAAACGGAATTACATTGTAACAAATTTAGGTTATGGAATGTCGTTAATGTCAATGAGAGTATGGAAGAAAATGTATCCAGAAAATTACGTAGAGAAAACAGTGGTCTATATCAAGAATTGTCGGAACAGATGATAGAAAACTGTAGCCAAATATGAAATACGAAATTTTACAAATTAGAAAAATTAAAAATTAATTTTAAGGAAGAAACTAAAGGTAAAGCACAAACCGAAAGAAACCAGATAGGTTAATAGAATGAAAGAAGCAAGGAGAGGAGAAAGGATAGGAGTGTTGAATTAAATTTGTTAATTTTTACAATGATTTTTGAGCGATTTATAAATTTTTAGAAATTCAAAAAAAATTAAAAGGGGCATTTTTTTTAAATTTTGTAAAATTTTACTTTCTGATTTATTTTGTTTATAAAAAATCTTTAAATTTACTATTGCAATAAAACTACCATAGCCACTATCTATTTTACGAAATAAGTTTAATTGCTGAAGCGCATATTTGTCTAAATTCCTTTAGAACAAATAGTAATTAAGTAATTAGATAGCTTGATTACGCACTCAAAGATCTACGTGTCGCATTGCGTCGCTTACAAAAAATTTTAAAACGGCTGTTATGATTATTTATTGATTCGAAAATATCAGAATGTTATTATTTAATCATTAGCTAATTAACTTAACCGGGTGGTGTCAGTGTCATTGCCAATTAAATGATAAAGAAAGACTTAGTTGAACTTCAACTTATCGTCTTCACTAAATAAAAGTCAACTTTATAGCTGTGTTATGCATATTCTTCATAACACTTAATTATTAAAGGTGATGTATGTAATAAAAATGGTATTTGACGAATTTGACTGATAAATGTATGTAAGAATGAATTTTTAAATTAATTTAATCCTTAAAATGTACAGTTTTTACAAATCTCCGAATGAAAGTAAGGCTAATAAGAAGCTCGTAGCTGTTTGCAACAATTTTAAAAAATTGCATAAACGGGCATTTTCTTTTTCATTTGTTCTAATCGTTGTCGATAAGAGCAGTCGCTACGTTTGTTTCTTTGGCAGCTTCTACGACACAAGTTTTCTTTGCTGTATCTCATTTGTAACAAAAAAAGTCGACGATATATTGTGTACGATTTTTGGAGTTTTGTAAGCGAAAAACAGTGTTGAAAACCGCGTTCCGAAATTTAACGAAATAATTGAGATATTGATTTTTAAAGATACGTTACACAAAAATTTCTCGAAAGTAAAGAAAAAAGGATGATCACAAACTGTTTTTAACAAAACCACCATTGCGTTATATAAAGAAAGTTGCGGACAGATTACATTGAAAATTTTACAACCATAAGATTGGATAAAAATGGAGATATTAATTCTGAATATGCACTAAAAAGTCCATGCAGAAAACGTAGCAACTGGCCTTAAAGTAAATAAAAATGTGTGGTGATCTACAAAATTTTATGCCACACGTTTATCAGAGTTATGAATGTATTCTTATTAAATCTTGTTGCAATTTCACCTCTTCCAGCTTTCTACAACTAGGTTGAGAACAATGTCATGGGAAGTTCTTGGAAAAATGTTTTCTGTGCTCTTATTCGCTAGATTTCCAAGCTCCGTCACCTTAAACTTATTTGAAATGAATGCATAACAAGTTGTGCAATAAAAATGTACTACAATGTATTGGATAAGTTGTAAGTTATATATTGTTATTTCATGAAAGTGTCAAAAGTGTATAAATCAAAAAGTTTAAAAGCCCTCTAAAAAGTTGTCGGTTTTTCGTCACTTAGTCACTGTTATTGAGTGTTTTCTAAATTCTTTTAAAATATCTGAAAGATTTTTTATTAATAGCCATTAATAAATATTTTGTTCCCAAAAGGGTCACATCGAATTGGCAAGAAAAAATCCTTAGGTGGTTTTTGTATAAATACGAAATAATTCGAAACTATAAGTCAATTTAAAAAATAGATACCTCTTCTTTATACTTTAAACGTGCAAAGTATGTTAGTTTTTGTAATTAAGTGTTGTACATTTAATAATAATTGAAGTAACTTTTTCGTTCGTTTAACTTACTGCTTTATTGTTAATATAGGAAGAATTCGTGTTTTGAAGTGTTTACTGTTTTGGAAAGTATTGTTTCATATTTTTCCCATCTTTTGTAAAGTTTAAGTGGACGGACTTCTTGTAATCTATTTATAGTTATTTACAGATTAACCGTGATAAAAATACAAAGAATACGTCTTGTCTTTCTTTAAAAATAGCATACAATGAAAACATTGGTTAGCTTCGGAGAGTCTATAATAAAAAGTGATACTTTTTTTATTACTCAGTTGACATTTTTCTCGCCATAATTTTTCTCTTATTATGTCTGTTTTATGAATCATATCTTTTATGAGTTCATTATAGAGAACATTTTTCCTAGTCTGCGGTAAATTTTAATGTATATTTTTCACATTTATGCGTCCATAAAAAATTAGTGTCTATGTTCCTAAGTTCGATAGCCACTTGTTAAAAATTTGTATCGGAAAATAATTACTAGTTAAATTTAATTAGATTAGTTAAATAAAATAGCTAAAATTCTTTCATACAAGTATCATCATTCATCTCTCTATTGCACAAAATATTGAGCATTTTCTTTTTATCTGTTTTCAGATTAGATGCGCAGAAAACAACACAACCACTAGCAGGAAGGACACACAACCCCAATGCGTCTGGTACGGGGAATGCAACAAGTCAGGACGACTAACACAATATTGCGAATACAGCGGTCCTCCGAAGGTTTTGAATGACTCTTCAGCGTTAGATACTCTTTCAAAGTGGTGTCCACATCTAGTCCCAGACCCAAACCAGTCCATCGACGCTTGCTGTGATTCTGACCAAGTGGCTACCTTTGCCAGCAGTATAGAATTAGCAGCAAATCTTCTCAAGAGATGTCCTTCCTGCATGATGAATTTGGCGAGGCATTTATGCGATATGACCTGTGGGGTAACACAATCCAACTTCATGGAAATCGTCGCTACTAAAAATAACACGAAAGGACAAGCGTACATCACTGAAGTGAACTTGTACATAACTAATGATTATATAGAAGGTACATATAATTCGTGCAAGCAAGTTATGGTTCCATCCACCGGACAAAAAGCCATCGATCTGATGTGTGGAACGTGGGGAGCTAGCAAATGCACGGCGAAAAGATGGTTTGATTTTATGGGCACGTCGGGCGATTCGAACCCTTTTGTGCCTTTCCAGATTAATTATTTGAATAATTCCGATCCTGTTAATCATAATGGACACCGATATGTACCGGATAGTCCGCATATCACGCCTTGCAGTCAAGCGTTTGATGTAAGTTGTTTTTCCATATTATTTTTGAACGTACCAAAATAAGATTTATTGACGATTTTATAGTTTTTCCAATGCAAACAGTGGTTAAATGCTGTTTATGTACGGTTGACTCACTGCTTAAATTTTAAATAGTGACAAAGTATGCGGACAATGTAAATTGTTAGGTTTCATTTATGGTTTTTAAAATTGCGCAGAATTTTTCGTGAAAAATAAACTGGAAATTATGTGGAATCTGTAGCAAGATTGTTAGCAGAAAATTGGGATTTTAAACATGAAACATTTTTAGCTGCAGCATTTACGAGAAAATCGGATCAAGCGAGCGAAATATTGATGCCAATGAAAACATTCCCTTGTCAAATCATTTTCAACAGGAACCTCAAAACTACCTGAATTAATGACTCTATTTTATTCATTCATTCAACACATGATGTGAACGTTTTTGAAAACAAATCGCCGCAATGCTAATTTGTAATCTATTACAATTCAATACAAATTTATAAGACCAGAGTTTTGCAAGTACGATGAGGTGTCTGTTGAATTTAATAAATGTGTTAGCAAACATTACGTGATCACTGTTCATATTGAAATTAATTATAGTGTATTTTCATTGTGGTGCTGATGTACCAACATTGAAAAATCTCTAAATACGATTGTCATGTTCGTTGATTTTTACCAATGATGAATTAATTGATGCGAATTTACGACTAGGATGTCAATTATTGTGGTGAAAATTGGGTGACCTCAATGATTTCACGATTTATTTTCGCGGCCGTGAGTTACTAAGTAATTGTGGCCCCGGTGTGATTACATTGAACAGATTTTTTATTTGAATTTTATACACAAATTTTCGTTATTTTTGGACTAGATCAAGCACACTAAATTTAAAACTGAAAGTAACCGTTACATGTTGTGACAAGATGTTTTGTTCGGAAATTTTCTGATTTACTTCTTGCTTCTTATATTGTGATTTCAAGGTATTCAAGGTTAAAAATAAGCTATTGGCAAGCCAATAAAATTCGAGTACGTATTTAATTATTCCTGAAGGTGGTAAACATTTACCAGCTTTTTTTTATTTAATCGTGTGTTTTTAATTCTACAGCAATTAAACAATTAAATTGACGTACCTTTTGCTTTTACATAAACTGTGAAAGTTGGACTTGATGTAAATTGCGTATGTTGTTTTTTTCTGATTATTTTAAAAGTATTAAAAAATAAATTAGTAATTGCCAAGCGGTGTGGATTAAAACGTAATCAGTATTTTATGATCACCACGTCCTTTGATATTTTCCAATGTTAAATGCAATAGTTATCCTCGAAACATCAATGAATCCCTAAATTACAAATTCCTTATAATTAGTTCCGCCTGGTTTCGCTTCATATTATTTTGTTTTGTTTATAATTTTGGTGTATCACATCCGAATTATTTGTTATTTTCCACCGTAAGAAACGAGTCATGTTGACTCTATTAACCCTCGAGCGGGCGCGCGTTCTGACATTCCAAGAGCGGGCGCGTCGTGTATTTTGTACACAATGAATAGATGTGTCGTTTAAATGTTAAATTAATGTTTTTTATTAAGTAGAAATGTTGACATTTCCTTTATCATTTTATTATTTCAATAATTAAACAACATATGACGCTTTAGATATAAAAATTTATTTACAAAATTTAACAAGAATGTAAGACAAAAATCAATCACTTTCGATTTATCTTTTCCTATAAAGTTGTCATTAGATGACATCAAACTAGTTCCAGGATCATTAGGAAAATCTTCTGTATTGCTACAGTCCGCGAGAAGTTCAATTTCAGATTCAGAGTCGTGACCACTGAACGCAACTACTTCTTCATCCGTTTCTGAAATATCTTCATTTTCTAATTCAGTTGGCTCCGTTTCTGAGTCTTCATCATGCAGAATTCTATACAGCTCATCATCTGTTAGGTAACGTCTTCTAGCCCTACAAAATTTATATAAGATCACAAAATTTATTGGCATTCAAAAACTTACATATTTTTAGTTCTTTTTCAATCGGTGTCTTATACAAAAATTAATAAAACGTCCCTTGAAAATCTGAAAACAATAAAAATATGATTTTATAACTAATTAATTTCATGCAACAGGTTACTAATTGAATGAATATAAACAAATGTTGCGCTAAAAATGACAAAATATTAAATACTTACATCAGAAAGCGCGGCGTGTACTCTATACACAACACGGGAGAGATTCTTGTTTTTGCTAACTGTTTAGTTCTCACACTCACAAACAAAAGTTTTACTTGACCACTCGAAAGACAAAACTCGACTAGAGGAATACCTGAATCTACCCGACCGGATGTTGTATTATGCTAATTTTAGAACCAATAATCTGGTCACCGTGTACAAAATACACGTGCGCGCCCGCTCGAGGGTTAATAATTGCAATTTTAGCTGTTGATCATCCGATCTATTTCTGTGACGGCTGGGGTCGTTAATTGGTGCCTGAGTTAAGACGTAGATGTGAAAATAAATTCCAAATGCATGGAAAGCTAAAAGAATAAACCATATTGATTAAATAATGAAGTTAGCATAGACACGTCACGCTTGTGTTAATTACATAGAAATACTTTCATTTTATTTACTTCTAGTGTATGAGTGAAAATGATAATGATGAGTTATAATTACAAAGTAGTTAATTGTGCAACGTTAAAACAAAGCAAACATTTTTAAACACTTATTGTGACTCTATATTAGTTGACTTCGTTGCAATCATGAAATTATCGATTTTATGAAACGACAGATAACATATTGTTCATGCTTACATTCTTTGTGCAAAAAATAGAATTATTGATACAATTTTTTAATGATTTTATTTTATTGCACAGGTTATAGAGTGATAAGTGTTATCAAATTGATAACTTTTTTTGAACCACCATATAATAACACCAGTAAATATGTTTTTCAATTATTTATAAACATTTTGATCCTGTCACGGTTAACTAAACTTGTTTTTTAAAATTATTAAATTCAAATTACCGAGAGCAATAAAAAATACGATGGAAGAGAGCCATTTCAAATTGACGGTAATCTGACAGTACATTGTATCAAAGACAAATCTTCAAAAATCCATAGCTGTATTTGATCGTGTTTTTAATTGCTTGCTCGGTACTCACTCTAACACAAAGTTAATTACTATTACAATGTTTGAAGTAGTGATATCTAAATCCTAAATGATATGCTTTATCGGTGAGATCATTTAACTGTTTCCTAACTTATTCAGGTGTGAGCCAGAGAGTGAAATTCTTATTAAATCGATAAAAATTGGTCAACACGTTGCGATATGTCAGTGAACAATAAGGATGTGTAATAGTTACTTTTCAACTACCCTATCTTATTTTACGAGTGTTATTATTGTAGAATTTGAGCGGTGGGCCAATGCAGCTTATGATTTAGACAACAAAAACGCTCAAAAAAATAATAGACACATTGAAATAGTTTCACAACAATCAATAGTTTTCTTTTTACTTTATCTAAAACTCAAGTGCTTGTGGAACACTTGTGTTTGGATAATTTTTGGAACATCGTAATCTAAAAATCTTCGACATTATTGCCCTAATTTTTTTTCTTCAATGTACATTGCGTCGTTTTCTTAGTTGGTTATACTAAATTTATAATGCAAGTTTACACACACGAATGTACCTTGATTTAACGAATTATAGCATACAGTTTAAGTATTATTGATCAGCTTCGTAGGTATCCTGATCTTTTCGCGTTTCTTCTAGTGTTTTTTTAGATCTCTTTTGAATCCAAAAAAGCCTATTTTTAACGATTAATGATCACAAAATCAAATTTTTTATCTTTCTAAAGTATGAAATAGATTTGCAAAAGTCAGACAGACCTATTAAATAGTAAGTAGTTCGATGCGATTTTGCTCATTTCCGTTGACGTCATTATGTGGTCTGTATTCAAGATTAAGTCAGGAAACACTTGAATTTGTGAAAAGTAACTTACACCTTCAAATTTGTTAACAGTTCCTCTAAAAGTGAGACATGACGAGAAATCAAATCAAATGCAAAAGAAATGAGATGAAAGTACAAAGTGTAAAGAACAGATACAAACTGTTCATTTTAAAATTTTGTATTAAACTAATAGTTTTTTTCGTTAGGTAATGAACAATCTAAATTATAATAGTATCGCTCTACCTTTTCAATTAATTTATAAATTAATAATAATGGTTGAATATGAATTATATCGGTTCGGGTAGAGTGGAAACCGTTTAACCGTTTACCATTAGAGACGTAGTGTTGGAATATTTAAATACTTTTTAATTATTATAATAATACACTATCAGCAAGGAATACACAACACATAATATTACCTTTTTTTATTAAGCACGCGACAAGTACATGCAGCTCGTTTAAATTAACAAGGACAGATAGCTATAACTGTGTTCGTCTTACTTATGGTAGTGTTTACTTTACTTTATACAAAATGGTGCAGATAGCATACTAGCCACATATACATATTGTAATAAATATAAGATTTGAAAAAAAAAGCTATAAACAAATACCTGTTCATACAAGACAATTTTTTGTCACGCTAATGACGCCTAAATCTAACAAAATAAAAATATTTCAGACAAAATCAGCGGCGTGCAGTTGCGTGGACTGCGAACAAAGCTGTCCAGTGCCACCCCCGCAGCCGCCGCCACCGCAACCCTTCACCATCGCGGGTTTCGACGGTTACTTCTTCCTCATGGTTGTCGTTTTCATCGTCGGCACTCTGATGTTCCTTCTGGTCGTTTTCGTCTGTCCAACAAGAGCCGATATCGGTAAGAGCGTTGACTGGTTGCGGTTGATCAGTGTTGGGTGTAAACCTTTGGTTTGTCAAAAGAAAATCTGCTGCATGCCCTCACGTCTGTTTGCAGGTTTTCGTTTTTGCGTAAAAAAAAGTGTTCCTGATGTAAACGCAGGTTTGGGCGAGGATAGTCAAGGTAGCTGAAATGTTGTGTTATTCGGCTGAGGGCTGTGTAAAATTTTGTTTGCAGATTTTTTTGTGTGTTTTATTTTTGTTTTGGACTATTGCTTTGTTTCTGTTTTTGTACTAACGTTTGTGTTACGATTAATTTTCTCTCAGTCACACTAAATTAAGCAAAAAGCATTACACATAATTTTGGGGAGAATGACGGGATGATATCGCATAAAACTTGGTTATCATCATTGCATAAACAATCACAGGAAATTGTTTGTGTCATTAGTGAGGATAATGAAAGTTATATGAATCGAATCTAACCTTCATATATATCTTTATTTTTGCAGTTTTTTTAATAAGTTTTTTGTGTGTTCAAATATTTAACAGGATATATTTTTTTAGCGATAGTCGGCATGGTTCTAAGTCGTAAAGATATTCAAATCATGGGTTAACTGTCGCCCATAAACATTTCGAAGTTGTTAGGTAACTGACTCACAGTTGCGTAGATTTACAAATTTGCTTGAAAATGTAACGTAGTTTTTTAAATATTTGGACCCACAAGTTGTATATATTTCATGGGTATGTTATGTAATGGGTTAATTTTATTTTATTTGAAACCACTATTCCCTCGCTTTAAGTCAGACTTTTTGGTACATAATTTAAACTTTTTTTACTTTGTTTTCGTAAAAATTCGCTGAAATTGCGTTTTTATTTATATGCCAGTATCATGAGAGCGGAAATAATCATATTTTTATATATAAAAAAAAACAAGGAAACAAAACGTTAAAAACGGCGTAGTTTTTAGTACTTTTATCGTAGAAATGGTAATGTTACAAGTCAGGCCAGCGTATTTTTCGTAAATAACGTGGTAATAAAGATAGTAGTTTGTATTAATCAGTTTCTAGTTAATTTGATGGGTGTTTAAAATTATTGCGATAACAATTCAGAGTCGTTCGATGTTGAATCAGTCATTTCTAAGTATTGTAATCTATATATAACCACTAGGCAGTAAATGTTGATGTAAAATTTATTATTAATTCCTGTTCTACAATTGCACAGCGGTAGACATTTTTCATTACATGTACTTGTAACATATGCCGATCATACGTAGAATAGAAAATGAGAAGGTATAGATAGCTACGTTAAAAATAGTATTCTACAATAAATAAAGTTAGGTAGGGACCAGTACTAGTTAGTTACACGTGTAAATTTTTGTGATCTCAAGGATTACAAAGCTTATAATCTTAGACATCTTGGCACAAGATTATTATTTAAACTGTTAGTAGCAATTGTGTTTTCTTAATACGTTGCATTGTACAAATTATATAAAAAATGAAAGGATCTTATAAATAATGCATTGACAGGAGAACGACGAGAATAATGATTACTAATTTATTAAATTATTTCATTAAGTCGATAATTTCTTACAAGTTCACCACACTAGTTTTTCCAATTCAAATGTTACTCACGCTTTAATCGACAGTTCTCTGAATTTAGAAATCTGATAAGTATGTGTAAGAAAAAACTTCCTTTAAACGGAGTGATAAAAGCAGCACAGATCAGATTAGAAACTTTGATTTCAACAAATTAGACGTAATTTTTTGTTTTCGGGCTTCTATTTAACAACATTTTCAGTAATACTTATTTTATAATAATACACAGAGAAAATATAAAAACGTAAAAGATTTTAAAGTTACAAAAAATAAAAAAGTTTTCTTTTGACACCATGTCGTTACAATAACGGATAGTTGTGGAATTTTAGAATTTATAGTGCTGTTAATGTTGTAAATAATTCACCGAATGTCGTAAAAATACGTAATTCTTTTTTTAAAACTTGACTAGAAGTAATATAAATGTACCTTTTACCTCTTTTGTCATTGTAGTGTTGCTAATTATAGCTTCCAAAGTTCAAGTTTATACTTCACAAAGATGCTTGTGATATCACCAAGACAGTGTTTTATCAGAGGTAAGAACATTTGTATTAAGGTGGTGCATGAAAAATAATCCGAGAATTTAATATAGCGGAACTTCGATTTTACTAAATAAAATTCTTTTTTAAGTGCTTCCACTAATAACTTTTAATCGGTTGTTATAAAAATGGGAAGATTGTGAGGATATCGCTTCATAGAATTCGGCGATCAAGTATTAAATTTGATTGGGAAACAACATGGTACTTCAAGGGTAAATGTCTGATTGCAGGTGTCCTCTGATAACAACACAAAATTTCAAAATCAAGAAAGGTATAATTCTCAATTCCATAAGTCACTAAGTGAGACTATTTGGAATACAAATATAAAATACACGAACATGGTATATTCATATTTCACGAAAGAATACTTCGTTATAAATTTTTGTCCCAAAATTGTAGAGAAACTAGATGATTATTTAGTTTTGTTGTACTATACAAATATCGTATAGTTAATTAGCGCTATTTCATCACAATCCATATATCTGAATAGGTTTTTCCATTTAAATCTGATAATTTTTGATATCTAAAATATAATCTCGCACTGTACTTCAACTTTTTAAAAGATCTACTGGTACTATAAATTTTGGTTATATTTTTGTTTAAATTTATTCTGCATAAACATTCATATTTCGACAACAAGCGTTACTTTCTGAAAGCGTATTTGTGGAAAAAACAAAAACAGCAATTTCAGCTTAAGTCACTTGTATTGTCATTACATTTTCACGAGGGTATAGTGTTTTTTTGGGGAGAGTAGTTGGTTAGCGTGTGACGTGGCATGGGTTGCAGTGGGTTTGGTGACCGGGCATGGTTCAGAAGAAATGCGTGCTGCCGTGGGTAGACGACTGGCGGGTGTCGACAGGCGGTCTAGGCTGGTGCTTGGTAGCGACGAGGAAGATAGCCCCCTTCAGGACTCTAAGAGATCCAGTACGTGCCCTCCACCCTTTTAACCAATTTTAATAACGATATAACCATTTCGAAAGGCATTCGAAATAATCCGCTTTCACATACAGACTTACATCACTTTAACAGGTTTGGCTAATGCTTGACCGCATGATGCCCCTGTCAATGTACGATACAAAACTGTATTGCGACAGGTGGCCCAAAGGCAAATTTGGGTTTAGGTTATTAACCGAAACTTATTTATTTGTTGTTTTATTGATTGTGCGGTAGGTCTTTCCACGACAACTTTGTTGCTGTTGAGGTAGTAATTTAGGTGAAATCAATTGTTTCGAGTAGCGTGGGGTAGTCAAAAACATTTGTTTTTTTAATTTTACACCAAGTTAATGTGTTTGGTATCGCATTTCTATTTGTTATCTTTTTGGAATGATACAATTATTGAAAAATGAATCATGAAAAAATTATTCTTCCAAAAAGCTAGTGAAGGACATTACAACAAAACGATACATCTGCTTGCCGGTAATTAAAAATTTGGAATGTTAATTATTGTGTCCATTAATATTGACCAAAAATCCAGAATACAAAAGACAACTTCCAGTTTTTCGAGTTGTGAGATTAATTTGCATGTATTTATACAACACACCGTGTTATAATTAAACATTAAATCAATAATAGCTATGAGAACGTATGCATTAAATTTACAATTCGTTCTTTATTCGAACTGTTGGATTTTAAGTAACACTAACTTTTTATTAACAATTTGATTTATCCGGTCGATCGGTGCCAAAAAAAAAATTATGTGCTTCATCTACGATTTTTACGAGTTAGCGTTTTGGCTGCTGTAAGCCAAAAAGCATCATTATCTAGTTAAATATGCAGAAATCTGGATTTTACTATTTTTTGCCCGAGGCAACCGGCCGAGTCATGATTGGCGGTCATTCTTGTTCAATGAATTTTGAATGTATTTACATTATTTTTTTTAATTAAAATTAATGTTTAAATTGTATTTAATATGAGTTTATTTTTATTATTTATTCATTTGAATCCCAAAATATATGTTAAAAAAATTGTTGATCAAGTTGAAATATAAAATTAAGTATGAAGCTAATTATATCAAACCATGAACCTTTTATATTAATTGTTAAAGTTTTGGAGGCCGTAACAAGGATAGTTTTTACATTACTCTATTTATCCATAGATGGTGCTGAAAAAAGTAAACGATAATCAATAGCTACAAACTAGCATTTTAAACTTAGTGCAAGCATGAAGTGTTACTAGATGAAAGTGAGTTCTTTCGTTGTGTTATAAAATGATCAACAAACAAAACGTTATATTTTTGAAGGTATAAGCACATCAAAATTATCTTATTACTAAAAAAAAATGAAACAACAGCGTACGAAATAGCGGTCTACATTCGCTTAATACAAAAAAAGGTATGTCAACAAAACGTGACATGTCGGAGAATGTAAAACCGTTTTAAAAATCAATTGTTTTGTTAAGTTTTAATTATCGTATTTTTCTTTTGTAATGCGGACATTTTTACGCAGGTGTTCAACGAATAATCAATTATTACAGAGATTGTTTAAATTATTTAAGAAATCTAATCAATATACTAGGCAGTAAATAACAAGTTCTCGTCCTTGTTAAGTTCAAGCTTTTATTTATTTTTAACACTACTTGTGTCTGAGTCAAAAAAAATGTTGAATTTTCAATTATTTCTTTGAATATTATCTGTGTTTTATAAAAACTTGTCACATTTTGCTTGAAGTTAAGTTCAAGTTGAGGGATTAAAACACCAGATTTTAGCATTGTAAGCACACAAAATTTTCGCTTAAAATAAGCGTGTCGAAGGATTACCGAATTTCTGTGTGATATTCTATCTACATGTCGACTCATTATTGTGATATCGGCATGAGTGGTATCCTGTTGAAACCAGGCCTTTCCCGTTAACCAATACGGTTGTAATAATATAATTTTTTAAATTAAACTTCTGTGGAAAACGATTATGAAAATATGTTTTTCTGTTAAAGTATGAACTATTCTGATTACAATATGAATAATTGTAACTGCCCTAGTGATGATTTTTTTCGGTGTTAAAATATTTTACTAGGAAATTTTTTGGTCACTTAACTTGCTGTTAGAAAAATGATGAAAGTTGTTTTAAATTTGTATGCTCATTGTTGTATCTGAAGAATCTTGTATGACATACTCTCATCGGTCATCAGCTTACTAAAAAAAGACTGTTTACTTTAAACGAAACTTTGCTATAAACTTTACAACAAAGTGGTAGTGAAAAGACTTATGTAGGATGTACCGTAATTAAGGGTCATTAATTTAGTTTTACGAACATTCTTTCTGAAATCTTACAAATAAACCAAAAAGTTTTAACAAAAGAGTCAGGGTACTTTGAAGATAATTTATTGTAGTTTTAAGTGTAATATTTTTGAGTCGATAACCATCATTTAACGCTTATGAAAAATTTCGGGTTTGCCAAACCATATTTAGTCATTGTAGCTTAAAACCATTTTATCTTATTCAAGAAACACGCACATAAGGTCTTTTATTAAGCAAAAACGTGTGGTAAAAAATTTACTGTCTTATTTTAGTCGTGTTGGTAAAACTTTGGAACTTAATTCGGTACATCCTGGACATTCACTCGAATAGGAACGAGTTCCATGTGTTATATTTTTCACAGGTGTGACCTCAGAAATTGGCCACGAGCTTGACACACATTCCATTAACAAAATGCCGGGCGAATACGACAACCCTTCCTCATTCTTAGAAAAACTAGGTGCAAACACGGACACCTTCCTTCAGCGATTTTTCGAACGATGGGGTACAGCTTGTGCCGAGAAACCGTGGTTGGTTCTGTTTTTGGGTGCCTGTGTGGTAATCGGGCTAGGTCATGGTATTAAGTATTTACAAGTCACCACAGACCCTGTGGAATTATGGGCATCGCCTTCGTCGAGAAGTCGCGTGGAGAAAGAATATTTCGATAGCCATTTCGAGCCGTTTTATCGAAATGAGCAAGTCATAATAAAGGCGGTTGGTTTACCACGGATTTACCATAACACGTCGAATGGGGAAATTGTGTTTGGGCCTGCTTTCAACGACACCTTCTTGAAGGAGGTATTGAAGCTGCAGGAACAGATTAAGGCCATTGGAGTTGGGACTGATCATGCTTTGGAAAAAATTTGTTTTGCTCCGTTGAGGAGTGTCGGTCAGGTTGACACTGACGTCGAAGAGTGTGTGGTTCAGAGTATTTGGGGGTATTATCAGAATGATGTGACTACTTTCGACGAAACTGATGTGGATCCAGATGGGTACGAGACGAATTATTTGGATTTCTTCGTGGCATGTGCTCAGTAAGTATTTAGTTGTATTTAAATAAAAGCTTAAAAATATCGGAGGATTAATAAACCACAAGTATGAAAGGATGTTATAAATTTATACATGATTTGATTAGCAAAATTTTGAGATGACGTTATCAGATTGTTGGTGGGGGTTAACAAATTTGGGATAGCATTTAACCATCTAGGTGCTAATCTTAGGTACATTAAAAATCCACAACAGTGGTTCCAGTAGTTCAGCAAACTGCGTGTCTAATGAACTCGCCAACAGACACGCCAGACAAGTTTCATTAATCCGACCTCATTTTTTTACTTATACTGGGTATCCCATTATCGCTTCTCTTTAAAAAGGAGAAATTTTAAATTTATGATATTTAATTAAAACCAAAAAAATATATACGATATACTACTATTTTTCGGAAATGACATAAACTTTTTGTATGTTAATAAGTGCGCTAAAGAGTTTTTTTTCAGTGGTGAAGCACTTGACACGTAAGTCATGTTTTAAAAAAAAGTTGTTTGCGAGTCGTGCTCTAATCTCAAATATTTGAAAAGATAAAAGCTTGAAATTAGGAACGCTTAATTGATATGTAGAAAAATCAG
Organism: Zophobas morio; assembly: GCF_036711695.1. Taxonomy (NCBI): domain Eukaryota; kingdom Metazoa; phylum Arthropoda; class Insecta; order Coleoptera; family Tenebrionidae; genus Zophobas; species Zophobas morio. The sequence goes on from NW_026972111.1 coordinate 15,495,445, forward strand.
TTAAATAGCAGTAGATATCTTATTTTTTTTATTGCAAATGACAACAGGTGTATTTTGAAGTGTTTTTATCAGTGATTTTGACACATTTGTGATGTACTTTGTTTAAGGAAATAATTTTGAAATTTAAAGATATATTGAGAAAATGAGATTTCACGTTAAGCCTCCCAAAAACACATAGATATTGTTTCTTATCTTTTTTTTCACATTTCGTTCATTTTTTTGCGAAATCAGTTTCAAACATTTTATTTTTGACACAACTGAAATACTGAAATGTCGCAATTTAATTTTTAGGGAATTTTGTAAAAAAAATCATAGCGGTAATACATTGTTGAAAACGTAAATTATTCTATTTAACGCATCTATAAAACATACCCGTTTTAAATGAGTGTTCGTGTTAGTTTACCTTTCCAAAATTGACAGTTTTATTTTTTCACAAAACAGAGATATTACAATGAAATGTTCTAAATCATTTAAGAGAAAAACAAAAAATATTGTACTTAACGTACTGAAAAAAAAAGCTTCATTTTATTTGAAAAGAAAAATTTGCTGTCATTTTCGTAAAAACCAAGGGAAATATAATACGTATAGTATATGTGCTCTATAGATTTCTTTGTCTTAATTGACCGTTGTAGATTTTATACTTCAATGTTTTCAAATAGTTGAGATATTAGAGTGCAACAGGTAAACTGGAATAGCGGCTACATACTAGAATTGCAGAAATAACTTTCATAATTCGGATTTTTAATAGATAGATAATCTTCGAAACTACCGGACCGATTGATGTCAAATTTTCTATGTATGTTAGGAATACATATATAGATGGTATACTTTGTCTTGTCTAACAGTATAAGAATTTTATGGACTCCCAACGTTAATTCGTTTTACAGCCCTGTTGTCAATTATGTTGTACAGCCAAAGAGGCAGGGCTGTAAAACGAATTAATGTTTGGAGTCCTTTAAATTTTTATATTGTTAGAGAAAATATAAAATACTAATCAAAATCATCATACAATTTTGTCGAAGAAATGTTATTTAAATGTTAGCAAGTAACATAGCCCTGAACTTGTGGTTTATGAATCCGTGTTGAATTTTTATCCTAGCCATCGAGACCTTTGAAAAAAAAATTATAGATATGTATTATACCAATTTTTGGAATTTTCGATTTTTCGGCTTTCGATTTCTCACTTTTTCGATATTTTAGTTTTGAAATTTTTCGACTTTCTATTTTTCGATTACTCAATTTTTTGTTTTCTCAGTTTTATGATTTTTCAATTTTTTGATTCCTTAAATTAGGTACCGATGTTTCAGTTTTGGGATTTTTCAATTTGTCGATTTTATTTTTTTGATTTTTCAATTCTTCAATTTTTTTCTTCGATTTTTCAATTTTGTCATTTTTCAATATACATATTGATTGTTCATTTTTTAGATTTTTAGATTTTTTACTTTTTCGATTTTTAAATTTTCAATTTCTCGATTTTCAGTTTCAATTCGTCATTTTTTCGGTATTTTAATTTTTCAATTTTTAAAATTTTGGATTTTTCAGTTTTTCAAATTTTTTAATTTTAGATTTTTTAGTTTTTTGATGTTTCAATTCCGGATCTTGAGATTCTTCGACTTCTTGGTTTTAGATTTTTCAGTTTTTAAATTTTTCGATTTTACAATTTTTGATTTGTCGATTTTTCAATTTTTCGGTTTTAAAGTTTTAAGATTTATGGAGATTTTGAAATTTCGATTTTTTTAAAAATCAAGTTTTTCAATTTCTCAGTTTTTCGACTTCTGAATTTTTCGGATTTTTGTTTCCCGACTTTTCGATTTTTCTAATTTTAGATTTCTCAAGTTTTAGATTACTTAATTTTTCAACATTTCAATTTCTCTATTTTTTAATTTTTCGATATTTTAATTTTGGGCTTTTCGATTTTTCAGCTTTCGATTTCTCACTTTTTCGATATTTTAGTTTTAAAATTTTTTAAATTTTTGATTTATGGATTTTTAAATTTTTTGTTTTCTCAAATTTCCGATGTTTCAGTTTTAAGATTTTTCAGTTTTTGACGTTTCTAAATTTTGGATTTTTCAATTTTTCGATTAATCGATTTTTTAGTTTTTCGGCTTTTCGATTTCTCAACTTCTCGATTTTTCGTATTTCAACTTTTCGCTTCTTCATTTTTTCTTCGATTTTTCAGTTCTTCAATTTTTTCTTCGATTTTTCATTTTCAATATTTCAATGTTGTGATTTTGATTATTCATGTTTTATTTTTGATTTCTAGATTTTTTACTTTTTCGATTCGTCAATTTTTCGGTACTTTTGAAAATTTTCGATTTTTCAGTTTTTTGAAAATTTTGAAATTTTAGGTTTTTTAGTTTTTTGATGTTTCGATTTCCGGATCTTGAGACTCTTCGACTTCTTGGTTTTAGATTTTTCGATTTTTAAATTTTTGATTGTCGATTTTTCAATTTTTCGGGTTTTAAGTTCTAAGATTTATCAATTTTTCCGATTTATGAAGATTTTCATTTTCGATTTTTTTAAAAATCAAGTTTTTCAATTGTTAATTTTTCGATTTTGGGCTTTTAATATTACTCAGTTTTTCTCGACTTTCGATTTCTCGATATTTTCGGGATTCGTTTCTCAATGTTTCAGTTTTTCCGCTTTTCGATGTTCCAATTTTTCAATGTTCACATTTTTCGGTTTTTCAATTTCCCAATTTTGCGTCATTTCAGTTTTGGAGTTTTTCAGTCTCAATTTGTCGTTTCTTGAATTTTCAAATTTTTCGATTTTTTAAGCTTCGGATTTGTTGATTTCTTGGTTTTTTGTTTTTCGACTGTTCGGATTTTCGATTTTTAAATTTTAGATTTTTAACATTTTCCTTCTTTTTACTATTTTTAGAATTCTCGATTTTTCAGATTTTCGATTTCTTAATTTTTCAACATTTCGATTTTGGAAAATTTTCAATTGATCGATCTTTCAATTTTTCGGTTTTTTAGTTTATCGATTTTTCAATTTTACTATTTTTAACATTTCTCGTTTGCCCGTTGCTTGTCACAACACGATATTCCTAACAAATATTTAAAATTTGACAATATTCGGTCCGTTATTTTCGGAGATTGATTTATCTATCACAGAAAAATCTACACAGATGTTATTTTTTATTTTAATGCGTACTTTTTCAAATTATCATAAATGTACCATTTTTTACAGAAACCCCTATAATCCCAACTGTTTGGCAACTTTCGGCGGTCCAGTCGATCCTGCTATTGCCATGGGAGGATTCCTTCGACCAGGAGAACAACTATCTGAACAACCCAACTACCAAGACGCAACTGCAGTTATCTTAACTTTCTTGGTTAACAACTACCACAACAAAACAAAACTATCACCCGCCATGGAGTGGGAGAAGGCTTTCGTCGCTTTTATGAAAAATTGGACAGCCACAGAAAAACCTGAATACATGGAAATAGCTTTCACGTCAGAAAGGTCCATCGAAGACGAATTAGATCGCGAGAGTCAATCAGACGTCGTCACGATATTAATTTCTTACATAATCATGTTTGCTTACATCGCCGTATCATTGGGTCAAGTAAATACCTGCAGTCGGCTTTTGATCGACAGTAAAATCACTTTGGGCTTGGGAGGAGTCCTCATAGTTTTAGCTTCCGTTATTTCGTCGGTGGGTCTGTTCGGTTTCGTCGGATTACCCGCAACTTTAATTATCATCGAAGTTATTCCGTTCCTTGTTTTGGCGGTTGGTGTAGATAACATATTTATATTAGTACAGACCCATCAAAGAGAAGGACGCAAACCTACAGAAACTCACGCGCAACATATCGGAAGAACTTTGGGTAGAGTAGGACCTTCAATGCTATTAACCAGTGTCTCAGAGAGTTGCTGCTTCTTCCTGGGAAGTTTATCAGACATGCCAGCCGTTAAGGCGTTCGCTTTATACGCTGGTATGGCGCTTCTCTTTGACTTTCTTCTCCAAATTACCTGTTTCGTCAGCCTGTTGGCGCTAGATACGATCAGACAAGCAAACAACAGATTTGATGTGTGTTGTTTCATCAAAGGTTCGAAGAAAGAAAATGTGCCTCAAATAAATCAAGAAGGGCTTCTGTACTCGTTCTTCAAGTCGATTTACGTACCCACTTTAATGAATAGATTCGTTAGAGCGGCAGTGATGATAGTGTTCTTCGGGTGGTTGTGTTCGTCGATTTCGGTTGTGCCTCACATAGAGATCGGTTTGGATCAGGAACTGTCGATGCCCGAAGATAGTTACGTTTTGAAATATTTTAAGTATTTGAAAGACGACTTAAGTATTGGGCCTCCGATGTACTTTGTGGTGAAAGGTGGACTGAATTACAGCGATACAAAAGCACAAAATGCTGTTTGTGGAGGGCAGTACTGTAACGTGGATTCGCTTGTTACGCAACTGTATCAAGCTTCAAAGGCTGGCGACACGACGTATGTAGCGAGGCCTAGTTCGAGTTGGTTGGATGATTACATCGATTGGTCCGTCGCGGGGAACATTTGCTGCAGACAGAATAAGAAAACAGGAGGATTTTGTCCACACACAGAGAGTGAGTAGATACAATTTTCAATCATTTTATTCTGGATTGTGATTTAGATTTAGATTTAAATAAGTTAAGTCCAACGAATACTCTGTTGGCTTGAAAAAAATGCGTGACGCGTTTTTGGTCGTTTGCATATTTGATGACGATTTTAATCATGTGGATAGTTTGCCTAAATTTAGTTCCATTTTGTTATTCGTGCTATAAGTTATTCCAGATTAAGTTGGTAGCGTGCCTATATTTTTGTTATTATTTGTAAAAATTTCTTAGTAAGTTTCAATTCTGCTTACCTTAAAAGTACGCCCCTACATTTTTTTGCTATTACACTCAAACAATTAAATATTAATGTGCGTTTTCCAAGATTTACAAAAATGGTGTGAAATAATTTTACACTTACACATTAGTAGATTCAATTAAATTAACAGTTAAAAAAAACTAGAAATAATGAAACATTGAAAAGAGCAAAAAATTAAGGTTTTTTTTGAGGAAATGCAATGTATTAGTATACTACTGCTAAAAAACTAAAACGAAGTTAGCAATAAATTGAGCAACATGCTCAATCTATCATAATGAAAAAACCAGAAAAGTGCCAACAAACAAAAATAGTTCAAAAACGTGATACTGAATTATGCAAGTTAATATTCCAACTCTTCATAAAATCAGTAGGTTTATAATTATAACTGACAACACCGCCGTGAATTCTCTCATGAAACTCATTGATTGTGGGTTTTGAATTGTGTTAATGCAAACATCCCGCTAAATTTAGGACTGTGCACAAAATTATAAAATCCGCAAAAAAATTATAATTTGCCCAGAACTGTATTTGTCAACGAATGGAACTCTACGTTTGTGTCCTTAAATTAAATTACAAAATGAGATCAAATTCTTCATTCCTCCGTTCTGGAAATAATAAAGACTGCAGCAGTACAATAAAAATCAAAATAAGGTCTAAATTCAACTATAAGAAATTATTAAACCTGTAAAAAAATATTAAAGCCTTTCCGTTTTCATTTCCACGATGGAATTAATTTAACTGATGATCATTTTCAAAGTTCTTTCTGTCATATTGGATCGATGTTTATATGCCATTAATGAATTATTATAAATTTCGAGTGCGAAGTTATGAAGAGCGAATAATGTAATAATTTAAGCAAAAACATCCAGAACTTTGGGTACTTATATCATGACTAAAATAAGTTGATATTAAAAGAATTAATTTCTTGCCACTCGTTTTATGGTAACATTTCCATTATTGTAGCCAAATTGCATTAGAACCATGGAGAATAGTTAAAAATCTTAACATGGACTGTGAATTTACAAACAATAAAACAAAAATACCAGGTGTTGCCGAATTCCTAAAAGTTCCACAACATTCCAAATTAGAAAATCGCTAATTAATACACTAATTGCACTCCTGCAGGGGAGTGGAGAGTGGTGTCGAATGCGATTCAATGTTGAAACTTTTTTTTTTGCTCTTTGGTGAACATACAAACTATATTACGTGCCAATTTTAAGACGTGTTTACACTTAACCAAACAAGGAGTGACGCGCCAAAAACAGGAAGGCAGTGACCAGTGCTGTTTTGCAAAATTTTCGTAGAAATCATCCTTCTTAAGTAGTAGTAGTAAATCGTTACTCAAAATGTATCAATTTACTCCCTCCCAAAAAATTGATGACATCATCTCAAAAATTTGCACAATAAATTCTATCTAAAATATGAAAAATATTATGACTATACTTACGGTTATCAATATATTCTTAGTTTTTACGAATACAGAATAACTTAAAAAAATTCATGAATGAGACAATCTGTTTTATTGATCAAATCAAGAACGAACGACTCGTACTTTTTCCCGAGTACTGTTATTAGTAGAATGACATCATCACAAAATTTTGTTATAATACAACTCACTTGAAACATATGTATATCATGCTCCCTTTTTTACCGACGGAGTTATCATAAAACAATTTACAATGTGGTATCTTCTCAGTTGCATTGTAGAAAGTTCGAAATTGCCACTCACATAAGAAATAACTTATGGTGTGAACGATCTACAAAATTACCTGTTTTACGAAAGTGAGGGCAGCTTTTATTTTATAAAAGGAACCAAATTGAGTTTTAATAATGACTAAAAGAGATATTTGACATATTAAGGCCGTAAAGAACACAACGTTTTTGAAGTGCCCATATAGAAAAACATTTTTTAGGCAACCGTTACAAATCTAGTCGTTTTACGTCTACGGTCACGTCCATGAAGTGTCACTTTTTCGTGTTAAAATGTCAAAATTACTTTTTTTGGACTCACTTGTCACTTTTTTGTATTCAGATGTCGAAAACTTTTGTGTCCTTGGCTTTTGTTCAACATTTTTTTAAATGAAAAAGCCAAAAGCGCCGTTATTTCGACCCCACTTTTACTAAGTATCGTTATGAAATATGATGGTGCTAATTTTTTTTCTTAGTGGAAGAGCAATTTTGGTTTGTATCAGATCTCCAGGGCTTTTCCTCCAACAACGAAAAAGGGTTTTCTAACCGACTAGTTGTTCTTTTTTTTAATGTATTCACTTTATCTGGTAACAGAATTGCAAGCATTGTTACAAAACGATTTTAAATAAAATACTTTTTGTAAAAACTGTTGCCGGGTTAATATCTGTAAATTTGAAAACATTTTTTTTATTAAGTGTTTAACAATGATGTAAAAAAGATGTTATGATATTAAGTAATAGATCAAGTATAAATTGGGCATCGATTCAGCGGTAAACTATAGCCAGAAGTTTTTTTCCATACACTGTCCAAAATAAGTTGTCCTGATTTTGTAGTAAATTCTTTTTCTCCTTATTTTGTTCGCATTGTTCGTGACACTTTTTGTGAGTGTTTAATATACAAAAATGCGTTTTGTTTAGTAGGCGCAATATTTTTACAAGTTTTAAAAATATTTGAAACAACGAATTTTTTTCAAAAATTTTTTGATCTTTAATTTTCTGTAGTGTTCTAAAACGGAGGCAACTCCATTTTCCTTATGTCAAACTTTTTTTTTTACTTTTATTGAAATTTATTGAAACATTACTTTTGTATCCACTAAAATTTTATTGCATTGTAATTTGAGGACTGTAATAATTAACTACGTAAACATACCTTAAATGCTACTAAATAGATAGCAGGTAGAATCCCGTGCCAAGAACGTACATTTAAAATTTCAGTGTATATGTACTTACTGTATCGTGCATATTGTATTTTTAGTAAATTTATATTTTCTTATTTTGCAATTTTATAAATAATTCTTTGCTATTTCGATTCTATGGGCTTCACTTGTGTCAATTTCAACCCCTATAACAAAAACTAACCTGTCAAAAACTATTAATCACTCGTCACTAACTTTGCCATTATGTCGTTCAACCCCTTCAAAATCACACCGTAAAATTTTAGTAGTTCTGAATATATGTGCTTCGTTTGTTACATTGCGATTTTTCGTAATATAATAATAATAATAATGTTTATGAACGTCTATAAATATGTCACCAGGAATGCTAGCTCAGTTTCGCGTGATGACTAGATAATGTCCAGTAGTTGTTCAAAAAATAACTGTTAACTTGTCGGCTAAAATGTTTGAATTATTTAATATGACAATTTCATTTACAACATCTATAACATTAATTTTGTTTGCACATCTGCTTGAAATACGTTCTTTATTACCACATCTCATGAACTATAAAATTACCATTTACTTGTCTTTTAAAATAGTTACGAATTAAGTAAGTAAAATAATTGAAGCTTTAATTAACACGATATTTTTTTATTGCAGGCGGCTGCGCTACTTGCAACATCAGTTTCCGCCCAGATAACCATCGTCCAATAGCTTATGACTTCGAACATTACGTATCGTTCTTCCTGCAGGATAATCCAGACCCAACTTGCTCAAAAGCCGGCCACGCTGCCTACGGCCAAGGCGTGAACTACGTAACGAATAAGACAAATCAACTTTCCCGAGTGGGCGCCTCCTATTTCATGGCCTATCACACGATACTTAAAACGTCAAAAGACTACTACGAAAGCATGCGTTCCGCCAGAAAGATCGCTGCCAATATTACAACGACAATAAACACCAAAATCCCATCGAGTCAAATCGAGGTATTCCCCTACTCGGTGTTCTACGTATTCTACGAGCAATACTTGACCATGTGGCCAGATACTCTAAAAAGCATGGCGATAAGTTTGGCCGCCATCTTTGTTGTCACGTTCTTGTTGATGGGACTGGATGTATTTTCGTCTATCGTGGTAGTCGTAACCATTCTTATGATAATAGTGAATTTAGGCGGACTGATGTATTGGTGGCATATCACACTGAACGCAGTCTCATTAGTAAATCTAGTGATGGCAGTGGGAATAGCAGTAGAGTTCTGCTCACATCTAGTCCACAGTTTCTCTGTTTCTGTAAAGACGACGAGGTTAGAGCGAGCGGCCGATTCTTTGACGAGAATGGGAAGTTCGATTTTCTCGGGGATTACCTTGACGAAGTTCGGAGGAATCATCGTGCTGGGATTCGCCAAGTCGCAGATTTTCCAAGTGTTTTACTTTAGGATGTACTTGGGAATTGTCCTGTTTGGAGCTGCGCACGGGCTGATCTTCCTGCCGGTTCTTCTGAGCTATGTTGGTGAGTTTCGGCTTTTTGTGGGAGGTGTAATGGTAGTGCTTGTGTTTATTTATGGAACAGTTTTATTGGTACTTGGTTAAATCTCTGTAAAATTCGAGCATAATAAAAGCGTCGTCATGTTGTCAGTACATTGTTAATCAAAAGCGCATGTGCATGAGTGTAGGTTGATTTTGGCATGATAGGAGCATGTGGTGTGTCTGTTATTTAAGGTTACTTGTGAAATACTGTTCAACGATTAATATTATTAAAGCTCTTTTCAGTAAACACGTGTGGAGAATTGTGTTTGTGCTGAATTTTCATGATTCCTCTTTCATAATAATCCACTAACTTGGTAGAAAGGAGTGATCACAACGCCACCTCCACGTCTATGTAGTATGTTACTTGAGAAACTACGTGTGTTATCACAAATATTTGACGCTCCTTAGGTCAGTTTCAGATAAAATAAAATTTAATATACAGGTGTTCTGAGAATTGCGTATCAACTCTATAACAAGTTGTTTAGGACGTTTATGGAGCAGCGAAAAAATAAATAAAAACATTCTTTTGTCCAAATGTAGAAGATACTTCAAAGTTTAATTTTTCTTTTCAAAATTCCACCATATTTTAATTCACTATTTTGTATTGGGTACCTAAAATCGATCGGACTTTCATTATTCAAAATAATTTTGGAGGTATTTTGTCTTAATCCATTGTTTTCTTCACTTTATAATATAACAAGAAACTTAAAAATTGTTTAAGATAAATCTGACAACAGTGGCTAACTTTTCACATTTTTTTATTTGTCTAAATCGATATTTTGTTTTTGTAAGTACACGTCAAATTGACGTAAGGAATTTTTTTAATGATTTTCCTGGAACTTAGACTTGTAAACTTAATAATGAGTTAAACTCTCAATGAGTCGAAATCGAGCATACTTTTATGTCTCGGTAAATTACGAATATACAGTGGCGCGTAAAAAATCGGGCACCCGATTTTTTTTAAGCGTGATAACTATAAGAAATGTTAAAGAGATACACAAAGTATACATGTTAAAGAGATACACGGCTTAGTTGGCCCATGCCAACTGAATTAAAAGTTGTGAAGTTAACATTAAGTTGTAAATACATATGTACCTAACTATTCAAACATTCTGTTGTCATGTATTTAAAACCTTTGTTCTATGAAGGTGTCGGGTTAAAGCTTGTAAAGTTAAGTGCAAAAATAAGCAAAGCTTTGGTGGTGTTGACGCTGTGATTACTTTTCATGTAATGTTTCCATTTTAGACAAGAAATTCTTATTTTGGCGGCCCGTTCAACTTTTCCTTTTTCCTCGAATCCGGAAAAGTTGGGTGTGGCGTGGTTTGCATTTTTGGTGTACAAAGAATCGGTTTGTTGTGATTAATAAAATAAAGCATGTGGTGTGTTTTAATGCAGGAACCCCGATGAATAAAGAAAAATTGGCGAAACACAGGAATTTAAACGGCGACCATTTCCAGGAAACGGAATTCGGCAGAGTAAGAATTTCATGTCACTTTTAATTGTAGTTTTCCTTTCAATTTCATTTAATCATTGCTTTAACCGCTTCTTATTAAGTGCATTTTGTTTTAAACTTTTTGAGAATTATTTCCTTTGATTGCGCCTTTGCGTTTCCACTTTGTTGCATTTGTGCGTTTTTAACAGGCGTGATGCAAACCAAACGTCGATACCATCACACACCACCAGAAGAAGTGGGACCAACGATTGTGTCACCTCTGCTGCCATCCACTTCAAGTGCCCATTACGATGCTATAACATCTGTTGACACGTGATTATCACGGTTATGTTTATATGTGTATGTTAGGACAATTCAACAAAGTTTAGGACGTTTGTTAGATATTGTATAGATTTGAAGAATTTCGAATAGGTGGTGTGTACATATTCTCAAAACGTTGGAGGTAATTTAAGTTGATAGTCAATTATCTGGACTTTTGCGTCCGTGTAGAGTTTCGTGATTAATGTAAATGTCTTTAGTTGTGATTACGAATCGACCAAAGTATTATCAGATTCTTCTTATGTAAGACTGCTCTATTGCAAACTTTTGTACTAACCCTCTGACTATTCGGTACGTAAGATAAAATTACAACTCTTAGTTGTAATTTTGTACTTATATAAGGAAATTTACTTAAAGTAACGGTTTTTTTTGTTATGTTTCTTCTTTATTTATTTTTGTATGTAGCTTTTTATGTTTGTACAAGTTGCGTGCTAGGCTAAGCTATATCTATTTAGAAAATGCTCATTTTGTTTAAAAAAAAAACAGGGTCTTTATTATAAATTGGCATTCTATTTCAAGTCGCTATCTTTGGTTACTTGTGCTAACATTCCACAATATTGTAGACATTTGTATCTTTCTGTGTTAATATAATATGAACATCATATTTTATTAGAAATAAATGTATTTTGCAAAAACAGTGTTTTACTTTATGAATTTTATTTAACTGCAACGAGTATTAGAAAAATCACTTTTCCTCTTTAGTTTTTTTACTTCTCGAGCGTAAGGTAAGGAAGTATCCTAGTAGGCTACTTTCACGTTTTTTCGATATTTCATGAGTATGGAAATACACGTGTCTCGTTTCCATCTGACTTGAATTGTATTAAACCGATAATCTTGGAAGTGTTAAAACGCTAAGCAAAATTTGTCCCACCATCTAATGTGTCAACGTCACCTCAATTTTTTTCCTAAAACACTAGTAGTTTATGAATCCGTCTGGATTTAGTACCCCAGACATTCAGAATTTTGTAAAAAAAATCAAATTTGTATAATAAAAATTTTTCTGCCCCTCTATTTGTTAAAACAGACAGCACCTATTAAAGTACCCGTCAAGATATACCGAATGCTACCTACCACTCGTTGAAGTGATTAGGATGGTTGTAATTTTTATTACTCTCCACTTGTGGGCCCGTCCGGAACAGGGATGTAACAGAAAATTTTCTAAGCAAGTTTATAAATGCTCCTACCGGTGATACATCTTGCGTTCAAAACATTGTTTGGACACAGCTGATCTCTTATTTAAGTACTACCAGTGATTATATATTTAACATCTATACTCACTGGTACTACCCTGTACTAACTGAATGGCATGCGGCATTCGCCCCAAATTTATGGCATCTATAAGCTGTGGCATTGATTAAATACATATGTATTTAATCAATGGCTGTGGTTAGGGGCAGTGTTGGGGACAGATACTTTTTGAAGCTTTGGCGAATAAAATATAAATAACTGAAAACATGTTTATGTATTGTTTAATGGTTTAATGATTTTTTTAAAATTAACATTTCGAACGTATCGTCACCTAAATTATTTCTTCTTGGTGTCAGAATTTGGTTTCCGCTATTAAACACCCGTTCCACAGGTGCAGAAGAAGGGATTGTGGTATTAAATTTAAAAAATAAACATTTTACTGTAGCATAGTTATTCAAGACTGAAAAATCTTTTCTTTTTTCCTGCAAATAGGCCATCGCTTCGCTGTTTGATGTGTCGCAAATTGTGCAATATTTATTACGTACGCTTAAAAAGAATTTTTTTTTTTGTTTTTATTCCCATACTACAGTGTCCAAATTGTGTTTGAGTATCTCTAATAATTATCTCCAGCATTAAAATTAATATTTCAAAAGAATACGGGAAATGATTATTCTGTGTTGAAGGTCTGTTGTCGGCAACCTGTCATAAATTATTATTCTTCAGTATCGGCTTACGATGTTTTTAGTTTTTATGCCCATATCCGGTAATCGTCTATTCCGCTGCGGCAGGCAAAATTTTAGGAAGAATTGCTGGTTCCGTTTAAGGCAAAATAAGTAAAATTTCTTAGAAAGGTATTTAAACCCCTTATAGGATCAAAGGCTGCCTGGCAGGCCGGAATCACCAGAGTGCAACTTTAAATTTTCAGATTTTTGTTGAAACTCATTTTATTTTAATCTCGTTTCACGATTTCTGAGAATATATCACGATTATATATACTCTACCTAGGGTTGTAAAAATATTAATTTTATTCCCCAAGATTTACACTTAAACATAATCGGCACATTCTAGGGCAAAACGGACCTGCCAAGCCCGCCTTGCGTTAGGTCCAACAATGAAAAAGTGAAAAAATGACACAGGTGGCAACAGGAAAAAATGCTACATTTGTCTGAAAAATAAAGGTATAAAATACTAACAAATATGCGATTTATGCGAGAGAAATGTATGTATTGAACATTCGATTAGTCGATTACAGAACTAATTTGTGCTAATTGAACAAATTAATCATTATATAACACGCAATTATTATTTTCTAAAAATAATAACCTTAAACAAATATTTTTACCATTAAAATTACTCTTATTTAATAACACAAATACAACCAGGGGGCCTACCTGACCCGGGTTGCTCAGGTACACAGATAAAATGCATTGCCCCGATAAGTGTAAAACGCAGTGAATAGTGAATTGTGGTTTATGGTTTTTAAAATACCATTTTACCATGGCTTAGATTTATTACCCCTCAGGATTATATTTAAAGATGTATAAGTACTGAAGGCTACAATGTAGGAAATTATGGTATTTAAAATATGAAAATTTCCGTGACAGAACACTATTAGTGGATCTCTTACCTCTATTTTAGTTTATGTGACCAAAATCACCAACATGAAGTATCAAAAATTACTACTAGTATAACTCAACTAATAACTGCTGAAAAAAAAGTTAAATAAAAAAATGTATCTGTATCTGCACCATTAATTTTGTATCTAGATACAGATATTTTGTGCTTAAATTCGATTTTATCTAGATACAGATACTAGACACCCAAAAATGTATCTAGATACTTTATTTAGATACAAGTATCTAGATACTGCCCAACACTGGTTAGGGGTTTATTGAGCGCTTGAGGCGTTAAACTTATTGTGACGGCTACTTTACAATCTTAATAACAATGCCGTAATGCCGTAATAGTATATTGTGATATTATTTTATAATGCAAGGGATTAAGTATGGCATGAATGAAAATTTAGCGGATGAATTTGAACCATAAATTTTGCAATTTAAATCATCAGGCAGACGTAAGTCTTCATTATGTTCATTATCTACACCAATAATTGTAGATCTTCTGATTCCAAATTGATTATGTGTAACGTGATTTATCGGACCTGCAGTGTTATTTAATGCTGAAGCTTTTAGGACGCCAGATCGCAAAATTTGTGGTAGACCCTATTCGGCAGCTCGAGCATCAGTTGCGTCATTCGTACCTCCTTTTAGACGGATATGTGAAAATATGGTTTCCATAGCGTTGGAACTAAATCTCTGAGTTAAGACCGAGGTTAAGACATAGGAAAACCCTTTAAGAGGAACTCTACACACAAAAATGTACTTTTTGCAGTAAATTTCAGTGCCTGTGCAGTTTCGTTGCTTAACCCTTTGAACCCATTGCAGGCCGAAATCAACTGAAAGTCGTCAATATAATTTTGAAGTGTTGCATTCAGCCTATACAGACGTTCATTTGAAATGTTGACATACGGTGCAACACTGCTCTCCAAGGCGTGGATGTAGTGACTTTTAGAAGTTTATTGCACTTTTATTACAACATGGAATGAATCGATGGCACCCCTTTTCGTACCGTCAAGGCTTACTTTCCTAGAACCCAATTTTATGCGGAGTGCGACGGCCATATAACGCTTCAAGCGTTATCTACCTAGTCGGCCGTGGTCAAAACAGAATTTAAATGTCTCGTTAAAAAAAATGTTTTTCGTATCAACATCACGGATTTTAAAGTAATAAGCGAGAAGGTACCACGTTTAGAGCTGTCACAGAACTGAAGGTGGCTCCGAATACGTGTATTTTGCAGGGGCGGCTGGTGCCGGGGGGCACAAGAGCACGTGCCCCCCCAAAATTACAACGTTTACAAACACACTGGACATGATAAAATAATAATTTTCAATATTTAAAAAATTATCCGGAAATATGTGTCATAAATTCATAATTGTCAAAATTAATTTTTTTATCTCGCTCCACTTGTATTAGAATGTATCAAAACTTAGATCCATTTACATCTAAAGATGTGTGTCTTGGAAATATGACATATGTATATGATATATGATTGCTGATAAAACCTGGGCACAGAGACCGAATCATGGCTGATTTAGATGTTTTGTTTACACCGTTGCCATGGTAACCACACGTCGTAGCCGTCTGATAGAACTGGACTGGGGTCCCGTTTCGACCGTGCTCGGCAGGAGTGAGTTACTGTTGTGGGTTTTAATTTTCATTCGGCGCGAACACGTATGATAAAGATTCTTGGATAATCTTCTCGGTAATACAGACATTCGGAAACAACTACACACCGCTTATATTAATAATGTTCGGGTACATAACGCAAGGGTCGACAAAAATCCCCATATATTATGCCGATTGATAATGTGCATAAAATTTTGTGGAGTGTTTGAACACAGTAGATGTTTGAATTTGCTTTACGTGGACATGACGAAAGTAGGGAATCACAAAATCCAGGTATATTTCGAGGGCTGATTGATTTTACGGCTGAATTTGACTCTGCTTTATCAAATCATTTGCAAGAAGCAACGGTTTTTAAAGGAACGCCTAAAACTGTTCAAAATGAACTTTTAGATCCCATGAACGTAAAATTTTAACCGAAGGCAAAAAAGTATATGGAGAAAACTTTTTTGGGATGTATTTTTGTATTTATTTCCGTCACACAATTTCGTCTATTAATTGGTAATAACAACCTGTTCTATATCTTATAGTTAACTCATCAATCAAATTGTGTCCCCATTTCAAAAAGTCACGAGCCGCCACTGGTATTTTGGCTATAAGGAGAAACACGCCAGAAAAAGTTAAATATGTAAATAGTTAATTTTAAAAATAAAAAGTTATTGCTCAACTCCCTATTTTGTCTTTTTTTTGTTTTTTTTTTCGTCTTTAATTGGCCTATTTTAGGGGCTTTTTTTATTTTTTGCATTCAAACTCCGATGACGTAATAGTTTATAAATCACGTGCGCTACCTGAACAAAGGTGACGTTTTTCGGTCCTTTGTGGTCAGTTTTCATTTCAATCTGATAGCGACAACTTCGGCGTGTCATTTTGGCGTAAAAGGAATGCGTTTTCGCGAATTTCTAATTTATCTAATATATAAAAATAAGTCGGGATTTCCTTCCTGACGCTATAACTCCAGAACGCACGAACCGATTTCCACGGTTTTGCATTCGTTGGAAAGGTCTCGGGCTCCGTGAGGTTTATAGCAAAGAAAATTTTGGAAAAATTTCAAGAGAAAAGCAGGAAAACAGGGAAAATCATTTTTCATATACAGCCACGTACTACAACGGCGCCAGTACGTGGTGTGTGAGTATCCCTCACGAAAATAAGTACGTTTTTAAATAGAAGGCGCCGGTGCGTGATACATTGTTTGACAGCTACTCATTGCACTCTGCTCAGTTAATTTCATGTGACATTTATTATGCGCACGTTCTTTCAAACGATTACTTAAATTTTGCACGGGAATCGCCACTTGGAATGAATTTGAATAGTTGGCCATTCCTGACGGACCTGTCGCCTGACTGACGTGTCACACAAAACTATTTCTTCCGTGCGATTGTGAAAAGTATTAAAAATTTCGAGCTGACGTCATCAATTTTTTGGAGGGGATAAGCAAATATATTTTGACTAAACATTTATTATGCTCTTTATAACCTTAAAACATCTGCAAGATTTCAAAGCATTCGGTTTTGTTGTTCCTGATTTAACTTAATAAAATAAATTCACGCATTCATTAATTTTTTTGAGTCACTCTGTATATGGAAATCAAAAAAATTTGAATGGAATGATAAATGACAAGAAGAAACTCACCATATTTTGTACATTTTAGGTAGAATTTATTCAACAAAATTTTGTGGTGACGTCATAAATTTTTTTAGGGGGGACGACCAAATACATTTTGATAAAAAATTTACCATGCTTATGATAATTTTAAAACATGTTTAAGATTTCAAAGCATTCGGTTTTGTAATTCCTGAGTAAATCAGTAAAATACATTTACGCATTCATTAATTTTTTTGAGTCACCCTGTATATGCAAATCCAAAAAATATTAATGGAGTGATATATCACAAGTACATACTCATCATATTTTGCACATTTTAGGTAGGATTTATTTGGTAAACTTTTGAACTGACGTCATCAAGTTTTTGGGCTTGATAAACAGATATATTTTGATTAAAAAGCTAACATGTAACTTCAAAACGTCTGCAACATTTCAAAATATTCAGTTTTACAATTCTTGATAATAATAAAGTTTATTTACGGTTTTCAGTCAATAAAAGAAATTGACCCAGTGATTAATTGTTTTGGGACACCCCGTTTAAGCAAAACTAAAAAAATATTAATGCAGTGATGATAAATCACAAGTAAAAACTCGTCATATTTTGCACATTTCAGATAGGATTTATTCAGCAAAATTTTCAGGTGACATCATCAATTTTTTAGGGGGAATGAACAAATACATTTTAATAAAAAAATTACCATGCTTATGATAACATTAAAGCATCTCCAAGATTTCAGAGCATTCGGTTTTGCAGTTCCTGATTAAATCATTAAAATTAATTCACCCATTCATTAATTTTTTTGAGTCACCCTATATAAGCAAATCTAAAAAATATGAATGGAATAATAAATCACAAGTATAGATTCATCCTATTTTGGACATTTTAGATAGGATTCATTTGGCAAATTTTGGGCTGACGTCATCAATTTTTTGGAGGGGATAAGTAAATATATTTTGAATAAAAATTTATTATGCTTATCATATGTTTAAAACATCTGCAAGTTTTCAAAGCATTCGGTTTTGCAGATTCAAAATTAAATTGTAGGTGAAACGAAGTTCACCGGGTCAGCTAGTTGTTAATAAATATTAACAAAATCTTTTACGTTAGTGCTGTAAACACGATGGAAAGTGGATATTTTTCCAAAAATGCGGGAAAAAGGAGTACGTACGAATTGTCTTATATGCGATTTGTATATTCAACAAATATAAAAAAAAATATAAATTATCATGACACAGTAAACAATATTTAAACACAATTAACATTCTTTATACTATTTAAATATGATAAGTATTAATATGTCATCATTAAACCGAAAACCGTTTTCCTATAAACATGATGTTATTTTAAACAATTCAATTTGTTTAAACATTGTTAAATTACCTCCGAAAATGTGCAATTTCCCGGTTGAAACGTCAAAAATAGTTTTTGCAGTCTCATCTTGACGTACGATGACGTCACTCTCATGTGAACTACCTGAGCAAGGGTCAGATTTTTCGGTTTTTTGCGTTCAGTTTTGATTTCGGTCTGGTGGCAGCAACATCGGGGCATTTGGAGCTCCGTTTTGGCTTGAAAGTAGTACGTGTTCGCGAATTTTTAATTTATTGTTAATAAATATTAGTGAAAATGTATTGCGTTAGTGCTATGAACACGAAGGAAAGTGGATATTTGTCCAAAACGGCGGGGTAAGTACGATTTGAGTTTTAATTTATCGGAGCCTCTAATTCGTATTTTGACAAATCTCTAAATTCTTGGGAAATTTCGGAAGACGATTTAAGTTGGCCAGTCAAAGCGGATAACTTTTCCGAGGAGTAATTAATATTTAAACATAATAATTAATAATATTTATACTGTTTAAATATGATAAGTATTAATATATCATCATTAAACCGAAAACAGGTTTCCTACATACATGAAGTTATTAAAAACAATTCAATTGGTTTAAACATTGCTCAATTTAGCCCGAAAATGTGCAATTTCCCGGCCAAAATATTAAAAAATAATTTCTGAAATCTCATCGTGATGTACGATGACGTCACTGTCACGTGAGCTATCTGAGCAAAGGTCACTATTTCGATCCTTTGTATTCAGTTTTAATTTTGATTTGATGGCGACAACTTCGGCGTAAAAGTAACGCGTTTTTGCGAATTTCTAATTTATTATTAATAAATATTACTGAAAATGTTTTGCGTTATCATCATTTTTAAAGAACGAAAGTGCGGTATCCAACATCCATAAAGTACGGGGTCCATCATTTTTAAAATAGAGCGTTGGAATTTATAAAATACGGCAGTGGTGTAAATGCTTTGTGGGTTTTCATGTTGTACTTGCTTGAGTATTAATTTTGCAACAGTGCATGTTTTGGTTCCGAGTCTGAATTCTCCATGTCGTCAGATGCTCTTAGCCTGAGAGGGTTCTGTTAGCCCTTGGACGCTGGGTCGCATCATTCCATGAGGATGAGATCAGTCGGCCTTGGATTTATGCGGCTGCGTTCTTCATTAGGCGTGGGAGTACTGCGATCCTATAGTTTTCGTCCGAGTTCAATTGGTGTGCTTGCTTGGGTATTCATTTTACAACATTCAGGTAGAGTTCCCTCAAACATATTTGGCGTTTATGACTTCACACCAATTTGACTCCCATTATAATTCAATAGGCCGTCACAACCGGATGTCTTAAATCCGCTCACCGATACCTACCTGAAAAGACCTTTTCTGGTAAAAGCACAGGGCAGGACTGAGTTTTGCATTTACCGACAACTGCGCCTTTCGATTTTTTTATTTTAAGTAAAAACAAAGTAACTTTGTACTCAATCACTTTTTATTACGGCAAATTAGTTAGAATTTTGATATACACAACTATTTACTTATTAACACAACTGCTTATTTACTGATCGAAATAGTCACTGTCATCATCACTCGACTCTTCTAAATTAACAGTTAACGCTTTTATCAACCGTGTCCTGTACTGGTCTTTTCCTGAATTTATTCTTCAAGAAGGCACTGTGTTTTGTAGCTTCTGCTACAAACCGCATTTCTATTTACAAAATATGTTTTCGGATCATCGGCAAAATTTTTTGCTACAATATTTCCAAAAGTATTTAAAAATAAATTGCTACAAAAATACTAATTAAATGGCCTATTATTATTAATTTTTATTTATTTGTCACTATTTACTGTAAGACAATAATTTTTAAAAATTTTATTTATCTATGTATTTTTTATTAAAAAAATTAAGCTTGATAAACCTGTTTTTATAATTTGTAAATAAATTTAGTTGTGTTATTACACTTCTTTTCAATTGTTGGAGGATATGCAACTGCATATCTCTGCATATATTAATAAAGTTACAGCATATTTGCATAAATTTCATGCATATTACATGATCATATTTCTCAAAATTTTGCTGCATACTTTTCGCTCTCTAGTCATGTATTATTTTTAATATAACAGCAATATGAATGTACCCTCTGGATTTGAAACAAAGGCCGGTGACATCGTCAAAATTATTTGATTTATCAAAAAACTTTGTGGACCAGTTTTCTATGATTGCGATCGTATTTATTAAAGATTTTATATTTTTTGCTTTCATTATCTTAATAATATTTTCAAATGTGCAGAATAATGATTAAATAATTAAGGTACGGAAGAAACAAAATTACTCTTAGTCCGGTCCTTCGCGTCTCGGCCGTCTCTGGCACGTGGCATGGTTTACATTTACTAAGCTTTATGAAGGGTCGGCTGTAAAGTACTTTAAACGTCAAAGCCATAAACGCCTTATAGGTTTGAGGAAACTATATCTCTTTTCATAAAATGGGTCGCAGCTTATTTTGATGGTAAAGATTTCTTCAGGTGGTGTATGTGCTTGGGTACTCAGTATGCAACTGTATTAAATCTGTATCTGTAGTATTTCTACATCTGTATTTGTACTGTATTCTGTATTGTAGCTGTATTGTATTTTATTGTACTATATAACGTTCTATCCCTCATTAACAAATCCTAGCCCTCTCCTTTCCTGGCAAGACCTGCTCCAGATCTTCCCGGGGTTATTGCTGAGCCAACGACCCAGGCCAAAGAAATTCAAAGCTTTAGAGCCAGCAAAGTTGCACAAAATTCGCTCGTTGGTGGCCAACGTGGAGCAAGGGGGACTTTTGAAACTGAAGCATTTATACTGTTTAAATAGGATAAGTATAAATATGTCATAATTGAAGCGATAACCGTTTTCCTACAAACATGAAGTTATTAAAAACAATTCAGTTTGTTTAAACACTGTTAAATTAATTGATCACTCCGTAATTTTACTCCGCAATATAAAATTTTATTCTTCTTGAATATTTTTTGTCTCTAGTTTGTAAAAAATCATGTTTGTTACTTTTAAGGGGTCTCTATCTGTTGTTGTATGATCAAGCATCAAATAGATCCGCTTTTTCACACCAGTAGGATTGAGTTAGATGAATATGCGACATCATGAATACAAGATATAACAAAATACAAAACAAAAAATCACTACTGGGGCCTGTTGCACAATACTTACAAGTCTAATAATATTAGTCTTGTAAATTGTAATTTGTGGAATTTTGTTGCACAATCATTTAATAAATTTCTACAAGTTACAACTAATAGTTTTCAAACCCATTAGTATAATTTCTACGAATTTACAAGTGTTTGTTGCACAAATAAAATAATTTTCATTAGTTTGTAGAAATTTTGACGTTTCAGTAATGAAATTTCTACAAGTCGGTAGTCTCCAATAATTTTGTTTATAAGTATAAAAATATGTTGCGACACTTGTTATTTGACTCGTCTAGTGAAGATGAAGAACCAAATAGGTGGCAGGTAAACCGGAGAAGAAAAATATTTCGTCCGAGGATCAATTTCAAATTTCAAACAAGTGTAGAACATACGGAAAGATTTAGAATGTCCGCAGAAAAATTGGATTTGCTTCTAAATGAAATAGGGCCTCTACTCCTGCATAATACTAGTAAAAGTGGTGCTTTAACCCCAAAGCAACAGTTATTTGTAGCTTTACACTGGCTTGGATGTGGCGCCCAATACCACATAGTCGGTGATGCACATGGAGTTGACAAGAGCACTGTTTGCCGTACTGTTCAAAGAGTAGTGAATGTAGTGAATGATGTTCTTTTAAATCGAATTGTTAGATGGCCAGAAAATATTCCTAACGAAATAGAAAAGTTTTATAGAATCGCCCACTTCCCCCACGTTTGTGGTGTTGTAGATGGTTCGCTTATACCTATTGACGCACCTACAAACAATGAACCTGCTTTTGTTGATCGATGGGGAGACCATTCGATTAATTGTATGTTTGTGTGTGGAGCAACAAAATTTTTTTACTACGTGAGTGCAAACTGGCCAGGAAGTGTTCATGATGCTAGAGTTATGCGGAACAGCAATTTGTATAGACGGTTTGAACGGCAAAATATATTTCCCAATGCTGTAATTTTGGGTGACACAGCCTATCCGTTGAAACAATGGTTGATGCCGCCAAGACACAACAACCCAAACAATCCTTTGGAAGAAAGGTACAACAGACGGCACAAGGGTACTAGGCAGGTCATAGAGGGAGCTCTGGGCATCTTGAAAGAAAAATTTCCATGCTTACACCATCTTCGTGTAGAACCTAGATATGCAGCAAATATTGTAAAATGTTGCACTACGCTTTGCAATTTTGCACGTATTGGTGTAAATGATGATGAAGTTGAAGTTCTAAACGAAAATAATCTAATTCTTCAAGAAGATGAGAACATTGTTCTAGATCATCCTGAGCGGGAAGTACCGATTAGAGCCGCCATTCTTCGTCAAGAACAAATTTTAAACTTAATGAACAATTAATTTACGAACTTATTAACTTTTTAATAAACAAGATTATAATAAATGGTAACAAGAAATAAGAAAAAAAAAAACAAAAACTAATTATTAATACATGAATAATAGAAAACTAAAATTAATCTGTGTCATTTGCTTGCAAGTCCTTGGTAAATTCACTTTCTGGCAATCCCAAAGAAATTTCTAGTTGCCGAGCTTCAAGTCTGGTTTTATAAATTTCAACTTTCAATAGTTCCATTTGCAGCTTTTCCTTTTTTTCTTTATTAGTTTCATGTCCGGCTGTCGCAGTTTCTGAAACCAATTTAAAAAATAATATAGTTTATTAATTACCGTGCTGTGTACTATTTACTTTGTTTAAATATGGTTCTTCTAGGGGACATGTGTTTCTGTTCTTCTTTTCTTTGTTCCTTTTTCTTTTTTTCGGGCACTATAAATTATTATTTGCACTAATTAAACGAATGGAACATAATCAATTAACTCACAAACTAAATCACTTGTTGATTCTCTTTCTGGATGTAATTCATTTGCTACTTCGTGTGCCTGTTCAGCTGGAAAATATGTGAAATTAACTATAATAGTATTACACTACAATAACAAATCGTTCAGAATTCATATTTTCTATTTTTTTATTACACTTTTTAGCTAAATTTGCTTACCTTGAATTTCAATTATATCTTCACTCATTGGCTCGGGTTCTAACCCGAGCCCGTGAATGGCAGGTGACTCTTTATCGAGGATATCGAGCACCTCCTCATCGACATCGGTCAATTTTTTCTCCGGGCCGCCTCCAGTTCCCGTTTTTTTATAATTATCGACTTTCTCCTATTATTATCACATTAAAGTGTGTGTATAGTTTTTGTAAATAATAATAGTAATCAATACACTTGTCAAAGTCTTAAATGCTTACCATTGTGGCTTTTTTCACATTAGGCCACCAAACATCGCGGACATATGTCCAGTCTTTTGTTGGTGGCACTAATCCTAGAGACTGGGCATGATTATAAATTAATTTCCACCTTTCAATTTTTGCTATTTTGGTCACATGTTGGCTAAATGCACCGAATAAAATACCTTTGTCGTCTTTAATTCTTGCCAAAACAGACATTTTTAATTTTCTTTGTTCGTCGCGCTTGCCCATTTTGACAAAACTTAAAAACTATTTGACAAATTCTCTGACAGTCACAACCTTTACTAATATATTGTTTTAACTACTTGTAGAATTGTCGCTCAATTTACAAGTAATTATTTTTAGATTGTGCAATACGAATTACTAGTTCTAATATTTTGTAACTTGTGAATTGTATTTTGTAACTTGTAAAATTATTTCAATTGTGCAACAGGCCCCAGGGGCCTGTTGCACAATACTTACAAGTCTAATAATATTAGTCTTGTAAATTGTAATTTGTGGAATTTTGTTGCACAATCATTTAATAAATTTTTACAAGTTACAACTAATAGTTTTCAAACCCATTAGTATAATTTCTACGAATTTACAAGTGTTTGTTGCACAAATAAAATAATTTTCATTAGTTTGTAGAAATTTTGACGTTTCAGTAATGAAATTTCTACAA
This sequence comes from Zophobas morio, assembly GCF_036711695.1. Taxonomy (NCBI): domain Eukaryota; kingdom Metazoa; phylum Arthropoda; class Insecta; order Coleoptera; family Tenebrionidae; genus Zophobas; species Zophobas morio. Next base: position 15,519,879 of record NW_026972111.1, read on the forward strand.
GTCGGTAGTCTCCAATAATTTTGTTTACAAGTATAAAAATATGTTGCGACACTTGTTATTTGACTCGTCTAGTGAAGATGAAGAACCAAATAGGTGGCAGGTAAACCGGAGAAGAAAAATATTTCGTCCGAGGATCAATTTCAATTTTTAAACAAGTGTAGAACATACGGAAAGATTTAGAATGTCCGCAGAAAAATTGGATTTGCTTCTAAATGAAATAGGGCCTCTACTCCTGCATAATACTAGTAAAAGTGGTGCTTTAACCCCAAAGCAACAGTTATCTGTAGCTTTACACTGGCTTGGATGTGGCGCCCAATACCACATAGTCGGTGATGCACATGGAGTTGACAAGAGCACTGTTTGCCGTACTGTTCAAAGAGTAGTGAATGTAGTGAATAATGTTCTTTTAAATCGAATTGTTAGATGGCCAGAAAATATTCCTAACGAAATAGAAAAGTTTTTTTATAGAGTCGCCCACTTCCCCCACGTTTTTTTTTTGTTTTTTTTTTTAATTTTCTTTGTTCATCGCGCTTGCCCATTTTGACAAAACTTAAAAACTATTTGACAAATTCTCTGACAGTCACAACCTTTACTAATATATTGTTTTAACTACTTGTAGAATTGTCGCTCAATTTACAAGTAATTATTTTTAGATTGTGCAATACGAATTACTAGTTCAAATATTTTGTAACTTGTAAATTGTATTTTGCAACTTGTAAAATTATTTTAATTGTGCAACAGGCCCCTGACGTCGAATACAAACAAAATTGTCCATCATCATTTCACAGTAATTATCAAATTTGGATCCTCTTATCGGACAAACCAATCAATAATGATTAGTCTGACATTTTTTTTTAGTTTACCACAAATTCGGTCGTATGCGAATTATTGATTTATAGGTTACTTTATTTAACTTAAAGTAAAGTCAATGTTTTCCTTGACATTTAATGTGGGTTTCAGCATGGAAAATGCATTCCAGAACGTTAGTGGTTTTACATTTCTAGATTTTTCTTCTGAATTTGCTAGTAGTACATTTTCTGATACTTTTAATATTAATAATAATCTTAGTACACCATTCACGGAATTCTTCTCATACATTTCTTTCGATTTGCTGGGCAGGAGATTCGAAATTGCTGCAGCGGCAGCGGTTTCCACATCAAGTGGTACATCATCGCTATTACTAGAGCCAAAAGCCATCGTTTGGGCCCCGATAAAGTACTCAAAATATATGTGACAAAATGCGCAAACCGTTTAGGATTTTTTTATTTATGAATAAACAAGTCAGATGTGGACCTCTTAGATAGCAGCAGTTGTAGAAAAACGTTGTTTGGATTTCGTGTACGAAATCTACAAAAAAAAACGATTAAATACTTAATACAAAAATAACTATTTTCATGAATTTTTGAAACTGTTGTAGTATCCTAAAAAATTTTATACAATATACGACCGGTAGCATTTTTATGGTGTTACCAAACATACAGATCTCGACTACGGCTCACCCTGTAAAGTTTTGGCGCGGCCATAAAAATGTTGCTACCGGTCTAACATCGTAAATAGCTATTAAATGGGTATGCATGCCATGTTCAATTGTTTTAGTTTTTTTTTTGTTCAGAATTCATGTTTTTGATTTTATATTTTTGTTTTAAAGGTTTTGAAGCATTGTTCAAAATCCATAAGTATTGTTATTGTTTACATTATTTATATTTTTTTATTATTTACCATGATTTTGAAGCAATTGTTCGAAACCTCATGTTACTGTAAGATATTTTTTATTTATCTTTGTTTTAAACTTTCCACTACTTATCATTGCTGTTTCCTATTCTGCCCTATCCTTCTTTCCTGGCAAGAAAACTCCACACCTCCACGATGGTTCTTGCCGGACAGTTGATTATGTGGTACATTTTTGTCAATAGTTTTTTATGTTCAAATTTCCTATAAAAAACGCCGAATTCGTGATTCAATAAATTTTCATCTAATATTGGCGTATAATACCAACTGACAATTATTCCAAACTTCCTAAGTAAGTCGGCAAGTGTGGGCAAAATGGAAGTGGAAATTTTTTGAATCGCGGATATTCAGGTATCACTTTCAACCGAGAGAGTAGAGTAATTTACAGATATAAAAAAAAACTTATATTTAACCATGTTTACGTCATAAGGGTTGCCTCACCGAAATTTGAGGTCACGAGCTGTCACTGGATTCACCTTATTTTTAATTTTATGTAAAATCTACTACTGTCTACAGTAGCATAAAACGTCGTTTAAAACGCAAAATCACTCGTGGTCTTAGGTTCTCACTGGCTTATAATATAAAATAGCGTTTCTCTCACTCATAATATAAAAAAAATGGTCTAAAAAGTTTAGACACTACTTCCCTCGCTGTCGGAAACGTGACGACTGCATGCCTATTATGTTTTTTGAGTATTAATTTTCTCAATTTTGTCAATATTTTGCATTGACATCTTTGTCATTTTTTTCTGTGATTGCTATGATTGTTTATTAAAAAAAATAAATAAATAAATTAGACGAAGTCGTCTCTGGGGTGTATAATATGTTGCCTATGCAAAAATTGTCAGGCGTGAACAGATAAAATGAACACCCTGTATAGTACTTGTAATTTAAGACAAATAGCCATAACACTTATCAACCGGTAGACGTGACGGTGAAACACAAATTAAACTAAAACATGTTTTCTACGAATTGCAATAACCGGATGACAATGCCGACGGTCCAGACTTTCTTATTGCTTTGACTTCCGTTTATTGAATAAAACTCTACATTTTATTTGGTTTCTGGATGCTGTAATTCACATTTGGTTAATTATAACTTGTCTAGATCTAAAGGAGCATCGCCTAGCCTCCCCCTTGCTAGGGCCTTATGAAATATCGAGAAAATTTGAAAGTACCAAATTAAGCAATGGACTCCAATACTGTATGTCCTTAGTTTATCCTCGATAAGAAAAACAACTTGAAAGTGTTTGTTTTTACATCGGGAGAATGTCACGTAGAAATTAGTTTGACTTGAATGAGTTCGTTCCCTCAAAACAGAGGATCAAAACAATTAACTAGTAAGTTACAATCGACAAAATGTGTTCTTCTTAATTTGATCAATAAAAAATATAAAAGCAAAGATGAATAACAAGCAATAATAAGCAAATCTAATAAAAAATCTAAATAAAAAAATTTTAATTCAGTGATATCACAAGTATAGAGTCATCATACTTTACACGTTTAAAATAGGATTTTTTGAGCAAAATTTTGAGGTGGCGTCATCAGTTTTTTAGAGGGGATGAGCACATACATTTTGATAAAAAAAATTACCATGTTTATGATAAGTTTGAAACATCTCCAAAATTTCAAAGCGGTTTTATAGATCTTGATTAAATTAATTAAATACATTCACGCATTCATTGATTTTTTTGAGTCACCCGGTATATGCAAATCCATAAAATATGAATGGAATGATAAATAACAAGAAGAAACTCATCATATTTTGTACATTTTAGGTAGGATTGATTCAGCAAAATTTTGTGGTGGCGTCATCAATTTTTAAGGGGGGATGAGCAAATACATTTTGATCAAACATTTACCATGCTTATGATAAATTTAAAACATTTCCAAGATTTCAGAGCATTCGGTTTTGTAGTTCCTGCTTAAATCAATAAAATAAATTCACGCATTCATTAATTTTTTTGAGTCATCCAGTATATCCAAATCCAATAAATAATAGTTTAAAAAACTAAAAAAACACGCTTTTATTGCTAATCGAACTAAAAACTAGAAAATAATTTTTAATGACAGAGTTTAATATTACAGTAGTAGAAGATCAAACAATCAATCATAATAAATCACCTCAAATTAAAATTATAATAAAATTTAAGTTATTAACAGAATAATTCAATTCAGAGTAAAAAGCGTGGGGTGCATTTTACTGCGGTTCATAACTATCCTCTCATAGATAGTTGCCAATAGAATGATTGTAATATTTAAAATATCAAGCACCCCACGCTTTTTACTCTGAATTGAATTATTCTGTTAATAACGTAAATTTTATTATAATTTTAATTTGAGGTGATTTATTATGATTGATTGTTTGATCTTCTACTACTGTAATATTAAACTCTGTCATTAAAAATTATTTTCTAGTTTTTAGTTCGATTAGCAATAAAAGCGTGTTTTTTTAGTTTTTTAAACTATTATTTATTTTTCATTTTTTAGTCTGCGACAAATTCATAAATTGGGGAATTAATTACTTATTTAGATTTTTCTAGAAAGAACCACTCAGTGGTCTCCGTATGATCGATCAACGGGAATTAGTTCGAAATCAATCGCCCTCACGGACCAACGGGATACAATTCATCATTGTGGTTAGTTTTACCCCCCAAATAGTTAATTTTCCTCCATGTTTGTATTTCTGAATCAAAATTTGTTATCTTTATTTAAGTTGGTGAGAATTCATGATTAGATATGTTTTAATTATAATTAATTCCTTCTTTACCGACTGTAAAACCAAAGCTATGCAGAAATTGTCCTTGAAACAGAGATAATCGGTATAGATCGGCGGAGAGAGATAACCGTGGTATATACTGACACAATTAAGATGCGATCAGCCATTTTTGCACACGTTTAGTTAATTAAAAGTCCGTTCTTGTTTTTTTCATTTAATATCCGTTATTTGCAGGGGCGGACTGGCCAGGCGGGCTACCGGGCATTCGCCCGGTGGGCCGTCGAACTGATGGGCCGGTAGGCCGGTTACGCTGAATAGACAATATCAATAATTTCTCAAAGTCAAACTTTTAAATTTTGTTTAACAATGTTGGCGCCACCGCCGACGAAATATGATACATCGTGATACATTATGTATCGAGTTTAAATAACATTAACAAAACATGAAATGCAATAGGCACGTTTAGGCAATTAAGCACGTACTATTTTCACACTCTTTTAATTAATGCTTAACAAAATATACAATCGGCCTAATCGAAAACTTATCTTTCTCTAAGAATCAGTCTTATGTCTATGCTTAACCATTGAGGGTGTACGTAGATCGTGAGGTTTCCATTAAGTGACAATTTATAATTATTACTGTAAAGTAAATTACTATTTTTTATCTGTAAAAATAGTATTTGCATTATGGCTTTTTCAAAACTAGTTTGTCGAAATGGACAAACCAAGCACAAGTGGGAAGGGTGTTAAAAGAAAAGCGGTTAAAGGCGGTGCGGAAAAATTACTCGAAAAGAAAAAAAAAGCTTTGGAGAAACAATCCAAGTTTTACAGGCCCTTGTCTTCATTTATTAAATTGCGTAAAGAAAATGTTAAAGGTGACAGTCAACCTGCACAATCTACAAGCACTACTCCTATTGAACCTGTTGAAGCGGTGGAACTTGGATTGAAGCAACCTACTACTTCAACGATTCTGGAAGATGTTTCTTCACAACAAAAAGTATCAGAACAAGAGTTTCTGCCACCCGTCGAAAGCAATAAATTTTTTTCTATACCAGCAACAAGTGACATTGATAGCTTTTTTAAATTTCATCAAATTCAACCATGTGATGTAAAAGACTTACTATTCAATCCGATTACACTGTTTCGCAGGAAAAGTGGGGTGCGGCGTACTTGGTTAACTTATAATGAACACTCAAAAACTTTATTTTGTACAGTTTGTATGGTTTACAGCAAAGAATCTAGTATATTTAAAAGTGGTGTAAAAAGTATTCATCCTAAATATATTTACAGTAGAGTGGATGAGCATGAAAAAAGTCAGTCACAAAAGTTCTGCTGAAGCACATTTGATGCAATTGAAAAAATTAAATATACTGTCTTACGTTCCAAAACAAGAAAATATTCGTTTAAGTCAAGTTCAGAATAGAATAGATATTTTACTGCGAATTATAGAAGTAATAAAAGTAATTGGTAAATGTGGTATTGCCTACTGAGGTCACAGAAATGAGGATATTCTTTCTTTGGCCAATTCAAAAAAATCATGGTAATTTTTTGGAACTTACTTTACTGCTAAAAAAATGTAACCCCTTATTAAATTCACATATTAATCGTGTTATTTTATAAAAGCAAAAGCGATATACACGTGGCAAGAAAGGTAGGGGTAATATTGTGTCTTTTTTGTCCAAAACAACTATAAATTCCATTGCAGATATTATCAAAAATTTAATAACGCGTAAGATTTCAGAAAAAATTACCAATATCGGAATGTATTCAATTCAAATTGATACAACACAAGACATTACAGTGACAGATCAAACTTCTATTATTATTAGATATGTAGATGATGAATCTGTGCATGAAACATTGCTTGCATTAAAAAGTACAAGTTCTACAAAAGGCCAAGCTCTTTATGAGTTAATAGCAAAAGTGTTGGCCGACAATAATATCAATTTAAAATATTGTGTAGGTAGTAGCACCGATGGTGCTGCAAATATGCAAGGGCAATATAATGGTTTTAGTTCTTGGATGGTTACTTCTAATCCTGAACACATACATCTTTGGTGCTATGCTCATATTTTAAACTTAGTAATAACAGATATTACACAAAAACCACATCAGTGTACATCTTTATTTTGTTTGTTAAATGGTATTGCTGTTTTCTTTAAAGAATCTCACACTAGAATGGACATTTGGAAAGAGTCTTCTCGAAAAGTTTTAAGTACAATAGGAGAAACAAGATGGGATTCTAAATTTAATGCAGTGTTAAAAATTTTTGGAAGTTATGATGACACAAGTAATACCCTTTTTGTTACAATTATAGAGCTTCTTGAAGGTATATCAAAATCAGAAATTTTAAATTCTGACACACGATATAAAGCAATTTCCTACTTAAATTCACTTTCAAAATATGAAACCATTTTAACCGCCAATATGTATTTGAGAATTTTTCAGCATACTTCACCTACATCAAAATATTTACAAACATCTGGACTAGACCTAATTACAGCGCAAACAATGATTACTGAAACAAAAAATTCTTTAACTGCAATCTCCAGAGATTTTGATCATTTAAAGTTAACAACAGATAAATTTGTAGAATGGGCAAATAATGAATTGGGAAAAGAAAACGACGCGTCTACGGTAATAATCAATTCGCAATTAGATATTCTGCGAATTAAAAAAAAAAAAATGTTGTCGGGTGAAAAAACTTCAGACTATTGTATTGATAACCCCTATGAAAAATATAAAATTGATGTATACAATGTAGTTATGGACGTTATTGGGCAAAGTTTTAGTACAAGATTTACCAAAAACGAAAAAAATTATACTATGCTTGCTGTATTTAATCCCCGAAAATTCAACAATAAAAGTTCTGAAACTCTAAATTCAGATTTATTTGTTCCACTATGCAATATTTTAATAAAATTTAATGCCGAAATTACACCGTCTCAAATACGAGAAGAACTTTTAGATTTTGCTGCAAAATGGGATCAATTAAAACAAACAGTATCCGAAGAGTCAACTTTTAGTGACGATTGTGGTAACCAAAAATCCTGCAAATCCTGCAAACAGTGTGCTTTGTGTTGTTATACATTTTTAATGAAACACAATCTTTATTCAAGTGCTTATGAAAATATTTTTCTTGTGTATAAATTTTTGTTAACTCTATCTATTTCGTCTGGTGGTTGTGAAAGGAGTTTTTCAAAGCTTAAAATTGTCAAAAATAGATTACGAAATAGTTTGACGGATGATCATTTGGAAGCATTTAAAATGATGTTTGTTGAAAGTATCATGTTAGATGACATTGACTGTAATATTGTTATAGATACACTGTCGGGTCAAAGTGCCGTTATGGCCAAATTATTAAAATAATCTGTATAATATAGGTATAATGCATATAAAAAATAAAATTGCTACAACTTTTTACTTCCTGAGCGTATTTCTAAATAAAATTAGTTATTTTAACCTTATTAATTAATAGATAAATGTAAAATTGTTGATTTTACAAAATATCATAGAAAAAATTTACTATAAGTAGTAAATGAGGGTCGCCTCCAGGGCCGGTTAAATCTTTTGCCCGGGCCACTTTTAAAGTGCCAGTCCGCCCCTGGTTATTTGTATTTTAATCATGACTATAATTACAACGAAGAGTAAACCAGATACTACAGGCATGCGCAGATCGCGCGCTAGCTTTATCTCTTTTACTCCACTACACAGGATCCATAAAAGAATTTATAAATCCTGGCGCTCCTAATAAGGATAATGGGAAACTGTTATCAAATTATTGCATTGTCATCGATCCTTGAGACGTGTGCAAAGTTTCAAGATGATCAGACTTTTAGAAACCGATGAAAATTAAGCTCAAAGATTCCGTTACATACATACATAGATACATACAACCCAAGCTAATAAAAGCGTGATAAAAAATATGAATGAAATGATAAATTACAAGTACATATTTTGTACATTTTAGATAAGATTTATTGGGCAAACTTTTGAGCTGACGTCATCCATTTTTTGGAGGGGATAAGTAAATATATTTTGACTAAAAATTTATTATCCTCTTTATAACCTTAGAACATCTGCAAGATTTCAAAGCATTCGGTTTAGCAGATTCAAAATTAAATTGCAAAATGTTGTTTTATAATTTTGATTTTTTTTCCAAAAATCTGGGCGTTTCGGATAAATACTCAATTCGGAATCATAAACTACATGTGTAGGACAGTAGGACTATGTTATTTTATACAATATAAAACCATTTATTACAACAGGCGGACAGACGGACAGACAGACAGACGGAAACGGGAGACCTATTTCTTCGTCCTGTAGGGGCCATGAAAGGTCGAGAAAACGTAAAAGTAGACGGACTCGATTACAATACGTCCTTCGCTTACGCTCGGGAAGTAAAACTATTATTCAAGGCGTCACATTAAAAAGAACTTTGTATATAATAATATAGAAAATTTAATAGAAATTATTTAGACGAAATTTTCGCCGCCCCTGAACCACAAATAAATCTATATAACATTAATTATTTTTCGTCGTCTGTAAAAAAAAAACTAAAATCAAACCTAACTATAAGGACGAATTTAATAATTCTGCGAAATATCATCGAGTTTTTGATGGAAATCAAAGAAATAATAAATTATGTCAAACATTTCTTCCCACATATACACTAGTAGATGTCGAAATCTTTGCCCAATTTCTAATTAATTTCAAAATTATACTGCCAAGTACAGTATTTTTTAGTTGCAAGAACGTGTATAAATTGATTGAAAAGATAAAAAAGGACCGGATAATTAAAGTAAAGAACTTCCATTGTTTTTGACGTCATATTTTATTTTCAACATTTGCCATTTTGTTATATCCAAACATTAGAAAATCTATAACTAAAAAGAAAGTGGATATAAATTTCTCCAAAGTGAGTATCTATCCTCGAACAATTTTTCTTTAAGAGTGAGTTTTTCTCCAATTTCCAGGTACTTTTTTGTGGTTGTGTCATACGGTGTCCATTCGATTTCGTAAATGTTTTTTTTAAGACCGCAGTCAGTGGGATTACTGTTATAAAAAACATTAAGGATTAGAAACATCGTTGAAATTAAATTTACTCTATTTAGAATTTACCTTGCAGTAGCAAAATTAGCCCAGAGAGAGGATAATGTCTGTACCATTTTACTTTCTGGAAAGCTAGCATTAAAAAATGGAAACATTGGAGAAATGTAGAACAAGTAAATTAAGTCATCATGATGAGCCACACCTTAAATAAAAATATGACATATGTTTCTCAATTTCCACCTTGGGCATACCATATGGGATAGTTCCGTCGGAGTTTGGAAGATAAAAGAAACTATACCGTCCTTGATAGGTAAATTCGTAATAATATACAGGTTTGTTACTGTGTTCACAAATTAAATCAACAACTCTATTAACTGGAAACCCAACAATAGAATCAGAATATGCCTACAATTTTTGAATGTACTGAAGAAGTTTTATTTTCAGTGAATTAAGTACGTACGTTTCCTAAATTTTGTAGTGATGCGTTAGTTATTGGATTGTTACCAAAATAAAACTGCCGTACACTTCTACTGACTTCTTTTGATTTATTAGTTCCTCTTTCGTAAATAAACATAATTGGTGCGTATGCTTCAAAATCGTTGTTGAGTTTTTCCAATAAAGTAGCGTTGGATAACACAGCTGAAAATATTTAAATGTGAGAGTTCAAAAGAGATATTAAGGAATTTAGTAGCTTACGAAAAACTCTTTGAGCAAACTCATCTTTAGTAATTCCTGCTATGATAGGAATTTGTTCGAAATTTCCGCTTTTAATTAGTTTAACTGGATCATCAGCAAGAAATTGTTCTTGACCAAAATCTTCTTCAATAACTGGTGACCAAATGAGTATCGGATCGAAACCAAATTCCTAAAGCATGTATCAACAACTGTGTTTTTAAATTATGCAAAGTTTTTGCTTACGGCTAATTGAGAAAGGGAGTTTCCTAATTCTTCTGCAGATGTTTTACTTAGGCAGTCTATTACTACTGTTGCATTGGTATCTGGACATCCTACAATTCTGGCCTGCTTTTTAGCTAAATCCAACTGATTTGTGGGCAATGGCCAATGTCCTAATGCAGATCCGCTACTAATAATAGCTTTGTGGAATAGGCCACGAGACATTGGAGAAACCATATGGAGAGTGATACTCCAAGCACCTGCACTATACCCATAGAGTGTAACAGAATTTGGATCTCCACCAAATGATGCTATATTATTGCGGACCCACTTCATAACCATTACTTGATCTCTCAATCCATTGTTTCCAGGCGCCTCTTTACCAACACTAATGAAACCCAGCGAAGCTATGCGATAATTTAAGGTCACCAAAATTATATCTTGATCCATGAAGTAGTGTGGTCCTACCCAGTTGCTACGACCAGTACTACTATAAAATCCTCCAGGATGTAAAGATATAATAATTGGACGTTTGGGATTATTCCCTTTAGTAGGGAGCTGTTGATTTAAAATAATAATGTTCAATTTAACAAATCAACTGATCACATAAACTAGAATATTAAAAAATCTTTCTAAAAATTTTGCGTCTTACTTCAATAAAAATTACTACTAAGAGCTTGGATTAAATACAAATCTTTACTGCCTCTGCATTTGTATATTTTATCATCAGACATAATATTTATATATTTTTATCATCTTCAGGAAACAAAAAAAAAAAAAAATCGGGAGACAACAGGTGTACATTGGAGATATATCTTTTCAAAAAAGTCTAAACACGGAAAACGTCTTTTCTTTATTAACTTATTGTTAGCTTCTTTGGTACTTTTGTGTCGTCTTAAGAATTAAAATATTAATAGAAACAATATAATCATCCTACGACACTTTGTCAAAAATGTGACTTTAGTACTTGCAAAAAATGTGCCCCTAAGGCACAATCAAAAGTGTCTAGTTTCTTAATTTTTTTTATGAGTATTTTGAGAAAATTAGATAAACCATTTTTGATTGAATTACTTTACATAACAAAATTAATAAAATAATTCTTTAAAAAAAATATATATAACGTGTTTAACTTTATGGAGAAGACGAACAAATACATTCTAATCGTTAATTTATAATAATTAAATCTGTGTATTTGTTTTTACCTCAATTAACAAAAAACCTTTTTTGCATTTTTACTAAGCCAAATGTAAAATTTTGCTTTTATAAATTTTGTTTTTGCGATAACCTGTATTGTATATGTAAAATTAAAAATACGATACGATATTAAACCACAAATAAAGAGGCTTTGTCACTTTACATCCTAAATTTCAAGAAAGATTTAGCAATATTTTGACATGACGTCTACAAGGTTTTAGAAGGGAAGAACAGATGAGTTTTTTACAACTATCTTAAAAAATGAAAAAAAAAAATGCAAGATTTCGATTTGGGTTTGTAGTTTCAAAGTTAACTTGTAAAATTTTATTGGAATATTCTGTTTTTTCTTTCTAAAAATTGAAGGTCAAAAAAAGGAGTGAATTCATAAATCACGGTATCTGAAATACCTCATCACTTTTTTGATGGATACGATAGCACAAATTTTGTTTACGTAATATAATAATTAGAAGAGCACCTTGGTTGTATAAACATTGAGAAATAAGCAATCCTCTGAAATGGGGGTAATTCCAGGTTGTGGGCACATCGGTCCATCACTCGTGGCATTGTAGGTTCCGGACCAGGGTTCAGCAGGTTGTGGGGGCTGCAGTTTTAAAAACGTGTTGCGTTTTTTTGTATGTTTATGCACTAAACAAAAACTGATAAATACTTACTTTAAATCGGAGTTCGTTTACTGGTGGTTTCGCATAACGAATTCCTCTGAAGGCATAAATAGTTTTACCCAAACGCGTCGTTAAAGTTGTTCCTAAAATTTCACCGATAGGTGTAGACACCTGAACATTTTGTGAAGTACGCACATAATTTAAAAGCACGAGAACAAGCATTAACCGTAACCACATTGTGTCCTCTGTTGAAAATAACAATATTGTTTCTGCGGTATGTAACTTATATAGCTAACTTATTGCATAATTCAAAGGACTGGCACATGATAATTTGTAGTGATAAAAATATTATTATTTTAATGCAATAATTACAACTGATAATATTTTCGGATGCATAAACAAAATACTCAACAGTTAAGGAAAATATTCAGTATTAAAAAAATATACCTATGATAAACATTTATATCGGGTTAAATTTTTTTTTTGTTTTTTTAAAAACAAAACTTGTTAACTTTCTTATCGTAATCAATAATTTTAAGTAAACTTCGTTATCTATGAAATTAATATTATTTTAGTCTTTCTCTGACATTGGATTTTTTATAGATATTTTTACTCTTTTGAGATGATTAACTGACCGATGCGTTTGAAATTGGTTTAGTTAATAGAATTTTCAAAGTAATTTCCACATCTGGGAAGTTGCTTACATATCTAAAGCTTTTTTGTACACAGGGTAGGTAAAGATATGAAAGCAGTTGGATATCGCGAGAAGGTTTATTGAATCTTTTTGAAATTTGGGCTGGCCTAGATTCTGTTGTCTGCAGTTTTTCCAAATTTCATACTTCATTTGAGATGCAGGGCTAACTTGATTTTCTTTAAATACCACTAGTAGTCAAATGTTCCGTTTTTAAGTAGTGATTTTTTTTCTGAATACAGAAATGTAACACATGCATTATTTTATTTTTTCCCAAAATGGTAAAATAAATTGTCAAATTATTATCAAACTAAACATACTGAAAATCAGAAAATCGTAGCTAGCAATACTATCACTTGTCATAGTTGGCGGAGGGCACTTTACTCAACAATTATACTAGTGCCCGAAAATGATAGAACTGAGGGTACATAAACTGAAAAAAAGGTGCAGCATAACGAATTGTTTTAAATGCCGTTTTCAACTAATTTACAACATATTCTAGAAATAACAATACGCCGATTTAATGATTGTAAATAGTGAATACACTGTTATGAAAGCTTTAAAAAATTTAAATAAATCACATAATTGAAAAAAGATCAAATTAACATTTAAAAAACAACAATTTTATAACAAATTTTCGAAACCTTCTCCATTTACTTCCTGGAAATAGTAAATACGTTGCACAAATTTTTCAAATTAATTTGTTAGAATATTAGGAGGAATATCAGCAATCACATTTAATATTCTTCCTTGGAGTTCCTCGATGCTTTGTCGTCTATTAACATTTAGCGTAAATATAAGGAATTACCTTCTTCAAATTTTCAAAAATTTTTTCCATAGTTAAATGCAAATTAAATAGAAGTTCTCTTGGATATGTTAAGGAATTAACTTTAAATTCTCTTAAACAAACGAATTTCGTGTAAGGCCTAGAAAATTTTTTGGTAATAATTGCCTGTAGACAATTAACACTCTTTAAATTTCGTCTAATTGTTGCCAAAATATAGCCAGCAACATTATACAAATAATGTCTGAAAAAACTTCGCCAGGACCTGATGGTTTATCTCCTCTTATACTCAAAAAATGTGCTAGTTGGATTGCTGGTCCTTTATCCCACATTATGACTCTTTCGTTTCAGAACTCAGTTCTTCCCCCTATATGGCTCCAAGCACTAATCACACCCATATATAAGAAAGGCGATAAAACGAAAGCTGAAAATTATAGACCTATCAGCCTTACTTCCATATGCAGCAAAGTTATGGAGAGAATCATATGGAATCAAATGTTTCGATTTTTAAACGATCAAAGCATACTTTCTGCTAACCAACATGGGTTCCTACCTGGAAGATCTACCGTTACTTGCTTGCTTCAGTGCCTTAACACGTGGACGATATCTTTGGATCAAAATAAACCGGTCGATATTATTTACTTAGATTTTGAAAAGGCTTTTGATCGCGTTCCTCATCGTCGGCTGTTACGAAAGTTAGATAATGTCGGAATCAGAGGTCTCTTACTCCAGTGGATTCAAGCTTTTCTGAGAGGACGTAGCTTTAGAGTAAGAGTGGGTTCTTGTTATTCATCCAACCGGGAAGTGCTTTCAGGTGTCCCTCAAGGATCGGTGTTGGGCCCGATACTGTTTCTTGTGTACATATCCGACCTTCTGTCTTTGTTAAAATCACCTCATGCTTTTTACGCCGATGACGGCAGACTGTTTAACAACCCATTAACATCCTCCCAAATAATTCAAAGCGATTTGCTTACAGCTCAGAACTGGACGTCCACTTGGTTAATGCCCTTGAACAACAAAAAATGTGTCGTTTTCCGTCTGGGCAAAGATAACCCAAACATACCGTACACTCTTGATAACCATGTCTTACAACCCGTTAATCAGATCAAGGACCTAGGCGTACTATTAGACAACAATTTATCCTTCTCCGAACATGTCAACCTTGTAGTTAAAAAAGCCAATACAGTCAAGTATCTAATACAAAAAGCATTTGTAAGTCCAACGGAAGAATTATCCAAAACTTTACTTGTCTCCTACATACGTCCCATTTTAGAGTATGCAAGTGTAGTCTGGTCACCGAGCTTAATTGGAAACAAAGAATTACTAGAAAAAGTGCAACGTCGTTATTTAAAAACTGTGCAAACTTTAAAGGATAAACCTTACGATGTTAGACTTTCTTTACTTAAACTTCCTTCTTTGGAAAAGCGTCGTATCATTAATGATCTTGTGTGCACCTACAACATTCTTACGCACCAATTTGGTATTGATCTTTCAAATATTTTTGAATTATCTGCTGCCTCTCATCTTCGCGGCCACTCAATGAAGTTGCATCACCAAAAATACAAGACCAGGTGGCGTCAAAATTTCTTATCGAACAGAGTTTTCAACGTATGGAACAGTTTGGATTCAGATCTCATCGAATCAAGTAGCACTGCCTCCTTTAAAAATAAACTTTATAACCACCTGACTGATCTTTAAAAAAAAAAAAGTATATATAAATATATTGATGTTCCAGCCGTCGTTTGAGCACCCCCTTAATAGAGATGGTAGTGAATTTCAGCTCCCAGTACAGGGTTCCTCGAGTCGAGCATAATAGGCTCTTACCTCTGCTCTATGACATCAATAATAATAATAATAATAATAATAATAATAATTGTTGCCAAAATATAGCCAGCAACATTATACAAATAATTTTGTGCCACAATATAAAATGATTGGTTGTATATTACTGTTCTAGCCCTTAGGTAGGCAAGTAAATCAATTATACCTAATAAATTTTGATCATTTCATACTGTATAACTTTCCCTACTGTAGGTACTTTTGAACCATTGAATTACACATAAATTTTTAAGAAGTGACCTAAACTGAAGTGCATTTGGTATTTCTTATCTCAGTCTTATTTAACTAAAAATGTTTTCTAACGCATCTTGTGAAAATCTTGACGTACACACAAATTTATAACCTGTAACGTTTAAAAAGTATTCCTGACGATCTAAAATAGTTTTTGTTGACAAAATTAAACCTGTTTGTACTGGTTTCCAATAGCCCCCCATCCCAATATTGATATTTTTAAATAAAACAATAGTTTCTTGCAAAAATTTCAAAGTATTTTTGTATTCACCTAAATTAGATCTGCTAAAAGCCGAAATGTAACATCCGGACGACATGATGCGGAATCATTTACTTAAAATTTCGATAAACCAAGCAGTAGTATAAGCATCACGGCCAACAATAGCTACGTTTGTGTTACACAAAAATTCGAGCTCCGCACTTACTTCAAAATTTATTAAATTACATGCCAAAGAAACTTTCATTTTGTTAAATTGGCTCAGATTGTACAAATCACTACTTAATTTTGGTGCTAAATTTAATTTGAAATTTTCTTGAAATTCCAATGTATTTAATGTTAACCTTATTACTTGGTAATGCATATTTATTAACAAACTCTTCCGGAATGCACCCATAACTGTCGTAATATTTACAATATTTAGATTCGTTTTTGTGGCTAAAATTATTAATTCTTTAATATGATCTCCCAATGACGGTCCACTTGTTGAATTTCCTGTAAAGTGATACGAAATTACTTGTTTCCATCGCCGCAATATTCCACTTATTATGATAACTAATGAATGAGTGGCTATCGCTGGAAAGATTTCCAGGATTTCGTATCCTAGTATGGTAGAGGAAGCGGTGCAGTTTTGCTTTCCAGGCGTTAAAGCCGTTTCATCTAAATATAAATGACAGTCTTTTTCATAGTCTTTAAAATCTTTAACTTTTAAATTTAATTAATAAAAAATTCGGTGTGATATACCTGGGTAGAATTTGATATGCTCTATTTTCCGACGTAATGTACGCTAAGATGACAATAAATAGTTTAATTTTAATAAAGATTCATAGCCTGAAGAACCACAAGAAAATTTAATGGACATTGCATTTATAATTACTTGTTTGTTCACTCCAAATTTATCTGCAATCACCAGTTTGTCATTAATTTTTTCTTTTAAACAACAAATTTCGTCTTCTTTCTGTTGCAACAAATTTTGCTAGTACTTTCCTAAACAATTGATTTCCGCTAATAATTCTTTTTTAGTGGCTATTAAATTTTGAATTTTGATATTTTGTTTATTAATTGTTCGTTCCGGATTAACAATTTTAAGTGGTGCTTTATCTTTAAAATCTTGAACATGAAAATATCTAGGTAAAACGTTTTCTTTTAACTTAAGTCGTAAACGAAACCTTCTTGATAAAAGTGCACCTTAAAATATAATTTTAAAAATACAGAGGAAAGGATTTTACGAAAGTAAGCACTTCACAAATTTTGAAAGTAGAACCAATGTTCCAATTTGGACGCTTCAAACTTTCCTTCTAAAGTGCAATTGTGTTCTTATCTGACAAAAAAATTATATGAAAGAAATCTTCAAAAAATCCATGTCTGTAATTTTAATTGCTTTTTCTTCTATACACAAAACTTGAAAATTACTTTTACCATATTCATAAGATTTTTTCGCGTCACTTCTGCTCTGCTACTAAATGCATATTATATAGTAGCGTGCATATAGTAGGTGTAAACAAAATCCTTGCGATCTCTGTACATACTTATATTTTCGCTTGAGGTAGCTCATCTTCAATTGTTTTTTTACCACTGATGGTAAACTTATTGGATATCTGAAGCCAAACTTGGTGTTTTTAGAAAAAAGTGTAAAGTTGTGGTTTTGCGGGGCTCTTTAAAAGTTGAGGCGGCGGGCGCAAAAATTGGAAAAACCAACAAAATATAGGAAATTCTGTGTGTTACCTCTTTTACATATTTTCATTTACATAATAAGGAATTAAAGGTGGCTAGCAAATAATGTTCCTGCTAAACTTATTATTAAATTAACTTAAGTAATGGAAAAAAGGATTTCGTAAAGATAGGTATGCAAAACAAAACAGAAATTCTGTGAAAACATTGTCTTGATATGTTGAAAATGCTCAATTAAGGTAACCATCAAATGTTTACCATATTTTTATCTGTTGTTACATTTTATGATCTTCATTTTTACAACAAAGACGAAAACTAACGGATAAAATAAAGCGTTTTGGATGGAAGTTTACTCCGCATTTTGTACGCCCATAGAAGATAAAATTTAAAAAGAAGTATCGTTGATCTATAAATGTTTGTGCAAAAACTCATTTATTTAAGTTAAAAAATGCAACAAAAACAATAACATGACAAAATTAACATAACACTTAATTAGTATCAGACTTCGACTGTTCTCCTTAAAGTGAAAATTCAGATAATGGCCCAAATAGATACACGGCAGGACAGTTGTCATCAGGATTTCCAAGAAACTGCGCGTACAATTCTTGGTAACGCGACAGAGTCAACCCACCTCTTCGCCTATCATCGTCCTGTAAATACCACATTATGAAAAACATTAACCGAGTCAGCGCAAAATAACTTACGCTTAATAAGTTGTTGAAAGCTTCATCGACCACTTCTATGTCATCTATAGCAAATTTCGTAACACAGTTGAATCTATATTCGTCCGCTCCGATAACTCCATCGTCGTTTAAATCTACCATCTTGAAATTTGAATCGATGAACATTTTCATGGCCTGGGGGAAGTCCTCGTACCTTCTACCCATGCAACACTGTTGCACGGCTTGTTTGAACTCGTCGGTGGTAATCTTGCCGTCCTGCAATAGCTCCTGTGTGAGAAACAGGACAGAAAATTTACATTATTGTGTGTTTTTGGTCCGGATCTAAACCAAGAATCACTCTATACTAAAAAGAGAAAAGCAAGAGATTTTCTACCTATACGAGCTCCCTACTCTAAACCTACTTAGTGAGCGAGTGTTTGTGGAAATCTGTGCATAAAACAGAGCGGTTATTAGCTTTTTCTATGTATATGAGAGAAGCTGGCAGACTACCTATAGGTCAAACCTTATTGAAATCGGCTAATTCAGCGATTTCTTCCCAAAGGCTCAACATGATATGTTGATATTCTTGAAGACGTGAAAAGCTAAATTCTCCTTTTCCTTCTATTATGGTGGCGCGCAATGCGAGACAGGCAAAATCGCGCTCATCCAAATAACCGTTATTGTCGGTATCTGAAATTAAAAATTTTGAAGACTGGCGTAAAAAAGTTTGGTTTGTTAAACCTAATTTTGTTTTAATCTCTCAAAAAATATATAAAAAATGTAGCTGTAAAACCAAAATTATTTTATCTTCCTCTCCCAAAAAAGGTGACGTCATCAGGAATTATTGTTAAATGAATCTCACTTTAAATGTACATTTAATACGGTTATATTTTGAATGAGAAATTGGACGAGTTATTTCAGAGAAAATAGATAAAATAAATTCGTTCATCCATTAATTTTATAAGACATCTTGTATAAACAAATAATAAAATGTTATTGAAACGCAAGAAAAACGAATTTTTCGCTAAAAAATTATTGATTCATTTTTTGCTTGACATCTTGTGTGCATAATTCTAAAACATGAAAGCATTTTATTGAAATTCTAGGAATATCACACAAAGACACATTTTCCAGTAAAATGTACTTACCACTAACAAAGGACGAATAAATAAATTTAAGTTAATGTTTTGTAATTCTTAAATGATTGTTAGTAACAGTGAAAAAAAGTCACGAAATTCGTAATGTGGTATACTTAATGTATGTAATGTGTGTATAAATTTGAAAATAGCAGTGTATTGTTAAACCACATGTAAAGGGATTCTCTGTTTTGTATTTAGAGATTATTTAATAAAATTTTGCGATGACGTGGTTAGCCATTTTCACGATGATCTACAGGACAGAGAATTGAAAACGAGAAATCTACATTTTCTTATTCTATGGATTGCGGTACTCTAAGAAAACATGGAAATGGTATTATTCATTATATTTCCTGAAACAATGCTTAGATCTTTGTGTGCAGGATTCTTAAACGAGAAAGTAATACATGTTCTAAGTGATCAAGGCATTTGAAGTAAACAAGATATGTGTAACGTAATATCAATCTGCGGCGACCAGTTATATTTTCTAGATCATTAAAATGTAGTATCAAATCAGAGTGCTGATATTAATAAGAGCTAAGTTTGTTAAGTTTAGTGACCTTAATCATGACGTTGTTAATTTAGGATGATTTTGACAAAAATAGAGCTTCAACTAAATTTATCTAATCGTATTAAGTACTAATAAAAGAAGCAAAGGCATATATATGACAACTTCATTAATTAAACGTATTACTTAAGTGTAGACAGGTTTTACGATTCTCATAGATTGTCTAATTTGAGCTTTTTACAGTAAATAAGTCTATACTACCCATTTTAAAATAATAAACTTTATTTTATGAAACTGTCGGAAAGGAACGATAGTCATAAATGATATTTTGAGTAAGTGACGAATAAGATGAAACAACATGAATGGTGGCTGCAGTTTTGAATTCATTTTATAATTTGATCATATGCGAGCACAAATAGTTCATTTTTTCAGCTGCACTAAACGCAAATCCAAAGTTACAAGAAAAAAGCTCAGTCAATATTATTACTTATTCTGGAATCTTGTTCTGAGTAAATTGTTACACAACTTTTTCATTCTTACATCATCCCTGGTTTATACTTATGCATAGGATGTTTTTTTAGAACTTTTCAGATCTGTTTATGCTTGCGGTTTATTTCTGCACAAAAGTGAGTCCTTTAGCACCAACAATAGGTCGTGTATCTTGTTAATCTATTTTTATATAACCACGACAGAAACAGCTGGCCTTTTAGCTGAGTTAATAATTGTTAGAAGCCGAGCCTTCGCAACTTTGGCAATGGTGCTGAAAATAATAAGCGTTTTTATAATGTTATTGTTCCAGGTAAGTGCATCGACACTTGACGATAAAAAAAAATCAAGTTTTTTTAATTAATAACAGAACATGTTTTTTGGGCATTTGGGTAATTTTTAACTGACAAATGTGTTTGTATAAACTTCGCTGGAATCCAAAATGTAACTCATCAACACTCATCAATTACTTTGTAAAAGAACCAATCGATTCACATTTGTTCGCATAAATAAACTGATCAGAATAACAGAATAAAAATAATAAGTCCAGTTAGTAATGCTTTATTAATAGTTTATCGCTTCATACTTTAATTCGAGTGTAAAGAGTGAATAATATAAATTACCTAAAATAATACATATGTATTGATTCTATTTTTGACCAAAAACACGAGTCCGTAGGTTTGAAAATACGCTCTAATTTATGAATAGTGACAACTCTATTCCTGACGCGGAAGTAACGGTGTAAAACAAAAAGCTGAGATTAGAAAATGTGATTTTCTTGTTATGAACGCAGCTTAAATTACCCACCATATAAATATTTTACCACAAAACTAACTCTGTTGTCCCAACTATAAGCCATGACAGCTGTTAAGGAACACACAGAACTACACTACAACCAAATTATGTTTGTACTGTGGCAAAAGTGAACTGACGAACCGGCCGGTGTCTATTTTTGAAAAGAGAGTTTCTTTTGCGTCACATCGGAAGTCACCGCACTCATCCGAACAAATATACCATGTGGTCTACTTGCGAGCAATGACATTATTTTTTTAAACATGGTGAATCCATGCATAAATATATTCACCCGTATTCCTCAAACTCTAGTTGGCATATTTTTTCCAACGATTTATGGAGAAGTAACTTTCAAATATAAGCGTTTCGTAGAAATAAGTGCATTTTCTGCCTAAGATTCAAATTATCTTAATTTTAAATCATAATCAATCAGTTAACGTTTTTCTATTATTATTAAATAATTTCTCATTAGTTATGTGCTTATTTAGCTTGCGTTAATCGCATTTGAAAAATAAGAAAAATTATTTAATTATATAGGCAACCATGCATGTGTAGCAAAATTTAAACCCTCGATTTAGGGTAGCGGTTCAGGAAAAGCGCAATTTTGAGACGCTTATTGTTTAATGTTAAAATTAAGGGTACGGCTAATTAGTTAGCAATTTTAAAAGAGGGCAGTTTAAACAAAAATTAATCGCATTCGACGCCACATTCCTCCTCACCGAGTTTAATTAGTGTAATATCAGGTGATTACAACAATAACAAATTATCATTATCCTTCTCCCGTTGTTGCATCATAAAGCTATTTGCGAGCATGACTTTTTTGGGTGTAACCTAAGATTGTTTCAAAAACAGTGTAAAAATGTAATTTAAATTGAATATTTATTTAAATAGCTAATAGTTCTGATTACAATTTATTATTATATAATTACCTACTCCCTAATTTTCTTTTTTTATTAGTTGTCCTATATAGGCCTTCTGGGTCTGTTGGATTTAAATAACATCATCGCCCATGTAGAGATCATGTACATAAATTAATTCTAAATTCACTTAAAGATTAACAATAATCATAAATAATATTCTAAATTATCATACTATTGTATAAATTTTATTAGAACTATGTAACGGATGTTCAGCTGAAAAATTCATCAAGTTGGCGCTGCTTTTGGATAGAAGAAAATGTTGAAAAAGAAAATGAAACTATATGAGATACCTGTCCCGTTATTATAAACAGGAAGTTTTTATTGGTTAAAGTACATTTTTATGACTATTAAACGTTCGGTATTATAACTGTGTGAACAGTTCTATTTATGCAATTACTTTTGAAAAGTACATTTTCTTGAATATGTCGAATCTAGTTGTATTAATAAAGTTTATTCATAAAAAAAAACGGTATCCACAAGAAATAGCTTTAAGGGAACACGATGATCAATACTGAATCTTCACTATTACTTACTTTATAACTGCAGAAAAATCATACTAGTTCGAGCTGTATATCCGTCACTTTGCACGGCAGTGATTAAACTCTCTGAGTTTGTAGTCAATGTTGATATTTTGAAAGTTGTGTAATAAATCAGTAACTGTCTTCTTCATAACTTTACACTGAAAAAAATTGTAACGTAACTTAATGCTCCTTAATTTAGGAGTATATCGTAATAATTTATTGACATCGTAGGACGAAATCTTGTTAGATGCTATATTCAACTCTTCAAGATTTGGCCAGTACCGCATATCATTCCAGGGAAATATCTTTAGACTATTACTTTCAAGATTAAGCGTCTTTAGGTTGGTAAGCCGGATCAAATATCCACCAATTTTCTTAACTTTATTTCCTCCCAAATTAAGTGTAGTCAAATTATTCAGTGAATCAAATGTGCCTTTCTCAATTTCTTCTATACCACATGACAATAGTCTCAACGTTTCTAGCGAAATGAGGTCATCTAGATGATCTTTCTTCAGAGTTTTAACTGTTTGACCAATTATTTGAAGATTTAATAAATTTTTTAAATTTGAAAAAACGGTGTTTTCAAATTCTAGTCCCTCGTTATATTCTAGTTTTAGGATTCTTAGACTCCAACATTCACCAAAATGTTTATTTGAGAGTTTTGGTAATCGTATATTTAAAGTGAGTATAATTTCGTTGAAGGGTGAAGAACAAAGGCCATTGTCTTCTATAGTACTGATCGAACTCAGTAGAATAACCAGTCTGTTGACGTGTCTGACTGCATTAAATGTGTCTGAAAATATGGTCTCTTGTATACCTTCCAATTTTAGCTCTTCAGAATATGTTGAAGGGGAGAAAGATACATTTCTTTTAAATTCCAAGCTAAAAATCGTTGTGATTTCAAGTAGTAATATCAGCGATATCCTAAAATAGAAATGAAGTGGTACATTTTACACTGTAGTGCACAAAAGATATGAGATCTAAGTATGTGTAATTTGCGAATTAGACAATTAGCAATAAGTTTTTATATCCACTAAGATTAAAGTTTGCATATTGCATATTTTTTGTGCGATATGCTTTATAAACATCAAATGTAACGAGCGTTCAAATAAAAACGACGTCAGGTTGGCTTTGGAAATGTGAACGAAGCATTTACTAAGTCCTAAATTCACATTTACAAAGCCAGCTTCGCGTTGTTTTTATTTGAACGCTCGTTATTAAAACAAAACTAAAACAAATTTGCACCATTACTAACAAGTAATTTCAGTCAAATCAAAACGTTAAATATTTTGTAGTAAATGTTACTCCCCAAGAAAAGTTTCAAAATGCTACAATTACGTAAATTCAAAAATGCAACAAAATTAGAAATAAACAAAACCTACCTAGTTTTTTTCATGTTAATAACTGTTTCTGCTTCTACGAACTTGTAATTCTTAATAGGTACATTGAAGCAAACTATTGATAAGATAAAGTTGAGAAGGTTAAAAGAGCAGTAGTCGTAAATATTATTACTTGGTGAATTTTACATTAAGTTAGAGCCACAGGCTAGTATTAAGGCAATCCCAACAAAGAACGAAATGAAAAAATATGTCCTTAAAAATTATGAAAAAAAAACGATGAAACTATGTAGAACAGAATACAGAAGACATATTCATAATAATAAAGTTTTCAGACTTTCATGTTTTCTCACGGTTTCATGACCCCTAGAGTACGAAAAAGCAGGTCTCACATAATCATCTGCCGTCTGTCCGGATTTTTATTAGACAGATAATCTCCGAAACTACTTGATCGATTGTTGCAAAATTTTGTATGTGTTTTTAGTATCATGTAGATGGTAAAATGCTAATCAAAATTTGTCTAATCATCCTCACCACCAATTGGATGACGTCATCTCCATAATTTACAACAGTAAATGCTAAATACTTTTTTAAATTTTATGAAATAACATACATTTGTGGTTTATGAATCCGAGTTGAGTTTGACCTTAGACATCTAGATTTTTGGAAAAAAAATTGTATAAGAACATTTTACAATTTAACTTGGAAACTGCAAAAACCTAATAGTAATAAATTGAATAGCTACCGTATGACACAACCACCAAAAAATATTTTGAAATCGGAGAAAAACTGACGCTTAAAGAAAATTTGTTCGAAGATAGATACCCATTCTGGAGAAATTTATATCCCTTTTCTTCCTAGTTATGAATTTTCTAAGACTAGTTATGAAGAATCTACCACTTTGAATATAACAAAATGATAAATATTGAAAATAAAATATGACGTCACAATCAAAAATTGAAATTCTCTGTTAATTTTTACTTTTTGAGCGTAACTGCATCAGGGCCCATCGGACCAATATGCCTCTTCGAACGGTATTATTGTCAGCACCCATGTAAAAACGTTTGGGACAGCATTTTGAAATTTACCTTCCTTCAATTAAATGATCTTTTATTTTCTGCATTTTTATTTGAAATGTTTAAATCATTCTCCTTCTTTTCTAAAAACTTCAATAAAGGTATGGAATAAAAGTATTTAACCTTCTATGATGTACTTACCTGAAATTTTTAATCAAAATAATGTTTATTTTTTAAACAAATTAACAATTTCCTGCAAAAAGTGATAGTGGAAATTAAAGTAGGACCCTAAGGTTATTTCTACTGGAAAAATCATCTCTGAGTTTTTATCCTGATGTAAGCTAACATGGAAAATGATGCATTGATGCACTTGAACTGCATATGTCCAAAAATCAGAGACAACCGTGGCATCAACTGGTTCTCTCTGCTTCCTCCTTCCACTCTTCCGCTTCTAGGGATCAACTGGGATATATTCCGATTTCCGATATTCCCTTCCGCCTCCAAGCATCAACCGGAAAATATTCTGATTCACTCAACTATAACCGCTGTGAACCGCGTTCCGATCCTCACCACCCTGAAACCTCCGTCCGGAGCCTCGAGTATGCCAATGTTCCGTAAGCTATGCTGTATGAGAACTGTGTTTAATAAATTATTGTTGTATCCCTAGTGGTTTTTTCGTTTAAATCTCTCGGACCAGCTCCCTCGCACCGCACCGAAAACCCGGTTACAAAGTTAATAAAATTGCGAAACTAATTTCAAACTAAATCTATCTTTAAACTAAAAATAGTGCACGGATGTACATGTAAAATCTATAGGAATTAAAAGTTTAATTCAATTTTTTTTTTAAAGAATGTGTTTTTTAATTAGTTCACCTTTATTTGTTCCAATATAGTTTCGTGTCTAAAGCTGATTTTTTTTCCTAAAAAATTGGTGTTTGGGCTGCAGTTAGTAAAGGACGAACAGTAGGTCCTATATTCTTTGAAGTTAATTATGAGTATGACAATAATAAACATGTGACTAACTGACTTATTCAGTATAGTACCTATTCATTTTCAACATAATTGTTGTTATATTCAAAATACAGGGTCACAACGTATTCGGTTAGAACCACAAAAGCAATGTTACCGGAATATTTTGATTATCTAAT
Source organism: Zophobas morio (assembly GCF_036711695.1). Taxonomy (NCBI): domain Eukaryota; kingdom Metazoa; phylum Arthropoda; class Insecta; order Coleoptera; family Tenebrionidae; genus Zophobas; species Zophobas morio. The sequence goes on from NW_026972111.1 coordinate 15,546,041, forward strand.
CATTAGTCGAACTACAAAGGATATCTGTCAACAGACTTTTTTGTTGCGGTAATTAAAGAACACTGTTTATCAAACACTTGTCAACAATTGCGATGAATTAATAAAGAAAAACAAAAGAAATTAACTACATAAACAACAATGCAGAGATGTTGAAATATATTATCAATAGAGTTAAACGAAGAATTCATTTCTGTTTATAACAAAATGGTAAATATTTCAGCATTGTAATTTAATTTTATTTATTTAATTAAATTAAACATACTTAAATATTTTATCCACAATCAACTTATAATTGGATTTTAATCCACACTTATAAACCGTTTTAACTAACACTTTATCCCCTAGTGGGATAAAGTTAGTTTATTCCACTGTTACAAAAATAGAAGTATAATTAACACAAATCATTCAAATTTATTGAATAATTACTTATTGACGTTAACATTTATATTTTTTGCACTCATGACCTTTTTTGATGGCTTTGGCGCATTCACCAGGGTGCGGGAGTTCGAACTTCCCGCACACGTGTATTTTAACTTTCCGTTGCCATGGTAACCTTAAAATACTCGGGTAGTGTCAACATTGTGACGTGTTCACGGCGCTGTCAATACCGTTGTTTATAAATAACTCACAGTTAATCTCTTCAGTTTAAAGATTTATTCGTTGCAAAAAATATTGTAGACAGGCACCACACCCTTCGGTCGTGCCGCAAACAAGCGTTCATGCGGGAAGCAGGCTATCCCGAACTAGTTGTGTAAAATACTATTCTGTTACACTTTATGATTTACATGTACAATTTCACTATATTTAAATTTCAACATTGTTGATATAATAAAAATATCAAATAAAGTTTTTTAATATTATTCAGTTAATTTAAGTTAATTTCAAGGGAAGAAATGTGCTGGCTATTGATGAGTATTTGTTGAAAAAAAATTTTTATTTTTTTTTCTTCTCAACAAATACTCATCTTCTACTGACAGACCTGTTGCTTTACATAAATTATGACTTTTTATACCTTCTTTTTGAATAACGAGCGCTTTCCGAACGATACCAGTTACCAGAATGGGCATTCTTTATTCAGTAGGTATAGTGACCATCCGACTCTTTTCTATAATTTGTTTATTTCAATATTTAATGTCCGAGTTTTTGGCGGTGGCCGTCACAAAAAATGACCCTTAGGTCCCGGACTTGTGACGAGCTATTTCGGAAGGGGAGAAGGGTAATTTAAAACCTTGCATAAGTCTAGGAAAAGATTGTGCATAATAAAGAGAACAATAAATGACAGTAAACAGAAATATGAAAATAGGATAAAAGAGAACAGAGTTTTGTGCCCTCATCGTAGCATTATGCACAGAATATAATAGTTGTTGGGGCTTTCCTGAGTCGTGGCGCATAATTTGAGGGAACCCCGGGGCAAACGGCATTATCTAATCATTCGTATCGTATCGAAGAAGGATTTTCTATCAATGCCTTTGCAAAATAGTATTTAACATTACTAGCATGGTAAAAGGGTTTTTACTGGCGGACAGAAGGATATGACTGGCGAGCCGCAGGCGAGCTAGTCACCTTCTGGACCCAGTAAAAACCCGTTACCTTGCGTGTATTGTTCAATATTTTATTTGTTTCTCACTTCTAAATAACTATTATAAATTATTAAAAACTCTAGAAGGTCCAATATTTGAAGAAACATAGTATGAGCTTTAGACGTATTACCTTAGAAACGCACGTCAGCATGGCACTTGTCATAGCATTTACTGTGTTGTCTAGTTCTGTTATTTAGATTTTTCGATTTATCGTTTTCGGTGTATTGAAATGAGTGTGGTGCAAGCTATATTACTGAGGAAGCAGCAATTATGAGTGAAAATTTACCTGAATCAATTTTGGCTGTCATTTAAACTTATAATTAGAGAGCGGATTTCTAGGTTTAATGCTTTGTGCGAAAAATGTAAGCACTTCAAAACTTTTTTATATCTGTAACTATGATACAATTTGGAGTCATTTGACACATTTTTTTAATGCTTATTTGCTTTTTTTTTTCAATTTTATGCATATTAAAACTTATATGTTTATTTAATGCTTTTTTCGACGAATATGAGTTTTAATGCATATTTTGTTCAAATGCCGGCCTTGTCAGGATGACAAATACTTGTTAGTTAGCCGTATCGTAGCGTATGCATTTTACTTGGACTTGACCATTGAAGTACATTACTCAAGACCCTTTCTGTGAATAGGTTCCGGTCGTTTGGGTAATAAAATTTTATTATAGGATTGGAAAAATACTCCATAGATTTTATGACTTTAAATCCTTACTTCCGTTGACAATGAATTAAAGCTTTTAACCAGATGTTCTTTTTCGGCATTTTGCAGCAAGACCCTTGAAGATTTTCTAGAAAAAAGGATTATTGTACCCAACTACTTACCTTAAAATTTTCTAATGGAAACTTTTAAGTAAATGAACCGTTTATTTCACAACCATCAGTCTATCGCATCTGTCGTAGTACAGTGTTATACGTGGTTCTCCCTTGTACCCTTGTTACATGTTGAGTTCTTTTTGGTAATATTACTAATATTTTAAAAGAATGCCGAAAGTAAAATCGACGCCGGATGAGTGGATAAGGGATTTTCCAGAATTAAAATTAGAAAACAACAAAATATTCTGCAGAGCTTGTGTGAAAACCGTAAGCCCACTAATTTTTTGTTTATCTATTTTCCTTTGTTAATCCTGTATATGTAGGTTGTTTTAGATTCAAAGTGATAAAAAATATAACGTGACGCAACATGTCAGAACGACTCTTCATGTAGAAAGGAAGAAAATGTTTGAAGTTTCTAAAATTAAACAGCAGACCATACATGAATCTGTTGCATCTACTTCCACAAAAGATGAGCAGTTTCAGTTTAATTTCGATTTATGTAAAATAATGATCCAGTCCAATATACCTTTAAAAAAATTGGAGAAAGGCCCTCTTCAAGAATTCCTTGAAAAACACTGCAATCGACATATTCCGGTTGAAAGTACTCTCCGAAAAAATTATGTAGGCCCAGTGTTTCAGCAAGTTTACAACGAAATTAAACATCGCATTGGAGATAATTATTTATGGTTCGCTGTCGATGAAACAACCGATAGTTGTGGAAGATACGTGGCAAGTTTAATTGTTGGAATCTTAAATGAAAATTTCCCTAGTCGAGGGTATGTAGTAAGTTTGAAAATGTAAGATAAAACAAATGGCAATACGATTACCAGATTTGTAAATGACGGTCTTACGTCACTATTTCTGCCAAATGCCGTACCGGCGAATAAAATTTTTTTGATGATCTCGGATGCAGCTCGTTATATGTTGAAAGCAGGGAATAATCTAAAAATATTGTACCCCAATTTAATTCACTCTACTTGCATTGCCCACGGTTTAAACAGAGTGGCTGAAGGAATACGTTTGCAGTTTCCTACTATTAATAAATTAGTGGCAAATGGTAAAAAGATTTTTGTTAAAGCCCCACTAAGAGTGCAACATTTTAAGGAAAAAATTCCAAACATACCATTGCCCCCAGAGCCGATTGTAACGAGGTGGGGAACATGGTTACAGGCCACATTTTATTATGACAAATATATCAAAGAATTTGAGGAATTAGTTACGGAGTTTAGCGAAAATTCTTCTCAATCGATTAAACATTGCATAAATATTTTGGAAAACAAAGATTTGCGACAAGATCTAGCTTTTCTAAGAAGCAATTATCAATTCGTATGTGAGATAATAGAAAAGTTAGAAAAACCCAACATGTTGTTGGTAGATGCCATAAACTTAGTGAAAGAATTTAAACAACAAGCAAACGCAGTAAAGGTAAGGGGTGATATTGGTACTAGAGTATCTCAAAAACTTGACGAAGTGTTAAATAAAAATGCAGGTTTCGGTGTTCTTTCCGACGTTGCTCGTGTTTTACAAGGCCAGAAGGTGGAAAATTTGGAGTTAGATTCAACATTAGTTGCAAATTCAAATTTGCGCCAACAACGAGTGTGGATGTTGAACGCACATTCTCCAATTTTAAACACATTTTAAATAATCGGCGAAAAAATTTTACAGTGGACAACTTGGAACATATTACAATCATAAATTGTTTTAAAGAAAACTGAAATACGTGTGTAAAATATAAAGTCTAGGATTATTGTAATAATATTTTATCCAAAGTTCTAAGAAGGGTTCTTTGATTTGTAATATGATTATGTTTTTAATGCTTTTTTGCTTAAAATAAAACTTTTTTATTGAAAATGTTGTGCTTTTATGCGCTTATTCTTAATTTTTTATGCTTATAAATCCGCTCTCTACTTATAATAGTTTAAAGTGTTTAAAATACATGCCGGTATGAGCACGAGCAGGGCTGTAAAAATTTTACTGGCAGCCAGTAACATTTTTTACTTCCTCTTACTCAAAATCCTGAAATTAACAACTTTGGCATAGAAATTTTACTTGAAATTACAGTCATAGAAATTATAACTGGTAACTATGGAAAATTAAATTGTTTGAAAATAACGCGACTGTCAATTCGTAAATTCGATTAATAATTTAAATACATAGTTTAATTTTGTTTTTGAGCTCTATTAATTATGGAATTCGATGAAAATGAAGAGTTTGAAGGTGATTTTAACGTTAGTATTAGTGAGATTAAGAAAAAGGTGCTTGTAAAGCTGTCATGATAACGTTTTACAGGCACGGTGCCTGTAAAACTACCATGGTAACGTTTTACAGGCAGGGTGCGTGTAAAGACTAATTTACCGAGTTAGTTCAGACGACAGTAAATGAGTTTTAACAAGACAAGAGGAAGTAATAGTTATTTACGTGGCAAGCTTAGTAAATTAGCCTTTACGGGCGAGCCGGAATGTTTGCAGGGCGAGCGACGTAGGAGCGAGTCCTGTAATCCGGTGAGCCCCAGTAAAGGCTAGTTGCAAGCGAGCCGCGTACAACGTTTTACTTCCTCTTGCTGAAAATCCTGAAAATGAACAACTTAGGGATCTCTAGAAATTTTACTTGAAATTACAGTCATAGAAATTATAGTCATTTTCCATAGTTTGCTCCGGTAACTATGGAAAATTGAATTGTTTGAAAATAACGCGACTGTCAATTTGTAAATTCGATTAATAATTTAAATGGTTTAATTTTGCTTCTGAGCTCTGTTAATTGTGGAATTCGATGAAGATGAAGAGTTTGAAGGTGATTTTAACGTTAGTATTAGCACAGTATTAGTGAGATTAAGAAAAAGGGCGACGCATCGAATGTGTGTTTGATTCCGGTGCTGTCATGATAACGTTTTACAGGCAAGGTGCCTGTAAAGCTGCCACGGTAACGCTTTACAGGCAGGGTGCGTGTAAAGGCTAATTTACCGAGTTAGTTCAGACGACAGTAAACGAGCTTTAACAAGACAAGAGGAAGTAAAAGATATTTCAAGTGCCTACTGTTACTGGCGGTAATACAAACTACATTACTTACACAATCGTAACTATCCACTGACAGATATTTTTAATACAGACAAAAGAAAATCCAGCATGCACCAGATCATACGTCTTTTTACAAGATTTGCTACGAAGTTATCATGCTTGTTATCTATCAGTTTTAATTACTTATTAAGATTTATTAGTATTGTCAATGATAGCAGATTAGCGAAACATATGAAATTCCAAAATTAACTAATTATTATCTGCCAGGGTGGAGAGTTATCGTTTATTTAAATGTTAAGATCATAGCAATGTGAACCTACAAAATTTAGTTTTATATATAGAAAATTACATATGTTATTACTTCGTACTTATTTAATTACCGGTTGAAAAAAGATACTCATCGTTTATAAAAACCGAGGCTTATCTCAAAAAATTTGGCTTTAGAAAAAATTACTTAAAGGAGTAACATTCTAGTTTGCTATCTGAGAAACATTCGCAGATTAATGTCAGTGATTTCGACAAACGTTTTTGTAGATCTTAGACTACCAGCAACAAAATAAGCATGAAATTTTATAAGTAAGATAGGTAATACGTTTGTGAGAAGTTTAGATTTTATACTACTTTTCTCATAACACCAATTCATTTTCTCCAGAATATTTTATGACGGTTGCAAGGTTTTGTAATGGAAATCCTCAAGAAATAACAAGAGGAACGAAAACTTCGAAGTTGAATCTCTTCTAATCATTATTATTATACATTACATACCTACACATAAAAATAAACGTAATTTTTAAATAATTCGGAAGTTATTTTTTATCCTAAACCTTTATAATCGTTGTTCTATTCAATTTAATTAAGTCAAATCTACAAGTTCTAAGAAAGTGGATATAAATTTCTCCAAAATGAGTATCTATCCTCGAACAATTTTTCTTTAAGAGTGAGTTTTTCTCCAATTTCCAAGTATTTTTTCGTGGTTGTGTCATACGGTGTCCACTCAATGTTGCCAATGTTTTCGTTATGACTGCAGTCAGCTGGATCACTATTAAAAAAATTAAGCGTCAGAATTATCCCAGGAATTAAATGTAGTATATTTAGCACTTACCCTGTAGTAGCAAAATTAGCCCAAAGGGAAGTTAACGTTCCTACCATTTTACGTTCTGGAAAGCTAGCATTAAAAAATGGATACCTTGTGGAAATGTAGAACAAGTAAATTAAATCGTCATGATGAGCCACACCTTAAATCAAAACTATAATATAAATTTCGCAATTTCTAGCTCGAGAGTACATACCATTTGGTATAGTTCCGTTAGAGTCAGGACGATAAAAGTGACTATACCGTCCTTGATAAGTAAATTGGTAATAATATACCGGCTTACTGCTGTATGTAGATAATAAATCAACAGCTCTGTTGATTGGAAACCCAACAATAGAATCAGAGTATGCCTAAAAATTGTGGCAAGTATATATTTAAGAATTTTAATTTTGTTTGCCAAAAACTTACATTTCCTAAATTTTGTAAAGACGCATTATTTATCGGATCGACACCAAAATAAAACTGATGTACACTGTTACTGACTTCTTTTGATTTCTTGGTTCCCCTTTCGTAAATAAACATAATTGGCGCGTAAGTTTCAAAATCGCTGTTGAGTTGTTGCAATAAAGTAGCATTAGCTAATACAGCTAAAAATATTTAAAAATAAGAATTCAGAAAAAACACATAACACATTAAGTGGTGTGGTCACTTACGAAAAGCTCTTTGAGCAAACTCATCTTTGGTAATTCCTGCTATTACAGGAATTTGTGCGAATTTTCCACTTTTAATTAATTTAATTGGATGATCTGGGAGAAATCGTTCTTGTCCAAAATCTTCTTCAATAACTGGTGTCCATATCAGTATAGGATCGAATCCAAATTCCTAAAATATTTATCAAAAATTTGGGTTCAAAAATATGAAATACTCTTACTTACAGTAAGTTGGAAAAACGAGTTTGCCAATTCTTCTGCAGGTGTTTTTCTTAGACAATCTATTATTACTGTTGCATTATCATCTGGACATCCTACAATTCTAGCCTGCCTTTTGGCTAAATCCAACTGATTTGTGGGCATGTGCCAATGTCCCAGTGCAGACCCGCTGCCAAGAATAGCTTTGTGGAACAGACCACGCGACATTGGAGAAACTATATGGAGAGTGGTACTCCGGGACCCTGAACTGTACCCATAGAGAGTAACAGAATTTGGATCTCCACCAAATGATGCTATATTATTTTGAACCCACTTCATTGCTAGTACTTGATCTCTTAATCCATTATTTCCAGGTGCTTCTTTGCCAATACTAAGGAAACCCAGCGTACCTAACCGATAATTTAAAGTTACCAAAACTATATCTTGGTCCATTAAGTAATGCGGCCCCGCCCTGTTGCTGCGACTAGTGACACTGTAAAATCCTCCAGCGTGCAAATATATTATTACTGGACGTTTAGGGTTGTTCCTTCCAGCAGGGAGCTGCAAATTTCATTTTTAATCCAATAATTTAGCTGATAAATGGAACAGGTAGATGCCTTTATGGAACCATTATAGACTGCGACAAAAACTTTTTCTCAGAGTGAGTTCCTTATTCTAGTTAGTCTAGGTACCTACTACATTGGGCAAGACTGTTTTTTTTTATAGTTACTGTTATATGTTGTGTTTATATTAGTAATATGACGAATCCAAAAATTCGCTCCACTTATTAGGCCAGCCGTGTTTTCCTGAGAGTTCTCGCACTGAGATTATATTAAAAATAGGCTGCTTATTCTATAGTGTACATTTTCTGTTGAAAATCCAATGGATCATTTTTAACTGTATGTATTAGTGCAAAATTCTAAAGCTTGAAAATGTGGTTTTATCACGACACGACGTTGCATTAAATTTGTGTTTTTTAACTGAAATTTGTTCAAATCGTCAAATAGGTACTCAACTAGTTAGGATAAAATCACGCTTTAAGTTTTACCTGACTTTTCTATTGCCATAAATTTTATGTTTGAATGTACATATTAGCACCTCTAGAAGAGTATAAATAGTCTAATACGAAAAGCACCTTAGTTGTGTAGACATTAAGAAACAGACAGTCCTCCGAAACGGGAGTAGTACTGCTGCTACCAGGTTGTGGGCAAGCCGGTGCATCGCTAGTAGCATTGTAGATTCCAGTCCACGATTCAGCAGGTTGTGGTGGCTATAATATTAAAAATGCACTTGAACCTGTATGTTTATTATTTGTATAGATTACACTAAGCAGAAACTGATAACTAACTTACTTTAAAACGGAGTTCATTAACTGGTGGTTTCGCGTACCGAATTCCTCGAAACGCATAAAAACTTTTTCCTAAACGAGTTGTTAATGTTGTTCCTAAAATTTTACCAAGAGGTGTAGGGACTTGAACATTTTGTGTAGAAATCGCGTAATTCAGAAGCACGAGAACAAGAAACACGCGTGACAACATTGTTTTACTGACTGGAAAAACGGTGTCGTGTCGGTGATTTATAACTATCTTAATATTTGCATAATTCGAAGAACTACCAAAAGCAATTTACGTGGAAATTCCCTACGATAAAAACAGTATTGGTTTTAGCTGAAGTTATTTTAACTGATAATATTTTTAATTGCATAAAAATAAAATAATCATAATAATAATAATGATATTAATTACTTATTTTCAAAAGCATAATATTTATTTTTCTTTATTCTGATCTCTTGTATTATATTCCCATTATGTTACTGACCGGGAAAGTCCAACATTCCAAGATTTATAACTTTTTAAAGCTCACTTATACGGATTAGTATACGGAATTTTATTCATTGCGGTTGTTTTTATCTGCCGTGACTACGAACGAACACAGTTGTTGTAATCAAATTTTACGAGCTATTTTGACGAATGACGAATGTTTGATTTCTTTAGACATATAAATTTTGGAAACCTGGAATTTAAAATGCACCATAAGATTATTATAAAAAGGTTGAAATAATGGAACATGGTTCATCATTGCGATATGTTTATGTAGCGCAGGATTGAATCCAAGAATCCTGTTCGTATTTGAAATTCGTCTTTCGAGTAAGACTCTTTGCCTGCGAAGAGATCACTGGCAGACACGAAAACATTGTAGACCTGTTTACACACATTTAAATAAGAATTGTATTATTGATTTTTTGTATTACATACAATTTAAAATAATTGCAAGGTAAAAACAATATATTTTGTTCATTTTATATATGATTGTATACGCAAGGACAACTCAAAAAGAATACAATTTTAATATGGCGAACTAATAAGTCAATGAAGCATCAGATCATACATTTTGAGTAGGCAGGGGCCCCATAAAATATGGGGTGGTTTCGTAGGGGGGTTGGCCGTGAGTGTAAAACTGAGTTTTCGGAATTGGTGGTGCTGTCATTCGGCCGCCACCTTGAAGAGAAGGGTGCAACTAGTTTTTACTCCAACAGCGTAAGCTAAGGAAGTATTGTAATCGAGTCCATTGGACTTGCTGCTTTCATGTTGTCTTGACGTTTCATGACCCCTACAGTACGAAAAAATAGGTCTTTGTCTGCCGTCTGCCCGCGTCTGTGTCAAATTTTATTAGACAAATTATCTCCGAAACTATCAGACCGATTGTTGTCAAATTTTGTACGTATATTAGGAATAGACCAAAATTTGTCTGATCATCTGTGACGTCATCTCCAACTTTTAAAATATTAAGCGTTATTTAAATTTTCTAAAAAAAAATCGTGCTGAGTTTCTGCCCTAGGCTTTTGTAAAAAAATCAAAATTGTATAACATTTTAAAATTCAACTTTGAAATTACAAAACCGAATACTCTGGGAGCTTGCAAACGTTTTAGGTTTATCGGAAACATAATAAATCGTTCATTTACAATTACATCTTTCAATTTTGCCGAATAAATGTTATTTAAATTTAATTAAAATAACTTATTCCTGCATGTGTGATTTATGAATCCATCTATTGGGTTATTAAAAAATCAAAATTGTGTAACATTTTGCAATTTAATATTGGAATTGCAAAACCGAATGCTTTGATGAGGCCTTGCAAACATTTTACGACTATCGTAAGCTTGGTAAGTCGTTAATCAAAATTTGTTCATTTATCCCCTCCCGAAAAAAAATGATGATATCTCAAATTTTCACCGAATAAACCTAAATAAGCACAGTATTAAAAGTTACTTGTAGTTTATCAATGTATTCATATTTTTTTGAAATACTTATGCCAGGTGATTAAAAAAAATAATGAATAGAGCGACATGTTTCATTGTCCATCCCATTTTCCGGATACGTGTCCTTGTTAAAATGTTGATGACGTCATAATTTATAATATAATATTTATTTAATAATATAAAAGGCACTAAAAACGATGCTTCTTTACCTGTACTTTAATCATCCACGCATATATTAATTTTAGCTCATCGTCAAAAGAAAAGAAAATTCTCCAAGTTAAATTTGAGAATGTTTTGACTTTCCGTTCCGGGCGAGGGTTTTGTCCAAATTCCACCAATTTCGACCATTTTTTTTTATATGCCCGTAATGGTGACTAACAACAATTTTATAAAAACAATTTCTTTTAAATAATACAATTATTATATACAGATTTTCTTAATGCATTTTTGGCATTGGTGCCTTGAGCAAGTTTTCGGGGCTACTTTTGCCTGAGAGTGGAAGTGGATATCGTGGCCAACCAAGCAAACGGTTGAATCAGATAGATGTAACGCCGTTAGAATTGGTTAAGGAATATGTCCCCTATGTTTTTTTCGGCTATCAGATCAGCCAGGTAATGAAACGGTCGTACTAAACAGAGTTAATGCTGGTGACGACCCTGAATCCAGGTCATTTTAGCTTTTAATTGAAGTGTTCTGATTGGCGGTCAGTAAATTCTGCCCATATTTGGGTAAAGATTGCGTCTTATATGTGGACTGTTGAATGCTTTGATTGGTGTATAGTAAATTCTGTCACGGGTTCAAAAAGAAGATTGAGGTTATGTACGCAATACTTGATGTGCTAATTTCTTAAAAAATGAATAAATGTGTGCTACTAACATTACTTGAGTATACGCATGGTAGTTCGTAGACGGTAGAAGATAAAATGATTAATTCAGCGACAAGTGTAAACGGTTTTCTTTGTATTGAAGATTTAGATTAAGTTTTATTAGAAATCAAAACAAAATCATATTGCGTCAAAAAATTGAACGTTTATTTTTTCAATTTATTGTCGTATGGTTTCTACTAGTGAAAAAAATAGTATATTAACCACGCGCTTCAGAGCCCTCGATGCTGCGCGTCTCGGGTTTTAATTTGCGCTCGGTCTAGAATGCCTGGCTTTGCAACCTTGGCTAATAATATACTATTTTCATCATTCATCTGTTATTATCGTTGTAAGTAAAAAGGACTAAAAAAATTAACATTCTGGTTTTCTATCTGACAAACAGTAGTTGCTTTAGTAATTCCGACAAAAAATACGTTTTTGTAATTTTTAGACTGCCAGCTACAAAATAAGAACGAAATGAAATTAAGTCTTTATAATTTGCTCTACAAGAATTTATTGTATTTTTTTAATTAGTACAGATGTTCACTTAAATCTTTATCTTCAAAGTGTAAAATCTTCGCAAACAGGCTTAATTAAGTAAAATCTATAACTTCGAAGAAAGTGGATATAAATTCCTCCAAAATGAGTATCTATCCTCGAACAATTTTTCTTTAACAGTCAGTTTTTCTCCAATTTCCAAGTATTTTTTTGTGATTGTGTCATACGGTGTCCATTCAATGTCGCCAATGTTTTCGCTAAGGCTGCAGTCAGTGGGATCACTATTATAAAATATTAAGCCTCAATGAAATTAAATTTGTTACATTTAGAACTTACCCTGTAGCAGCAAAATTAGCCCAAAGGGAAGATAGTGTTTCTACCATTTTACTTTCTGGAAAGCTAGAATTGAAAAATGGAAACAGTGGAGAAATGTAGAACAAATAAATTAAATCGTCATGATGAGCCACACCTTAAATAAAAAAAATGAAATATTAATTTCACATTTACTATCTGTAATTTACCGTTTGGTATAGTTCCGTTAGAGTCAGGAAGGTAGAAATGACTATATCGTCCTTGATAGGTAAACTGGTAATAGTATACAGGCTTACTGCTGTAGGTAGATATTAAATCAACAGCTCTGTTAGCTGGAAACCCAACAATGGAATCAGAGTATGCCTAAAATTTATGGTATGTATTTAAAAATTTTAATTTGCGTCAATAAATTACATTTTCTAAATTTTGCAATGATGCATTCGTTATCGGATCGACACCAAAATAAAACTGACGTACACTTTTACTGACTTCCTTTGACTTACAGGTTCCCCTTTCGTAAATAAACATAATTGGTGCGTATGTTTCAAAATCGTTGTTGACTTGTTGCAATAAACTAGCATTAGTTAATATTGCTAAAATATTTAAAATAAAAAGTTACAGAAACACATAACACATTAAATGGTTTGGTCACTTACGAAAAGCTCTTTGAGCAAACTCATCTTTGGTAATTCCTGCTATTACAGGAACTTGTTCAAATTTTCCACTTTTAATTAATTTAATTGGATTGTCTGGAAGAAATTGTTCTTGTCCGAAATCTCCTTCAATAACTGGTGACCAAATAAGTATAGGATCGGTACCAAATTCCTAAACTATTTATTAAAAATTTATATTTATCAAAAAATGTTGCTTACAGCAAACTGGAAGAAAGAGTTTCCTAGTTCTTCTGCAGGTGTTTTTCTGAGACAATCTATTATCACCGTTGCATTATCATCTGGACACCCTACAATTCTAGCCTGTTTTTTAGCTAAGTCCAGCTGATGTCTAGGCAAAGGCCAATGTCCCAGTGCAGATCCGCTGCCAAGAATAGCTTTGTGGAACAAACCACGCGACATTGGAGAAACCATATGGAGAGTGATACTCCAAGCACCTGCACTGTATCCATAGAGAGTAACAGAATTTGGATCTCCACCAAATGATGCTATATTTTTCTGAACCCACTTCATTGCTATTACTTGATCTCTTAGTCCGTTATTTCCAGGTGCTTCTTCACCAACACTAATAAAACCCAACGTAGCTAACCGATAATTTAAAGTTACCATAACTATATCTTGATCCATGAAGTATTGCGGCCCTGCCCAGTTGCTGCGACCAGTGACACTATAAAACCCTCCAGCGTGCAGATGTATTATTACTGGACGTTTAGGGTTGTTTCCTCCAGTGGGGAGCTGCGTATTTCAATTTTAATCCAATAATTTAACCAACAGATGATGGAACAGTAGTTGTAAACTCTTTATTTTGACAAAAAATGTATGCTTCATTTAGTTCATTGTGTCTCAGCACTTAGTGATGGTCAAAGTAGCATTTGTTCTGATATATTAAAAACTTAAATATGTTTTCGTAATGCTTACTTATTTGAAATTTATTTGCAACATAATTTCGGAGACTTTCACAGTCGGAATCAAGACATGATCGTTTTGGAACCGTGTTAACTGAGTTTTTGGGCTCAACGAGTTACCATGCTCTTTTACCTTATTCTTCATCCTGCTCCTGAAAATGCCACTTACGAAAGTGTGCGAAACGTTGAGCCCAAAAACTCAATTAACACGGTTCCAACCCGGAAAACGATCATGTATTGCTTGCAACATTTTCAAAAATTTGTAAACAATCGTCAGTCTGAAATTTCTTCGAGTCTTCTATTTAGCCTAATTAGGGTAAAATCACGTTTTGCTGTTTTTTTTTTGTATTTCCACAAATTTTATGTGTTAGTATGTTACCCTTACGTAGAGAAATACAGATAGTTTAAATAGGAAAGCACCTTGGTTGTGTAGACATTGAGAAATAGACAGTCCTCCGAAACGGGTGTAATACCAGGTTGTGGGCAAACCGGTGCATCGTTAACAGCGTTGTAGATTCCGGACCATGGTTCAGCGGGTTGTGGAGGCTACAATAATAAAAATTGTTCAAACGATATTTAAACAGAACTTTCCGCGCTCCTGAAGTACTGGTGTTAAATTAAATGTTGCAAGTTTAATTTTTTTCATGATAACCTCTGTAGGTTAAAACGAACATATGTGTGGATTATTAAAGTACAGGTAATGAAGCATGCTATGAGTATATTTGAAGTGAGTTGTTCCATAGCAAAATTTTGTGATGAAGTTAACAACATTTTATCAAGGATCCATATATCAATTTGAAAAAGTGCAGTGTAATATGATCATGATAACAGTACTACATAGGTACTCAAAATTTCGGGAAATTTGGGTAAGCCGTTCTTGACTTAATAAAATATAGCCTCATTCATTAATATTTTAACCCACCCTGTAAGTACCTAATTCTAACAAATATGAAGGCATTGATAAACCACAAGTACCATATAAACTCTTTTTGCATAGTTTCGCTGAGGTTCAATAGGCAAAAATTTGGAATCACGTCTACAATTTTTTGGGAGGGACTAAAAGGATAAATTTTGATTAACGATTTACCATATTTACGATAACCTTAAAACATTTGTAAGTTTCAGAGTGTTCGGTTTCAAAATTAAATTGCAAACTGTTGTTATACAATTTTGAATTTTTTTCCAAAAATCTAGATGTCTAGGATAAAAACTCTACCCGGATTCATAAACCACAAATACAGGAGTACGTTAATTAAGTAAAATTTGCTGACCCATTCTTGGTGTGTATGAGCATTGACCAAGCAAATTTTCGTTAGTGTTTTACCATCTGCGCAATATTCCTAACATAAATATAAAATTTGACGGAATCGATCCACTAGTTTCGGAGATTATCTGTCTAATAAAAAGCGACACAGACGGCGGACAAATGGCAGACGGTAGATAGACATCCGAAAATGGGAGACCAATTTTTTCATGTTCTAGAGTCTAGATGTCATGAAATGTTGAAAGCTTGCCTCCGAAAGTAGAAATGCACTTACATCTGTATGTTTATACTTATTGATTACATTAAGCAGAAATTAATAAATAACTTACTTTAAAACGGAGTTCATTAATCGGTGGTTTCCCATACCGGATTCCTCGAAACGCATAGATAGTTTTGCCTAAACGAGTCGTTAGTGTTGTTCCTACAATTTGACCAAGAGGTGTAGACACCTGGACACCTTGTGAAGTATGCACGTAATTCAGAAGCAGGAGAACAAGAAACACGCATAACAACATTGTTCTGTTGACTGCAAGTAACGATATTTATCTGTAATTTATACCTAATTTGTTATTTGCATAATTCGAAGGACCAACAAAAGCAGTTTACATGAAAATTCATACTGATAAAGCAGTATTGGTTTAACTGGAATTATTGTAGCTGATAATATTTTTAAATGCATAAACAAAATACTTAAAATAAAAATGCAGATAACTTATTGTTGATAAATATTAATTTACAGTTTTTTTCATGTGAGTAATAATATTAATTAGTTATTTTTATTATTATATAGTCCTCGATATCACTTGGTTATAAATAGTGGTAGCTGTTTAAAGTTATTTCGTTTTTGCTGCTAATAAAGTTCATCTAATTGAAGGAGGCCACCTACTGCAGCGAGTGCAGTGCACGTCTCGGGAATTGGTTCCTCTTAGGATACTTCGTTCTTCTTTGTTTTTTTAAGAGACGGCCCTCGGATGGCGGCTGGTTCGCCTAATTTTCCGAGTAAAGTCCAAGCAATAGTTCTTATTGCGGTCGAAAATTTATAATGTAAGTCTACGTTGTAGCAATAGGTAATATTGTTACTCAAAAAAATATTAGATTTGCCTCCAAAATGTCCAATGTCATAGTTCGGAAAAGTTAGTTGACAAAATAATTGATGAGCACCCCACGATTTTTAAGTTAAAGTTATAGTTGCAGCGGTACGTCGTATAATGAACCCAGCACGCCATATCATTCTCTCTAATGTGCGTTCTTCGATTCCGCATGCTGTCATCAAGAATCAAATTAAGAGCCTTGGTTCTACAACTGTATCAGCAATGTCCTTTCTAAGAACGGAAATACGAAATACTGAGTATACGCAAGTCCTTTGTTTTCGCAGCAGTCCTACGTCGATTGTGGCTAAAGTCATTGAGTCTATAATTTATGACCAGATGTGTAAGTTTCTGCTAGACCATCAAGTTATCCAACCGGAGCAGCATGGGTTTTGCCCGGAAAATCGGTCCAGTCAAACTTCCTTTGTTGCTTATTTGACTGGACAAGGGGCTTAGACTCCAAATGTCCTCTTGATATCATATATCTCGATTTCTCCACGGCATTTGATAAGGTTCCAAAGCATCGTCTTCTTCATAAATGTCAACACTGTGGTATACGGGGAAATCTTCTTGAATGGATTAAATTCATTCTTAAGTAGGCGACCTTTCCTTGTCAAGGTTGGGAATGCGTTCAGCAAGAGTATTGATGTTGTGAGTAGAGTACTACAGGACACAGTACTCGTCCCTTTACTTTTTATTATCTACACGGCTGATTTAAAATATATGCTCACATCATCGTTTGCTATGTATGTTGATGACGTCGAGATACACGACAAAAAGAGTAATTTTCAGAATTTAATGTAAGATCTTCATGTCATACATAATTGGTCCAAAGATTAGTTGGTCCCGTTAAATTTGGACAAGGGTACTATTTTATATGATGGTAACAAAAACCCCAGACATCCATACTGTATGGGCAATATTAAATTGTCTAGTACATATTCGTATTTAATTTAAATTTTGTGATTAACAGTGATTTGTCGTGGTTACATATTGTAGAAATCACGAAGAAGGCTAACAGAATATTGTTTCTTGGTTTGAATTTACTAATTGTGTTTAGTCTCCTGTACTTTAGCAGGACATTCGATGTCTGGAATCGGTTCACCGAAGGGCAACCAGATTCCCATATTACAGAAACCGGTCACCATATGATGAAAGACTTGTTTACATCAATCTTTGTTCTCTTTCTGAGAGGTGACAGAGAGTTGACGTCGTTACTATCTTCCAAGCTCTGAATAAAATCGATTTCCTGATTAAACACCTGTTTCCTTTCAATACTTTCGCACGTACAAGACGTCATCCTTTAAAATTGAGTAAGGACAAGTTTTGCAACATATTCAGGCAGAAATTTATAACTAATAGAATTTTTGATGAGTAGAACTCCTTACTATATTGTATTATCTGAGTCAGCACTAATATTTAAGTCAAGATATGATACATATTGCGCCAAAATAAAGAGGTTAAACTAGAGAATGACTTCCAGGATTTGTTATAGCGCGGGCATTACTGGTTTTTCCTCTGCCAGATGGCTCTGGTTTAATAATAATAATATTTGTCCCGTTGAATTAAGTTATTTGGAACTCAGATTGCTGTTTTCCACCACATGAGAATTGCAACAGCAAGTAGTTGTAAATCTACATTAAAGTTTTATGCATGTTGTGAAAGAGCTTCATGGTTGCCTTTTTCAAGTTATCTAGGATACCACTAACGGTATTTTTCGGGGCAAGCAAATATGGGTAACCCCATGTATTCTGGCAAAGTACCTAATCGATACGACGCAGTTTCTGATACTTGATATGACGGATTAGTGAGGCGGTTCTAACGTTGATATTGGACGTTCTCCGCTGGGAAACACTGTCATTTATTATAAAGTCCAGGGATTCCTAAACATTGCGACGAAATTCCGGTGGAACGGTCCGGAATGTCGCCCATGGGTGCCAAGGCTTGGGCCGACTAGTGCCGTTGATAAAATAACACCGTCGGGCCGACCTAGGCTTATGTGGCGACCTTCACGCCGCCGGGGGTGGCGCCTTCGGTCAGGAGCGGCTGTCGCTCGGGCGCCAGCTCCCTCTTCGGGGGAGGGAGCACCGGCGTTGTTCTCAAGCCGAAGACACGGATCTCCAGGTGGAGAGCGCCCGCGAAAACAAGACAATAAATAAAACGGAAAGAAATGTTTAAAATAAATCGGGTTTATTCCCTGCCACCAGCTACACAGCTAAAATAATAAATCTTACGGCTAAGTCTTAAATAACTTTACAAAATAGAAAAAGATAACACGTCCGGCACAATCGTTCCCTCCTGGACGGCGGTACCAGACACGTGCTCAACGGTTTCCACTTTTGCCGGTAACGAAAAAAAAACCGGCGACTATGGTACAGTTTTTCGCTCGGTGGCGGCGACTCAAAACCGGTTAGCCGACTGCCAGAAAACCCAAAACGGTACTTACGGTGGTCGGTTCTTTTAGGGCTTCTCCTAAACAGAACACAGGACTTCGCTCTTCTTCTTCGAAGCTTCGAGACAGAATTCCCTATCCTCGGCCGCGTCGGTACGCGTCCCGGTTTCCGGTCCGTGAAAATTCACTTCCTTACAACATGGATGGTTTTTGTCGTTCGAAATAAACGTAAATATATGCGATCGCTAATTCGAATGTAAGCGCTGGAAAGTTATATAGGGGCTTGTCCGCTTGTCAACTTGAAATCGTAAATTTTTTTGGATGATTAAGAACATCAGTATGAAGCAATTGCATCAGTACGGTCGGAACCGGAGTAAGTGAGGAGGCAACCAACCACCGCAAGAGTGCGCTTGTACTTCCAAGCGGTGGGATTAGCTTTCAAATGGCTAACTATACTGCTTAAAAAATTAATAACGATGTTAATGTTTTACGACCTTTGGCGATGGTAAAACATTTTTTCTTGACAAGAAAACATTTGTGAAGATTCTGATGTTAATATTTGAAGAAATATTTGTAACATTTGAAACTGGAATAACTCCCGATTAATTACTACCATTGAATATATTCTAAATTTTAATCTCATTTATCTAAGCAGCTGTTTAGTTCAATCTCTGCTTTCAGTCTTAAAAAACTTATTAGTATTCTAGCTAATAAAGAATGGGCGGTCCTATAAACTACGAGCAAATAAATTAAATCTGAGTTGTTACAAAAAAATATAAAAAATCTTTCTGCTAGAACGTTGTTAGTTAGGTATATCTGTTTTATACTGGAACATTTGTTGTATAGTGACCTATCCGCTCTGCTTAAAGTTGATTTTTAGAAGCGCAACGTAAACTTGACTCCAAAGAAAGCTATGTAGAGTCTGCCATGCACAAGGGGTATTTTGGCCTACTGTTTCCTCAAAAAATGCTATATTTTTTACGTTCTATTTCAATAAAATTAAAAGGTGTACGCAATTTGTGAAAAAATTATGAAAAATCCAAATATTTTCTGTATGTGTTAATACCATGCAAATTTTGGAATGACAACGTAAACAGTGAAAAGCAAGGCACAATGACCCAGTTTTAAAAAAAGACACCATAAAAGACCTGTTTTATTTATTCATAATACATTGCATTTTGACAGAGATTATATAAAAGGCTGAGATCACGTCACTTTACGAAGACTATTTTCAGTGGTGAATCCTTTTTGGAAACAAGACAATTCTATCGTATTTTACGAAAACTCTCGGGCAGGGCGAAATGAAATGTCGAAATGGATAAAAAAGCAGCTGCAGTTTAAGCTGTGGAGGTTGGGTAGGATACGAAACACATTAAAATAACAAATGATTCGAATCGGTTAAGTGCTGTGTCTAAAGTTGGGTAACATAAGATGAATGGAACCT
This sequence comes from Zophobas morio, assembly GCF_036711695.1. Taxonomy (NCBI): domain Eukaryota; kingdom Metazoa; phylum Arthropoda; class Insecta; order Coleoptera; family Tenebrionidae; genus Zophobas; species Zophobas morio. The sequence goes on from NW_026972111.1 coordinate 15,566,100, forward strand.
TCTTTTGTAGATAAAAATTTGAAATTAATCTTATTATTTATCACTTTCAATGCTTTCGTTGAAAAACTGTCAGACATTTGTCAAATCTGATAATATTGCACTAGTGCAAAAGTATCGTTAAAATTCAATTCTCGTTGGTCGTCTCCAGAAATACATGGCCTTTACAACTTGTTCTGCATGATTTTGTTTTCATTGCACTACTTAAAATACTCCAAAACATTTTTTGAATTATACATATATATATTCCCAGCATTTTATTAGCGAATTGGCACGCTTAAAATATTTTCAAAGAAAACCTTTTAAATTTCGACGTGCACAAGATTATAGAGGGAACCGTAACAGGTTTGGAAAGGGTTTCAACATTTCGCCCACTTTCGTAATGCGTAGCTTGAAGAAATAACGAACATGAAGAACGAAAAATTCAGAGTTAAATTTCTTCTGATTATTATTACAAATATTACAAACATACATGCATAAAAATAAAGGTATTTTATAATTAGTTCTGAATCCATATTTTAACTTAAATCTTTAATCATCTTTGTTGTATTCAAATCTTCACATTCGAAGAAAGTGGATATAAATTCCTCCAAAATGAGTATCTATCCTCGAACAATTTTTCTTTAAGTGTGAGCTTTTCTCCAATTTCCAAGTATTTTTTTGTGGTTGTGTCATACGGTATCCATTCAATGTTGCCAATGTTTTCGTTAAGACTGCAGTCAGTGGGATCACTATTACAAAAAATTAAGCATCAGAAACATTTCGTGAAGTTAAATTTACTACATTTAGAACTTACCCTGTATTAGCAAAATTAGCCCACAATGAAGACAGTGTTTCTACCATTTTAGTTTCCGGATCAGTAGAATTAAAAAATGGAAATAGTGGAGAAATGTAGAACAAATAAATTAAATCGTCATGGTGAGCCACACCTTAAATAAAAAAATATATATACTTATAACATAAATTTCACGTTTACTATCTGTAGTTTACCGTTTGGTATAGTTCCGTTAGAGCCAGGAAGATAAAAATGACTATATCGTCCTTGATACGTAAACAGGTAATAGTATACAGGCTTACTGCTGTATGTAGATATTAAATCAACAGCTCTGTTGGCTGGAAACCCTACGATAGAATCAGAATATGCCTAAAATTTGTAGAATATAAGTATTTAAAAATTTTAATTAGTTTCAAGAAATTACATTTTCTAAATTTTGCAATGATGCATTAGTTATAGGATCGACACCAAAGTAAAACTGACGTACACTTCTACTGACTTCCTTTGACTTACTGGTCCCCCTTTCGTAAATAAACATAAGTGGTGCGTATCTTTCAAAATCGTTGTTGACTTGTTGCAGTAAGCTATCATTAGATAATATTGCTAAAATATTTAAATAAAAAGTTAAAAGAAACACATAACACATTAAGTAGTTTGGTCACTTACGAAAAGCTCTTTGAGCAAACTCATCTTTGGTAATTCCTGCTATTACAGGAACTTGTTCAAACTTTCCACTTTTAATTAATTTAATTGGATTATCTGGAAGAAATCGTTCTTGACCGAAATCTTCTTCAATAACTGGTGACCAAAGAAGTATAGGATCGGTACCAAATTCCTACAATATTTATCAAAAATTTACATTTAAAATTATGACACTTTTACTTACGGCAAACTGGAAAAAAGAGTTTCCTAATTCTTCTGCAGGTGTTTTTCTTAGACAATCTATTACTACTGTTGCATTATCATCTGGACACCCTAAAATCCTAGCCTGTTTTTTGGCTAAATCCAGCTGATGTCTAGGCAAAGGCCAATGTCCCAGTGCAGATCCGCTGCCAAGAATAGCTTTGTGGAATAAACCACGCGACATTGGAGAAACCATATGGAGAGTGATACTCCAAGCACCTGCACTGTATCCATAGAGGGTAACAGAATTTGGATCTCCACCAAATGATGCTATATTATTCTGAACCCACTTCATTGCTATTACTTGATCTCTTAGTCCGTTATTTCCAGGTGCTTCTTTGCCAACACTAATAAAACCCAACGTAGCTAACCGATAATTTAAAGTTACCATAACTATATCTTGATCCATGAAGTATTGCGGTCCGGCCCAGTTGCTGCGGCCAGTGACGCTATAAAACCCTCCAGGGTGCAAATGTATTATTACTGGACGTTTAGGGTTGTTTTTTCCAGCAGGTAGCTGCAAGTTGCAATTTTAATCCAATAATGTTACTAGTAAAGGGAAAAAACGTAATATGGAAACTATCCCCAAAGCATTTTTATCGATACCATAATAAGATAGTTAAATACAAATTAAAGACATGAATTATATTTTACTTTTGAATCTGCGACTATAGAAGCAAAATCCATTTTCCTCCTTAACCTTTAAATCTTATCGAAGATTAGAATTAGACTCATCGGTGCTGTTGATGTATAGTACACGCATTAAATTAATGTAATACGACTTCAGTCAAGAAAATAACTATTAGCGGTATGTACAAAGAATTTTATTCAAGGCTAAGGAAACTGGAACAATTTGGTTTTTAAATAAGTGTGATCCATTTGTGCGAAGAATGCACAGGTCCACAGGTGGATTAATTACAAAAAAAATGGATTTCTAACAGTGTCTATGAATTCTTTATGCTGTTAATAATATTGCAGTGATATCGATAAGCTTTAGCCGGTTTTCATTAAAATAAAAAACTGTAATTGTAGTGTACAACATTTTGTGTTGAAAATTCAATGAAATCTTGTTTAGAAGTACTGAACTGTGAAAACATTCCACAGCTTAAAAATGCGGTTTTATCACGACGTTGTACTAAAGTCCTACTATACAGATAAAACAAAAGTATATGAAAAACATTTCTTGAAAAACTCAGCTGCAATCACTTTTTTGTTTGAAACACCGATTGTTTAGTAGAAAATATAATCTTATTTAACTTAAACATGTTTTCACGTTGCTTACTTGTTTAATTTTAAAGTTATTTGTTAGTTCAGAGAATCATTTTCAAAAATATGTTAAAAATGTTTAATCTGCAATTACTTGAAGTCTTAAATTAAGGGTAAAACCACACTTTAAGCTTTACCTGTTTTTTTATTTCAATAAATTTTATGGTTTGATATATTACCACTCTCTAAAGGAATAAATCTCAGTAGGAAAGCACCTTGGTTGCGTAGACATTGAGAAATAGACAGTCCTCCGAAACGGGAGTAATACCAGGTTGAGGGCAAACCGGTGCATCGCTAGTGGCATTGTAGATTCCAGACCACGGATCAACAGGTTGTGGAGGCTACAATGTTAAAAATGCACTTGCACCTATATGGTTATACCTATAGATTACATTAAAAATAAATTGATAAATAAATAACTTACTTTAAAACGAAGTTCATTAACTGGTGGTTTCCCATATCGAATTCCTCGAAAAGCATAAATAGTTTTACCTAACCGAGTCGTTAATGTTGTTCCTAAAATTTTCCCAAAAGGTGTAGACACCTCAACATTTTGTGCAGAAAATACGCAATGCAGAAGCACGAAAACAATAAGAAACACGCGTAACCACATTGTTTTGTTGACTGGAAGTAGCGGTGTTGTGCCTATGATTTATACCTAACTTATTTAACATAATTCGAAGAACCAGCAACAGCAGTTTACGTGGGAATTCATAGTGATAAAAACAGTATTGGTTTTAGCTGGAATTATTGTAACTGATAATATTTTTAAATGCATAAACAAAATAATTGAAATAAGAAACCAGATAATTTATTTGTTGATAAATATTAACCTACATTTTTTTATATGGAAGTAATGCTATTAATTAGTTATTTTCAAAGACATAACATTTTTGTTATTTTATTTTGGTCTCGTGTATTATATTCCCATTATATTACTGAATGGGAAACTCCAACATTCCAAGATTTATAAGGTCCACTTATAAGCACTCATAATATTTTATTCATTATGATTGTTTTCATCTGCCATGACTACGAAGTAACGCATCTGTGGAAATCAAATTGTACGTATTATTTTGACGAATGTTTGACTTCTTTAAATATATAAATTTTCGAAACCTGGCATTTAAAATGCAACGTGAGATTATTGTAAAGATGTTCTATCATATCCACTAGCTAATTATTAATTAGGTATAGTGCAGTACTGAGTCTGACAATCCTTTCCTTATTTGATGCTTGCGTTTTGCGAACTTCTTTGCCTACGAAGACATTCCTGTCAGATGCGAAAAAATTATAACTTGTTTAGGAATATTTAAAAGAATATTATACTTATTTTTGTATTATACACAACTTAAAATAATTGCAAGGTAACAACAATATATCTTGTTTATTTTACATATTTACATATCAGTTACGCAGGTACCTAAAACTCAAAGCAGTTATTTACGGCGTCCTAATACGAACATGATGACAACGCAAGCAAACTCCTTTTATTGCTTTTGATGGATATTTTGTTGAGTGGGGAGTGACGCAACATCCATCTGATCTCGATTATTTTCTTTATGTACTGCAGACAAGTCTTCGAAAGAGATTCAATTTTTATTACAGATTCGAATTCTACTGCTAAAATACGTAGGGTTTGTCTAAAACATTTTTTTTTATATTCATGACTAGACAGCGGATTTCTGTCGGGCTACGTCACGATTATAGGTGGGGACGCGCTGCATCGCCGGGACTCAGTAGCGGGTGATAGGTAATCACTGAATTTAATTGTCACTTGATTCCATAAATACAATTAACGATTTATTAATCAAACGGCTAAGTAAATGAGAACTGGAATTAACAGCAGAGTGCAACGAAGCAGCATTATTCTAATCTCAAATAAACGAAGTGCAGCCGGTAACTGCAATGAATTCCCATCCCGTACGAGCCGTACCGAGTTTGGCCTTGTCTAGCCCGACAGAAATCCGCTCTCTATTCATGACAGATGACGCTGTAATAAACAAAATTTGTGCATACAATTCTACAATACGTTTGCAGTAAAAAATACTACTTTTTCATTTTAAATAAACAAAAATGAGTCGCCACATTAATAAAGGTAACTTGAATGGTGAAATGTACCGAGATATTTTGGAAAATGAACTTCCAACATTATTTGAAAATTTGAATTTAGACCTGCGACAAAACATGTGGTTTCAACATGATGGTTGTCCAGAAAACTATTCGATGGTTGCACGAAATACTTCATCATGGATTTTACTTTTAGATTCTAATTATATGGGGGCTGACCGTAGCCAGCCGGCACTTGGGTCTGCCTTTGGGCCCATTGTGCCTTCCCCATGTTCATATCAGGTTGTCTTCCCGCTTTTCTACTCGTCAAGCCATCCAACTGCTTGAATGTACTTGAGTAATGCAGAGGGTGGGAACTCCCTGATTTTTGCCATACTGAGCCAGATGTCCCTAGTATGTTGAAGAAGGCTAGAGCTGGACACTCACGAAGAATGTGCTCAGCTGTTTCCTCTTCTTCATTTCATCCACGACAAGTTGGATCTGTTACTACTCTTATCGTATGTAGATGTTTGTTAAACTGGTAGTAGTATGCGACTATGGGTATTGATTTGTTGCCGATTTCGCGTTCAGCAACTATTCTAGCTCCTAGGATTATTCCCATTACTTCTGTTTGTAAGACGGACGTATGGGTGCCGAGAGGTACACTGATTTGTTTGTTCAGTTGTTCGGAGTAGATGTCGGCCCCTCCTTCTGAATTATCATTCATTGATATTCTATATGTCTTCTCATATATTAATTTTGTGCCCACTTGATCACAAGCCATCCTCTACAGAGGTATTCTGCTGAACATCTTTGTCAAGGTCCGAGTGTGCTTCGTTATGCGGCCTTGCTTGTTCCATACACCCAGAAAGTGAAGTCTTAGAGACGTCCTCATTACCGTTTCCTCTATGTAGAGGTCAAAAGGTACTAAAGCAAAGAAGTGTCCTCAAAGCTGCGGTGGGAGTGGTTTTCATTGTTCCTATAATATAACACTGAGACATGCCATTCCCTGAACGTGTGAAGTTGCAGTGCTGTTGCTTCTTGTTTGCCTCTGAGCCACCAAACTAACTCCGTCGGCAATAGTTGTGGCGTGTAAAGAGGGCGATCTTGAGGTTTAAACCCCAAAATCTTCCCACCACCCTAAGACATTACCAAGCGTGCTTTTTTCACTTTATCATCTACATGCTTCTTTCAGTTCAGTCGCCAGTCCAACACAAGTCTCAGGTGTTTGACTTCGTTCGAAAATTGAAGCGTTGTATTAAATATTTTTGGCATCTGTAGTGTGCCAATTTTCCTTCTCCTAGTGAACAGAATTAATTTCGTCTTCTCGCCATTTACGGAGAGGGTGTACCTGTTACACCATTCCTCCACTATTATTATTGCAACTTGCATTATTTTACAAAATCTGTCTGCATTTTTTCCTGTTGGCAAAATGACTAGATCATCTATGTATTTAATTATGTAATAACCAAAATCATTAAGGTTTCGTATCAGGCTGTAAACGACAGTGTCCCACAGTACAGGAAAAAGTACTCCTCCCTGGGGACATCCCCTGTCTACAACAGCCTCGATCTCAGTGCCACCTACATTAATCAGTACCTACTTCCCTATTCCTCAACATACCAGTCACCCACCTAGTCAGGTCAGTTAACTTAGTTGATGTGCATGGTCCTTCGAGAGAACTCTCTTCAGCCTTATGGCCGAAGCAGTCTACGTTATATCGCTGCAGAAGGATCTTCACGTTTCCCGTTTCTTCTTTCTGAATTATTTCTTAAACTTTTTCCGATGCTCTTTATAGGCTTCGCAGTCACCAGTTTTCTGAGTGTTTTGTCCTCTATTAAAAAGTTTTCTTAGCTCCGATTGAAGTAGGCTGAGCCTTGGGTTCCATCATGGTGTACCTTTGCCCAGGCCTTCCTTCTTTAGGGAATAACTTTTCTCATAAGCATTAGAAAGTCGTTAATAATGGTTAAAGTTTTCTGTCTTCTGTCGATTTCTATTCTATTGGTATCCACTGTACAGAAGTCTCCAGTCTGTCTTCCAGTTCTTCATTGTATAAAGCCCAATTCGTCAGCCTAGGGTTTCTGTACGTCTTTGTCTCTATGTCTATACACTTTTTAACGTATACATAATCCATCTATGGTCTGACACTGACGCCTCTTTAGAGACGGGCCATTCCAATATACGTATATTGTGAGATATTCCATGTAGCCAGTGTAATATCTATTACTGACTGACTACGTGATGTTACGAAAGTTGATTCGCAGCCTCGATTGAAATCTCTAGATTTGTTGCCAAAAGATATTCAGCTATTGTTCTTCCTCTTTCATAAGTATCTTTGCCCCCCACAGCAGACAGAAGGCATTTGCATCGGTACTGATGATGAGGTTTATATTTCCGGTCTCACGGTAGTTCACCAAGTTCGTCATCTCCCATGTTGGACATGGTTCATGTGCTTCCTGTGGTAAGTCCACGGATGCTATTACCAGCTCCTCTTAGCTTCTTCCTATGTTATACTTAACATTACCCACAGTCATATCCCTAGAGTTGACCTGAGGTAGGAGGTTGGGCTTTAATATTCCTGGGAATGTAAATACTAAAATGTAAATAATAAAATGTCCTTTGAGATTCTATTGTGGTAACTGAAACAACAGTGCCATTTAAATTGCAGGTTAAGCTGGGCGAAATTTATCTGCTGCAACCAAAAATCTCCTTCCTATCTTAGGAGACACGAGTCTTCCGGTTCTACCGGAAGTGATAATAAAAATATGAGGTTGCCATCACTTAGATCTTTTAAAGGATGCAAATTTGCTCAAAGAACTACAGGTTTATCTTTAAGAATAAAAAGTTACAGGGGTTGTATCAAATAAAAGAAACACCTGTAGACTCTTACACAATTACTAATGAATGAAACCAGCATTAAAACTGATTTTCTAAACAGAGCTTGCTTCTTTCGCTGATAATAATATTAAATTCATTAATAAATAAGTTTGTGTAGTGTACGCATTATCTAACATACGAACACATGGCTAGGCATATATCCAGGATTCTTTAATTTCAGATACAAGGCAGTGTAAGGCAACTTTACAATCTTCCATTTTATAGGCAATTATTTAAAAATGGAAATAAGTGATCTATTTTGTAACTACCAAATGATATTTTATTTCATCGATGGTGACAAACGTAATTTGAAAACAGCAGCACGAATTAATTATTGTTTCTCCTTTTTTTCTTGCTTCTCTGCTGTCTCATACACCCATTCAGAAAACTGTGTAGGGGAAAGTGTTCCACAATGGGACAAAATTGATATTTATTTTTTTTTACACAAATTGGTATCATATTTTTTACTTTTTTTTTGCTATGAATTTTTTTGTTTTATTTAATTCTTGAGACAGACGTTAATTATATAAAAAATCTATTCAAATTCTAAAAAATGTATTTTTGTATTAGAAAATGTGAACATTCATTATAGTAATAAGGAAAATAACAAATGAAAATAAATTCTATAATATAAAAATAGTTTAATCATGTTTTAACGAATGTTCAATGATGATAAATCTACTTCAAAACGAATAAGAGACTGTTGTCTTTTAATTCTCCCTATCACCAAATATTAGGACAGAATCTTTTTTACATCCTTTTTGGGAACTAGGCTTATGTCTTCTAGTAGAGGAAAAACAAAACTATTGAGGGATTTTAAACTTTTCCTGAGGAATATAATTTCGTAGTCATTCTCTTCTTGTTTCATAATTTTTCCTACGTAGTAAACCGTTGTTTTTAGTTCGTTGAATTCTAAAAAAGTCACCGATAGTTGGTTCTCGATCTAACTCGGCAAAATTTTTATCAGTGTCGCTGACTTCATCAGAATAATTTGTTTGTTCATAGGTATCATGGTCGCTTTCATCACTAGATGATGAAAAAAGCTTAATTTTCACACTTCTTTTACCATATTTTTTGCTTAATTGAAGATTTTTCTTTCTTTCCTTTTCCTTGGCTTTTTCTTCTATCGCATTTAGTTCTGGAGTATCTGTTGCTATTATGCTTTTTCTTTTTCTCATCCTATTCGTTTTTTTTAAGCTTGGTGCTTGAGGATATCTTTTCAAATCTTCTGGTGTTATATAAGTTTTTTCCTGAGTTTCTTCAGTCTTTCTTGATTCTTCACATCCTTTAGTGTTGTTTCCGCCTTCACTGGTAACTACCTCATAACTGACATTTATGTTATCAGCTCCACTTTTTTGGTCATCTAATTTTTCTATTTCTTGATCTTCAAGTTGTTCATCATTTTGTTCAGCAGGATTGTCTCTCTCAGTTACCTTGCTAGTGATAAAATCATCGTCCGTAAAAACATTTTTATCAAACGGGTAGGTTCCTGCTTTTCGAAATCCCGCTATTATATTTTAAGTGACATAGATTTTACGAAAGCCACTCCAACGCATTCTGCTATCTCATAAATTGTTAGGTATTGGTCGACCAGGGTGTCTTAATAGCCACGATTCGATTGCACCGTTATAATATGTTTTAAATGAATAATATATGTATAGATCTAGGGGTTGGAAGCTATGTGAACAATGTGGAGGCACAGTCAGGATATTAACTCCATTCTTTCTTGCCAAATCGAGAACATATTCCGATAAATGGCTTTCGTGGTTGTCCATAATCAGCAACGATGGATTTTCTAAACTGCTAGACGTATAATGAATGAATGATTCATAACATCCACAAATCGGTCTACAGTCATCCAGCCAGTAGGATTAACAAGTCCCTTTGTACCTGATGGTGCTCCATACAACATAAGTATGTGGTTTACATTTTTTTTCGAGTGGAATGAAGATACCTGAAGCATTCACAATGCAACATGTGGTAACCAATATTCCTCTTTCACCGCTAGTTGCCATATTAACTTGCTTTATTCCTTTTTCCGCAATAATTTTTGGTGGTTTTTGCACGGTGGTAGTAAATGTCTCATCAAAATTGTACACACGGGTCCCATCTGCAAATGCAGGTGAACGCTTGTAGATTGATTCCAACTTATTGAAAAACAGTTTAACATTATGTGAGTTAAACGAAGTAGCCCTCGAAAGGCTGCATCCTTTTAGTTGTCTGATGCTCAAATTTTTATGACGCAACATAAAACCATGCAACCATTCTAACCCAGCTCTTTTATTGATGCGCCATGATGGATGCATTCAAGTCCTTAGCAACCGCCACTTCATACGCCAACTCTCGTGAGTCTTTAAAAATTTGACGACAAGCATAATTCGGAGTCAGTCTAATGTGAGCATTTTCCCGGGCATTTTTTTGTTCTTTTACATAGCGGTGGACAGTTTGAAATTTAATTCCTGTTCTTTCACCTGCTTGTCTTAAAAAAATGTCATTAATTACCATATTTACTGCAACTTTCATCTGCTCTTCTGTAAAATTGCATTTATCTGTTTTCCTTTTTCTCCCTCGCGCCATTTTAAACCTGAATTCGAAGAATAAATTTTGTTATTTCTTAATTTCGACTACAAGTAAACGTTGTTCCACAGTGAGACAAGCGTCTCATTGTGGAACAAAATATCTGTCTCATTGAGGAAATTTATCACAATTTTTTTATAAAGCTACCTACGCTAAACATCCACTGTTACGTCTCTGACTAATTGATCCAAAGGTAACCTATAAATGCCTTAACTGCCGGCTAGATTTGAAACAACGCATATTTAACACGTTTTTAAAAATATCCCTTCCACAATGTTGAAGTTAAATAATTTGTTTCATTGTGGAACACTTTCCCCTACTAATAAAAAATGATCATTACTTATTCGTTTTATTAGTTTAGTGCACGTATAACGCACGTCCCCATGCCGCTAAGATAGTGATTTACCTCGATCAGGTTCAAATTGAAAGACTTGTGGATTGGCCACCATATAGTCCAAGTTTAAATCCATTTGAGCATTTGTGAAACATTTATGAAAATTGCAAACTATTCCACATTTTTATCCATAAGTGTATATGTAATTTAGGTCAAAATTAAACGAAAAATTAAATGTCTGTCTAGTTGAATATTAAATTTCTTTAGATTTTTTATTTTTTATTACTCCTGCATATAATTCCAGTCACGGAGTTTTTGGTTTTTTGTACTTAGTAACTACCTACAGATTAGTGGTTTAGGTTTTTCCGCTTCCACCGTTTTCCCAATGTAGCAATAACACAGCGTTTGATTCAATTTTCATTAGTTCTATTAAATGATTACTTTTTTAGTCAGTTATTGGTTTAATTGTGTGCGGTGAATGTTGGAATTATATAAGCGGCTAGGCGTATTTTGTTTTAAATAGCAACATTTTTTGGACAGCAATTTTAGTTGAGCTCTTATAAATGCTTCGAGAAATTTTTATTTTCATTTTTAATTTTAATGAACAAGATTTGCTTTTATGGGGTTCATTTCTCGATTAGGCTTGTTAAAAATTGTGCACAAGTTATTTATCTGAAAATTTCATTGCATACCTATTGAAAAATTCTGTTTTCTCAGTTAAACTAGATATTATCAAAGTCAACTTTGTATTTTTTTTCTGTTAACGCCTATATTACACTAAAAACTATGAGTGAATTAAAATAAACCATACGCAGAAGCGTGTATTATTTTATATATTCGTATTTCAAATATAGGATACTTTATGATTATCAAAATTTTGCAAGCGATATATGTACACTTCAGAGCAATTGATTTAAACAGTGCTTTTTAAGTTAAGCTATTTAAGTTACGCTTGTTATTCGATTTTGAGTTTTCATATTATTTTGCGCAGACCAGATATCATTTGTTACAAAATTTTCAGATGTCAGTTGATTTTTGGAAAAGATACAAAACACAAATTTTTTGGCAACTTCAGATAAGTCGTTTTTGTATTTTTTAATTTAATTTTTACCGTTACAATTTTTTTTATCAAAATGTTAACGGTAAAACATATAAGTATAGAAAAATATTATATTATAAAATTTAAAAGGGGTTTTACTTGACAAATTTCTTAAACTAAAGCTCGAACTGAAGATTCCAATTCAAAGGGGCCCTGTATAATATTTTTGAATCTGCCTCTGTTGTTTCTGTTGTTACTATTTCTTTTTAACTTGAATGCATGGTATGCTTCTTTCTCTCTCAAATTCGTTGACGCGTGTGCTGTTATTCTGTTTCTCGGAATCGCCGCGAGGTTGAGAGTTGATGTGACAGCGAAGCGGAGAATCCGTAGAAAGAAATTATAATATAAATCGAATAATCTGTTTCATTATCAAATAATTAATTAATATCAGTAACAATGGCTGATGTACTAGATATAAACGACTCGGTAGAATTAGACGTAGAAGACGAGGGCGATCGTAAGTACTTTTCGACATAACCTATTTCTTCCTAACCTAAAAACAATCACAGAGAGCGTTCTTCGACTTAAGGATAAAGTTGTAAAACGAAAAGGCCGTGGATTTGGACCAGGAGAAGCTAAAGAACATGAAAAGATTCGTGGCTATGAAAGTTTAGATGCAGGTGATCACGGTGACGAACCAGGACCTCAAAAATGTAATTTGCATTATGCACTACTTTCAGATAAGCTTCAGTAATTTTGCTTTAATTATTTTAGCGGTAGAAGGATGGATTTTATTTGTTACTTCAGTACACGAGGAAGCTAGCGAGGATGACCTCAGCGAGAAATTTGCAGAATTTGGACCAATTAAGAACATCAGCATAAACTTGGATCGGCGTACAGGGTTCTTGAAAGGATATGCGTTAATAGAATATGGAACATACGAAGAAGCTTATGCCGCACGAGAAGCTCTAAATGGCTCGCTACTTTTAGGACAGACTATTGGTGTTGACTGGTGTTTTGTTAAAGGGCCTAAAAAGTAAGAATATATTTTGATTTTTTTTTTGCTGTAATAAAACTTTTATTTCAGGTCAAAGAAGCGAGCCAGAAGACATTGATTATAAATTTAATTTATTGTATTTTATTTTCCATTTGTCAAATAAGTAAGTGAACTTCTGTTTTAAGTTTATTATACAGCCCTATTACCATAATTTTTCTATTTGTTACATAATGGTGTAATAAAGCGTAAGTATTTTCTAAGTTGTTTTTTAATACAAAGGTCTGAAAAAAAATAATGGTTTTTTTTTCGGAATTTTACATACCTGTAGTGTGTTTTTCAAGAGAATTGGTTTCATAGGTTTATAAAATGTTTACCATGCATATGCATACATATATTTACTTATGGAATGAATACAATCATATTATAAAACTGTTAGTCAAGTGACAACAAAAATAACAATTAAATTAACATTCTCTCATTAAACATGTCATAATGTTACTATATTTCTTTGGATATTTTTATCTCTTAAGTAGCTGCAGTAAATATCATGTTTATATCGTTATATTTACCTCAAAGTTTAGAATTACAAGGTGGTGGCAAAGGATTTTTCTGAAGTGATAGAAATGCAACGTTATTGTGATTAGTATTATACTATGTTCATGAAAATACATTAACACAAAAAATTTATGTCACCGCAAAATTTGTATACTTAACAAAATTTCATTTTAAATGAATAGCACAACTTGTCAGTTGCTGTTGATGGTTTAATAATCCGCCTCCATTCTGTTTTAGCATATAGGGGTTATCCTTAAAAAAAATTAGTTAACAGAATCTAAATGTAGAATTTGCCAAGAAAACACTAAACAATATTAATAACATTTTATGTAGGTATCATTTTTTTTTATTTTCAAAGATCTGTTAACGACAGCTAAAAATGTTATTAGAGTATCTTTTTTTTGTAGGTGGTTGAATAAACCAATTATTTTTAACTTTACGCATACCCATTATTGTAAAAATCTCAACACTATGCAATAAAATTTAATGTTTTATATTTTTTGAAACCTTGACAACTTTCTACAACGTATTGGCCACGCCTCAGAGGGCAAGGAAAGTATCATCTAAATTATTTAGACCAATTTTTTTAGTTAAACGTCTGCAGAATCATTAAAAAAAAGAGCCATGAAATTAAAAGAATATTTAACGAAAAAGTACTGTTCGAACTCATTAGTTTTTTTGTAACAAACAAAAAAGTAAATTAAAAGGGAAGTGTTGTAATAGAATCGGTTATTTGAACGAATATCAATATCATGCTTTCTTCGTTCCACCTACCACCATAGGTATAAAATTAAATATGAAGGTAAAAGTAATCAATAGATAATCTGTAATTGGCTCGATTACTCACTTAGGAGTTTTGAAAATTGTTTGTCTAAAATTTATAGCATTGCAGATGCTTGGGCAAAAAAATCTTATTTTTGTAATCTACGTCCTGTAGGCACCCCACATTACATGCAATCATGCATTCTTTAGTCTTGCTCAGTGTTGCCAGACGTGATTTTTTTGTCCACTTTGGCACATTATTGTAGTTATAAAAAATATTATTTCGAATGGCGGGTGTAAACTTCGAAATTTTTAACCACCAACTGTTCCCTGATCAATCACCTGTTTTTTTCTTAATATACATACGTAGTATTCTTTGAACAACACGATGCTCAAAAACATGTTTTTTGTTTCTTGTAGAGAAATAAGGATTTTGCATTTAAGCTCCACCCCATTGGTTCATGACGAATAAAAAATCACAGTTGAGATAGGGCTGGTGGGCGAGGCTTACACTTTGCCTTTTTTTCTTAATATGTTGTAAGGATCCAATTCGAATTTTTAAATTTCAAACGAATTCCGCGCGCACAAGAAACGGTTAGTGAGAAGAAGGAGAGGTTGGCAACCAACCACCCCAAAGAAACAGACATGCGCAAATGTTAGGGTGTTTTTGTCTCGTGTAAGATCACCCACTTCGCTTTGACCGCTTGGAGAGAACGGTCGACTTCTTTTCGAGCGCTTCGAGCAACAGGTTGTATTTTTGATTGTGAATTATTCTGTGCCTTTTGCTGTTGTTTTTGCGTTTCCAGTGTTGGTCCGTTCCATTGGAAAACCTAGCAGCCACCGTTGAGCCATTGGGTGTTCCTGATTTCTCACCGTTCTTACGACGAGGTTTTTGTGTTCCTGTTGGCGGTAAGCCGTGTCGAAATCTTCGCATCTTTGGAGAGGTATGTTTTGAACACCTGTTTCGCGGCGAGATTCAAGCCCCGACGATGCTTCTGACCTCGTGACGCAGCGACGCGTGCGCTTGTTTTTCCACTAATCCCGTTTTTTTATCTTTCATTTAAAATCCATCGCAGTAGGGCTTTACAGGAAGTGATTTCTAGTTCGGGCTATGCTTTATTTAGCTATATTTGTGAAATCTGTATTTTGGATGGCGGCAAACGAGTTGTTATTTTCACCGTTCTTTGTTCAGGCAGCAGCCATTTTGAAGCGTCCATTTTCTTTCTTTTAACCGAGCACATGTTTTAACTGAATCTATTGAACAAATTAACAACATTGTGGGTCATGGGGGGACGTGCCTTTATTCTTTGGATTTAGCACATCGTTTATACAACGCCACAGGATTCATCGTATTTTTGCATCGCATATTTTCGACGCCTATTATTTGGAATGACGAATTCGTCCAACGCCATTTTGCAACTGCAGATTGTCTGCCATGTTTGTTTATGTGTTTTGTTTGGGGGAAATGTATGTGTAATAGTGGCCCACAATGCATTTAAATAAATTCACGTTTGAATTTTAACCAATAACTTGACTGGACACGAATTATTATTAATCTCATGTAAATTTGTTAACTTTGTAATGTCTCACCTCATGAAATGTTTCTTTATCTCACAATTTTAGCCTCAGTAATTTTCCTTGTTGTATAATTTGAATTGAACGTAAATTTCCATGCTCTGCAGTTTTGACCTAACATGATATTTTATTTGCACAAGTTTATTTCACACCAGATCTTGTTTTATAAATCTTTGCTAAGTTTTGCTCATGTAAATATTTTGTTGATGAATGTTTCTCTCATATAAATTATCTGATGTCCAACTTTAATCTCAATTAAGAATTATTTGTTGACTGAATTTCCGTAAGAGTGTATGGCGAATTTAAATGTTGTTTATTGCTCCTTGTTGAAACTTTAACACTTGTTCGGTGGTAATTTAATATTAGAGTCATAGAGTTTGAACATTTAAATGAAATTGAAGGTAAATGACACATAACTCGTAGTGTACGTGGGGCGCGCGACTTCTTCTCAAACTGACGGGATTAATCGCGTCACCTGCACAAGCCCGCGGGTGTTGTATAGCTTCAGGGGGCGGTCGCGGGTTTTTAACGCTGCCGGTTTCGTGATAGCCGGGACCCCACTACGGATCTGCGATCGTAACCGCCTCGTTTCGCAGGGCACGTTCGTAATGGAGATGTGCGTGTGAGCAGGCTTTGGTGTAGATAGAATCACCGTCGTGAGGGAGAACAGTGACGATCAGGAGTCCCAACCTCCACTTGCGCTACAACGCCCCCTCTGGGTATTTTGCTGTGCTCGTAAATGAAATTGATATATTTTGTTCTATATTTTGTTCGATCGCCACACTCTCATAATGATTCGGTTTCTGCCATCCAATTTACATATGTGTAGGTCTTGTGTTTGTTCGGTTTTCATATGTGTATGTCTGTCAATTCGCGAGTGTTTTTCTTTCACATATCTTAAGGTGTTTGACATGTAATATGTCGGTGAATAAAACCCCAGGGGGTTTTGGGGAATGAAGACCGATGACACCTTGGCCCTGCGGACTTGCCAGAAGGGCAAATCGAGCGTCTGTCGTTCTTCGTTTCTTTTTCCTCCTTAGGAAGGCTCCTAATTTTTTCTATTATTTCTTGCGCTCTCGACAGTGTATGCACTTGTATGAAAGAACTTCTTCCCGCCATTTTTCAAAACAAAAAAAAAAACACACAACGTAGGTTCTCATTTGTTAGACGATCACAGCCAAGGCCAAACTTTGAATTTTTGAATTTTTCGCGGGCCTCTCAAACTGTTTCAAGGTCAAATTTTAGAGGCGGGAAGTTTGGGTTATCACAATGTGAAGTCATCTTTTAATAACAAGAAACTTACAACATGTTAAAAATGCTAAATTTGTATAGGGAAATATCGACTTTGCCCCACGGTCTAACAACAAATGAAAAATTCATCACGATTGAAATCGAGACGAATGGGTGGGGCTTCTCTTTTGGTTTTCTTTTTTAATGAATACATTTAGTTTTCTTTGTATAACACGATTACTTAAGAACATATTTCCATGACAATTTCTCGTAGAAAATAAGGATTTTACAATTAAGCTCCAACCTTCGGCTTACGACGAACAAAAAAAATCATCAGAATTGAAACGCGGTGGGTGGGCTGGGTTAATACATATTTTGCCTTTTTTTTCTTAATATACATAGCGAACTTTTCACAACAAGAAACTTAAAACATGTTTAAAATAAGATAGTACATTTTTGCAAGGAAATATGGATTTTGCAATTATTAAGGGGCGCAGCCTAATTGCAAAATCGATCTTTCCTTAAAATTTGACCTCGAAACAGTTTGAAAGGCCCGCGAAAAATTCAAAAATTCAAAGTTTGGCCTTGGCTGTGATCGTCTAACAAATGAGAACCTACGTTGTGTGTTTTTTTTTTTTGTGTTTTTGAGAAATGGCGGGAAGACGTTCTTTCATACAAGTGCATACACGGTCGAGAGCGCAAGAAAAAATAGACAAAATTAGGTTGGTCAAAAGCCTTCCTAAGGGGGAAAAAGAAACGAAGAGCGACAACGGCTCAATTTGCCCTTCTGGCGAGTCCGCAGGGCCAAGGTGTCATCGGTCTTCGCTCCCCAAAACCCCCTGGGGTTTTATTCACCGACATATTACATGTCAAACACCTTAAGATATGTGAACGAAAAACACTCGCGAATTGACAGACATACACATATGAAAACCGAACAAACACAAGACCTACACATATGTAAATTGGATGGCAGAACCCGAATCATTATGAGAGTGTGGCGATCGAACAAAATAGAACAAAATATATCAATTTCATTTACGAGCACAGCAAAATACCCAGAGGGGGCGTTGTAACGCAAGTGGAGGTTGGGACTCCTGATCATCACTGTTCTCCCTCACGACGGTGATTCTATCTACACCAACGCCTGCTCACACGCATCTCTCCATTACGAACGTGCCCTGCGAAACGAGGCGGTTACGATCGCAGATCCGTAGTGGGGTCCCGGCTATCACGAAACCGGCAGCGTTAAAAACCCGCGACCGCCCCACTGAAGCTATACAAAACCCGCGGACTTGTGCAGGTGACGCGATTAATCCCGTCAGTTTGAGAAGAAGTCGCGCGCCCCACGTACACTACGAGTTACGTGTTATTTACCTTCAATTTCATTTAAATGTTCAATTTCTATGACTCTAATATTAAATGACAACCGAACAAGTGTTAAAGTTTCAACAATGAGCAATACACAACACTTAAATTCGCCACACACTCTTACGAAAATTCAACAACAAATAATTCCTAATTGAGGTTAAATTTGGACATCAGATAATTTACATGATAGAAACATTTATCAACAAAACATTTATTAAATCAAAACTTAGCAAAGATTTATAAAAACAAGATCTGGTGTGAAATAAGCTTGTACAAATTAAATATCATGTTAGGTCAAAACTGCAGAGCATGGAAATTTACGTTCAATTCAAATTATACAGCAAAGAAAATTACTGAAGCTAAAATTGTGAGACAAAGACAAATTGCATGAGGTGAAAGATTGTAAAGTTAACAGATTTACATGTGATTAATATTAATTCGTGTCCAGTCAAGTTATTGGTTAAAATTCAAACGTGAAATTATTTAGCTGCATTGTGGGCCATTATTACACATACATTTCCCCAAACAAAACACATAAACAAACATGGCAGACAAGCTGCAGTTGCAAAATGGCGTTGGACGAATTCGTCATTCCAAATAATAGGCGTCGAAAATGTGCGATGCAAAAATACGATGAATCCTGTGGCGTTGTATAAACAATGTGCTAAATCCAAAGAATAAAGGCACGTCCCCCCCATGACCCACAATGTTGTTATTTTGTTCAATAGATTCAGTTAAAACATGTGCTCGATTAAAAGAAACAAATGGACGCTTCAAAATGGCCGCTGCCTGAACAAAGAACGGTGAGAATAACAACTCGTTTGCGGCCATCCAAAATACAGATTTCACAAATATAGCTAAATAAAGCATGGCCCGAACTAGAAATCACTTCCTGTAAAGCCCTACTGCGATGGATTTTAAATGAAAGATAAAAAAACGAGATTAGTGGAAAAAAACGCACGCGTCGCTGTGTCACGAGGTCAGAAGCACCGGCGGGGCTTAAAACTCGCCGCAAAACAGGACCCAGTCCAAAACAGGTGTTCAAAACATACCTCTCCAAAGATGCGAAGATTTCGACACGGCTTACCGCCAACAGGAACGCAAAAACCTCGTCGTAAGAACGATGAGAAATCAGGAACACCCAATGGCTCAACGGGGGCTGCTAGGTTTTCCAATGGAACAGATCAACACTGGAACCGCAAAAACAACAGCAAAAGGCACAGAATAATTCACAGATAAAAATACAACCTGTTGCTCGAAGCGCTCGAAGGAAGTCGTCTGTTCTCTCGAAGCGATCAAAAGGAAGTGACTCATTTTTCAAGACAATACCACCCTCGCTTTGCGCACGTCTGTTTCTTTGGGGTGGTTGGTTGCCAACCTCTTCTTCTTACCAACCGTTTCTTGTGCGCGCGAAATTCATTTGAAATTTAAAAATTCGAATTGGATCCTTACAATATTAAAACAAAAAAGGAATAATGTAGGCCCTCCCACCCGCCCTATCAATTGTGATGTTTTTTTTTATTCGCCGTGAACCAAGGGGACGAAGCTTAATTGCAAAAATTCTTATTTCTTTACAAGAAATTAAAAACATGATTTTGTGTATCGTGTTGTTCAGAGAATACTATATATATTAAAAAAAAAAATTAGTCGAAAGAGTTTAGACAGTATTTCCCTCGCTGTCTGCATGCCTAATATGTTTTTTGCGTCGGGGCATTTTAAAATAAATTGAGGATTAATTTTTTTAATTTTGTCATTATTTGGCATTGACATCTATGTCATTTTTTTCTGTGATTGTTATGATTGCTTATTAAAAATAACTTAAATTGGACGAAGTCGTCTCTGGGGTGTATAATATGTTGCCTATGCAAAAATTGTCAGGCGTGAACATAACACTTATCAACCTGCAAACGTGACGGTGAAACACAAACTAAGCTAAAACATGTTTTCTACGAATTGCAATAACCGGATGACAATACCGACGGTCCAGACTTTCTTACTGCTTTGACTTCCGTTCATTGTATAAAACACTACATTTTATTTGGTTTTTGGATGCTGTAATTCACATTTGGTTAATTATAACTTCTCTAGATCTAGGGGAGCATCCTCTAGCCTCCCCCTAGCTACAGCCTCATGAAATATCCAGAAAATTTGAAAATACCAAATTGAGCAATGGACTCCATTACTGTACGTCCTTAGGTTATTCTCGATAAGATAAACAACTTGAAAGTGTTTATGTTTTTACATCGGAAGAATGTCACGTAGAAATTCGTATGATTTGAATGAGTTCGTCCCCTCAAAACATAGAATCAAGACAATTAACTAGTTAGTTAGTAAGTTACAGCTGACAAAATGTTCTGAATATCATTATTATAATTCGTATTATTAAAGACGTTTGTATTTTCACATTTTCGGGAAAAAGGGGGTGACTCCTTCTTAGTTTGATCAAAAAAATTATGAATGCAAAGATGAATAACAAGTAAAAACTCACCATATTTTGCACATTTTGAGTAAAATTTATTCGTCAAAATTTTCAGATAACCTCATCAATTCACGCATTCATTAATTTTTTGAGTCACCCTATATATACAAATCCAAAAATATGCATGGAATGATAAATCACGAGTACCTACAGACTCATCATATTTTAAATTTTATACATTTAAGATAGGATTTTTTCAGCAAACTTTTGGGCTGACATCATCAATTTTTTGGAGGGGATAAGTAAATATATTTTGATTAAAAATGTATCATGCTTATCATAACTGTGAACCATCTGCAAGATTTCAAAGCATTCGGTTTTGCAGATTCAAAATTAAATTGCAAAATGTTGTTTCATAATTTTGAATTTTTTCCCAAAAATGTGGACATTTCTGGTAAAAACTCAATTCGAGTCATAAACTACATGTGTAGGGCTATGTTATTTTATACAAAGTAAAGCCCATTTACTATGTACAATTTTGAAGTGACGTCACTGATGTCATCGCATTGGTGATGGGGATGATTACACAAATTTTGGTTAGCGTTTTACCATCTACATGATATTCCTAATATAAATGCAAAATTTAACGACAATCGGCCCAGTACTTTCGGAGATCATCTGTCAAATAAAAATCCGGTTCGGCAGACAAACAAACTGAAACGGGAGACCTATTTCTTCGTACTCTAGGGGTCATGAAAGGTCGAGAAACCGTAAAAGTAGAGAGTCGGCCGACGGACTCGATTACAATATTTCCTTTGCTTATGCCCAGGAAATAAAAAGGCAAAATATTAAATCCGCCCACCCACCCCATCTCTCTAGTGATGATTTTTTTAATTGCTGGAAACTTAAAATACGTTTAAAATGGTAAATTTTTGTAGGGAAATATGGACTTTGTAGTTAGGCTCGCCCCCTAGGTCTGCCAACGAATGAAAACTTCATTACTATTTAGATCGGGGCGGGTAGGTATGGGTGGGGCTTCATCTTTGGCTTTAGTTCTTTCTTAATATAGGTATATAGCATTCTTTGAACAACACGATACTCAAAAACAAAATCATCACAACTGAGAAAGGGCGGATGGGCGGGGCTACATTTTGCCTTTTTCTCTTAATATGTGTAGACTTATTTCGACAACAAAAAACTTAAAATATGTCTAAAATGGTAAATTTTTGTAGTAATCAACTTAAATCCGCCACTTTTCTTCCTCAAGTCTAGTCCTTTAAATACAGCAAAAGTTGAACATCAAAGCTACTATCGACGGCAACTTGGTAAGGGAGTTTATAAATGACAATTTTCAGCTCTAAAAGCAGCCTGTTGCGGAATTTTCTACGACATGTAACGGAATTTTACCATTTAACTCTGGCAACACTGGTCGTGCTACATTTTTCCTAGGTATGGCAAGGAGGAAAAAATATCACAATAATACTGCTTAACCCTAGGCAACGGGTAGCTCCTTTATTAATAATAACAGTAGTTACAAGTCATTAATGAGTACAAAAACTATAACGAACATTCTCTGTGCTTCATG
Source organism: Zophobas morio (assembly GCF_036711695.1). NCBI lineage: Eukaryota > Metazoa > Arthropoda > Insecta > Coleoptera > Tenebrionidae > Zophobas > Zophobas morio. The sequence continues at coordinate 15,588,411 of NW_026972111.1, forward strand.
TGGTAGGTATATGGTATATGTATATTTTAGGAAATGATAGATATATACCAATGTACGTTATAACTCAAAATATTTGTCTTGAACGAACTCTGAAAAATAAATGAACCAAAATTTTGTAATTAAAATGAGTAAAATATCTCAAATAAACAGCGAAAGTAAGATTTGTAACTTTTCATTATACAGTTTTTCCAATGTTTGTGTAACTTCGCTTTATTATGTAGTACAGTGCCACTTTCTTTCGGTTTCAGTTCTGAAGACGCTTGGGTCTCAACTTTAACAATCTTCTCACCAGTTCCGTTATATGCGTCGTACATTTTGGATAAGCAACTTATTTTCAAAGTATGTTTCGTAAATGATTCAGGGATCTTTATTTTCACCTCTGACTGCGTCCTACAATTTTAAATATAAATAATATAATAAGATTACAATATTAAAATAATATGTATGTTATGTTTAGGTATTTATAGTAGAAACCACTGTTCGCGTAATAAATAAACTCATATTAAATTATTATAAAAATATTTAATGCAATTGGCTCCTACTAGTTACTTAACATGTTAATGCATTTCAGATTTGCTAACTGTGCTTACGTATAATAGAAATCTCTGGTGACATTGTACTCGACATTTTCAGCCTCAGTAATTAATTCAGTATTCCATGTTATATTAACAGCAGGATTCGAATGATATGAAATACACCTGGCGGTGACAGTTTCTCCAGAATTATATGTTAGTTTATCGGTCTCTATATATGGATCTTCTTCAGGCGTTACAACTACCTGTACCAAAAATAATCTAAAGTTATTTAGACAGAACTTTACTCACCCCTGAATTACAGTACATTTTTCAAAAAATTATAAAATTTGATTAGAGATACAGTAAATATAAAAATAAACCATCCTATGCGTACGCTTGACGTGAGTTTTCCATTACAAAATTTTGTGATGACATCAACATATTAGCAAAGATATACAGCGTGTTATTGAAAGGTGCGTACAAAATAAAATCGGCAATTGGTCTCGAAGTATGGGTGCTAAAAGTAAAAAAAGTTCAGGTAAAAGTGTTCTCCTTTTAGAGATAAAAATGATTAAAACTTATGTCCAAATTCGTTGTACGCCTCTGATAAGAAGATCATCTTTCGTTTCTATAGCAACATTAGTCTTGACAAAAGTTTTATTGTTACAGTTGCTAGGATTTACTAAAATAAATTAATTTTACCTATTTATCCTTCAGTAGCGTCTAAAAAAGTTGGATAAGGGTTAATTTTCCCCTTATAATTTTGATAACACAAAAATATTTGGAAAAATGGCCATCCTTGATTTGATCTGTTTAAGCAATTATAAAGAAGACATAATTCACAACAAACTATACACATAGAAATATCAAAGAAAACAGTGCTAACGGCACCTCTGCTATCGAGGACTCGAATTCGCATTGACACCTTATTCTAAGAAACCATAAACTCAGAACAGAAAACGGGGACTACCAACGGTCACTCAATTTATGATTATTTCTGTTTGAATGCAAAAAAATATTTCTTAATTTTTGTAATTAAAGGAAAAACGAGAATTTCTTAATACAATTTTTTGTTTTATATTGTATGTCCAAGGTTATTTACATCCCCTAAGTGTACTTAGAGGATGTAAATAACATTGGACGACTGTAGTCGATTATAGTCGACTATAGTCTGTTCGACTGTAACTGACAAGATAAATAAGGAATACTGCTTTTGAAATAATCTGAGACCTGATACCCTTGCTACGGTATAACTCCTTGACATCATACGCCAGTTCCAAATCGTACCTACTTGATTTAAATGCATACCTGAAGTTGAGACTGAGATGCAGAAGTTGCAAAAGATGGTGCGTCGCCTGAAACCTCACAGGTATAAAGTCCACTAGCCTTCCTGGAGACGTATATTATAACCACAGAAGTAAAATTTGAATTAGTAACCACTTGTTCCACACGTTGATCATTATACGCAGGGAAGTGGTGTGTATATGGCCAATTTCTAGGCATATAACGAAAAAATTCTATTTTGTTTAAGTACCATTTAACACTGTACAATTCTTCACCGTCCATATCATAAAAACAAGTTAAAGTTACATCGCTTCCCCTATTTACTGCTGAAGGTGCTACGATGTGAACATTGCGTAGTGCAAAAATACCTAAAAAAATATATGTGAAAGGCTACGTGTCACTTATATTCTCATCATTTAAGAGTCGTGCGAGTAACATAAATTGCAATACTATAATTATTCGTCCATGGATATGATACACATTTTATAATAGCTAAATATCACTGTATTTCCCGTTTTGTTTCTCAAATCGAGTGTCGACTTGAATTAATTGTATTCAACTTGAATACATTTAATTTTAATAATACTTTAATGTTAATAAAGTTTTTCATTTCACAAAACTGCATTTTAAAATAAACAAGTTTAATGGTGTTCCATTTTGTTATGAAAGTAGAAAAATATTAACTACGAAACGTGAACAAAACTAATTTCCATGTTTTTATAGTTTATCATTTCAACTTTCACCTCTGATTAAATAAAAAAATAAAGTCACAAAATTGTCAATTCTCTTTAAATATTTGAAGTATTCTACTTCCTTTAATGTCCGTGCATCAAAATAAAAATTAAAATATTTACCTCTAGGTGAAAGACAACAAATAAACAACCACAGTTTGAACCAGTTTCCGTTTGAAGTCATTTTTATAGGAAGTAAATTTTAACTCTAGTGCAGTACTACAGTCTTGTTTGATCTTTGGTCATTATATTTTAGACTGTTTTGCACATCTAAAGTACGTCGAGAGTGGGGTGGATGATGAGCCTCAGAAACAGTTGATGGGTAGCGGTCTGCAGGAAGTGGCGTGTTAAAGATTTGGCCAAGTGGAGTGTTGATAATATTCACAAATTACTACAAATTGATGCCCATAGCAATAAAAAAATGGCGGTCCATTTTCAAAATATTTTCATTTTCACGTATTCGTTAATTTAGTAGCTACGTCCTTGGAACGAAATCATTAGCTACTGCTAGCATAATAAAAGCGTTTAATTTTATTGAACCTAATGAGGGTGTTGAAACAACAGATTGTTCCATAAAATTATTATCTTATTATATTATTGCCAACATTGTTTACATTTTATTTTGAATCTATTTTTAATTATTTCAAAACAATCCAAAATATCTGTAGAGTCCCTTCAATTTGTTTGTTTTTAATAACCTCATGTTTGTAGGAAAACGGTTTTCGGTTTAATTATGACATATTAATACTGTAGGAACAACCGTTCCCACAAAATCAGGTGTTCTACCTGAGCGTATTCAAATAATTGTAAAAATGTAAATACTTCCTATCCTTCGTCTACCTGCCCTACGCTCCTACATACTTTCTCTTTTCCCTTCTAGAATTTTCTAAACTCCGTTTTTACCTACTTCCACCTCTTCGAAACCGAGCTTACCTGTGTACCATTTTAAACACCCTTCCTTCTTCTCCCTGGCACCCTCGAACAGTAAACAACGAAATAAAATCTCAAAACCGTACCGTCGCTTTTAAATCACCAACAATACCCACAACTGGTGACCCCGACGTGATTGAAAGAAGAAAAAAAACGTGAGTATTACCAGTGATCGCGACGAGTAGAGTGCGGAATTTCGAGAGAAAATCAAAAACAATGGCGCCAAACGATACAAATAGCCCGTCAGTCGATCGCGTTGCCGTAAAAGTTCCACCGTTTTTGCCCCAGGATCCGGAATTATGGTTCCTGTTACTTGAAAGTGGTTTTGAAGCGTCGGGCATTACGCAAGAAAGCACTAAATTTGGTTACGCGGTCGGCGCCCTGGATGCGAAATACGCGGTCGAGATACGCGATGTACTCCTAAAGCCCAAAAGCGAGCGGACATACGAACTGCTAAAACGCGAATTAATCAAACGGATGGGGACATCAAAGGAAGAAAACACGCGCCGCCTCCTGGAGGACGGTCCACTTGGGGACCGCAAACCCACGCAGTTCCTCCGCCACCTACGAGTTCTCGCCGGGACGGAGTTCCCAGAAGAGGTCCTACAGACGCTGTGGATGAGACGCTTGCCCACACACATGTAAGCGCTGCTGGCCGCGCACAAGGACCTCACGCTGGATAAGAGAGCCGAGATCGCGGACTCCGTTGCGGAAGCTTATGGTAACCTGGGTAAAATAGCCGAGACAACCGTATCACCCGCAACCCCGTCATCGACCCAGGAGCAATCGAGGATAGACGGACTGGAACGCACCTTGGCGGCCGTCTTGCAAAAGTTTGCTGCAATTGAGATCTCCCCAATATCGCAGCCTCAAGACCGTTCGCGACCGGACTCGCGGCCAGGCACATCATCATCATCGCGTTCGCGTTCGCGATCGGGATCCCGTGATCGAATAAAAGGCGACAGCGGTATTTGCTGGTACCACTGGCGTTTCGGCGACAAATCAAGAAGATGCGACAAGCCGTGTAGGTACAGTTCCCTACCGGCGGGAAACGCCGAGGGCAGTCGTTAAAGACGGCCATTGACGCCTGCCCCACCACCCCTACAACAACATCGAGCCGTTTATTCGTCACCGAGAGGACAACAGGCAAAAAATTCCTCATCGACACCGGCGCCGATCTGTGTGTGTTCCCGCATGCCCTGCTACCAAAACCGCGTACGAAGTCCGCATATGAACTTTCCGCGGCAAACGGCACCGTCATCGCAACGTACGGAACAATCACGTTGTCGTTGAATTTAGGCTTACGACGCGATTTTACGTGGAGATTTGTTGTCGCGGACGTGGTGAAACCCATTATCGGAGCCGACTTCCTGGCTCACTACGGACTCCTGGTGGACATAAGAAACCAGCGACTACACGATCAAATTACCCAACTCACTTCCATCGGAGAGGTGACTGAGTGTGAGATCCCGTCCGTAAAAACCATCGCCGGAAGTTCACCGTTCCACGAACTCCTCCAACGGTTTCCCGATGTCACACGTCCAGACGGAACCCCTAAGGCGGTGAAACATTCCACCCGCCACCACATCGTAACCACGCCGGGCCCTCCCATTGCGCAACGTCCCCGAAGACTCGCGCCCGACCGACTCCAGGCAGCAAGAAAAGAATTCGACGCCATGGTCCAGCTAGGAATTGCCCGCCCTTCCCAAAGTTCATGGTCTTCACCGCTTCACATGGTGCCCAAAAAGGGCGACGAATGGAGGCCATGCGGAGATTATCGTGCCCTCAACGCGAGAACCTGCCCCGACAGGTACCCGGTGAGGCACATCCAAGATTTTGCGCAATCCTTACACGGCAAAATCATATTTTCAACGATCGATCTGGTACGCGCATTCAACCAGATCCCGGTCGCAGAAGAAGACGTTCCGAAGACTGCCATTACCACCCCATTCGGCTTGTTTGAATTTCAATTCATGACGTTCGGCTTACGTAACGCAGCGCAGACGTTCCAGCGATTCATGGACGAGGTGTTGCAGGGTCTCGATTTTTGCTATGCATACATCGACGACATCCTCGTCGCATCCGCATCACCAGAAGAACACCTCCAGCACTTGGAAACTGTGTTTCAGCGTTTGAGAGAGTACGGCGTCGTTATCAATCCCATGAAATGCGTCTTCGGCCAGCCAGAGGTCAAATTCTTAGGATATCTCGTTTCCGGCGCTGGTACACGTCCACTTCCAGAAAAGGTCGAAGCAATCCGCAGCTTCCCGCAGCCAAATACAATAAAAAAGTTGCGTCAGTTCTTGGGTATGTTGAATTTTTTCAGAAGATTCCTACCTAAGGCGGCAGAGACTCAAGCACCTTTGAACGACCTCCTCCAGGGCAACGTCAAAGGAAAAACCCCGGTCAACTCGACACCAGCAACGGTGGCCGCATTCGAGGCGTGCAAGGAGAGCCTCGCCGGAGCCACATTATTGGCACATCCCGAGCCAAACGCACCATTGGCTATTTTTTCGGACGCGTCAGATTTCGCCGTCGGAGCAGTCCTCCAGCAGAAGGTTGACGGTCACTGGCAACCGTTGGACTTCTTTTCCAAAAAACTGAGTCCCACCGAGTCAAACTACGGGGCTTATGATCGAGAACTACTAGCCATTTATCTCGCAGTCAAACATTTTAGGCATATGGTAGAGGCGCGGTCTTTCACCATTTATACAGACCACAAGCCGATCACGTACGCCTTTCAGAAGAAGAATACCGAGTCCTCGCCCCGCCAAATACGACACCTGGACTTCATCAGTCAATTCACGACTGACATTCGCCACATAGCAGGGAACGAAAATGTTGTCGCAGATACTCTTTCTCGCATCGAGGCTGTGGAAACCTCGATTGATTTCCAAGCTCTGGCAGCAGCACAACAGCAGGATGAGGAACTCGAGAGATTTCGAACAGGTAATACAGGCCTGCAGCTCAAACTGGTACGAATCCCAGGCTGCGACGTATCGGTACTCTGCGACGTCTCCACGCGAACAGCGCGTCCTTACGTCACCGAGTCATTTCGCCGAGCTGCATTCGAGTCGATTCATCGTCTATCCCATCCAGGCGTTAAAGCCACCGTAAAACTGGTGACGCAACGTTACGTCTGGCCATCGGTCAAATCAGATTGTCGAGAATGGGCCCGCAACTGCGTAGAGTGTCAGCGTTCGAAAATCTCACGCCATGTCTCTTCGCCCATCGGTACATTCTCGCCACCATCAGCGAGGTTTGAGCACGTGCACTTGGACATAGTAATTATGCCACACTCAGAGGGTTATCGTTACTGCCTTACCATGGTAGATCGGTACACCCGCTGGCCAGAAGCCGTACCCATTAGCGACCAGGAAGCAGCAACCGTGGCACGAGCTTTTTACGACACATGGATCGCACGATTCGGCACCCCGCTACGAATAACCACCGACCAAGGTAGACAATTCGAGTCGTACCTATTTAAACAACTAAATTGTTTATTAGGAACCACTCATTTGAGAACTACAGCCTACCACCCCTCAGCCAACGGAATGGTTGAACGCCTACACCGACAGTTAAAAGCGGCAATCATGTGCCACCAGAATAATCGCTGGACTGAAGCCCTATCCACCGTCATGCTCGGCATTCGAGCAGCATGGAAAGAAGACTTCCAGGGTTCCTCCGCGGAGCTCGTATATGGCCAACCTCTCCGCCTGCCCGGTGAATTCCTAGGCATCCCACGCGACGAAAACAGCGCAGACAACAGCACCGCAAACTTCGTCAAAGAGTTACGTCAACACGTGCGTAACTTGAAGCCATGTGAGGGAACACGACATGGAGCAAAGAAGACCTTCATTTTTAAAGATCTCGCCACGTCCGAACAAGTTTTTGTACGCCACGACGGTCCCAAGCAGCCGCTTCAACAGCCATACGACGGTCCGTACAGAGTCGTAACGCGATCGGCGAAAACGTTCGTCGTCAACATCAAAGGTCGAGATGTCACCGTTTCAATAGATCGGCTCAAACCCGCGTACATACTCAGTGACGACACGCCCACGTCAGAGTTTGGCCGCGACACTACGAGGACGACGCCCACAACAGACGAACCAGCGCCCTTCGCAGATCAACCCCACGACGACGACGAGATGCCAGCTTCCACAACGACGAGGACCACGAGGTCAGGAAGACGGGTGCGCTTCCCTGAGCGCCTGCAAAGCGGTTTTTCATAAAAAAAAACACTAGCAGGGGGGTACTGTAGGAACAACCGTTCCCACAAAATCAGGTGTTCTACCTGAGCGTATTCAAATAATTGTAAAAATGTAAATACTTCCTATCCTTCGTCTACCTGCCCTACGCTCCTACATACTTTCTCTTTTCCCTTCTAGAATTTTCTAAACTCCGTTTTTACCTACTTCCACCTCTTCGAAACCGAGCTTACCTGTGTACCATTTTAAACACCCTTCCTTCTTCTCCCTGGCACCCTCGAACAGTAAACAACGAAATAAAATCTCAAAACCGTACCGTCGCTTTTAAATCACCAACAATACCCACAATACTTATCACATTTAAACAGTAAAAATAATATTAATTATTTTTAAATATTGTTTATTGTGTCATGATAATTTATATATTTTTTTATATTTGTCGATTATGTATTCGAATCACAGACCCCGATAAATTAAAACTCAATTCGTACATACTCCATTTCCGGGTTTTTTTTGGAAAAATATCCACTTTCTTTCATGTTCACATCACTCACACAAAACATTTTCGCTTTATTAACAATAAATTAGAATTAGTGAACACTTACCTGAACTTTTTTTTACTTTTAGCACCCATACTTCGAGACCAATTGCCGATTTTATTTTGTACGTACCTTTCAATAACACGCTGTATATCTGTATAGAGGTTTTTTTAGTTTACTTTTCATTTTTACAAATATTATTTTGATTTTTTTATTCCATTTTTAATAGAAGCAGCATTTTATTTTACTTTTATATAATATTTAACATTGGACAAAATTGCCAAGATTTGCCGAAAACTGTAGTTTATTTACAATCTGAAACATTAAAGCTACATGAAGCTTTATCAAAACTTCAAAGTAATGTGACCCAATATAAAAGTCTTCCAGGTGAATTTGAGAAAAGTTAGAAATGAAAATAAAATCTGTTTTTAGTAGCACTCCCGGTTTAAACACTTTGCATCAATTTTGCGACAGTATGACAGAGCCAAACATTGGAACAAAATTGATATGAGAATTTGCTCGCATTTTTTAATTACGCTCCCGTAACCAGTTGTGACGTGGAGCGTTCATTTTCTAAATTGAAAGACTTATTAACCCCCAAAAGAACACGTTTTAGGGAGGAAAATCTCAAGCGAGCGCTAGACCTTGAGCACACTGCGAAAACTGTGTGCACGGCTATGGATTAAATCGGCTTCGCCGTTCTCTGATTATCACAAATAAAATGCCGCAAAATCATGTTGTACGAGGGAAGTTCTGTCGAAATAACCTTCGACCGATTTTTGTACATATTTCCGTCACACAATTTCGTCTATTAATTGGTAATAACAGCCTGTTTTACATCTTCATATTTAATTCATTATTCATTAATCAAATTGTGTCCCCCCATTTCAAAAGACCACGAGCTGTCACTGATTTAAAGGGAAGTTCACTTTAAAATAATTTGAACTGGAACGTCATCATTTTTTTTTTAATTTAATATTCTATATTTCTAAATCAATGCCAGCATGCTACCAAAATTTTGAAAAATATCGCTCATATAGCCACACACAAAACGTAAAATTTTATAAAATTTACATGTTCCAGAGCGATTTGCGTATATGTAAATTTAAATATGAAGGTGGGTGAAATAAATAAACAAACTGTGATTAACTAGATTAGAATAATCGCTTTAATAATTTTGAAAATTATTTGAAATGTCTAGGAGGTCACAGATGCGTGGACAAAAACAAGAAACTCATATTTTTGTAGTCTATGACCAGTAGGAACCCAATATATAAATACTACTTAAATATAATATTATTAACATTCTACACAAATTTTCTTTATATGGGGCTTTCCTAAAATAAATTTGTGCAACAAAATTTTACAATTTATCTTAGAAACAGTTTCTCTGATTATTATTATTAATCAAAATTTGTCTGTCCTTTCCCACCTACATTTTAATAACGACAACGGAAGTTTGCTAAATAAACTCTTTAAAATCTGTGAAATAATATGCGCCTACTTAATTTTCTTAATCTACTTTTTTTTCAACCAGGTATTTATATAGTTTGCATAGTAAATAAGTGTATACCTTTTTGCTCCCACAAAACGACGTTATCTTACAGTTTTGCTGAATAACTGTTCTTCAAATTTTATAAAATAGCATACTCCTGCATGTGTAATTTTTGAATCCGTGTTAAATTTTTATACTAGGTATCCAAATTTTTGGCAAAAAATATATATAACAATATAAGTGTTTAAGCTGGACATCCACTTTTTTTGGAAAAAACAAGTGTGCTTGATTAATTAATTAGTCCTCTCCACCGCATTGAGGACACAAAATCAATCAAATTTCTGTTTCTTTGAACGCAAATACCGCCGCTGATGCTTGTAATCTGAACATGCTAATAGTCGAATTCTTTCGAATTATAAACAGAAACAGTCGAAGTTAGGCTTGGATTTTTTTGCGCCCCCGTAGCGTATTGGCTGCGTGTGGTGTCATTGCGCCACTGTTTTTTACTTTATAGAATTTTATAATAATTTTTCAAAGAAGTGACAAAAGTTGTGTCGAAATAACCTTCGACCAATTGTTTTAGCGAAATTCGGTGTCACCAAATATTCGTACCTGCATTGATTAGATTTTAAAAATGTATGAGAAGATTCCAAAACAAAAATTCGAAATTAATTCGGCAATTTATTTATACACAACGTTCTCGGTCACATAGAAGCACACACAAATTTTGCATATTTTGAAATAAAAATTTGAGTGATGATTTTTTGTTGGAATGACATCATCAGTTTTTTGCAGGCGGTTATACAACTCTGTATATAATTTAAATATGTATATCTAGTTTAGAGAAATTAAATGAGCTATGAATAATCGGTTAAAAAATAATTCTGCTTTTTTTTACTCAATTGGATAATGCAAGTTTAAAATTTATATAGAATATTATTCATAAAATTGTAAGGGTTTCATCTACAATTCAAGATAAAATGTCCATGTCAAAATTTGGAGAAAACATTTAACAAAGATCCGAGGATAATAAACGATAATTATTGACTTTATAAGAAAAATCAGAACTTATTCAAAGCATTATTTTATGTTGTATTCTTCTACCACAAAGTGAATCTACAGTTGGACACGACAGCAGAGACAAAGACAACGAATCGACAATAAAACTGAAGCTGATAAGAGTGGTAAGATAGTGCCCCCTATTTGACGTAGTGAAGGAGTGCCTTCACCACTCCTTGAAAATATCGACAGTTACCTAATGTACATTATAATAATGGCAAAGACTGATCCACTACAAATTATAAATCTTTATACTTATTATACCTACTTACTAGCCATTTATACTGTAATTGGATAATACATGATTATTGATTGACCTTAAGATTAAACCAGATAAGTCTTCATTTAGCTATAATTTATTATACTACACTTAAAAAAATGCAGTTAGCAACGACTCTAAATTAGAAGTGCATCTGTAAAATAATGTGCAGTTTTGATAGTGAACCGATTATTTTTAAACAACAAAAATTGTGTTAAACATCAAAACTACGTTATCACAAGAAATGCTTTTTTTAACATTTTATTAGGACATGATTAGGACGAAATTTATCAAGAAGGCGAACTTGCTCTATGAGTGCTCTATGACATAGATGTAAAATAACAGAATTAACTGGATGTTGTCGTTTGAACTGAATCACCCTTGTGGAATTATAAGCATAACATAACTAAGAAGTTCCTAAATGACTATGAACGTTTTTTTAAGATAACTATAAGTGATCTGTTAGTTTTATCACATGGATTGTAAAAGAATTAAACCAAGAGAGAAATTAATGTGAAATGTGTTCATCATGTGTAGTGATGCTCACATAAATCCCATACAACTTTACTTTTATGTTGTGTTAAAATCAGTATGTGTTAATGTCTGTACACTACGTCGATAACTCACAGTTTAATGATTCTATGGTGTATGTACTTTAAATATATTACGTGTTGTTGGAACTACAGTTGTCAAAATTTAAATTTATTGTTGTCTACGTAATAAATTTTGAAGTTACATCTGTTATGAAACAATACTTGGGTCATAATTATGTTATTAAGAGATTACTCCAACACTATTATGTGTAGTTAACGTTAAGAATGTGTTTTAGATTTTTGTTTTAACAATAATTGGCTACATTATTGAGCAATGCATTTCACTATAGTTACAACAACCAGCGCTGTAAGCATATTAGGACTACTGATATTTTCCCTTTTTTCCAGTGTTTTGACACCCTTAAGAGATGTTTTTGAGAAAAAAAGAACTAAATAAAATTTACACCAATTGGCAACAATTTATAATTAAAAATTGGCAGTAGTTCTATTTTTAATTTTATCTTGTTTTTAATGATGTATGCATTTAAATAACGTTTATGCAACTCACAGTACAGCGTTTACACTGGCATCTGAATTTAGATTCATAATCATAAATCATAACTCAGTGGGACTTTTTCTTGTTTTCCGGCATATATCTACTACTCTTATACACATTACTAAGTGGCCTTAAAAGATATTGAAATTAAAACGACAAAGCAATATCTCGAACCTCTGTTTCAAGAGAAGATGTACAGGGTGCGTCAGCTAAAAGGGGATACCTCGAATATTTTTTTTATTTATGAACCTACGGCAATCGAATTTAGTTTATAAATAAAGATATAATAGAGTCCTTGTATGCATTACTTCATTAACATGAAATGGTTGTTAGAAAGTACAATAATTTGTAAAAAATCGTCACACTTTTTTAAATTCCTTCGAATTTTTATTTTACTGTAAAATTGAGAGAACAATTCCCTGTAATATTTACAATTTTTGATACGTTTTATTTGCTGTTATAAAATAATATTTTTATAAAGCATTTTCTGCGCTTTGTTTACTAAACACGTTTTTATTAAGTAATGAAACTTTTATGTTCGAAACTCATGAAATTATTTCTTTTTGAATAATGCAATCCAACTTTTACCAAATTTTACGTCGAGTTAAGAAAAATTGCAACAATTTAGGAATATTATATAGTGACGCCAATAAAACAAATTGCTTACATTTTTTTAAATAAAAAAAATTGCAAAATCTGAAAAATAAAATTTAATATTGTTACGCAGAGCGGGCGAATAAAATTGGCCTAAATAATTTATTTTTTACTAACTCGAATTTACACGACTAACTATTGCAGGGAGTATGTACAAAAATTATTCCGGTGAATTTCACTGGACGCTTTTGACTCCACTAGCTGAATAATCCGTTCCCCAAAGGTGGAGTCTATTTAATCAGCACACGGTCCTTCTCGAAACCCTACGTCACCGGTTCTAGACTTCTCCGGAACTCCCATTCGCGACTACCGTTTCCAGGCGTTTCTTTAGCACTCCATCGCTCCGTCGCATTGAGGATGAATCATCATCGGGGGAAGACCAGAGAGTTCTCGACGGCCATAGGCGTCGTACCGGGGCGGCGTAAGGGTGTATTTCATAACAATATCATTACTTTTGGCTAAGAAATAAAAAAGTTATTCAAGATGTTCCCTTTTAGCTGACTCACCCTGTATTTCGTTATGACCTGAATATAGAATTAGATAAAAAAAATCAAGTTGCAACCAGAAATATAATTTCAAAAGGATCTTTTTATAAAAATAAGTACAAGAGCTATTGATTTAAATTTGTTTGTTTCTAGTTTTAAAATCTAATAACTGAGGTTTATTTTCCACTTATCAAAACCATACAGCTAACTACCTATATTTAACTTAAAATAGAAATTATGGTTAATATCAACGACTGCTATGAAATTGTACTGTTGGCTGCGTTTTGAATTTCTCAGGCGTGGAGCTTCTCATGAATAACCTCGTAAATAGTCCTTGATTTGTAATTGTGCCATTGGTTGCTTTCAATTACTCGAGTACGAATTAACATCACGTATTAACTGAAACGTTATCTACACTACGGACTGGAACTTATTATTCGTCGTTTTGGGGTGTTTGTTCCTTTTATGAACATGTGCAAAAACGATTGGTAGTGGAAGAGACAGAAAACAGTATCTTCGTCTCTTTTTGATCGCAAACACCTTTTCTACGTGATGTCTAAAGCGTCCTTAGTATAGGAGTAATTTGTGAACAACTATTATAATTTAAATTTATGTAAATAAAATAGCGGTTGCCTGTACTTAAAAGTCATTTAATAAATATGAATCTTTTAAGCGTAATGTCGACCGAGTGTCGACATATACAGGGTAGTATGGTACGCTACTGGAGGATAAATAGATGTAATTACTATATATTTTTTTTTGTAATAAATCCTAACAACAAAAAAGCCATAAACAGTAAACACAAAAGTCAGGATGAGTGAGAACAACATTAACAATTTAAAGAATTTTTTTTTAATATCTCTTGCCTATTAATCGTGTAAAATTACGAAAAAAGTATTCGTGGTAGAATGGGGCAGATTAACAGAATACTAAAACTAATATTGCGATTCTCAGGATAACGAGAATTGGTGCATAATTTGCAAAATATTTGAACCTTTGTACTTATTCGTTGATTTAGACACACCGTAAGTCATGAAAATTAGAACATGATTCAGTGTAGAATCAACAATTCATAAAACGATTGAAAGTTTAGGCTTTAAATCTTATCAATGCTTGGAAGATGAAATTGGATATCCTTTTGAGACACGTATTGGAATTCAAGTGACAGGATGTGCATTGAAATCGAAAGAATCTGAGTACGTGTTTACTTAAAACATATTGTCCCTCTTGATTTGGTTATACTTTACATAGTGAAGTATTGAAGAACTGTCTTTTTTGTGAATTCAGTTCTAACAATAATAATTGTGGTTTGTCTAATGAATGGAAAACTTATTTTGGCCAAAATAAATAAGTTTTTTTTTTATTTTAAGGGCAATACAGAAAAAATAAAAAGTCGAGAACTATGGAAACTGGTGAAGGCCAGTTGAAAAATACATAGAATCAACACGAATACGGCATAAAAATAAAATTAACGAATTAAATCAGTTATTCAGATTGACCGCCTCCACTGGCGAGACATGCTTCAACATGCCGAATTAATGAGGGTTGTAATCGGGCTATCATGTGGCGATTTCTCCTAATCTCCGCCACAGCATTCTCAATCCGATTTATTAGCTCTTGAACTATATTTACGGGAGTTTCATATACCAATTGTTTCAAATGTTCCCACGAGAAAAAATCGCATGGATCAAGGCCCGGAGAGCGAGGTGGCCATAACACTACTCCATTCCTTCCTATCCATTGTCTTGAAAAATGTTGATCGAACCATCCTTGAAGATACCACACATCTCGAAGGGTAGCTACAGGGATATCATCTAATCTAACAGATTTGACAAATGCAATTAGCAAATAAACTGCTGCTGTTAAACGAGGAGGTAAAATATAAAAGCCCACTAAATCATTGTCAAGTATTCCGACCTATACATTGACCATAAACTGCTCCTGAAAACGTCTTTCTAGATAGCGTGAAGATTTTCATCTGCCCATATGTGCAAAATGTCCAAAATTTCTGTCTTGGCATCTCTACAGAACATGCTCTCTTCGTTCGAGACCACAATCCGCAGTTTTTGGACTAAACGTACCTTTGCATAACGAGCTATTTTTTATTCGACAGACGTTAATTTTATTTGGCGACATTTTATTGTTGTATTAAATAATTAAAAAAAACTTGTCAACTTTAAATGTTGCTAAAGAACGACGTCTTCATCTGAGACGTACAATGAATTTGGACCAAAATTTCAATAATTTTTATCTCTAAAAGGAGAACACTTTTCATTAACTTTTTTTTTTATTTTAAGCGCCCACACTTCCAGACCAATTACCGATTTTATTTTGTACGTACCTTTCGATGACACCTGTACAGTCGCGGTCAGAAAATCTTGAACGTCATTGTCACTCCACTGTCGTAACCTCATTTATTTAGTTTTGTCATTTTTGACAGTACAGACATGCTAACACTGTACGCGTAAGAAATTTTTAAACTTCAAGCGTCAAATTTACAATAAAGCATAGGCTACATAAAAATTTTCAACATGACAGAAAAATAACCTTCAAGATTTTTTGGCCCCGACTATGTACAGTCGCGGCCAGAAAATCTTGGACGTCATTTTCGTGTCATTTTGAAAATTTTGATGTAGTCCATGCTTTATTGTCACTTTGATATTTGAAGTTTAAAAGATTTGTCACGTCGCATCCAGTGTTAGCATGCCGTCAAAAATGACAAAACTAAAAAATAAGGTAACAATATTTAAAGGTGTTTCACATTTTCTGACAGAGGAATGACACTGACGTCCAAAATTTTCTGGCTGCGACTGTATTTGTGTATAATAGAGACACCAAGATGTAAACCGTTCTTCTAAAGTAAACACAAAATAGACTTTAGAGAATGGATGTACTACTGAAATAAACTTTAAAAAATTTAGATGGAAATGTAGTTTTGAGCATAGTACAAGTACACGTCTTCTTGTCCATGGTTTTGAGAATGTTCCATTTCAAAACGAATGATTTGTCGGTGACCTAACTGAGACCATGATGGTGCCAGATTGTGATCTTTCAACGTATTCTTTTTGTAGTATTTCAACCAAAGAGGAGAAAATGTATCCTTGATTTCAACTGTACCATCGCCAACAGAGTTAGTCAATTCCCTACGCCTATGGCAGGGAAACTGTTTTCTAACCATGAAAGTTTTGTTGGCAGTATCAATTTCCAAAAAAGTGATTGTTGGAAGAAATCAAAATCGTACAACAATATTTTACAATTTAACTTTTAAATTTCAAAACCGAATACTTTGAAACCTTGCAAACGTTTTAAGATTGTCGAAAGCAAAAATTGAAGGCGTCAGCTTAAATTTGGCTGAATACTTGTTTCAATTTCGTAAAATAATACTAACTTGTGATTTAAGAATACGTGTTTAGTTTTTACTCATCTACATTTTTCGAAGAAAAAATTTAAATTGTCTTGCATTTAAGTTAGAAATTGCAAAACCGAATGCTGTGGAATCTTTCAAACGTTTTAAGTTAATCAGAAACATGGTAAATCGTTAATCAACATTTATAGGTTTAAGCCCCCTCGCCCCAATTGATGACGTCATATTACAATTTTGCCGAATGAGTGATATTTAAATTATAAGAAATAACATACTCTTGTGATTTATGAATCCGGCTTGAAATTTTACCCTTGATATCCACATGCTTGGAAATCAAAATTGTATAACATTTTACAATTTACCTGTGGAACTGGGAAACCGAATAATTCGAAATCTCCCAAACATTTTAAGGTTTATTGCAGTAAGCAATATTTTTGCTCTTTAAATGCGAACTGTGTTATAAATAACCATTATGGTAGAATAAAAAGACGCTAAATTACGTTCTTCACCTTCGCGAACCTACCGGTACTGGATGCAAAAACCTATGAGTTTTGGTATTAATTACTTGATCTTATTATACTGTTGTTATTAAGACCCACCACTGACCCGGAAATGACCGGCATTCAGGCAAGACTTCTATCATTATGGGTACTAAGACCAAGTAATGATATGCATTGATTAGATTATTATTATTATTATTATTATTACTACTATTGCTATTACGCATCATAAGTATGAAATGGATGCGGTCATTGTTTTAATCACAAATTAAGAATATCTGTAGAAGAAGAAAAAATTGTTTCGTAAATGGACAATTTTTTTTTTGCAAACAAAATTCCGGTTTAAATTACATAGTTATATATCCTTGTATGTGCATAAGCGAATTCATTACTTAGTTATTTAAATATCAAAAGAGTAATGAATGAGTGTTCGTTATTGTTAGACTTATAACTTTCAACTTTACGCAGCACAATTTCCATAATTTTTCTTCGTTGCATGTCGTTGCAACAAGACCACGCGTTACCTTTATCTTTGAAACTAAATAATGCAAACCCCTAAGTATTTCTTAGAAATAGTGAAACCCATTTCTTTACTATTATTTTTAAGCATCAAAATTACAAAAAATTCTAATAATAGACCTTGAACACTGTGTCCAGTCGTTTTTCTGGGAATGGTGAAATTGACTACGTTGGCGTCACATACGTCCGTAACATGCAACGCAGACGTCAGCATATCGATTTTTGGGTAATAAGTTCGCCGTCGCCAACACCACGCCACGTAGTTGGCGTCGCGACGCTGTTCCAAAAGGTTATGGTAGAAGGGAATATGGACATGTCGCCTAAAATACACAGCGGATTGTAAAAGGTACTTACTTTTCACTAAATTTTAAACATGTTGTTTAAATTTGAATGGAAATTTTGTTTGTATTGTCCATATTTATCTTCCTAGAACACTTGTGTTATCTTTTTATTCATCAATCAAAAAGTTAATCCGAAACTACCTTTGTTTTGTTAGTTCACATGTCAAATTTGCTTCCACTTACTGTCTTATGTGTATGTGAGATTTATTCAAGTAATTTGCTTGTACTAAACTATATGGTTACATTTAAAATTGTGCAATTTTTTATACTTTGCACTAAAGAAACAAGATTATGATGAGTGAATAAAATTAGGATTTTAAGTTCAGTATATATTGTAACTAATCAAGTTAGTAAAAGCAACATTTTTTCTAATTTTCACTGTTTAAAAAAATGATACTTTGTTAAACTGATACACTTCTAGGGTTAATATTTTTATTTTAAAAGTAACAACGAAAAAAATATATAAATCTTTATTTTATTGAAAGATAAAAATTATTAAACACGTTTTTATTGCAACTGTTGACAAAATGATTAACACTGCTTTTATTATACGTATAAATATTTATGCTATAAAAGATAACTTTAACGACATATTGAGTGACGTGTATGTACCTAATGGATGACAGCAAAAGGCTTATAGAAGTATAATAACTCCCACGCTGTCGCCTCCACAGTTTTATTTTTAAACGAAGCCCCACCACTTTTCGCGAAAACTTATAGTCTCAAGACTCTCAAGTACTGTCCTAAAACCCTAAAACTATTAAACATCCAAATATGGAAAATACGATTTCAGTTTATCGATGATGATTTTATTCACCACCTTTATATATATACAATAATGAATAATAAGTAATCACCTTATTCTGTGCTCATATGCTAAATGCTAAAACTAAATTCTATGGTCCCCGGTATAGCAGACGCTACTGAAACAGGAATTCATCGTATGTCATTCTCTAACACATAGTAGGTACTAGTTGATAGGTTTTGACTTTTTGTCTACTTACTGAATTTAATCCTTACTTTCAACTTGTTTCGTTGGTAAAAGTCTAACCAAATAAAACTTTGTAGCGCCATTTCAAAGTTTTATTAAGCCTTATTTTAACACTGAAGTTTTGTATTTATTTATACTTAAGCATATATTTTTTATAAAATTTTAATAATACACTATTCTTCATGTAGTGGTTGCTACAGATTGCCGTCTCCATATGAAAATGGTCAAATGTTATTTAGACAGACCTTTCCTCTCCTCTGAAGTACAGTCAAACAAATGCGGCTTCTTCGAAAAATCTATGTTTTATATGTTAACTCATAAATGCAAGTAAAGAACATGCTATGCGTGTGTTTTAAGTGAGTTTTTTCATTACAACAATGTTTAACAAGAACTCGTATATCAATTTGAATAGGCGTAGTGTAAAATGTACTAATAATGAAATTTTCGGGAAAATGGAGTGATCGGTTCTTGATTTAATCAATGAAATAAATAGTCCCATTCATTATTTTGTTTTAGTTTAAACAATTTTAAAAAATATGAATGCATAGATAAACCAGAAGTATGGATATGATATTTTGCATATTTTAGACAGGATTTATTTGGCAAACTTTTTAAATTACGTCATCATTTTGAGGCGATAAATGGATACATTTCGATTAAGGATTTACCATATTTACGATAACCGTAAAACCGTTGCAAAATTTCTAAGCATTCAGTTTCGCAGTTTCGGTGTTAAAAAATTATAAAATGTACGATTTTGATTTACTTTTCTAAAATTTGGAGGTGTAGCGTAAAAAATTGGTCGAAGGTTTTTTCGACAAAACTTCCCTTGCCCAAGGGCAAGAAGTGTAGTCCAACAAGTTCCGATTTTTGAAAAATTATAAAATTTGATTTTGCGATCTTTATTTAGTGGAAACCTGCACACTCGGCATTTTTCCAAAAAACTGGATATCTAGCGTAAACACTAATAAATTTGAAGAACATAAACATAAACTGACAAATTTTGATTAAGGGTTTACTAGGCTTCCAAGAATTTTAATACATTTGCAAGATTTCATAGGATTCGGTTTAAGTCAAATTGTGCACACTTTGATTTTTTCACACATGTAACATTTATTATTGTAAATTTTGGAGATGACGTCATCTCATTGTTGGTGAGGATGATTAGACAAAGGTTGGTTAACGGTTTACCATCTACACGCTATTCTTAACATACATATAAAGTTTGACAACAATCGACCCGGCAGTTTCGAAGATTTATCTGTCTAATAAAAATTGAAACACACGACAGACAGACAGACGGAGGGAAATGGGAGACCTATTATTTCATACTTTGGCGGTCATGGAATGTAGAGAAATCTTGAAAGTGGCCAGTCCCCCGATGGGCTCGATTACAGTATTTCCTTAGCTTACCCTCGGGAAGTAAAATCAATACAAATTCATAAACGACACTTGGTTTATATTATTTCATAAAATTAAAATAACATTTATTATGCACCTTAAGGTGCCATCATCATACTGTTGGGGGAGATGATTAAACAAATTTTGAATAGTGTTTCACTTCTACACGATATCCCTAACGTACATACTAATCAAATTTGACAACACTCGGTCTGGTGGTTTCAAAGATTATCTGCCTAATAAAAATCAACAGACAGACGACAAACAGATAACAATTAAAAAGAGTAATTCACTGGTGGTTTCCTCTTTCAACACATGCATTTAATTTGGTGCATGAATTTATTTTTAAAATTGTTACAATTGTAAAACAAAATTTCATATTAACCGTGCACCTACTGGGAAAATCTAAAACAACGTATTACGGGAGTTTGTTCTTTTCACCCTCACCATCTACATGTCTGGGTAAAATTCAACATTTTATTTCTTAATAACGCGAATTACACCACTGATTTTTACACAGCCATTATATACAAAATAATTTCGGCGCAACTTGACTGTACTCTCGTGGACTCGATTTGATGAATAATAATCGTTCCCGACGGTTGCCTCTATTTAAACTTATACGTTTCTCTCCATGGATCGAGAACGCCGCTTCGAGGGTTTTCTGGGCCCGTCGCGACATCCGCTTTCAGGCTTTCCGCGTCGCGCGTCCGATGACTCATACTTCATACTAGAAGAAACACATACATACTAGAAGACCCATAGGCGGTGTATGATTTTATTTCGTAACAGTACCTATAATTATCTTGTGTATTTTTTTGATGCTCTCATGAACTTAAAATTTTCGAATTGCAGACTTTTGAACCCACCTAACTGACGATTTCATTACATTCATATACCGTAACTAGCATTAGTTACATTCAACAAAATTCGATTGGGGGGGAGATTTTTGTAGATCACAGTTTATTTATATATTTAGCAAGTTCTTGCAGGAATATCATAGACTGACAGCAAAAAAAATCCAAGGACTTTGCGGCATTATTTCAAAAGAATTAAAGAAAATCTCTCATTGCCTTAGGAATGGAGTACGCATTGATTTAAAATACCAAGAATCGTTTTTGCGTTATAGCAAACCGCAACTATACCATAAACATATTCATTGCAAATACACGATTTTTCTTAGAAAATGCACTAATTGTATTATTTGCTGAGCAATAACTGTGTCATGGAAGGATTAACAAGGTGAAGCTCCCTTCTTTTATTGATTCATTTGTTACAACTCAGCGATTGCAGGCAACATTAGTACCATAATAAATCATTTCAAAATAATAGGTAAGAAAATAAGTTCATTTTTTTCAGATATGTAAACACCATTAAAAAAATGGTGATTTGCACTATTTGTATCATTTTTAAGTATTTTTGACATAAATCATAAATGGTTGAATGTTTAAATTAACTTTGGAATAGTTGAAAGAGAGGCCATGTAAAATAACTGCTATTTCTTGTAAACTTTGCCTGATGGATGCTTTTTTTGTATTTAGTTGCATTCTTCTTTCTCTAATAAAATTTTACAACACCTTTAAAAGTAATTAGTTGACTTTGAAATGACTAATGCTTTTATGACTAAAACTGCTGCGTACATTTATAAACCTTCTGTAAACCATTGACACGTTTAATTTAACATTAAAAATATGATTCATACTGTTTCCATCTACTGAAACATTTCATTTTATATGATGTAATATTATTACTGAGACAATTTTTATCAATTAGTTTTATTCGTCTCTTCAACACAGTGTACACAGATACGGTTATTTATCCACGATTTAGTACTATAATAATAATAGCTTTTAGTCGAGCTAATAAAACAAATTTTTACACGTCTATTAAAAATATAAAAATACAAATGGAGAACATATAGTATGCCACGTATGCATGACAAATGGTTGCATATATACAGGGTTATGATAAAGTAATGCACAAAATTCATAAAAAGAGCAGCATTTGTTTTTTGAAAAAAATGCACAAATATGTCAAGCCTTTCATTTTACTCTCCATCTTGTGACACCTGTCAAAAAAATTTACGTTAAATTTATAAAAGTTATCACGTCAACAATGATTTTTGATAAAGCTTATTTTTCTACATATGCAAATGTAGCTTGATGTAGAGGTTGCATAACAAAAAATTAATAACACACGAAATAAACATGATATGAACATGAAACAAAATGAAATCCAAATAATTAAAAATTGAAATAAAAATCTTTCAAAGAGAATCGCTTTTGTCAGTTTTTAAGTTGGTTTAACAAACTAAAGAATACTTTTTGGATGTATGCAATCCGGTAGTATGTGACTTGAAAAACAAATATGGCTCGTTTAACCGAAAAAGAACGTATAGAAATCCTAATGATGGTAGGTTATAGTGATAGGCTTCGAATCCACGAAGAAATGTGTACTTTGTTCAACGAAGTACATTTTGAACGACCTTCAATCGCCAGAAACACAGTTAATAGAATTTTTGTAAAATTTAATCAAACAGGACACGTGAAAGATGTTCCAAGATATGAAAGACCACAAATAAATGATAACACCAACTTAAATCTCTTATTATCATTGGAAGACAACCCCCCACGTAACAACGACGGAAATGGCTTTACAAGAAAATGTTAACCAGTCGCTTATGGTAAAGTTAAAAAAAAAGAGAAACTGCGTGCACATAAAGTTCAACTCATCTATGAACTATCGGAAGATGATGAAGACAGACGATTAGAATTTTGCGAAAGGTTCATGGCACGTAGTGACGACAACCCCAATTTTTTAAATAGTGTCGTATTTTCGGTTGAAGCACATTTTACTTAAATGGTACTGTAAACCGACACAATTGTCGTTACTGGGTTTGAGAACAACCTCATTGGGTTCAAGCGACACACACGAACGTCCCCAAAAAATTATTGTTTGTATGGGAAAAATAAACACCATCTTAACCGCAGTGCTTTCGGATCTAATTGCTACGTTTCCTGATCCAAATAATCAAAAAAATTTAGATGGCAGGATTTGGTTCCAACAGGATGGGGTACCACCATATTATGGCGTAAATGTAAGGTTGTTTTTGATTAATCAATTTGATGGAAGTGGATTGGAAAGCGTGGACCAATAGAATGGCCACCTAGGTTTCCGGATCTGACACCCTTTGTTTTTTCATGGGGACATTTAAAAAGTCGTGTTTACATGAACAGACCCAATAATTCAAACGATTTGAAAGCACGAATTCGTCATGAAATGACTCGTATAAGTCCCCAGAGTATTGAACATTCCGACAATCAGGTCTACCATTGTCCAAGTTGGAGTCAGATAGTGAGTGGGGAACAATTTCTACAGCATAAATTTTGACTCCAACGTATTGTTCTGATTATTTAATATATATCACTACAATCAAGTTTATTTTGTTTGTTTTTAATTTCTCCATCTTTTTGTTATGCAACCCCTTCATCAAACTACATTTTCATATGCAAAAAAATAAGCTTTATCAAATAATGCAATGGAAATAATACCTTCCTATTTAAAAAAATCATTGATGGCGTCATAACTTTTACAAATTTGACATAAAATTTTTTTGACATGTCAAAAGATGGAGACTAAAATAAAATGCTTGACATCTTTTGCATTTTTTTCAAAAACAGAACTATGTAATGTGATTTCATTACATATGTTCAATATATTCGGAAAAAGCGTACAAAGTTTTGTTCAAACAAATAGCCCATAATTAAATATTAAGAAAGATTGAAGTTCAGATTTATTTGTTTGAGTTTCCTAATTTCGCACATTTTTCTGGAAATAGATGATAAACTACATTTGCAAATTTTTCGAGTTTGTCGTCAACAAAAAAAAACAAAAGGTGAAATTTGCTTAAAAAAGTGCAAAGTCGAATTATTTTAACGTTATTAACGACAGGCGCGGATCCAGGGGGGGGCAATGGGTGCAATTGCTCCCCCCCCCCCCCCGACACACGACCGAGGTACTTTATTTTGACCAATTTCAAAATTTCGAAATCGCATTTCATTTTGTAAATACAGTACCTACAACCTCTATAATCCGAATTCACGATTACCCGAACATCCAGTAATCCGAACACAGGCTATTTGAAGTCGATGCTTGTTTAATTCGAACAAAAACTCTACAATCTGAACTGAACTTGGAAGCACGCACCTACTTGCAAAAATTACGCAAGATCTTTCTACATATGTTGTATGGAGTATTTTGATATTTTTAAAAATTGCCATATTTCAATGCACTGAATTAATTATGTAATTCTAGAAAAAAGGTTGAAGTTATCGAAGAAATTAAAATTAAAAAATTTAATTTCGAAAATCGTCGAAAATGGGTCGAAATTTGCATAAGGAACATTTCATTTTTGAAAAAATTTCCTAAAAATTCTGAAAAAATTCAGGGATATGTATATCCCGACGTGCTGATTCCAAAAATATAGCATGTTAATGGTAACCGAGCAATACATATTTTCGAAAATTCGGTGTGAAATTCGAATTTTTCGAAATTTTTAAAAAGTGCCATAAGTACTTATTTCAACTGGACGAATCTGGAAAAAAGGTTTAAGTTATCGAAGAAATGAAGCCATAAGTGACTTCTGAGGTCCAAAATCTACAAGAAAATGTATTTAGTTAAATTTAGAAAATCGTCCAGAATACATAATGGAAAATAACATTTTTGAAAAATTCGTCTAAAAATTCTGAAAAAATTCAGGGTATAGATTCCGGCGTGTTCATTCCAAAAAGATAGCGTGTTTATGGTCACGGAGTAATATTTTTTTAGAATGTATCTATTATCCAATGTAATTTTATCGTTACACGTATAGTGTACAGTAAAACCTCGATAATCCGAATTAATTGGGAAAAAGGTGTGCTCGGATTAACGATTTGTTCGAATCAGCGATTTTCCAACAATCTGAAAGGAAATTGAATAACAATTTCATACACAGTTGAAAACAAACTTCAAGAAATAAACCTTAATTTTATTAAACAAAATTAAAGAACTTAAGAATTTTTAATTAAAGAACTTAAGAATTCAGTTCTTTAATTTTGTTTAATAAAATTAAGGTTTATTTCTTGAAGTTTGTTTTCAACTGTGTATGAAGTGGCTATTACGTGTAACGAAAACAACCAAATGTCACCCATGTTATGTGAAAAAGAGTATACTAGTTAAAATTTTATAATTTTTTTGTTTAGAACGCATTTCTGGGAGGTAAAATACCACAAAAATTGCCCCCCCCCCTAAACGAAATCCTGTATCAGCGCCTGATTAACGATATTAGAATAAGATTAAGATTTAGGTAAGAAAAATTCAAATTCTATTCGTAAATGATCCAACATAAAAGTGTCAATGACATTAACGTTCTACAAATGTTTCTTATTTATATTGGTGAAAACATTACCAATACAATTTTTACCCCTTGTTCGAAAATTCACTACTATGTAAATCACAACTAACAATTCGCAAGATCATATCATTTGTCTTTTATTGAATTACGACTTAGAAAATTTCTATTAAAATCGCCCCCTGCATTATGCTAACGGCTAATTTCATGTTTTCTCGACGTTTCATAACCCCTAGAAAGATTATAAAAAAATACTCACAAAGGAAAGTCTTCCTCTTTACGTCTGTCTGTTGTCTGTCGTCTGTGGTTCAAACGATAACAAAAATTTGTCTGATCATTCCCACCAATAATTTGATAACGTCATCTTAAAATTTTGGTAAGTAAATTCCATTTAAATAAAAAAATAACGTTATTATACATACATGTATATTATTGTATATAGCGGGTGTCTGGAAAAATAGTAAAAAAATTCCTTCTCACATTTTGATGGAGTTATAACGATTTTAAAATTGGTTCTTTTGCTACTAGTCTAGCTGAGCTCCAGCTACGCCAGCCGCGCTGGGCTTAGTGAATCCTCAGTCCTTGTATGTTGGATCGAGGAGACTCTCTGTACAAAATTCGAGGTCTGGTCAATTACATACAGGTAGCCGGCCACTGGCTCTTAGACTATACGTTTAATAACTAAATAACTACTGTCTTTGCTATTTCTATTGTAACTAAATAACTACTGTCTTTGCTATTTCTATTGTAACACCACTTGTTGATTTTGCTTAAAATTTAGCAATTGGTAACAGCTTTCGGTTGATTGACAACGGCTTTTAGTTAGAAAATTGTCTGAATATGAACGTTGCCAAATTTACGCTCAACAAGTGGTGTTTCAATAGAAATGGCAAAGACTATAGAACACATTTATTATCACAATAACTAGTAATAAAACTTTTAGTTAATATTTCTCTCGCCAGTGATCATGTTTTATTACTATTTCAGTTAGAACGTACAAAGATAATATGGTTATGTTGTTTTTGTAATAAATTGATAAAATTCCATTTGACAACAATGTTTGCCTGATGTAAAACGAAGCTACAAATCAGCAAAAATCGAGTAAGCAGTTAAAAATGTTTGACGTATCAAAAAATGTCAAACTTTTCAAAACCCTACGTTTACAATGTTCGCAATTAACTTTAGCTCCCCTGGTGTTTTATTTTCGAATAAATTTAAAAGAATCTGATAACAAAACACCAGATGATGAACTTGAAAAAATTTTTTCAGCTTTTAGTGTTTTAATTTTTACGAATTTGAAAAAGTCTTGAGTGTCGCAGTGTTTTTTTTTTTTTAATTCAGGAGACTCTTAGGTACCTATGGTGTATTATTTTGGGAGCCCATGGAGATTTTTTTTGTAAATTATTTAAAACAATTTTGGGGGACTTTGGTGTTCTATTTTTGGAAAATTCTGACCTACCTGTTTTTGAGTTAATCTTGGGACCCCGTTTTTTCTTTTTGAAAAATTTAAAACAATCTTGAGGTTCTAGGTATTCCTGTTTGAAAAAAATTTGAAAGTACTTTGGAGACTTCAGTGTCTTTTCTTATAATAATAATTTGATTAAATTTCTTAGAGGATAGGTCATTTACTAAAATCAGTCTTATCTTAGCAGGTACTAACCCCACCTGCCCACCGTCTATTTTTTTAGAGAAAGTCATTTGCCAAAATCAGCCTCATCTTAGCAGGTACTAGCCCCGCCCACCCACCCTCTATTTTTTTAGAGAAAATCATTTGCCAAAATCAGCCTCATCTTAGCAGGTACTAGCTCCGCCCACCCACCCTCTCTTTTCTTGGAGGATCTGACATTTACCAAAATCAGTTTTATCTTAGCAGGTACTAACCCCACCCACCTACGCTCTCTTTTCTTAGAGGGTACGTCATATGCCAAAATCAGTTTTATCTTTAGTTAGTCATCAGTCCTTGATGACTAACTTTTACAAAAAATTATCTAAATTTAGGTTATTTATATACCCAAGGCAGAAATTTTGAACATTTTGTCTAATGTTTGGTTGTTATACTTTGATGGATTTTTCTTTTGTTGGTTTTGTTTCTGTTTATAATTTATAAATGTCTTATTGAAGATTTTTTTTGGTTTATTTATTAATGAAAAATAACAGCTTGTTTTATTAATAATAATGCACAACCATTAATGACTACTGGTTGTTACGGTTATTGTCCTAAAAAAAATAATAAAAGGTGGATTTCAGTCACTACCGTTACTAAGAAATCAGAAAAGAATCCGGAGGTTTCACGCATTAGATGCGTGCAATGGTGCCAATTTTATTTTTATAAAATTACATTTTTTCCGTAATCTACATCATAAAGAATTTTTTTATTTTTTTTTTGAGACTTCCTGACATAACGTATTGAAAAGTTAATCCTCGAGTATAATCCTCCATTTTCCAGAGAGCCGGTATAGTATAATTAAATATAGACAATGCATGTATTGCTCACAGAAATGAATTTATTATTATTATTTTATTTTTATTATTCCTCACGCAACTTGTACCGAGCTAAACAAAATCGCGCAACTAACAGCTGTAAGTAATCTTACAGTGTGTCAAAAAAATTTGTGGATCTATCAGTCAAGTCAAGATTAATATTCTATTAAAAAATTCCGACTTTTAACCTATTTTTGACTTATCATATGAAGTAGTTTTTCCAAAGTCTAACTGCGATGAAGTGATGTGATGAGTCAGTACCTAGGTCACCATTATTATCATGGCAACAGCTGATTCATAATAATAAATTATGTTCACGTTGATGTTCTCTGTGTATTATTATGACGTATTTCATTAGAGTACTCCACCTCAGTTTTGTACAAACATTAGGTAAAGTTGTTGGAATTAGAACGATTGTTGTGCAGCATACCGTATCTTTCCTATCTTAACCTGTCTATTTGTTCAAAAATGGGATCGAAAGTACTGGCGCATGTTGTAGAAATATAATAATAATAACAGTACTCACAGCATTTTTCAAAAAATCAATACAATCATAAATAATATATACTGCGTATTAGATGAGCTCTACGAAAACAAGTACCTAGCTTATCGGAGCGACAATGTTATTACGTATAACATGATTACAAAATCGATTTTAGTAGTTAACGATTACTTGATAAAAAGTAACCTTGTCGCCGGCTGTAATCTGTTAATCTCCGATTCCCTGAAGATCTAATCTATTTTTTTTTTGTTACAGATATGTTCAAAATCAGAACAATAATAATGATATTTCCCGCACCCGAAGACATTGTAGTGGTTAATAATAACTTGTGTAATTCCCATAAACACTTTGTTTACCAATACCTTTTGCGGACTGTGTGCTACAGTGATTAAGTGTTAGGCGAAGCAGACGTCACTCTTCCGTAGACGAAACCCATTAATAAAGAGGGGACTTCATTGTTTGTCGTTTCCTACGTCACGTGAGTGGGGGGTCCCACCTCTACATAAATATCCCCCCGGCTACTTTTCCAAATAATCAGTTTCGTGTGGTACGAGCGAGGAGGAGAGTAGCAAGCAACCTTCGGATCGTCGTTTTCTTTTTACTTTTTTTTTCATCTGCCCGCGTTGTATGGGTAAGTGGCACTTAAATTAAATTTCACTCATGTTTGTTTTTTTAATCCTGCACGTATTAAATTTACGGGTTTTACTGCTTTTATAAAAATTAACTACCAGTTAAAATGTTCGGGTGGGTTTAGCGGAGATGTTGATTTCGAGACGCAGTTGGCTTTTTATAGGGGTTGAACGACCTTGAGCCACCCGTCATTCTGAAGGGGTGTGTAGACTACAGTATCGCATAACGGTTATTTTAGTTGTCTTTCACGGAAACTGATCGATGGGTTTCGAGGAAATAACGCAAGAAATTCGATTTCGCGAATCGCGTGACGCATTGTTTCGCAATGTGTAGCGACATTGAGGCACGTGTAATACTGACGCATGGTTTGCCCCAGTTAATTGTCTCGTACGAAGTTCGATGACTTCCTGGAAAAACTACAAACTACAAGTGATTCGGAAAGTGTGGTCGTCTATCCGATGTGTTAACGTCGCAAAAAATTTGAAATAGATTTTTGGGGAAACGCCAAAGAAATGAATTCAGAATCGTAATAAGGTTTTATATTCGTGCGTTTTCTTGGCGACATTTCAACGTCAACAAAAATTCGCATTTATATTAGAGGGATAGAGGGCGACACAAAGAAAAATACATACCATGTGTTTATCTATGCAAATGAAAGTTTATTGCCGACTGCATTGTACATTTATACGTACAACAATCACATGTTTTAATGAGAGTGTACTCGAGGAGACGTTTTCAAGTCGCAATGTTTACACAAAAATTATTAAATTAGTTTGCAGAAGCGAAAATTAACGATCGTTGCTGCAATCAAGCAGTTTAGTAATTGGTTGTTTGCCAGAAACCGTTTTCTGTGCATTAAAATTTAACGTCTTTTGGGTATTCTTGGTTTATAAACAAAGCGCGGCCCTTATTTTTTACAAAATTTCCCTTTTGTTTGTTAACTGTTTAAAATACAAATAAATTTAAAATTACAAAAAACTATTACTAAACTAAATATGTATTCTTACTAATTTTATATACTTTCTAGTTCTACCCTACAACGTACTCCCACTAGGAGAAAAAGATTCTTTTTCTTAAAGGACATACTTATTTTTTAAATAAAAGTAACATTTTTATTTTTGATGTGTTTAATACTAGATTATGTGTTGGAAACCACTCAGAAAGACTAGCTATATTCCGTTTCATTTGTCGTATTTGAAAAATCTGTTAAGTTAGTATCGTATTTAAAAAAGTTCTGTCATCATAGCAATAGAAAAGTGTACGTAATATTTCAAATGTAATTCTTTGACCAATAATATTTTATGAAACGATTTTTATTTCATGTTCCTTTTCAGAAAAAAAAAACCATTACGCGGCTGTTATTGGAAGCCATGTATCTTTTACGATGCTTGTTAGTACCTACATATTGCGAATCATTTTTAATTCTTAGTGAATGTTTAACAAGCTTCAGTGTAGTGCAAGCAGCCTTCAAATTAAAACAAACCCTTCAAAACATTAGGATATTCCATAAATGTAGTTGTCTACATTCTATACGTATTATATAAAAGTAGTACTGTTCACTTGAATTTACTATACGCAAGCCAAATTTATTCATGGTTAATTGTCAGCTAACGCATATCGGGTCATACGTAAACTGCGGCGCAACTGCATTGATCTTCATTTTTATACCGTGTAAATTGCGTATAATAAAATCAAGTATTAACCCTTAGCAGGATCGCACGTTTACATGTAATGACTGGAAATTATTGGAAACCCATTTCGTCTTCGTCATAAAACGTACCGGATCTCTGATGGTTTTTCTGCAAAACAGCGACATTCACCAAATTAAAAAGAATTCTATTTCCACTAATCTCTAGCATGTTTTATTATAATGCCCAAGAAATACTATTACAAAACTAATAATGTAATTTCATTATAATTTTTTTTTCAAAGGCACAATGGTTGCATTTATAGATTTCCCAATAATCCAAATAAAATTATTCTTATCGTTGTCGCACTAACAAAAACTTTTGCAAGGGTACCTGCATACCGCTGCAGATTACATAGACCTTTCTCGGATAATATCCGCCGCAGTTTACATGTAAGGACTAAAATCTAAATATGTTCCCAGTTTACATTTGCTGCGCATTTCGTATGTTCAGGTTAAGGACTATTGTTTATAATTGCATAAGAGACAGCCGCAATTTATTTTGCAGCTGTTGCTACTAATTGCTGTAATTCTAGTTATTGATATTCATGTTTTCAAAATAAACATGTTGTGAATATAATAAACAATCAAATTAACTGATCACTTAAAAACACTTGTTACAATTTCCTTCTAATCTTGTTTGTGTATAAATTCTTGTTAAGTAGTAAGATATCGAAATCACTTTGTGTCTGTGTCAAAGCTTAGCCGTAACAAAAATAACAAACTAATAAGAATCGTTTATGGTTGTTTTCGCCTAACATTGCAATTCTTGGACCATATCTAACAAAAAATTTTTAGTGCTGTGCAAAAAAAAAGATTATATGAGATTTCATTAGCGCAATATGCATATATCAATTTTAAAAACAATTCTCATGGTGACAGCTCCATAAAGGTCACATTTCTAAATTAATTTTCTTTTCCATACTACGTTCATAACAGTTTTCTCATTAGGTATTATACAGTTTTTATAGCTGGAAATGCAATATCGTAAAATAAAGTGCCGTTATAATTCCGATTGCGGGAAATTTGTATATCGAAGTAGCAAATTTTTTTTTTTAGTTACTAAGGCGAAATTGAATATCACTAACATGAGCACTTTCTGTTCTTATCGACAGAATTTGTATAAAATTTGAAAACATAGTTTTTCAGCGTCAGAATCGTTCATTCATGAAATTTTAATGTCTATTTCAGATAACAGTTATTTGTTGTCACTTTCAGATAACAGTTATTTGTTGTCACTTTCAGATGAGGTTTCTGAATGAACTTCAGCTGCAGAAATAATACAATAACAAGGCCGACGTTGCGATTCATAATGATGACAGTTTCGAAAGGGAAAAGTTTAGTTTTCCAACTCTAAAATTTCGCCGGACGCAGCGCTCAACCTTGACAATTCATTGTGCGATAAAATGAATTTTATCTATTATGTATAGCCACCGTTATTTGTTCGTAAAAGCAAAAGGTTGTTTCTGAGCAACTACATGAAACCTTGGTGTTTGATGATTTAGATCAAACTTCTAAAATGTACATCACTCTCAAAAACTAGCTACCTAAAAATAGGTGGTCTAAATTTACATCATCTTGATTAAATCCGCACTTACTAATGCGCATTTTATCCTGTTGCTATATGTGCCTGAAACCGCACTAGCCATAAGAGTATTACATTCTATTAAATTTTATACTGCAAACCTTGAAATCAACAGATTCCGCATTTTTCTTTTTCCAATCATCAAATAATTCTTCCGTAAACACAACCCGATCACCTTCTTTTTTGTTTAGAGCGTGAGAAACAACCGCAAGTGAGTACATCGCCGTGTCCAGCTGTTTACGATGCAGCTGTACAGCCTGCCCATCATGGGGCTTCCAACTGCTGGGGCGTGGTGCTCCCCGTCGGGGAGACGAGCGCTGAGCGTTCCTACTTGCCCACGGTCGGCCGCTGGGGCTGCGAATGGCCGAGTTGACTCGCACAAGCTGAAAGCTGGGCCCCAGATTGCGCCCTCCTAGGGGGGCATGCCGTGCCCCCCGTCAAGGGGGCTGACAACAACAATGCCGACTTGCTCGAGCTCATCGAAAGAACGCAAATAGAAGGACCATGGCCCATTGATCATCCACTGCCGTTGCCCAGATGGGCCCTCAAGCCCAAGGATTTCTACCAGCTGGGGTCCCTCACCCAGTTCGAGAAGCTGGCCGGGAGCATCGAGATGCACGTGCAGAGGCTGCTGGAGGAGCACAATTATAACACAGTTGGCAATTTCATCAAGTTGTATCAAAATTTTAAGAAGAGTGGATGTTGTAGTTTCTTCAAGTTTTTCCAGATGTAAGTGGCTGTCAAATTTTGTAATTGCTACGCTGTGTAATAATGAATCAGAGTCAAAGACGATTTCTTTTATTAACTCAAACTAACGTAAAAAAAGTTGAATCAGTAGGAAATTTTTCTAACGGAAAGAGGACTATCGTTACTTTTGCTTTTGAGTAGTTAATGTTTGCCTTATGTTCTGTACCCAAAGCTCAAAGACAAGGTTTTGTCGAGGTAAATAACTATGACGGCATGAATGGGGCAGCAGACGAATTGTTCTTCGCTTTGTTAGAATCGCCTTTGAAGCCAGCTATACAAGACAGAGACACGTTTCTTTAAAGCCGGAACCGGATAGCTTTTTGTGCTTTCCTTTGAATGAATTTTCTCTTGCAGTTATGCACCTCCAATCACTCCAGCTCACCATACTTGTGTCGGTTTGGCGTTAGAGCTATGGAACCGCTTGCATCAACTAGAAGTGAGCTTTCCTGAACTTAGCAAGCACCTTTACCTAGTATCATGCGAAGAAAACATCGAGGCCTTAAGTGAATACACCGCTTTAAGTGAAAGATTAGACACTGCCGCTTACGATTTAGAAAAAGAACACGTCCTGCTATGTCTAAAATTCCAGATCAATGAACGTCAGGGATTGTTACTTTGTGACCCTGGTTATCATGTTAGTCGAGTAGTTACAGTCATGCAAGACCGAGCATATCCTAATACCGGTTGGTAGAAACCTTATACCTACTATGCGTCCTTTTCTACGTATTTTTTATAGGTTGGTTTATCCAGTCTGAGGAAAATAACATCCGTAAAGAATACAATTACCAATTTTCCCCCTTAAACGACAAATTTGTGGAGTGGAACGAACGGACCACAAGAAACGGAATTCAAGAAACATTTACCGGTTTAATTTTCACCGCCCACCCCTACATGACAGCGATCGATGTAACTGAACGCAGAAATTTAGTTTACAATTTCAGAAGTTTATTATCAAGGGATCCAAAAGGACATTTGATAGCTGGGATTTATTTCAAAGTTAAAGAGAATTGCGACGAATTTACCATCTTTTATCAAGATATGGGCAAACAGAGGATGAAAATGAAATTTTCGAGCTTCACTCAACCATTCCAAGTAAAATCCTTCTGATTAAGTCATAAGATTAGTTTCATTGTTCTAATTTCAGATAAGAGAAAAGGCGCTTAACATCATCACAATTTGCAATGAGCAATTAAATCTTCCCGAGGGTTCGCTTCTGAAAATTTTAATAGAACTGGGAGAACTGATGAATGATAAATTGTATTTGCGACAGCTTTTGGAGGTTAATGATAGTATCAACATCATGTCAGCTAACAACTAGCATATAGCAAATACAGATTTTCACTTTCGTTCGAGGTTCTTTTTCTTTGCTGTTATTGGGTTGTTGTTTGTACTTTTTATTCATTTTAGTTTAAGTTAGTTAGGTTTAAAAATATTATTTAATCAAATTTAATAACTACTTACTTTTAAGTAAATTTATAACGTCATAACAAATACCTAACATTAATGGAAAACATATATAAAAAGGCTTGTATTGTTTAACACTGTACACTGCTATTGCTAGTAGAATAGACTGGAAGCTTGACTCTATGTTTTCTTTCATTTGCAGTACCTTCCCTTTAATCACGCTTCTATAATTCTAACCTTTTTACAATGCAAGAAAAATTTTAACACTGATATTCTTTGCCAGTTGAAGTTCCTCATTTTTTCATAACAAATATTATGTGAATTTTTAATCAATCATCACAGTTTTAAGCCATATAGTGTAATTCACACGTTTTCTGAAAAATTATAATAATAAAAATTACTTGATAAAGAGTGTAATTAATTAATTGGCTTTTTAAAAACAAATACAATCAATAAAATTTCAATATCTTGCAAACGTAACTTTGCAATTAGACACTCTGATCTTCGGCAGGTAAAATCCAAGAGAACTTTTTGTTTAAGAGGGTCATCTTTCCTTGGCGTTGCGCAGATCCAAAATGTAGGTTTTCCATTTCCCTCCGTTCACTCTGTTGATTGGAAATTTTCGAAGAAGTAATTTCCGAGCCATCATACTAGGTCATCTGAAGTTTCAAGTGCATTTTAAGATTTTTTGAAGATGGTATAAAATTTTATGGGAAATTTCACAACTGAAATAACTTACATGTTTCCTGTTTGAATAAAAATAACCTTTATAAACAAGATGGTTTTTTAGAATGGGAAGTTATAGTTTGGCTAAAGATATAATGCGGTTACCGCTTAATTGGTATTCAACTTTTGGTAATTTTTATGAGTTCGTCACAATGGAGGAAGTAATTCGCTTGCCTGGCCAACACGTTCCATTTTTTCAATATGGGAAATAGCCTACAAACTGTCTGCATACCGTGTTACTACTTCTATTTACTGAATTATATGAGGGATTCACTGTAAAATGCTTATGAAGTCACAGTCGTCAAGACACAATGTATACCTTTAGTCTTAGTTTTGTCTTTTTAGGTTTAGAAGATATTGAGTAATTTTTTAATGGTATTCTTCTGTGATTTAGGTAAGTATGTGAGATTTTTTGTTGTATTAATTTTATCTTTGAATAGGTATTATTATAAATATAAAAATATCTTCAATAATTTTGAAACTAAAAGTTTGTATTTACGTACCACGTAATTTATAAGAATTTCTGTCAGTTTGTTTGTTAAAAACGAACTAGATTGAATAAATATTTGCCGCTACTAAAAAACATAATAATAATAATAATAACTGTAATAACCCAAACCACAGTAGCCCAAACATTCCACCAAAATTGGGGCATGCGCAAAAAAATATGAAATACGCGGAAGATTTAAAATTCAGCCACAAGCTGTGATCGTCAACAAAATGGAAGACCTACGTTGTTTTGAAATCGTGGAATGCATTCATAGCAAAAGTGGTGAACTCCAAAAATGAACAAGTAGCTTTATATGTATTAAAATGCAAAAATATGGAGGGGGCTGAAAAGCAACTATCAAAGTAGGTAATGATGAAATCCCGGCAAAAATGAGGACAAGAAAAAACCGCATGAACTTCAACATAGTTTCAAAACGGAAATTTGAACAGCGAATATAAAACGTTGCAATTAATATGTATAATACATACAAATGATCAAAATATTTGTGTGTTGGTTTCAGTAAAATACAGAAATGCGCAAATAAAAATGAATTCGGTTTGCTACAAAATCGATAGCATATTATTATTGCATAATAATAAATATTACGTGCTGTATTTTACAAAATACAAATTCCTCTGTTGCCAAGTTGCCATGCAATAAAAATATGTAATTATTTTCAGAACTTGCGTAAATGGTGACTATGTAAAATAAAGTAACAATTTTACACTAATTGAAGGTACAAATATGTAGAACGTGAAAAAGTTTAATGCTAGTGGCGATTAAACTACCAGTCAAAACGGTAAAACAAAAATAATACGATTAATATAAACAAATCTTTATGGATACTAGAGAAAGATCACTAGCTACTGACTGCAAAAATAAATTAATTATACGACAAACAGTGACAAGATACATGTAGTTCTGATTTGCACGAATTTGAATCCACCAGGAAAGTGGAAAATCATGTTGAGCCTAATCAGATATCTTTGTTAATACAATCAGCATTCCAAATTAATGGCGCATCAGCACGATTTACTCTTTAGAAAGTAAATATTCAATTTTCGTCGCATATTGTTACACATTACGCATTTCAAATCAATACTCGTTATAATATTGATTGACCACGTGACGAAACAATACTGTTCGTTAACCATCCTCCGCACAATCTCTTTGTCTGTACATGTAGGTATACGTAAAATATATTATTCAGTCTCTCAGTCAGCACATGTTCAGGTTTCCAGATAGAGAAGGGGTTACGTCTTACGTCAGAGTAAAAACACGATTTTACGACAGTATATCGTTCTTATATACATATTTTTTAAATAAGGTACACATATTAATCACGATACAATGGAAGTATCTACTTTATCAACGATAACCTTTTTTAAATACTTTGAAACAAGATCGTATAAAATAAAATATACTAGTAGATTGCCTAACATTTACAATTTCAGTTCATTATCATTCTTGTTTTAAAACAAATTCATATGTACATGCTGGGTTTCACGTCCTTTATGATTTATACAAAAATAATTTTAGTTCTTCTCTTAAATATAAAAATGAAGTTGATCCCACTTAAAATAATCTTTTCTCATAGGAAAACAGACTGTGAACATTCCCTTCCAGTTGTGCAGAATGAGATCTCAGTTCAAATCTTAGATCTCCAGAATCAATCATGGATCTAAAATATTCACAAAATAGATGATACAAAATTACGTGGAAACTGATAATACCTTAGTTTGATTAGCGATTTTACTCCTATATCTTGGCATCCATGCCTAAGTCCACATTGTAAATACGGAACAAAGCGAAATACTGAACCTTTATCGACGATACTACCACTAACACCTTGCGCTACTTTTAGTTTATCTGCATTACTATGGAAATATCTGTTCATCGCTGAACCTTGAGCATCTTTTCTATCCATAGCTTCTATACTTCCCATTCCTCTATATTTCTTTAATCTGACTCCATCAGAAAAGTAATATTCACCGGGAGCTTCTGAAGTTCCCGCCAACATAGAACCCATCATCACTATAATAACACCATTAGTAACATATTGAAGACAGTTTCTGAATATCTACTTACCAGATGACGCTCCTAAAGATAAAGCTTTGATAATATGACCAATAGACTGAATGCCACCATCTGCTATGACTGGCACGTTAAACTTTTTGGCGTACTGTGAGACTCGATAAACGGCAGTCGCTTGAGCTCTCCCTACTGCCATCACTTCCTGGGTGATACAGATGCTTCCACTTCCCATTCCTACGCGTAAAGCATCAGCACCAGCATCAATAAGATTCTTTGCTTGTTTGACAGTGACAACGTTCCCTGCTACCACTTGCAAATTCGGGTATGTTTGCTTAATAAACTTTATCATGTTAATCTGATATATTGAATTGCCTTGGGAAGAATCCAAAATAATAACATCAACTCCAGCAGTGACCAGATGTCGAAGTCGTTCTTTGTCTTCGTCACGTGTACCAATGGCTGCCCCAACAATCAACTGTTTATTATCATCCTTGGATGCAGTAGGGTAACTTTTCGCTTTTTTCAGATCTGTGCGTGCCATTAACGCGACTAGATTTCCTTCCGCGTTGACGATGGGAAGTTTACCTTTTTTGCTTTTAGCAAGAATGGAATTGGCTTCTGGAAGTGTTACTCCCAACTGAGCTGTAACGAGATCGTCTAGCTTTGTCATAATCTGTGGAAAGTAGATTTAGTGCAAGTTTTTTTTTTGTGTAAAATCAACTCACACTTTCAAGCTTGGTATTAACATAATTCTGATCTTCTAAAAAGTCCAGATCTCGTGACGTAACTATTCCGACGAGCTTGCCGCCCATTTTTCCGTCTTGTGTGATTGGAATGCCAGAGAAGCCTTGTTCTTTTTTAGTTTTAAGAACATCAGCTACCTAGAAATGTGTGACTAATGTTTTTGAGGTTGATATAATTGAGAAAAGTGTACCGTATTTGTAGGACACAAAACGACGGGGTTATGGATAAATCCGTGTTTATATTTTTTTACTTTAAGTACTTCATTAGCTTGATACTCTGGCGAACAGTTGTGATGTATAACGCCGATACCACCACAGAGCTTAAATTATAGATAGTGAGTACAGAATCTTAAGAATTTACAAAAAATATACAGCCATAGCTATCGCCATCGCCGCCTCTGTGACCGTGTCCATTGGTGAAGAAACGAGTGGGGCTTTTAGTGTAATTTTTTTTGTTAGTTGGGTTGTTAAATCCTAAAATATGGAAAGTTAATTGGATGTATTTTCTAATGAGTGCGGATCAAACTCACCACAACATCTGGCGTAAAATCAATATATCCGGGTAGTATTATAAAGTCGCTGTTCAAAGAGAATATTTTAAAGTAGACAAAGTTAGAGAAGTAAGATATCGACTTACTTGTAAGTGAGACCATGGCCGTTATTCATCATTTCTTCGGCGGAGAGGCCGTCTTCTAGTACGTTATTATCGGAATGGGCCATCTAAACAAAAATATTACAAATATTACGTTCTCTGTTTATCAAATAATGTATTAATCACTTAATTATGCAAAACTTCTTTTGCTTATTTGATTACCGTTCTATTTTTAGTAGAATATATAGGGCAACTGCCAGTGTAAATAAGACAATGTTTGGCGGCTTCTTTTAATAGGTGTTTGCGTGAGTGAGTTAATACGACATATTTCCGTGGAAATTAATAAGTCAACAAAGAGCAAAAACGTCCAGGAGTTAATAGAAACAATAAAATATGCGGATATGAAATCAGAAATAGTTGTATGTAGTCAAGCTAAACCAATGAAATAACTTCCTCTCTCACTTTACAAAACACAAATATAACAAACCAACAGAAACTTTATAACGCAACTAAATTTACTACATATATATCTTTAAACAGTTGGCTTTATGCAATATAATACTTTCTTTATCAGACTTTGATACAAAGAAGAATTTGCGCTTATCTCTACCTATAGGTCATAACAAAATATCAAAAACATTTTTGAACACCTGTTGGTAATTTCAACAACTATTTGTACGTTAAAACTGCCAAACCGGTAATTAAAATATTTTCTTAAAAAATGTTTTGCGACATAAACGTAAATACAAAGGAGTACGCAAAAGATTTTTCGAAGTGGGCGTTAAGTTACCTATTTTGTTAAGCAAAAATTGCATTCATATATTCGGAGACTTAGAAAATTTTAAATTAAATTTATTTATACAGCTGCCGCAATAAGAATTCCCCACAGATTAAATCAAAACAAAAAAAAATCCGGCCGGCAAAGTAAAAAAAAGCCATTATTACAATTAGTAACACTTCCTTATAATTATGGATATTTGACGCAAAAAGGATATTTCACCTAAAATTGCATTCCATTGTTTTAATTTTTGCGTAAAGAAATGAATAGCGAACCACGTGGAACAGCTACGAAAAAGCCGCTATACTAATAATTGAACACGATGATTTGGAATTTCTGCGTTGAAGCAGGGCATTGCGTGCTTATAAATACTTTAAACACTTAATTAAAGCCATGAAGATTACTTACGGTGATTTGGTCGTGAAAAGCAAATAGAAAAGCACAATCTTTGGGAGTATTCTGAATTCGGTATTTGAACGTTCAATCACGTCGGCTGTTTGACGTAAAAGACCGAGGAGTTTGGAGTGCAATCGAATTCGTAGTCACCCCACCACACATCACAATTTTATCCGCGCCATCTATACCACTGTATGTTAACAAACTGTAAATATCTACTGTTCCTGCTGGTGCGACGATAACATTCGATAGAGAGCGTTATAATATATATATTTCACTGCATATTTATGTATATATTTAAAATTGTAAAGTGTAGATTTTAGATTCATAGCACCTGATATAATAATTATCTTTTATTTGTTTTAGCACTTAAGTATTTTACTCCATTCTTTTCATCTCTCTAAGTTATTTTTACCCATTGGTCTTTTTTTCTATGCCTAATAACAGTGGCGGCTCGTGACTGTCTGATGTGGTAAGGCGATGATAGAAGTTTGACAATAATATTATCAGTGGCGGCTGGTGGGTCAAAATTTCGGGTCGGCCAAATATTTTGAGTCTACACCTTGGTGTTATATATTTTCGTAATGTATGGCTGCTACTCATTAACCACTGACATTTTACGTGCCAGGATGTACAAAACATCTCAAATGTTTCGACCTGTTAAAATAATTTTTTATAGGAAATTGACAATGTCAGTTTGATTCCAAATACTATTAATCCTTAATTCTACTTGTTCTGCTTTATCATTAATTGAGAACCACCGAAAACATTATTTTTACTGAGTTCCGCGTCGACCGGCGGCTATACGGCTTGCCGACCCCGGACATCCACAATTAAATAATAATAATTAAATAATGACATGCAGTTAAAAAATATAAAAAAAAAGTAATAATAAAAGTACCAACTCTTAACTATCTTCATTTACATTTTTTTTTTTTTTAATGTAGGTATATGACAAATTGTCAAATAAATTAATTAAATAATTGAAAAATTAAAATGATTTAAAACTTTAAATTCGTTTCTGAAATATCTGAAAACGCTTAGATGCTAAAAATACAGAAAAAGCGCATTTATGTTGTAGCTAAGTTATGTACGAAAAATAAAATTTTAGATAATTTAATGTAATTTTTTTCGTTTATTATTCATACACAGGAAAATGTATTAAATCGACAATTATTATTAAAAAAAAAATAGTATGCACTGAAGAACATCGAAGCCGTTATTGTTTTGTAATTTGGTTAGCTATCTTAAATATTAAGCGTTTTAAAAACTAAATTCGCGTTGCTGGGTACGGCGAAGGAGGATTTCGCCGGACCTGGCACAACATACGTTCCGCCAGGTCTTTGTCTACTACAGTGTACTAGACAAAGAGAACGATGAAATCGTAAGCTGCTACGAAGTCGAAACATCGAGCATAATGCATTCCTGGATACGGCGTGCCGAAATCTCGCCGGCAAAGCGTGTTTATCAGCATTTAAAATTAGCAACAAATGCTTTATTTTGTACCTACAATATAATAAAATATATTTTTAATATATATGATCTATCCTAACGTACATTCAAACTTTATTTCTTTTTTTATTTTCTAATTTCAACGCTTACTAAGTATTTTAAAATGACTGGTACGGCGTGGCCGACCCTGCCGCCCCTGACCAGCCGCCCCTGAATATTATCAATAATAAAATGAATTAAATTAATGTGATTAATGCATATTACTTGGTCTTAGTAGTTAGTAATGATAGAAGTCTTGCCTGAATACCGTTCATTTCCCAGTCAGTAGTGGGTCCTAATAATAGTAATAATAATAATAATATTAACACCCATAACACATTTAATCAACAATGTTTTTACAAGTCAAAATTTTGTTTAAACTAGCACTTTCTTGGAGGGATTCGGCAATAGTTGTGTTCCTTTCTAAATCTTTTAAGCCCATGAAATTTTTAATGTGTACTTTGGAACTTTTATGTAACTTTGCACTTCGAATGAAATTCTTTAAATCGTTATATCCCGGAGACGTCGTCCATGTGTTTTTTACATTGCCTAAGAGTAGACACGGCCAACAATATAGACTTTCAGCATAAATATTACGGCTACGGCAGAGCCGTTTATGTTTCGTACCAGGCTGGTTTAAAAGACCTGGAGTACTGATGACACTGTCGCTTATCAATGGAAGTTAACGGTTTTGACTGTTCGATATTTAGCAAAATTTACCGACGTTCTAACTCGGTTCGTCGTGAAAACGGCGTTTCAAGAAGCAACATGACAATATCGTACTCGGGATTCATTTTTCACTCACCTGTACCCTGTACCTATGAAAGAGACAAAAACACGAAACACCAACTCCTGGACTTTTATTCACGTTTATGCTAATTACCCACGCACCCTGCACCCCTTCCATTCTGTAAAATAAATGGGAAAATGGTTTAATGGGTCCGCCGAAATTGGCCGAGAAGCATCGAAGATATCGCCTCAGTTCCGAGCGAATTCATGTATAGGAGTATAGCAGCTGAGTCATGGAAATCCGTGTCTGTGATTGGGCTTCATTGGCTTAAGTGAACCGACGCTCTGGCCGCTTCAGTTAAAGAATTCGGGGGATAAATCGTACAGTATTCAACGGAAAATGTCCGCAGAAAGTGTAAAAAATAAAAAATAATCTACAGATTTACCATTTCAACATATTTTTGTAACTAAAAATGCATTGAAAGGTCTTTTTTAATTATAAATTAAGTCAATCTGTTCTTAAGATATATGCTGTGAGGCGCCGCCTCACTTGCCTCATATGACGAGCCGCCACTGCCTAATAATTATATCAAGATCTTGCTTTTTACTATTTTGTTATGAGCGAACAGGTTTCGAGGTATTTCTATTTTCCCAAATACTCAGGGTCCTAACTTTTACACTGATTTATCTTTTACATATTAAAATTAGATTTAGTTTTAATTAAAACTAAATACTGAATTACACTTTTGTCACAGTTTCTTAGTTCAAGAATTTTATTCTTGACAATGGTGTCTACTATTAGAGACCCTAGATATACTTTGGAAAAGAGTTGTGACACGATACGTCAAAATTAATGGTAGCACGTAGACGTCGAAAAGAATGGTCGTCGTCTGCTGCGTACGAAACTGCAGTAATACAAACGCAAATGGTTTCTCATTGTTTAAATGCCCCGAAAACGAGATATTACGTAATAAATGGGATCCTTGGGAAGATTCTACATTTTTAAAAAAGACAATTGGGACCCCTGAGAAATTGTTTAGAGAAATATGGATTTTGCAATTAAACTCCGTCCCTCGATCTGATTACAAATGAAGAACTCATTAAAAATGAAATCGAGGTGGGTTTTTTCCTCAAGACGTTTCGATTTTTCAATTTTTCGATTTGTTACACATTCGGTTTTCCAATTTTTCTACATATTTCTCGATTTATGGAGATTTCGACTTTTTGATTGTCCGATTGTTTAATTTCCCGATTTTTCTAATTTTAGAATTTTCGATTTCTTTAATTTAAAAGTTTCTTTTTAGTGTATCTCATTTTCCACAAAAAAATAGACAATATTCCCCGAATCAAAGAAAACAGTGGTTAAAACTGCGTTACAAATTTCCATTAATAATAGAGATATTTGTTTTTAAAAAATGTAATAAAAAATTTCACTTCTTCGCTGATTCGATGCCCTCATGGGTCATTTTTTTTACACTATGATTGGTATTATCATTTTTTTTATAGTGGACTTGTTTGACTAGTACTTCAGAAGCGAGGGAAGTTCTAATGAAAGTCCGCTACATATATCTTATTCCAAAGTATATCTAGGGACACAAGTGTCTACCTTCTGTGATATCGATCGAGAGAATAATAAAAAATTGGTCTAAAGAGTTTAGACAGTACTTCCCTCGCTGTCGGAAACGTGACGACTGCATGCCTATTATGTTTTTTTTCGCAGTGGATTTCAAAGAATTCGGTTTTGTAGTTTCTGAGTAAATCAGTAAAATAAATTTACGCATTCATTAATTTTTTTGAGTCACCCTGTATATGCAAATCCAAAAAATATGAATGGAGTGATAGATCACAAGTACAGACTGATCATATTTTGTACATTTTAGATATGATTTATTCGGCAAACTTTCGAGCTGACGTCATCAAGTTTTTGGAGGGGATAAGCAAATATATTTTGACTAAACATTTATTATGCTCTTTATGACCTTAAAACATCTGCAAGATTTCAGAGCATTCGGTTTTGTAGTTCCTGATTAAATC
The DNA here is from genome assembly GCF_036711695.1 of Zophobas morio. Taxonomy (NCBI): domain Eukaryota; kingdom Metazoa; phylum Arthropoda; class Insecta; order Coleoptera; family Tenebrionidae; genus Zophobas; species Zophobas morio. Next base: position 15,633,213 of record NW_026972111.1, read on the forward strand.
AAAAAAATAAATTTACGCATTCATTAATTTTTTTGAGTCACCCTGTATATGCAAATCCAAAAAATATGAATGGAGTGATAAATTACAAGTACAGACTCATCATATTTTTACAGTTTAGATAGGATTTATTCGGCAAACTTTCGAGCTGACGTCATCAATTTTTTGGAGGGGATAAGCAAATATATTTTGACTAAACATTTATTATGCTCTTTATAACCTTAAAACATCTGCAAGATTTCAAAGCATTCGGTTTTGTAGTTTCTGAGTAAATCAGTAAAATAAATGTACACATTCATTAATTTTTTTGAGTCACCTGTATATGCAAATCCAAAAAATATGAATGGAGTGATAGATCACAAGTACAGACGCATCATATTTTGTACATTTTAGATATGATTTATTCCACAAACTTTTGAGCTGACGTCATCAAGTTTTTGGAGGGGATAAGCAAATATTTTTTGACTAAAGATTTATGATGCTCTTTATAGCCTTAAAACATCTGCAACATTTCAAAGCATTCTGGTTAGCAGATTAAAAATTAAATTTCAAAATGTTGTTTTATAATTTTGATTTTTTTTCCAAAAATCTGGACGTTTCGGGTGAAAAGTCGATTCGGAGTTGTAAACTACATGTGTAGGACTATGTTATTTTATACAATTGAAAACCCGTTTACTATGTACAATTTTGAAGTGACGTCATAGCATTAGTGGTGGGAATGATTAGACAAATTTTGGTTAGCGTTTTACCATCTACATGATATTCTTAATATAAGTACAAAATTTCACAACAATCGGTCCAGTACTTTCGGAGATTATCTGTCTAATAAAAATCCGGGACGGCAGACGGACAGACGGACAGACGGACAGACAGACGGAAATGGGAGACCTATTTCTTCGTCTTCTAGGGGTCATGAAAGATCGAGAAAACGTAAAAGTAGAGAGTCGGCCGACGGACTCGATTACAATGCTTCCTTTGCTTACGCTCGAGAAGTAAAAACAAAATCAAAGATATTTGATGATGTGTCTTTGACAGAATTTTCGTCTTATCAGAGTACTATCAATTTCAAAGCTTCAGTTTCAAATGCCAAGGATCAAAGACAATTTTTGGTTGTTTTTGATCGTGTTTTTCTTGCACTGTTGGTAATTTATACGAGTATATAAAAGGCAGTGTCCTGAATCCTGATTCACTGACCTATCAACATCCAGTCCAAACCACTAATGATAGAAATTTGAAATTTGAAGAGGATGTTCATTTTATACTGGGGGCAACGTTTAAGCACCGCCAACTTAATCTGCCCCCACTACGCTCCGTAGCGCCGTCACAATGTGTCCATTTCCACTTGACTGTTGAAATTGATTCTGTTAACCTCAAAAATATCTATCGATACAATTTTTTCTTACTGATTGACATAGCAAACGTTTGTGTTTCAAAAGTGTCAGAAAGACGCAAAAATGTTAAGTATCCATCAAACAGAACAAATAAAATCGTACAAAAGTAAAAAGAACGATAGGTTTAACTATTTACATTACTAATAATAATAATAACAAACATGGAAAAGCAGAATTCCAAGATGAAAAAACAAAACTACTTGGTGATGTCTAGAATAAAAATGAAATGGTAACTTCAAAAGATGTTCATCTCTTCTCTCCGTTGTGAAAAATTGTGTACGAGTATACTAGTCAACATATTAAAAAAAAAAAAAACACATATCCAAAAATAAGAACCGCTTCCGAATATGAAAAAAGATAACTGATTATTGCAGTTTGAAAACCTTTCTATTCAGTGGTTTATTACGAATTGATTGTTTTTTCACAGAATCGGTTTTTTGCAAGCAAATGTTACTTAAAATTGATTTCATCACTAGTTCAATGATCATTTTTGAAATTTGTTCTTTATGTTGTTTATAATTATTAGAAACAAAGATGCGATTTCTCATTAAATGTGGATTCAAAATTGTCATTATTTGTTAGATATGCTAAAATTTCGGTAGCAATATCTGCCAACTGTTTTAAGAGTCCCATAAATTGATAATTTAGATAAATTAGTCCACAACGATCTTGAAAATATATTAAGCGTAAGAGAGAACTTGGACGTGATTTAGATAATCATGTAAGAAGACAATCTTAATTAATTAATCTTTAGTTTTTTGAGTTTTGCCGAACTGACATAATCAATACATTTTATCGTGTTGGCTGATTTTGAAGACTTTACGATGCTACAGCGTAAAATTTTCCATAAAACATACTCTGCCGCCCTAGGACCAGTTGCATCATTTGACCCTTTTTTAAGGCTAATAACGATTATCTGTAATATAATTTGGAAAATTAACATTCAACCATTTTAACCATTCGTTTGTCCGAAATATCTACATTTGGATCACACGATTGACATTGAAACTTTCAAAATTTGTTGGCCATAAATGTTTTTTTGTTAAATGTCTAACAGGTTTTATAGGCAAATCTTTTTGAAAAGTATACAATTTTTCTAGGTATTCAGAAGAAATCGTACCTTCATTAAAATTCATTTCACGCTTTAAAAATAAACCTCTTGCATTTTTGAAGGCATGATAGAAATAGAAACTTAAAAAAATATGGACATTGGATGAGGAATAGGGGCTAGCCCGGGCTTGGTGACTCGTGGTGCGTCCCCACTCCACGCCCGCCTGTGCAACAGGACCTGCGACAACGTAGTGTTCTCTGTTTTTCAGACTAATCTGGGTACGAAACGCACGCGCAGATTAATTCAGGCGTCTCGGACTAGCCCTTAGATCAGTTTTATCGGAAAATAAGGAGTATAATGAGCATGTTGAACGTAAGAAAATTTAAAGAACAGAATTGCAAAGATCTGTTATCGGCTTTATTGTTTATAAATTTGAGAAATTTATATTTTACTAATTTTAAAACCTCTAAAAAATTAGGCTGGGCATTTCCCACCTTGCCCACCTCGACCAGCCGACACTGGACGGTACACCACCGCACAGATGGTTCTCACCATCGAGGAACCTTTCGTGCATAATTTTTAAGTACATGCAAAAGAAATATCGCCTTTTCTTCGTTTTTTTCTGCGTCGTCATAAAGTCTCCGTAACAGTTTTGAAAATATAATGAGTTTTTCTTGTTTTTTACTTCAAGGTCTTTTAATTTTCCCAAACAGTTTTTGCATTTTTGTGCCATTCTTTTTAACTTTAAATTTAGAATTTTGCGATGATATCTTAGATCATCCACTTCTCTTTGGTTAAGTGAATTAACTTGAATAAATTTAGAGTTATTTTTGTCTTGAAAGATCGAATCAGCGTCAGGAACATGAAGTTCTTCAATATTGTTTTACAGTTAAAACAATCCTAAAATTGAAATTACCCAGATAGTGAACAAAAATTACTCTACGTACAAATTTAAAATGTAGTACTGCTGCAGTTAATCGTCTTCTTTTGCCGGAGTTATTTATGCAGTCTGTTTCAAAATGTTTCTTGTGTAGTAAAAACCTTAAAACACGAACTGGGCTTTTAAACACGTCTACCTCCCCCCTAGAACATTTGTCACATATGGTGGAGGCGCCGGGCAGTCCAAATGTGAAGTTTTCCGCTTCGGGGACCTTCTTCTTGTGCGTCTACCAGTGGGGCTGCGGAATCACGACATGAGGATGACGTTTGTGTCGTTGGTTTCAGAACTGACATTAGAAGGTTTGTCCATTTTGGCAACGCGATTTTGAAATTTTCTGTACGTTTGCCCATTCTGCAGCTGCATGGCCACCACGACTGACGATTGGACCCACATTCCAGATAAGCTCGTAGGGGAACGGGTGACCACGATCGATGATATTTATATTATTGTTATTAGTATTTACCTACGGTTAGATTAGATTGTACAAAAAGAACACTAGGGTCCAGTGTTCTCCAGGCAAGGAACGTGTTTAAGTATTTTCCGAAATTCAGCCCCTAAGGGAGTGAAAAGTGGTGGCTATGTTTGTGTGGGAAAAATATTTCTATTGTAAATTTTTACTTGAAACTTTGTATGAATGCTCTTCATCACATTTTTTAATTGAAACTTGGTAATAATGCAGTTCAACACAACACATTGTCCACGCGGGAGAAACTCGTGGATGAAAAGTTAGTGTTGATATAAAAATGGGTTTAAAATAATTCAGCAGCCATTCCTTCTTTTGTCGCATACAAATAGTTGTGCATATTACACATACGGTTACATGCAAAAGTTTTGGGTTCATCTAGCACAGCAAGGCATTGGCCGTGCTTGAATTATCATAGTGTGAAGCCGTCGATTTCGTCAACAACAATTATTTATTGCTTAAAATGTACTAAAGTTTTTCGCCTTCATGTAAATAATGTTACGTTTTTCAACAATTGATTTCACAGTGTTACAAAACTACACGAATAACTATGCAGCACTTATGCACAGAATAATTCCGACTCGACTAGAATGGATTTGAGTAGACACAAATTCTCTCATTGACTGGGCTCAACTGGTCATTCCCGGCGGTGGTCCCGATTTAAGCAGTGCGCTTCTTTCTAGATATTTCGCGATCGGGTTTATTCTGAAGTGCCCATCGCCACTTCTGCTTCCAGGATTAAATCGAATCCTTTGTTATATTTTTTGTGTATGTCTAAATTTAGTTTTAAGTAGAAAATGAAAATATTCACCATACACTTTGCACAATTTATTTTTGAAATTTATCTTCGTTATAATCAAACTGGCGAGAATAATTAAAATTTTCAACTACGAAAAAAGTGAAGATACATTTCTCCAAAGTGAGTATCTTTCTTCATACAGTTTTTCTTTCATTTTTAGAGTTTCTCCAATTTCCAAGTATCCTTTGGTGGTTATGTTATACGGTGCCTATCCATTCAGATGCTTCAGTGTTTTTATTACGATTATTAGGATCACTATTTATAAAAATTATTATTAACCGTAAGAAATTTTGAATGCAGTTAAATTTAAGAGATTCGAGCTTACCCCGTAGCGGCAAAATTAGCCCAGAAGGAGGACAAAGTGTCTACCATTTTATTTTCCGGGAAACTAGCATTAAAGAATGGAAACCGTAGAGAAATCTAGAATAAGTAAATCATATCATCAAGATGAACCACACCTTAAATAAATGTATCAGAAATTCGACAATTTATACGTTAGACTTACAATAAGGTCTAGAAGAATCCAGTAAGAGAATCAGAGTAAAGCTAAAAATTATACCACGTATTTAGACAGTATGATTTTTTTAGCAAATTACATTTTCTAAATTTTTCAATGATGCATTAGTAATAGGATCATTGCCAAAATAAAACTGACGTGGACCACATCGTTTTGTTATTTGGAAATGACAGTCGCGTGTTTGCTATATATACGCACTTCACGCATTTTTTTTTTCACATGCAGACGTGAACGTGCACTTTAGTTTTTTCTCCGAGCAATGATAATATAAATTATTATTATTATTATTATTTTCCAGTAAAAAAAAAATATATAACTTACTTTTAGTCTTTCTAAGAAAATTCAAAAGTGCCATCATTTCTTGGTAGATATGACTATGCTATATCGTGTGGGTTATCTCTAAAAAATACTGACTATCTGAAGACTGACTTAAAGCAGTTTTAGATGTAGATTTAGGTTTAGAAATTAGGTCTCCTGGTTCAGTGCGTCTGTCGTCTGTGTGGATTTTTAGTAGAATGATAATCTCTGAAATTACTAGGTACACCGATTGTTCTTAAATTTTATATGCATGTTAAGAATATCGTGTACCTACATATTAAAACGCAAACCAAAATTTGATTGGTGATGCCATCTCTAAAATTTGCAATAGTAAATATTATTTAAATTTTATCGAATAAGATACTTATAGTCCCGCACTTGTGTATTGTGAATCCGTGTTGAGTTTTTACCCTAAACATTGTGTAACAATATTTTACTATGTAATACTGAAATTGTAAAACCGAATGCTCTGAAAACTTGGCAAGCGTTGTAAAGCCCTCGTAAGCATTGTAAACATTTTCTTAAAATTTTGCCGAATAAAGGGTCCCTATAAGTACTGAATGCCCCGGGGTTCGGTGTTAGGACCACTATTTTTTCTAGCCTATACAGCCGATTTAAAGAGACTCTGACATCCTCTTTTGTCGATGATATCAAGCTATATAATGCTAACACAAATAATAATTTCTGACACAAGATCTTAACACAATTTTCAAATGATTACAGGACTGGCTGCTGCCTCTCAATACCAAAAATGTAGAGTTTTATACATCAGAAACTACAATCCTAAGTTTTCGTATAGCATCGGTGGCACGCCACTGGTCAAAAAGGATTGTTGTTGAGATTTGGGTGTTTTCATCAGTTCTGATCTTTTGTGTTGTATCTTTTGTATAAGGTTTTTTGCAAAACACTCCTCTCGAGGTTAAATATTAAATTGTATAAGACTATTGTTAGGCCTATTCTATTCTTGAATTTGCTAATACCGTTTGGAATCCTCATTATCCCGAAAGACTCTTACAGCTGAACTTACCCAGTTTGGCTCAAAAACGCATAAGAGTTGGCCTAATAATTACCTTCCAAGCACTGACCAATTGGTTATCTCCTATTCACCATTTAGTAGGGTTTTTCAACACAAAAATTCGTTACCCAATGAAATTGTAGACAATCGATCCTGGAATGTCTTCACAATAAGGTACATATTATTACTTTATAACTCACAATTTGCGTAAAAAGATGTGTTCTTCCGTATTGAGTAGCGTGGGCACAAATCAAGAATGGTGTACCCCGTTTTGCTGAAAATGTATGTACAGCACTGGCTGTATCAATATATTACACTGCATCTACTCAAATTGATAAAATTGATGTGTCCTTGATTAAGTGTCACGTCATCATAAAATTTTGTTATGGAATAACGCACTTAAAACAAACGCATAACTTGCTTCTTTGCCTGTACATTAACAATTCACACATATTCGTAAACTTTAATTTTATCATTTTTCGAGGAATCTGTATTTATTCCCTAGTACTTCAGGGGCGAGGATTTTTTTTTATATAATTGTGTGCATGCCTCCTCTTCTACATCAAATGATGCTAAAAAAGTCCAGTCAGTATTTACTAAAACATCATATAATAGAGTATGATTAGCTCTTTGGAAATTATAGCTACTGGTAAGATTATTTAGTAGGAAATTGGAAAAACGAGCATTAAAACTGAAAAAATAGCTAGATGTTGCAAGTCTTCAGTAAATAAAGAACTGTCCGACTTGTCTGCTGAGGCATTAAAATTAGAAAACACGAAATCAAAAATGTGGCGGTTGTTCAGAATATTGTTACACTGATGTGCTTGCAGCCAACTGCCATTCTTGTTGACCACGCATGTGGAGACATCGACATCACTATACTCCACGGAATGGTGGATGAAAACCGCTACTGCTACCGCCGAAATATTAAATGCGGTTACTGATTCAGCATTATCAAACATTAGAATAGACCTGGAAATAATCAATTCCTCGCCTTCACATTCTAACATTCAATATCAACATCAGACACTGATACAGACTCTCAACTCCAATGCTTTAAGCAACCCCACTTTCAATAACTGTCAAATTAATAATCTGACCATTAATTTTATTGATTTTAAAAAATAAATATTGTTGCAATAAGTGACTCTTCTCAGTGTCGTAGGAAAAATAATATACAAAACTCGCTGGAAAGTGTGCATCATTTGCTCGTAAGATTTCGTGCGTCAAAATTCTCACTCGTACGATATCACTAACTTTCCATGCTCGTTATGTACTATGATTATTCCAAAGGAAAACACTTTGTATCGATAACAAGGGCCACCTCATTTGCATACTTCCTCGGTAATTGCTTTAAAATCCATCCCTCAATGGTGAACTTCACCCTAATAAATTAAAAGCATAACTGACCAAAGAGGACGTTGAGTTGGCTGCAAAAATAAAGATTTCTTACTCTCGGGTAGGAAATAGTTTTGTCTATACTGTTATAGATTTGTTTTAAAAAGTTTTATAAACAAAAAATATATCTCATATTAGTTTTCAAGTGCTACTGTAAGGATGATATTGGAAAAGTGTTTTACGTTATTTTCGCATCTTTTAATGACCGTAAGGAATTAAGGGTGAGCTTTAACCCCAATCGAACCAAAGCGCATAACTTTAAACTTTAGAAGGAGTATTTTAAAACCCCTGATGGACAGCTCTCTTTTAAAAAAGGGTTTTTGGTGTTTGAATTCCTCATCAGAGTATGTACTTTATTTTATACAGTTTAAACAGTGTAAAATTATGTTAGAAGTCCCAAAAATAAACTCGTAATTACAACAAATGAAATAATCCGACAATAAATAAACGTACATACGAATATGTTCTAGGAAAGTTACAAATCTTGATATTTTTACAGTTAATTACAGTAAAAATATTATGCCAAGAAAAACTAAATGTAAATAAGTATTTCATATAAAAATACTTTTATTTTCAAACGTCATATAACTGACACTTATATGACGTTCTTACCGGGGTTTAAGTGTCATTTCTATGACACCGTGTTTGAGCGGCACATGAGTACTACTTATACTCCGCCGGCGTATAAATAAAACTTTTATACTCCGCCGGAGTATAAATATATGAAAATCATAGTGGTTGTCAACCATAGTAACCATGATAAGTGAAATCAAGGCAATTCCTTAATGAAGCAAGAAGGTAGGAAATAATCATTTCAAAAGAAGATTAATCGTTTGAAAATAAAATATTGTATTTCATTCGGAGTTTAATTGACTTTATGTGACTCGTATGGACTTAATTCGCCTCGCTATCGCTCGGCGTTTAATCGTCCATACTCAGTCACATAAAGTATCACTTAAACTCCTAATAAAATAAATATCTATTATAAATGGCAATTTACCAAACAAATTATGTTTTGCTGAAAAGAAAATAAAGTTACCATTCGAATAAAAACCAATATATATATATATATATATATATATTTTCGTGTGGCAAAGTCTTCAGTTTACCCCAAAAAGAGACAAATTCTTTGTTTAATAAATTTTATTGTTGTAAAAGTCTATCATAAGTACAAATTTAAATGTATCCATATCCATATCCTAAACCGTAACTACCATATGGAGCATATCCCAAAGACGAATATCCCAAAGATGAATAACCTCCATAAAGACCAGCGCCCAAGTACTGAGGGCGGGCTTTAGGGACAGCTAAAGCAAAAGCGACGAGAGCCAAGAAAAGCAACTGAAATAAAAAAATGTATTGTTTTATTAAAATGTTCATATGGTAACAGATTTAAACTTACAAACTTGAACATGTTGAACTGTTGGAAGTTAGTGGTAATAATGATAACCACGATGATGTTTTCAATATTTATAGTAAAATTATGGTATGTCCTCCAAGCCTGGAGTAGGAAGTTTGTGAAAAATTTACAGGTACAAAATTCATTGGCATTAAAGTTAACAAGTATTCATTTTGTATTTATTTTGCCGAAAAATCGTTAATTTAAATTAAATGTTTCAGATATGTGACTTAAATACCAATAAAGATAAATACATATTTATATATGCAATGCATATTTTTTTTGTAAATATACACAGTTGCTACAGAAATTTTTAACTGGCATGCGTAATAATTAACATAACCTCTTGTAAACAAATATAATAAATTGGTCCATCTTTTTTTAATATTTTCCTGTAGAATAACAACCTTGTAACAACTTTATTTCAATAAATTTGTTTTAAGACCAGGTGTTATGTATGTTAATTAAAGCGAAATCCAGTTTTTTTAAGTGGTTTTGCGTACATGTACTTTAAAAGAACTTCCTGACAATAAGTAACTTACAACCAGACACACCCCCAAAAAGTCACTATAAATAGCGTACAAAACAGTATAGAAACCAGTGGTAACCACAGACCAATCTAAGAAACTACTTCAACATGTTCAAACTCGTAAGTTAAGAATTTGTTTCTTGGTTTAAAGTAATATACCAAACATTTTCTTTTTCCAGTTTGTCTTCTTGGCTCTTGTAGCTCTCGCTTTGGCTGCCCCTAGACCGGAACCCCAAATTCTGGGCACTACTCTTTATGGAGGTTATGCTGGATATGGCGGTTACACTGGTTTAGGATATGCCCCATACTCCTATGGATTAGGCTACATCTAATTGTTACGAAAATATAAATAAAATTTAAAAAACAAACAGTAAATAATTTTATTTTATGAATCTAATTTTTTATAAAAATACTAAACAAATAATGTTTGAAAAGACCTTTTGATCCAATAAACTAAAAATTATCGTGGAATCGACTATGGAACAAACTGAACAATGTTGCTAAATCTTTTCCAAGGATAACTCGATTACAAATTATGGTGCTGCTGGTGCTCGTCCGATACTTAATAAAGCACTAATTGTTTACAAAATCCTTTAATTTTATTAGTTGCATAAATCAATATTAGTGAATAACGATGATTTCCGTGTCATTTACATTTCCTTAAATTTTAAAATTATCCACGATTTTCTTCTACAATTTCATTATGAATAAACTGTTTTATTCGTAAATGTAATGGCTTTTTTAGAAACGGAATAAGTATTTCTATTATGATGTAGGTAATGATTCTTACTAAAAGCCCAAAAAACATCAACATCATAATGCTTTTCAATTTGGATTTCTTATATGTCCGAAATTTTGAAATTTATAGTCGGACCTTAAGATAATAAAATATCACCAACTGTAAATTTGTTTAATAAAGAAAGTTGTCAGGTTGAGTTTTTCACAGCCAAGCTAGGTCAAATCATTATTTAAGAACTTTCCATAATCAACAAATGCTTTTCGATTTTAGTGTGATTCATTCGCCAAAATTTGGCATTGAACAAAATTTTAAAAACCGGTGGAAAACATAAAATTTGACCTTGAACTGTCAACAAAAATGAAACCTTACGTTGGAGATGATTTTTTTTACAACGGAATGCGTTCAAATGCAAAGCGATGAACATCAGGGTTTGACAAACGCACCTAAATCAAACACAAAATATTTAGGTGAAAAATCGTTAATTCCTCCATTCTGGAGAGGTAAAAACAATTGTGAAATAAGTCGACCTTTAAGTAAGAGTAACCTTCAACAAAGAAATTAAATGTTACGAATCAATGTAGTTATTTGAATATCAGTTATCAACAATGGAGTGACAAAAGCTACAATAATAAATGTGAAAATATAAACATGAGGGGTTTTCATAGGAAGAAGGCAACGTGGAAGTGCTTAGCGTGATGTGGCGTAACAAAAAAGATACGCCAACTCCTTCAAGTGTCACTCGACGTTCCTGACTTTGATCAGAATAATATCGTGACAGAATTGTGCCAGTTAGTGAAGAAATTAATAGTTTCAAGGGACCAAATCCAAAAAAAAATTGATACAGTAATCATAATTAAAGAAACACAACAACAAAGAACAATAACAACCACCAAGAAAAAACAGTGGGAAAGGAAGTAGTATCCAACTTCGTAAACGTTGAAAAAAAGGTTCCTGAAGAAGAAAACTGGAAACAGGTCGAAAAGAAAAGAAAGAGAAAAGCGGTTAAGGAAATGAATAATAGGTCAAATTCTCCGAAAAGCCCGAAGAAAATGGAGTCCTTGGTGCCAAAAACATCAAAGAACTCGCAGGAATACATATGACCCCAAAGAACGCGTTCATATATTATGCTTCTAGATTCAGTACTGAAACTACCAAAAAGCAATTCTAAATGTGGTCAAGTTACAGTGCTCTGAACCAGACAAGTTTTCCGAAAAATACGCATCTTTTAAGATTGCAGTCGAAAGAAACAACTATGAAAAGGCAACTTTGCGGAAAACTGGCAAAATGATGCGTACGGTACTAGGTTTTTTCACAAAAACCCGAAGAAACCGACAAACATCGAGTCAAAAGACCCAGAAGAACTCCCAGAACCAGCTAAGAATCACTTTTTGATCTCAAATTATAACATACAATCAATAAAAAACAAACTGGACCAACCCAGCGTATATATATTATTATGTTGATGAAGAAAAGCCATGGAGTCGCATTCGTAGCAATAAGGCAATAGTTTAGATGCAGAATTGATGAGGATATACGTCGAAAGGATAAATTTTATAGTTGTCACAGCATACAGAATGCCAAAAAATGATCTAAATGTATTTTCCGAAATACTGACACAAATTCTCACAATGATAATAATCAACAAATACAAGGATAAAATAATTGTCCTTACAGGAGATTTCAATTTGAACTTTGTTTCCCAATAGAGGTAGATACTAGAGATATAGGGCCAGTTTATATAATACTTTAGCTGAAGTTAAGTTAATTGGGCATTTAACGAGGCGTTTAGCAACGTCTGATTGGCGTCCAGTCGGTCACGTGGTAATTTAACTCCGTGTTAAAAATTTAATCGCAATTAAATATTTAATTGAACTTCGTACATTCGGCTTGAAATTAATAACGACTATACGGTCCGGAATACAGAACAAAACAACAATGACAACTTTTTATTAATTTTAGTAAAAATGATACTACAACACAGAGGAAAGAACTACATATGTCAGATCATCAAGCACATTCTAAAATGTTGCATTCCAAGACAGAATAGAGCTGTAGAATATAAGATAGATATAAGATCGTCAAATCTAGGCAAATGTCAGATGTAAATATACACTGTTTAAGACAAGAATTAGTAAATAATTTTGGTGATTTCAGAAGTATCCTAACCGACAAGACTGCAAATGGTGAAAGCTTCGGATGCGCTTTCATCATTTGTCGTAAAATGCTTTTTGCAACAATTGATAAATCCGCAGAGTTAATCAAAATGGAAAATCACCTTGAAGTACTCCACACGAAATCAAGCATGGAAAAAACTGAAAAGTCATATGAAGACGATAAAGACTACAAGAAACTGTATCAACAAATAATTCAAAATTCAACCATGAAAATAAATGAATATTTTGTGAATAATGCAGCAAATAAACAGAAGGCCATGTGGAAGTCAATATTACAAAAAAAAAAATCATGAAAGAAGAAAACTTAAATTTAACAGCTAAGGTTTTGAACAAATTTTTTGCGTCTGTTCGAAAAACTACGGCAACAAGTATCCCATTAAATGTAAACATCACAGCAGAACATCTGCTCCAACAAGATAATTGCCATGTCACTAAAATTTTGTTTTGTTTTTGACACTACTGAAGATGATTTCCGAAAGATTTTCAACCAAATAAAACCGAAAAAAACCAAAGATATTTTTGACACGAAACGGAACTTCTCAAACAACTTTCAGAAGAACTGGTCAGAGGGTTTCTGGAAGGGTAAATCATCGATAGAAAGTGAAGTCAAGTATGGAGTTCCGCAGGGCTCCATGCTGGCACCAGTTCTTTTCATCATATATATATATATATATATATAGTTGTTATACCGCTTACACAGTCCCGACTCGCTATATCTAGTAAACGTTACCAGACCTTTTGAGACGTTACCAGACCCGGGTTCGGGTCTGATAACGTTTAACCATGTATATCGCCTTCTTGAGCCCAGTACAATTAAAAATTGAAATAAAAAAGTGGGTCTGGTAAAACTGTTGAACGTCAAATTTTATACAGAAATAGTTCATTCCCCTTTTCTGCAGAGGGCGTCGTGTCGCTTAGCTGTATATAATATCTGCCTGCATAAAATCGTCCACATCGGACCAACGTTACCAGATCCGTAAATCTGCAACACTGCATTCTAGCAGATCAGTTCAGTATTTAAGAAAATCATGAGTGCTTTTCTTATTCTACTTGTATCTGACTGCTTGCATTAAGTAAAAATATGTTATTTGAATTAATAAAGCATTTTTACAATGAATCGTTTGAGGAATGGCTAGTTTCATGTTTTCTCGATGTTACATAACTCTTATTAGACCTAGAATATGAAAAATTATGTCTTTCATTGTCATTTGTCCGCCGTTCTTGTTAGAGACAATTTCCAAAATTATATACTATACAGATTATTTTGAAATTATAGATACAGTTTAGGATTATCGTGGAGACGGGGGTAAAATGCTAATTAACTAAATACATAATTCAGCCTTATGTTTAATAAAAATAATAAAGATAAGGTTTTTTAATTTAAATATACCATATGTTCGAAAAAAAAAAAGCCCGGGACCGTAGCTATCTTATTTTTTTGAATAGATCAAATTAAATCATTTTAAATGTATTGCGATCTTAATTGTAAAACTGATTTTTAACTTTTTTTTTTTTGCCTATGACATTCAACTTTTGTTTTTTAAATGACATCCTAGATATTTTTTTTAATTCTTGTGATTTTTTTTTTCTGAATACATTGATGTACCATGTTTCGCATTTTGTTAAAAAGTTGTGGTAAAAATTAATTTAATTTTTTTAGCAAGGTAACTGTGACGGAAAAATGTACCAAAATTTTTGTTACATAGCAAGTTTAACACGGTTTATAACACTTATTAATGTATAGGAGTTTTAAATTTGAAAATTAAACTTCTATACGAAAACATTATTAACTCAAGACATTTTATTGCAAATATGATGTATTAAATTATTAATGTTTGAAAATATTAACGTATTATGTACACTATGATACATCAATAAATTTAGAAAAAATCTCTACATGAATCTTAAAAAAATATTCAGAGTGTCTGGTGTCATTTAAAAAACAAAAGTTCTATGTCGTAGATAAAAACAAATGAAAGTTAAAAATTATTTTTTTTAAATCAGATCGTTGTATTTATATTTAGTAGACGATATATGTCAATTTTTTGAAAAATATATAAAAATTATTCAACATTTGACAATTAATTTCAGAAATTAGAAAACGACTCCGCAAAATTTTGCATAATTATGCCTTAGTGCTCATTCACAAAGGGCATAAAGCATAAGGTGTCATAAGCATTAATGCATATGAATTTATGTTTAGTGCTCTATGGTTGTATTCGTTCACAATGAGCATAAGTGCTCATTCACAATAGGCATAAAGCATAAGGATGTCCTAAGCATTATGCTCATTGTAAACGAATAGAAGCATAATAGAGCACTAAACATAATTTTCTTATGCATTAATCCTTATGACATCCTTATGCTTTATGCCCATTGTGAATGAGCATTTATAGTTATAATGAACGTGGTCAGGTTAGGTCACCAAAGCGTTTAACTGAATGTAATTTGAAAAGTGCAAAATTGTATACTTCTGTAAGTGTAGTTTTTTTTTAATCCTCTCTTATTTTCAAATTCGCTATAATGATCTACGTATCCATATTTTACTTAATTTTTATTTGAAGATAGGAACTTGATTATATTCTAAATTAATTGATTCTCACTTAATATTAATTGACAGAAATCATTTTTTAACTACATCTAATTTGTACATCTATTGGTAGATTTCGACAACAATCTTTTTAAAGCAACATTTAGTTTTTATTCAATTTTTTTTTAATGAATATATTTGTCGGCAAATGTTTTATTTATTTCTGTTCGTTAGAATTTCGCATTTAGTTAATTTTTTACTTACTGAGCGTAAGTAAAGGAAGTATTGTAATCAAGTCCATCGGCCGACTCTCTACTTCTACGTTTTCTCGACCTTTCATTACCCCTACAGGACGAAGAAATAGGTCTCCCATTTCCGTCTGTCCGTCTGTCTGCAGACCTGGATTTTTATTAGGCAGATAATCTCCGAAAGTACGGGGCGATTGTTGTCAAATTTTGTATTTACGAGTATATTAGGAATATCATGTAGATGGTAAAACGCTAACCAAAATTTGTCTAATCGTCCTCACCAACAATGTGATGACGTCACTTTAAAATTGCACATAGTAAATGGGTTTTAAATTGTATGAAATAACATAGTCCTACACATGTAGTTTATGACTTCGTATTGAGTTTTATCCGAAAAGTGCAGAATTTTGGAAAAAAATCAAAATTATGAAACATCAAAATTTTGCGGTATAAATTTTATTCACATTTTTTGAATTTGCATAAACAGGATGACACAAAAAAATTATTGAATGCGTGATTTATTTTATTAATTTAATCAGGAACTGCAAAACCGAATGTTTTAAAATCATGGAGATGTTTAAGATTATCATAAACATAGTAAATCTTTGATCAGAATGTATTTGCTCATCCACCCTAAAAAACAATTGATGACATCACCTCAAAATTTTGCTAAATAAATCCTATCTTAAATACGCAAAATATGATGACTTTATACTTGTGATTTATCACTGCATTAATATTTTTTAGATTTGGTTATACAGCTGTCTCAAAAAAATTAATGACTGAAAATTAGTATTTTCTTAAAATTCAAAAAATAACGCTTGGCAAACAGGTATCAAATTCCCGCAAGGGTGTCCAAAATGCGAGGATAGCAGTTTCTTGTTCCATAGTAACCTATCCTTTAATAATTTTTGGAATTATTTTCGCAATAATTTATCGGTTTGGCTAACCAGACGTATTTCGGAGATGAAATTTTGCATACAGTATTTATTTTTCATGTTTAATCAAGTGCTGCAAATTAATTAAAGTTAAAAATTAAATTAAGGCATGGAAAATTTACTTTTTCAAGATAATGATTATTCTCACCGGTTCATATTAATCCCCATCTATCAAAATACCTACATTTCAAATTTCATAACAATCCGTTCAAAAATACCTGAGTTATTGTGCCCGAAAGTGTTACGTGGGACACCCGGTATACTTAGATGACAGACAATCTAGAGAAAGATGAAAGTCTTAAAATGTGTCTCAGCAAGCATAAGGATTATTTTGCAGAATTCATATGGTTCAGACAAAATATGTACACGAAAACTAAAAATGACACATGGACTTCACATGTACTAATTTCATTGTAGCGTTTGCCACGCTAAGTATTATTAAGGGATCGAGATCCTTCGAGGGCCTGTAAATTTGCAAACGTTTTATGCATTGAGTTTTGACACTAAGATTACCGATAATTCATGAAATTATGTTTTTCTATGTAACAATATAGACAGAGACAAGCTTAAAATTGCATAAAATTATAGAGCATTTTGTTGTGCTTCTAAAGCTGCCAGCTAGGCTTAAAAACATTTTTTGGTGATTCTGTCTCGAAATCATTCATTAATTACGGCTATTAATAATCGATTTATATATTAATGGGTTAATACAGCAATCAGATATACCCCCGCGCACTTGATGTGAAATTTTTTATTTAAATGTTATAAATATCATGAAATTTGGAACTGATTTTTAGCAGTTTCGTGTATGAAATTGCAATCACCGGAGAAGTATTGCAACCAACTCGTTTGTTAATAGGCAATCATTAATCGCCCTTATTAACAAGTATTGATTAAATAATTGCTATGGAGCATTGTAACTCTTTTGAAGAGGGTCTTTTTATTACTAGTTTAGCGTTCTTAAATTTTTTAATTAATAATTTGAAATATTAAAGTTACTCTTAAAGAATATGCAATTTTAGATCTCTAAATCAATCTTAAAGTTTCTAACACATATTGTACCATTTTGTGGTAAAAATTTCGATTTTTTTAGGATTTTAATATTAAAAAATCTTAATTTGTGATTTATGTTATGTGTAAGAAAAGCTTAGATATCATTTAAAAACTTTATGAAATAAACTAGAAAATTTTTGTGCTAACATTTTTTTTTACAAATTTGTAAGCCTAAGGTCAAATAAAAATTGCATTCAAAATCGCAAGTGTAAAATTATGTTATTTTATAAATTTTCTTGAAATTTTAGGTGGGAATAGGTATCCAAATTTTGGTTGAGCTAACTCGATAGACATGTACAACTAGTAAAAAGAAAATGTTACTAATGTCTATCAAACTTGCATATCTGTTAATAAAAAAATCGCCTTGGTGTTAATTTTATTAATGAGTTATCCGTTTGTCATGGCACTCATGGCGTCAAAAAGACAGGCAGATAAGATATATTTTTGGTTTTCCTTATTTTCTTTTGTGACACTTTTGCATATCCATCACTGGTTGTAAATCCAACTTTCAAGATACACAAGAAATTTTACAGATCAATACAATGTGAAGCGATTTTTCATAAATTTAATGTGGCAACAGTGTCGGGATTGATAACGTCGGTTTACTGTGTTATTTATACTGAAATGGGACTGAGAAAGCTGTTGGACATAGTGGGTCTGGTAACGTTGGATGAATATGGTGTTAACTTTTTTCAAGGAATAATTTTACCCCTCTACTTTTTTTTAAGTTTGTTATTGCAAAAACCATTAAATTTATTATATTATACTCGGAAAAACAGCCGGGCTTGGTAACGTCTGTTTAATATGATGGGTTTGGTAACGACGGTTGGATACGTATATATATATATATATATATATATATAAATGACCTAAAGTAAACCTACTCAACCGAGATAAAACAATAGAGGAAGTAAAAGAAAAAAAAACAGAAGAAGTATAAATAGCATCAGTACGTGGTTACCTTCTAGCATACAGCCGAGCACAAATCCGCAAAGTTCCTTAGCATTCTTCTGGATACAAGACTCAAATGAGCAATGAACATCGAATATATCTGCAAGAAAATATCCACAGCCATCTTCCTCTTACGCATGAGACAAATAGGAACAAATCTGATAGCGTAAACTGCATATTGTGCAAGAGTCCACAAGCATCTCACCTATGGTATTCTGTGGACAACGATCCGAAATATTCAGAATATTTAGACTCCAGAAAAAATAGTCAGAAGTATATGTGGTTTAAGTCAGAGAATCTCGGGTAAAAAATAATGGGGACACCCATGAATCTAACATTAGAAATAGAGATGCCTTGGGAATTCCAATACACCGCAGGCGATCTACCCAACAATTCGTTGATTTGTACGTAAAATGTACAACCGTCTTTCAAAGGAAATAAGAAAAGAAAACTGACAGAGGGTTTGACAAAACTATAACTGCAATTCTGCTGATCGATAGAGGTTTCTACTCAGTCAAAGAATTTTTAATGTGTAAACTGTGATAGTCTGATAGTTATTTAATGGCATTATTGATTGCAAGGACTTATTACGTTTATATGATGGTCTTAACACTTCCGGTCGATTTCTCAAAAGCAATCGGCCCTAGCTCCATAGTACAAATTATGGATTCTTATCTCCATTAGCACGAATAGTGGTGTATAATTTCGCCACTTCAAGACATACTGCAAGGTTTTACATCTTCAGTTTCATTTTTTATTTTTCCTTTCCATATTATCCTAAATATGTTATTTTTATTTTTGGGTTGTACTTAACCATTACATATTCACCTCTTTTACTAAATTAAAATTCCCGTTAATGAAGGAATAAAAATTCTAAAAAATATATTTTTCGCCAGCCGTCTTAAAAGATGTCACTTTTAACGTCAATTTTGGACGGAAAACTTGACGTTTTTGTGAGAGTAAAAAAAAGTTGCGTTACTAAAGTAACAACGTCATTTTTGCCTTTTTAATCCTAGCATTAATTTTTTTTTTTAATCCTAGCCTTAAAAAGTTTTCAATTGTTTTATTTTGAGAATGAAATGCTATTAATATTTTCCAATTTTATTATTAACTTACATTGTTATTAATTATTTAAATTTTAAAATTAATATTGAATGTACAATAAGAACAACTGCGATTGATTTGGATTAAAGATTTTCCGTCACTATTATCATTTTTCATGCGGTCAGTAATAATATTTTGCGCTAACACTTCTACCGCTCCTGCTGTCTGGTTGGTCACAGTGTCAAAATTCAGGTTTACTGCTCCCACATTCCTACTTATTCCGTCTTCACGTGTGATCATTCTATTCGTAGTTCCACTACTTGTACCTGATTCTTCTAGGTTTACTTCGCTCACATTCCTATTCGTTGCGTCTTCATGTATTTTACTTGTGGTTTCACTACTTGTACCTGGTTCTTCCAAACGAAAAATTTTTTTTGCTACATCTTTTTTGTGTTTAAGAGACTCTTCTATGTAACCTTCGGCTACACTGTCAGATTTCCACCCACCGTGCCTCTTGAGGGACGTAATATCACCGCCAGAATCCACAAAAAGCGTGGCAGAAGTCCGACGTAGGCAATGTCCGCTGTATTCTTTAAAGTTTTCTAGCTTTAAATATTTGGCTACTTCTTGGGCTACACCACTAATTTTATGAATGCCAACTACTTGTCGATGGCACATTCCGTCGACATATTTAATAAAAAACCGACCTTCATTAAACATTTTTGGACGAAGCGCTACATACTTTTCGTAAAATTTCAAATACTTTTCCCCCATAACCGTAAATGATCTGGGTTTTTTCGTTTTGGTATCAGGAATTTTTACCAATAAACCTGCTTTAATATTTTCAATATCTTCAGTTTTTATTTGTAATAGTTCGTGACACCGACAAGCTCCGCTAACGCCAAAGATTACAACAATCTGAAAAAAATTCGTAAAATAAATATAAGCTCTTCATTAGGTTATAAACATACTTTCATCATCAGGAATTTGAAATCCGGAGCCGTGTCTAAGAAAACTTCTATTTGTTCATTAGTTAAAACCCTTGATTTCTTTGGAACGTATCCTTCTCCTTGTTTCTTTATAAACGCTTTTAATTTTGAATACTTTCCGATTTCTATGCCATTTTTTATATTTAAAGTTGCTTTCACCATGGAATACTGCGACCACAGTGTGGATGACTTCATTTTTGTAGCCAATTCGGAAAAATATACCAATAGGACGTTCTCAGAATAAGTTTGAATCTTTTTCCCTTCGCACCATTTGATGAAGCGGGTATACGCGCACTCATACACTTCGCGCGATTTTGTTGGTAACAAGTTCAGTACCACGTTTTGTGCTTCTTCTAGCACATCGGGAGGTAACTCTTCTTCAGGATTCATTATTAACACTGCAAACGTTTTCACAAAACAATGGTATGTAAGCAAACAAAAAAAGCCTTGACGACGTGGATACCAGACTACTTTGCAGATTGATTCATTTCTGCTCGATATTATTGTTATCAATATTTTGTATTTTTGAGATTTACTTTTTGGCTGGCGAAAAAGTAGTATGTTTCATTCGGATTAAAAGTCAGTTTTTGACTCGCAATTTTGCATCCGCTCGGCTTCGCTTCGCTCCGCCTCGCAAATGCAAAATTTGCTCGTCGCAAAAAATGGCACTTTTAATCCTAATAAAACAATCTACTATTGTGCCTGCCAGGGTTTTGACGTATTGATCAAAATATTAATTACATTTGTCGCAGCTTGTTAACTCGAATTCAACAGCACGCGGTATAATAAATCCTCAAGGAGACTGTAAATTAGAGCTTGTATTTGTTGCCTCTTACATGACTCAGAAGACGTTTGACACACGGTTCTAACAAAAATAGACCAGGTGCCATATGCCGCAGCCCTTTAAGGAGCAACTAACTATAATAATTCTGAGCCCTTGGTGCAGCTAGGTGTTTGTTACTAATTTACTGAACTGTGGTAAATTCACTTCAACGTCAATATTATTACTAAGGATCCAATTAATTTTCCACTAACGAGTCTAACCATAATAAAAGAATGCATTCGAACTTTGAACTTCCCTAACTGTCTTTACAAGTGCAGCTGTTATAATCCCTGTTCATAAGAATAAAGATGACAGTAATTAGAGACCTTTTTTTAGAAATTTTAAAAAAGGAAGTACTCCACCACAGTAAATAAGTGGAAAGTATTGACATATTTACGAACAGTCAAGGTGGATTTAAAAAAGGTCTCAATACAATATAAATCATAACAAAATTTATAAACTGCATCAAAGTAGTTAAGTTTAAGAAAGGGGCATTACAGCCTATCTAAATTTTTGCAATTGTAAAAAATCTTTACTACGTTGGCTGTTAGGAATTAATACAAATTAGGAAACTTTCATGATTCAAAAAATATCAGCTATAAGATTTTATCTCACGATGGGTGAACAGGTTTTAAATTGAAAATTTTAAAGGAAATGAATGTGAAAATAGCTGTCGCCAACCACTGAACAATTGCAAGTTTCTGCCCACTATCATTTATTATTTTATTAACAAAACAGCCAGTTCTCAATTTAAACAGGATTAATGAGCCTGCAGGACAATAATTAAATTTTCAGAAACAGTATTTATACGAAACTAATCGTTGTTATAATCGGTTAGTTACGGACTTTTTGTGTAGAACCACGGTATTGCCCCATATTACGTAGCTAATAAACATTATTGTTAGTTTTTCCAGAAAATGAAAATACTTATTTAGTATTTAATAAATTTTATTCATAGTATCAACACAGTTAGAAGTATCCCAGTCCATAAGAAAATGGAGCATATCCTAAGCCTGTGTAACCGGCGTATCCGGCGTAGCCTCCATAAAGGTTAGTAGCTAAAACTTGTGGTTCGGGCCTGGGAACAGCCAAAGCGATAGCTACAAGGGCTAGGAAAACAAACTAGAAGAAAACAATATTTGAATTCAACATTAAACTAGAAATAGACTCTTAACTTACGAGCTTGAACATTTTGAAGTAGTTGATATGTGGTTATCACTGACTTCGAAATTGCTTGATGCGTTATTTATATTGCCTTTTCGGGGGTGTGTCTGACTACAACTTATATATTGTGTCAGGAAGTTCTTTTAAATCCATGTGCGCAAAACCACTTTAAAAAACTGGATCTTGCTGCGATTAACATATACACAATCTGGAATTACAACAAATAAATTGAAACAAAATCGTTACAAGGTTAATATTTATCATTGTTTATAAGTTACGGAAAAAATAACAAAAAATATGTATATAACAAAAGGTGTTTTAAACTGTACATAATTAGCTACACATTATTGTCCTTCCAATGATATACTAACTAGATATTACCTGTTGTTATGTATAGGTATTTATTATTTATGCAGAAGGTTAAATTTATGAATCATTTCATTTAAATAAAAATTTGTTTCAGATCAATAAACAAGGTGTATGTATGTTAATTAAATTTTTGTAAATTAAATTTTATATGTACATATATAAATTTTGCAGGAATTACTGATTCGCGACTTACAAAACACACCTCCAAAATTTTACTATAAATGTAGGAACAGTTGTCGAAGTAATCAGTATTCGCTACTGACTTCAACCCGTTCAACATGTTCAAACTTGTAAGTTCGAGTTTTCAAATAATAAGAACGTATAACTAAAATAATGTTTATTTATTTCAGTTCGTTTTCTTGGCTCTCGTAGCTTTTGCTTTAGCTGTCCCGAAAGCCCAACCTCAGTACTTGGGCGCTGGTCTTTATGGAGGTTATTCTTCTTTGGGATACTCTTCTTTGGGATATGCTCCATATGCTGGTTATGGTTTAGGATATGGATATGGATATATTTAAATTTGTAGTGATAACAAATTTTTACAAGAAATAAAATATTTTAAATAATATTAGTGCCTATTTATAGTTTCCGAGCGTCTATTGAAATATTGTAGGGTCCATACAGCGAATGGTTTCATGATTTTCATAGATTTCTTCACCCTTTAAGTACAATTAAACAAATTCAGTTTTTTATAAAAACGATAAAATTTTATTTTTCGAGTTTTTTTTTTGTATGAAAAGCTAAAATAAAGATATGTGTGGACCATTAAATCATAGATTTCAAGTGAATTTTTGGCAACAATATTTTGTGATGACGTCACCGACATTTTAACAATTTTAACAATAGCAGTATTGTATTCCCAAATTTTTAAGAAAATGAGATGAACCGTTCTTGATTTAATTAATAAAACAAGTTGCTCCATTCATAATTTTTTAATCACCTTTAAAAGCAATTCAATACAATAGAAATACATAAATAAATCACAACTATAGACTCAGACTGTTTTGCACATTTTAGATACATCAAGTTTTTAGGCAGAAAATAGATAAATTTTGATTAATTTTTTCCAATACTTCAAAGTTTTATTTGTTATTACTGAAAAGCTAAAAAGTTTATGAGGTCTTTTATAACCGACGAAAACTTAATGGCAAAGTCCTAGTAGGTCAAAGATCCATTTCAAAAACTTCGTAAGAACAAGAACTAAATATATTAAGTCGAGTCCTGTATTTTGTCTTTAAAGCAGCTACTCCATGATATCTGGTCTCATAAGGATAAGACGTGGGAAATATCAAAATATGTATATGAAGATCTTTTACGTTTAACGCGGAAAAATGTTCATGTAGTCTGCCCCAAATAGTGGCAAATAAAACTTTTATGTGTTGGAAAAACGTTTATTAAAATTTATTTGTACGAAAAAATAGGTCTCCAGCTTCCGTCTGTGTATTTGTTTGTTTCAGTCTTTAATAGACAAACAATCTTGGAAACAACCAGGCCGATTGTGTCAAATTTTACATACATGTAAATATCCTGTAGATGGTAAAGAGCTAACCAAAATTCCTATAATCACCTCCATCAACAATGGGATACCGGCATCTCCAAAGTTTACAATAGTAGGTAATTGTTATTTAAATTTTATAAAATAACATTCTCCTGCACTTGTTGTTTATGAATCCATGTTGAGTTTTTGCTCAGGAAGGTTTGTCCACAAAGTAAAACACTAATAATAACAAGGAGACTCAAATAACTAGGAACAGTTGCTTGGGGTCTGTAGGGGAGGCCAAATTGATTGTGTTGGGATGGTACTGAATATAAAACTAGTTTTTCGTTCTCTACCCTCGATTTGTTCGCTTATGTTTCAGGGGCCAGAGGAAGTTCTGTCTAAACAACTTTGATAATGAATAAAGCACTTTGTTTTATTGATCAAATAAAGAACAGCTTATCTCATTTTCTCAAAGATTTGAGAATGCACTACTGTTATTATTAGTATTGCTAAAATGTCGATGACTTCAACAAAAAATATTGTTGCGAAACACTCACTTAAAACCTGGATATCTTTATTTTAGAATTTATTACTTTACGAGCGTAAGCGAAGGAAGTATTGTAATCGAGTCCGCCGACCGACTCTCTACTTTTACGTTTTCTCGACCTTTCATGGCCCCTAGAGTACGAAGAAATAGGTCTCCCTTTTCCGTCTGTCTGTCCGTCTGTCTGTTTGTCTGCGGTCACGGAAAGTTCTGCTCAATAAATTTAGACCATATTTTTATACCCT
The DNA here is from genome assembly GCF_036711695.1 of Zophobas morio. Lineage (NCBI taxonomy): Eukaryota > Metazoa > Arthropoda > Insecta > Coleoptera > Tenebrionidae > Zophobas > Zophobas morio. Next base: position 15,658,318 of record NW_026972111.1, read on the forward strand.
GGGGATTACGAAACGTCGCGGAAACATGAAAGTGACCATTTGCCGAATGGACTCTATTACAACATTTCCCTAGCTTACGCTCAGGAACTTCTATAAATAATAATTAAGCATTAATATTGTTTAAAAGATTTTATTTCTTCTAAAACTTTGTTATCACTATAAATTTAAATGTATCCATATCCATATCCTAAACCATAACCAGCATATGGAGCATATCCCAAAGAAGAGTATCCCAGAGAAGAATAACCTCCATAAAGACCAGCTCCCAAGTACTGAGGTTGAGCTTTAGGGACAGCTAAAGCAAAAGCTACGAGTGCCAAGAAAACGAACTGAAATATAATAAACATTACTTTAGTCATACATTCTTCTTATTTAAAAACTCAAACTTACAAGTTTGAACATGTTGAACGGGTGTGAAGTCAGTAGCGAATACTGATTACTTCGACAACTGTTCCTACATTTATAGTAAAATTTTGGAGGTGTGTTTTGCAAGTCGGGAATCGGTAGTTCCTGCAAAATTTATATTTTAATTTACAGAAATTTAATTAACATACATACAACTTGTTTATTGATCTGAAACAAATTTTTATTTAAATGAAATGTTTCATAAATTTAGCCTTCTGCTTGTAGAATAAATATACATAATATCAGGTAAAATCTGGTTAGGATACCGTTCGAAAGACAATAATGTGCAGCTAATTATCTACAGTTTAAAACACCTTTTGTTATATATATATATATATATATATTTTTATTTTTTCTGTAACTTATAAACAATGATAAATATTAACCTTGTAACGATTTTGTTTCAATTTATTTGTCGTAATTCCAGATAGTGTATATGTTAATTGCAGCAAGATCCAGTTTTTTAAAGTGGTTTTGCGCACATGGATTTAAAAGAACTTCCTGACAATATATAAGTTGTAGCCAGAGACACACCCCCAAAAAGGCAATATAAATAACGCATCAAGCAATTTCGAAGTCAGTGATAACCACGAATCAACCACTTCAAAATGTTCAAGCTCGTAAGTTAATAAGAGTTTATTTCTAGTTTAATGTTGAATTCAAATATTTTTTTCTTCTAGTTTGTTTTCCTAGCCCTTGTAGCTATCGCTTTGGCTGCTCCCAGGCCCGAACCACAAATTTTGGCTACTAGTCTTTATGGGGGCTACGCCGGATACGCCGGTTACACTGGCTTAGGATATGCTCCATATTCTTATGGACTGGGATACTTCTAACTATTATAAATGATACTATGAATAAAATTTATTAAGTACCAAATAAGTATTTTTATTTCGTGAATCTAGCATTTCTGGAAAAACTAAAATTACCAAACTGATTCATCTAACAATATCATTTCTATATGCATACAAAAAATCCGTAACTTAAACGATTATGATAATTCTTAACTATGATAATTCTTAGTCTCCCAAGATCACTTCTGCAAATTTTAGTATTGCTCTAATCACTTTTAGAACAGAAACCTGCGGTTGTCCAGTCTTTCACGAGAGTTAATTACTTTCATTTTCTTTAAATTGTACAACTTGAAACCTTTTCGTTCATTTCAAGATAAAATTTTACAGCTGGTTTTACTTAAATTAAAAAAAATGCATTTCTGTATTAATTCCTTGTGGCAAACCCAATAAAAATCTTTTCCAAATTCAAAAATTTACCTACGCTCTAAGGCCTTTTTGTAAACATACTTTATGCAGTTCACAAATTTTACTATGACTTATAACTATATTCTAATATTACAGCCTTAATTCACGCTAACTGTTCGTAAAAATGTCACTTATTAATTTATTTTAACGGAATAAATCTTTTTTGAAAATTTCTAAAAAAACTACTGGTCTGTAATTACTGGCATTTTAATTTTTGTGGACAGATATTACATTATTCTTTGATTAAACTCGTTAGTGGAAAAATAATTGTATCCTTACTAGTACTATTGACCTCAGAGTGAAATTACGAAGTTAAATTAGTAACAATCTCGTAGTTGTGCCAACGGTTCAGACCTGTTCGAACTAGTTGTTCCTTAAAGGGGTGCGGGATACAACACCTGGTCTGTTTTTGTTAGAACCGTGTCAAACGTCGCTTGAGACCATGTGAGGTGAGTCTGCCTAGTTTGAAACAACAAATACAAGATCTAAGTTACAATATTTTTGGATTTGGCTCATTACATCAAATCGTCGACAGGTGTAAAAACATCAAATTACTGCACTTAGATTTTCATGTTGGATGAGGTATAAACGTAATTTGTTAAAATGTATGCACTTACCGCGTTCCTATGGTCAGAGGGGGCATTAAACTTAAGGCGCAGAACAGTAGCACGTTATCAAAAAACATGTTTGTTAATTACGTATAAGTACATAGTAAAATAATCTTTTAACGTCGCTTTGCTGTGAAAAAATTAAGCTGGAAACTATGTTTATTTTACAAATTTACAGTCGGAAATATTTTATCATTTTAAGGTCATACTATAAATTTCCAAAATTTTGGGCGTATAAGAATTCCAAATTGACAAAAATATTACAATATTTATATTTTTTAGGGTTTTGTTAGAGAGAACTGTTACATACTCGTACATCATAACAGAAATGTTATAAAAATCACTACTATAGTTATGAGTAAAACAATTTCTTCATAACGAAATAAAAAAAAAGAAAAAAATTGCGAATAATTTAAAGAACTGTAAATGATACGAAAATCATCTTTAACCATTAATATCGATTTATGCCACTTAATAAAATTAAGGAGTTTTGTAAATAATCAGTGCCTTATGAATAGAGAGATGCAAAAATAGTTCAAGGACGCGGTTATAACTCCCACTCCTCATTATCATTGCCACGCCAGTGTCGCACGGCGAAATGCAAGATTTAACATACATATCAGTAGTTTAACAGCGGACGCTGCTGACGGAAAGTGGTGGGAGGCGCCTGACCTAAAACTGCATCTCCTTACTTATGCAGTATCAGACAAACAACATAATTTGTAATCGAGTTATCCATAGAAAGGATTTAACATGTTAGCGATTAATCTACTCTGACAAATGTTAAAAAATGACAGGTGACAGATTTTTAATAAAATAAGTGTGAAGTCACAAGAAAAATTGATACAAAATTAATGAATTTTATTAAATAAATTAAATTAATTTACAATAAATGCTGAAAATATTGTCCATTTTGTTGTACATTCTTTGTTTAACTCCATCGATCACATGCCTCAATATCTCTGCATTATTGTTTATGTCGTTAATTTCTCTTTTTGTTCTCAACATTAATTCCTCTAATAAGATCACAAGATCAGATCAGATCAGATGTTCTCTGTACTTAATTGTAAAACGTTATTATACAATTTTGGTTTTTTGATTTGTCTAGAGTGAAAACTCAACTTACTCTCGTAAGTAGCTTTTATCAAGCCACATTTGATGAAAGTAAGTTCAATTTACTAATCTAGTAACTAGTAATTCTAGTAACTCAAGGAATAGTCTGTGTCAATTACCTCCTTAGGGAAGTGAGTGGATACATATCCCATTAGCGAATAAGTGAAATGACAAGATTCAATACAGCAACATCGTTTAATTTTACCATTTTTTTTTTATGAAAATTAACAAAATATGTTTTTGAAATTATTTTTTATAAGTAAAACATTGATTTAACTTCACTAACGGAGTGTCCATCTGATCACTCTGATAGTTGTCCTACCGGTTGTTTCACACATCTTCCCTTCTCAGGTCTTAAGAAAAATCTCTTCAAATCTGTGCTACATTTGTTTCTAATGGTCAAATATTTCCTAAATAATCCAAGGAAACTAATGCAGTGTTCATCATTATCATTAACAGTAAATGTTTTCGGAATCTTATTCTTAGTTTTTGAAATTTTCGTTTATTAATAAAATTTAATGAAAATTAGCGCGTATTAAAACAACGTTGACGTTTTTAAATAAATAAATATTCTATAATTGCCTTAGCAACACAAAGAAGGCCAACTATTTTCATTTAATATTATGCATTTTGGCAACATTGTTAATTGGCGTCATCATTTTTTGGGAAGGCCATAAAGGAATAAATTTTGATTAACGATTTACCATCTGTCTTATAAAGTTAGAACTTTTGCAAGATTTCAAAGCATTCGATTTTGCAAAATTTAAATTGTAAAATATATTGTTATTGCAGATTTTCGAGCTGACGTTGGTGAGGACGAAACAAATTTTGGTTAGCGTTATACCCCTAGAATGCATATAAAATTTGACAACAATCGGTCTGGAAGTTTCGGAGATTATCTGTCTAATACCTAATAATCTGGACAGACGGGAGACAGACAGACGGAAACGGATACCTGTTTTTTCATACTCTTCTTCGTTAGCTTACGATCGCCAAGTAAATGGAGGAGCTGTTTCTCGTACACATGGTCATGGTGTGACCAGTGATAGCACGTATAATTCAGCGTCCGATGGGGTTCTTTTCGGAGAAGTAGCTGTTTCCATCCATTGGTTGGTTAAATTAAAGGTTTGCGACCAAAATGTAACTCAACAAATCTCGCTATCTAGACATAATTAGCTCAAATTATATTTAATAACTTTATAGATTAGTTATGCCGCCCGACCATCAACTGACTTATGTCGACTGTGGTCAATCGCTTGGTTACACACTGATCTAAAGTTAAACTGTTGGTCAGGGCCTGATTTATTATTAATTTAACAAGCCAGTTAAGTTATACGATACAATTCATATCAAAATGTGTTAAAATTTAAAGGTTATTAAAAATAAGCAGCTAACCAGATTTACGAATATAACTAGTTACTATGTATATACATTAAACAAGTTTTTACAGAATTGCACCTGTTGACCGACTAATTGACTGCCTGTGTGATTATTTTGATCCAAATATTTTTCTCATTCCATAACTATCTTAACTTTTTCTATATATATTTAAAAATATGTAAATAACTTAATAAGAGCTACTCATTTAATTAACTCCTCATCTTCTTCATCAAAGTAAAATAATTTTGAAGAAAATACCTACAGATATTTTAGGTTTCGGTACATTACATATAACAACAAAGAAGATGAATTTATCTTTAGAAATAGTTTATACAAAATAATTCAAAGATCATTGGTTTCGTATACATCTTTATAATATCAGTTTTGTATATATATAAAAGAGAATAAAATAACTCTTAAACTTTTTTTAGAAGATCCATAAAATAAAAATCATGTACTATTTGCTATTTAAATTTTATTTATATTTTCGTAACAATTAGATGTAGCCTAATCCATAGGAGTATGGGGCATATCCTAAACCAGTGTAACCGGCGATTCCTGCGTAACCTCCATACAGACTAGTTCCCAGAATTTGGGGTTCCGGTCTAGGCGCAGCCAAAGCGAGAGCTACAAGAGCCAAAAAGACGAACTGGAAAAGAAAGTTCAGTTTTCAAAGGTAAACCTAAATGAAATAAATTCTTAACTTACAAGTTTGAACATTTTGAAATAGTGTATTGGTTTAATCTGTGGTAAACACTGACGTCCAAATTAGGTTCTACGCTATTTATAATGACTTTCTGGGGGTGTGCCAGCTATAACTCACCAGGAAGTTCTTTTAAAATCCGTAAGAACACAACCAAAAAAAAAACTGGATCTTGCTTTCATACCATCTGGTCTTAAAACAAATAAATTTAAATACAATAAATAAAATCTTTGCAAGGTTATTATTGTTTAAATCTTGACGAATTAATTGATATATTTATACATAACAACAATATAAAATACGTGTTAATAAATACATGCTACTGGTACCGAAAATTGAATAATATATTTTTTTAAATCATGGTAAATATTTATCAATATTGATTATTATTTATATTTATTCGTAATCATAATGTCAACCTCGTGAATCATTCCATTAAAATAAATAGTTTGTTTCAAGTTAATAAACAAGGTAATGTATGTTAATTAAAGTTTTGTAAAAGTGGATCTGGTTAAATTTGTACACCTTCAATTTAAGAACAACCCCTCCAAACGTTTACTATAAATATGGAAAATATCATCAAAGTCATCATTGTTTACCACTGAGTTTACACAATTCAACATGTTCAAATTTGTAAGTTTAAAATTAAAACAACTTCAACAGAATCATAAAATAATGTATTATTTCAGGCCCTGTTCTTGGCTCTCGTAGCTCTTGCTCTGGCTGCTCCTAAAGCCCAACCCCAATATTTGGGAGGTGCTCTTTATGGAGGCTATTCTTCTTTGGGATATTCTTCGTTGGGATATGCTCCATACGCTTATGGTTTAGGATATGGATATATTTAAATATGTGTTTATAACAATTTTTAAATAAAATTTGTTAAGCAAAATGTGTGACATTGCATTATTATTTCTCGTTAAGATTAAGTATACTCATTTATACCCAAAGTGTTTACTGAAGACTCATTCGTCTATATAAATAGGGTTGTCCATAGCAGGACGACCAACAGAGATAACTGTCTGAAGACCACTACATAGTTGTTACATATATTCTAAACTCTGACCATAGAAGCCAAAAAAAATTTAAAATTAACTACTTACTAAACTCAATCCCTATAATTACACAAATCAGTTTTGGTGATTGGTTGACAGAAAATTCCAAAAATATGTTTTCTGGAAACTTTCGTCTGTTGTCATCTCGTCTACCTGTCTTTTATGTGTAACTAAATGTAGTTACCTTTATTAAGACAATAAACGAATAACATCGTTTGTGGGCACTAAAATGGTATGAACAGTAACTTTTGTATATTGTACGTACTAATGTGCAGTTGTCAATTTAAAATCGATTACAGAAATTGAATACAAATATCCATAACTTCGTAGTATATAAGAATAAGAAGGGTATCCTCCACAAAAACTAGTGCTATAATGCATTAGGGTTCAAGTCAGGGCAGTTCAGAGGATCTTACGCAAAAGCTAAAAAAATATTCTAGCATTGAAATAATGATTCGTATCAGCTGTAGGTAAACAGTTTGGACCTTTAAAAGAAACTATTAATGTATACTTTTAATCATTTCTATTTCATGCATGATTTATACACAAGTTTGTACGTTAGGAGGTGTGTTTTCTTTATTATTAAGGAAGTGTAAGAAATAAGCCTCCGAATAATAATTAATTGTACGTATTTATTGACAGAAATCTCGTTAAGTCGAGTAGATATGAATATTAAAGTAAATTTATACATTATGTAAATTGTTATTTATCGAAATGTGAAACACAAATTTTATTATACCCGGTTTCATCTTCCAACCTTGTTCTAAAATGTAAGTGGTCTAACGAAGTCACACATTGCGGACGTTGTATTTATGACGTATCATTGGTAAATTATCACATCGATGTATGTAAAATAGAAGGAAACAAAATATAACATTTTCGTTTTCTGTCAATTTCATGAAATAATCATATAGTGTACATTAATTTTTAAACATATGTCAGTTAAGAATCCAAAAGTTCTCTCAACTTCAATTTTGTAACACTTTAATAAGGACACTAAAAATTTCGCTTTAGATTATTTGGAGCTGATTATAGAATTGTGTTTTCCGGAGCTCTGACAAGCCTAAATGTTTAACCCTGGCGAAATTTAGTATAAAATATTATGCATCAATTTCGAAAAATCCCTGAAATATGGAAAGTAAACATACAAGATTTACGAAAAAGAATTTTTCGACGAAAATGAATTAAAACGTAGAAAAGTAAAAATGGTTCTTTTACTAGCGTTAATTAAAAAATTATACTTTCATACAAGAGAAAATTCCACCACCTCAACAATTTTATATTAGCTATTTTTCATTTCGACTGTTTTCTCGAAAATCCGTAAGCTCTAAAAATATAATACGCATTATGAAATGGACTCTTAGGGGCCATTTCTAAATAAATGGGAAGATTTTGAACATATGCTTTTGAACTTTGGATTTTCAATTATAAAAATGAATAAAATATAAAATTATTTAAACAGCAACTTCTCTTTACTTTTAATGAAAAACAATAATTATCTACTTATAAATTTCGGGGGCGTGTGACAAGCAGAAGCAGGAAATTTCAAAACTAGTTTACAGCGTGTTCAATGACTTGTAAAACAGGTCTCTTATTGATTTAAAAGCATGTTATTTATTCATTTGTCTTGAAGTTCAGTTTTGTTATTGTTTGTTTTTAAAGAGTGGGGTTACGCAGTCACAGACACCCAGTATGGTATATAAATTCGGCCGGACTCCGACAATACTCATAAGTAACTTAAAACGTTAAGTAACAACACCAGCAAAATGTTCAAACTTGTAAGTTAACATTTAATTAGTTTATGTAGATAATAGTATTACTTTAGCTATAGATTTTCTACTAATATTTTTAAAATGATACATATTTAAACTTTGAATGGTAAAGTATTTATATAATGTTTCACATACATATAAATTAGACTAGTTATTCTCTTTGCAATACATGAAGTGATTAAGATTTTTTTAAATTATACTAGCATTTAAATAGTACTTAATTAGTTTAATAAATCTTCGAAATCTAAAAAAAAATTAGATCAAATGCTTCAAAATAATTTTACTTTAAAAATCTGTGATAACTTCAAATCATGATCCTAGTTTTACCATTGAGATAGATAATTTATTTAGTATAAAACGAATCTCATATTTTATTTTTCATCTATTATTACACAATATTTAGCTCTATTTCTCTACTACGTTTTACTGTAGCATAACCCTGTATTACAAATTTTACGCAAATCAAAAAATTTAAGTATGTGTTAATCGTTCACTCTTAATATTTTTCATTTGATGTTTCAGTTGGTATTCTTGGCCCTTGTTGCCTTTGCTCTCGCTAGTCCCAAGCCTGCTCCACAACTTATCTCTGGACTCTACAGCGGATACACTGGACTTGGCTACGGTTATGGATATCCTGCTGCCTACGGTTATGGAGGTTTAGGAGGCTTTTACTATTAGTCTGATATATTATCATAACTAATGCATATTTTGTTGCACTTTAAATAAAAATGGAACAGCTGTGAATTTTTGATTATTATTTATTCCAAAATCATTATTCATTACTGAAAAAGTTGAAGTAAAAAAACATCTTCCAATTTTTGGTAAAATAAAATCCACGCCATCTCTATCTCTCTCTACACTTCCCAATATAATTTTTCGAAAATTGCTGAGTGCAAGGTATTTTTTCGGATTTCAGGAGAAAAATTGGGAGAAAACTTGAAGTTAAAACATTGTCAAATACTTTTAAATCTAAAATGCCTTGAATGTAATGATGAGTAAAAATTAAATTTTGTAATTTTTTCAATAAAGGGCACTAACTCAAAGTTACCCGCTTATTTGAAGCATTTGAACTATACGCAAGGTTTTGGTAATTCGGTAGTCACTGGTTATTACTCGTTGGTATTTGTTGTTAGCAGCAACTCACCGGTCCAAAAGTTCTATGTATGATTATAAAAATTTCACGTTTTTTGTTTTCTGTAGGCTCCGATAATGATACCAGTGGGTACCGAAAGTTGTCAGCCAACTTTTTAATAAAAACCTATTGTTAATGTGGCGTTGTTCTAATTTTGTCCACCGTTTCCATTTAATTGTGAACAGCCTACAAACAAATAAATACTATTTTCACTATATGTCGGGCACAAGGTCCACGACAAAAGTTTTAGTTTTATATCTAATAAATTAACAAAAGTTAATTTTAAAAAATCTCCCAAGCCCGTCACACCTACTATACCGAAAAAATACTTTGATGTTTAGATCCCGGTGGCATTTGACTATTGCCATCTCCATTTGACCGGAGAGTTCTAGTTTATTTTTTAGTAGAATTGTCCATTTTAAATTCAAAAAGTAATCTTTCAACAATGTTTGCTTGTGCGCTTGTCAAAGTTTAAATGCCAGTCAAAAAAATTGTTGGTATTTCAAAAGGTTGGCTAACGATTGCATGTGTTTGAATCGACAGCACATTACGATATAACAATAATTTATGATACAGAGTGTTTTTGAAATATATGTAGAAAAAAATTTGGGCCCTCTAGTAAACCTAAGAGGGCTGAAAAATTTCCGTGTAATAGTAAAATTAATTTGGGGATAATTGACCCCTGTCCAGAATGTTTCGACACCACTGCTGAATCATTAGGTAGCGTCAAAGATAATAAATTGAATGTGGAAGAGATTATGATACTCAGAATAAAATGATATGCAACCAACAATACTTCTGTAAAAGTGAAATACATATAATAAATCTTTGAAAGAATGTTCTTGTTTGAAATAGCGTCAAAAGGTAACACTTCAATGTTAAAAATTAGGTACATTTCCTACTGAAATGTATTTTATATTGATTTAATTACAAATTGCTGTAGCTCGTAATTTTGTACTTTGAACAGAAAATAAATAAAATGCTAATGTAAATATTCTATTTATTCATAAATGTTACATCTTACAATCTTAGAAATCACAAGCAAGAAGTTCTTGCATCATGTTTTGGTACAGGCACATGCACTTTGCCACAAATGCCTCTAAATGAAAAATTTCTTTATTTCCCTGTGCTAGCCGATGCTCATATAACGCAGCTTGCTCAACAATTAATGCAGCCAAGTCCAAATCACAATTTTTTAACAACTCCTTTAAAAGTGCACAAAAAATAATTTCTGAAGGGATTCCAAAAACAATCAGCTCATATAAATTTTCCCTCAACTTCACTAATGTTGTTAAACTTTGTTCCTTCACCATCTTTTGCGCTATATTTTTAATAAAAAGTAGCCAATCAGGTTCTACAACATGTTGTTTCGGAAGTACAAGTTGTTTTTCCACTTTACAGGCTTCACACATCAGTAGTGCTCTTCTCAAATTTCGATTGCATTTAGTTGCAACTTCACGTGAAATCTCTTCAGGCAAAGTAAGTGATTCCTTTGTACAAACGTTGGTTAAAATTGTGACAATCTCTTCAGTAGATGGTGCTGGAACTCTAATACATAAACATCTTGATCGAATAGCGGGAATTACTCGTGAAATGGATGTTGTGCAAAGAATTATTCGACAGTTTGCTATGTACTTTTCCATGGTTCTACGTAAAGCATGCTGGGCATCTTTAGTTAAATTATCAACATCTGTTAATAAAATAACTTTAAATTCTCTTTGAGCGTTTGCATTGAGTTGTTGTGTTTGTGCTACATTCTTAATAACATCCATAATAACAACTCGATCATTGATACCTACATCTGAGGGGCTCAGCTCAATGTGGTAGTTACTACTTATAGTACTAATGTCTATCTTCTTGTTTGAGGGTGTTGTGAAGTTCATGGTTTCCACTTTTACACGATCAATTCCAGGGCCATAGAGTTCACGAAGAAGGCACATTATGCGGGTTTTTTTGCCAGCTCCCACAGGTCCGTAGATCAATAGATGTGGAAAGTCACCATCTTTTGTTAAATTTTTCAAGTTGAGTGCTTGGTCTTTATGATAATCGAGAGAAGACAGCTCTTTTGGTCGATATTTATCTGCCCACAACATTATATGTTATTTGAAGACTGGTTAAAATATACTTTGAGTAGTTTAAACTGTCTTTCACACTTTAACTGTAACAAAGTAACGAATATAGGTAACTCAGAAATTAAGAACCACAGTACACTTACAATTAAGAGCTATTGTGTGGTGGGGTAGTTCGGTGGAGACGGTTAATACATCAAAGATCAAACATAAAAAAGTACAGGTAAACAAGAGCGGCAACCTGTGGCGGCAACTCAACTTTAAAGGTTAGAAATACAAAGTTAAAAATCGCCCCCCTGCGGCACCTTACGTTACGAATTGGAACTAATATTAGTGGCGGGAATATTCAAAATAAAGCTCAGATGGTGTTACACTAGACGCAAACATTTATTGCATGGCTTTGATGTTTAAAGTACTTTGGGTAAAATTTTACAAAGGGCACTGTGCTTTTACCAGAAAAGGTCGTTTCGGATAGGTTATCAGTTAGCGGGTTTAAGACATTCAGCTGTGACGGCCTATTGAATTATAATGGGAGTTAAACTGGTGTGAAGCTATAAACTCACTAAATGTTTACGTCTAGTATACAGCCTGAGATCTAATACTATCTTTTTTTGTTTTATTTTATTGTGCCAAATCACTATCACTACATAATATAAAACAAAGTCGCTTTCCGCTGTCTGTCCCTATGTATGCTTAGATCTTTAAAACTTCGCAACGGATTTTGATGCGGTTTTTTTTTAATAGATAGAGTGATTCAAGAGGAAGGTTTATATGTATAATAACATCCATTATTATATAGTAGAGAAATACTGTTATTTTTGAGGGTTCTAATGTGATGGATTCTGGATTCTGGATTCTTAATTTATGGGGGCTGACCGTAGCCAGCCGGCACTTAGGCCTCGCCTTTGGGCCCATTGTACCTTCCCCAAGTCCATATCAGGGTGTTTTCCCGCTCCTCTACTCGTCAAGCCATCCAACTGCTTGAATGTACTTGAGTAATGCAGAGGGTGGAAACTCCCTGATATTTGCCATACTAGGCCAGATGTCCCCTAGTATGGATTCCCTGTAGGAGGCTAGGGCTGGACACTCACGAAGAATGTGCTCAGCTGTTTCCTCTTCTTCATTGCATCCACGACAGATTGGGTCTGTTGCTACCCCTATCGTATGTAGATGTTTGTTAAACTGGTAATGTCCCGTAAGGAATCCTACCAGTTTACGCAGTTTGTCCCTTGAAAGTGAGAGATAAAATTTTGTCAACTTACGGTCTGGTGTCGCCATACAAGCTCTACTATGCCGACAGCTGCTCAACGTCGCCCATATCTGCTCATGGCGTCTATGGGTATATTGCTTTACGAGTTCGTTCGAGAGGGCGACCGAAGGCGTGATTGCCGGTTCGGGTCCCCAGAAGGGCATACGCGCGGCTCGCTTCGCCATCTCATCTGCCCTCTCGTTTCCTTCGTTGCCACTGTGTCCTTTGATCCAACAAAGTACCACACTATTCCTCTGCGTTACATACTTTAGCGTTTGTCTGCACTCCCAAACCAGCCCGGATCGAACCATACAGCTGTCCAGGGCTAGTAGTGCAGACTTGCTGTCAGTAAGTATGCGTATTGATTTGTTGCCGATTTCACGTTCAGCAATGATTCTAGCTCCCAGCATTATTCCCATCAATTCTGTTTGTAAGACTTCTAATGTGATGTCGTAAATAATTACATTTTTTCCTCTTACATTGCAAACGCAGGCTGAACCCTACGAGATTTATCAAAATAATGTACTAAGTATTGTACACCTTGAAAAGGTCTACAGAAAACTCCCCGATGGTATATGTCTATCTCTTATGGATAACCCACAATAACAATTTTTTGTCATTTACGCCGAATTGAAGGCGTGCGAAGCCGCGGGCAAAAGCTAGTAGTTGATGATTTGATGAAATATGTGTCACAGTAAAATAACGGAATTAAAGTATTTGTGTATATATGGAAGGAAATATCGTCGTTTCCAAAAAATTTCGGACAAGATGAGCAACTCAGGTTTTCATAGATCAATGAAAAGCTATGGGATTATGACTTTCATGTTAATATAATTTCCCCGATTTTTTTTGGAAACGACGATATAAAAAATAGTAAATATATTAACAATAATTAAAATTACTAATGCAGTACCTATTCCACTTCGATTGTATAAGTATTTAGACCGTTCAGATTAGTTCTACAAAACCACTAGCATAAACTTCACAGAGTCATTTAAGGTGTTGAAAATAATACATATTTTAATTACCTATGTCTAATATCTGTATATGCTAAACAGTAATAATAACATTTTGTAGTGACCTAGGATCATAGACAGTGCGGGCACAGTGCACATACTGTAGGATCAGTATCTACAATAACATTATAAAGAATTAATGGCAAATTTTATTTTACTATGCTGGCTGCGGATGCCTTTTTTGAGTCATATTTTGACAGTTTGTAATTGTCATTTAGTATAGTGAACCAAGAGCTATAAGGTTATATGGCCATCATAAAAGCAGTTGACCGCAAATAAATACCCCCTTTGTGTGGTTCGCACTAAGCTTACCGGTTGGCAATAAATCATCTTCTAAACATTTCTTGCTCATATTTAACAGGGCCGGCTTTCAAAGCGAGTGGTTATTTCGGAACCCTCAGCGGCTGCAGGTAGTAAAGAAATAGTGGAGTGCTGGATTTTCATATTTAGTGAAAGCCGCCCCTGAACGAAACCACAACAGCCGGTCGAGCTGCAGTGGACACGTTATTTACGATCCTAAAACCTTTTCTATTGTAAACAACTTAACTTCGACACAATGGGATGATTTTATGATGGCCATATAACCTTATAGCTCTTGGTTCACTATACATAGACGTGGAAGAGAATAGTCGTCGTCTGTTGTTCCAAAGTATATCTAGGGTCTCTACCCATAGCCATACGACTAACCTTAAAAAAAATAAAATTGAAAAATACTTATTGCTTAGGAACAATGACAAATACAAGCATTTAACGTTTAAGCCCAACGTTTGTACCAGGAAACGTTTCCTTAAACAGAGACTGCCCCATCAAAAACCTTTACCGCCGTTGTTCAACACCTATGAGAAAACGGCAAATTTGAACCTCGTTCCAGAGCTCGTGGTCGTCAAAGGACAGAACATGTACTTGACGCTGAAGAAGAAATTTTGAATGCCGTTGAACTTGAAGACAATACCTTACCGGGTGGGAGTTTCATCAATTGTAGTAAGGTTTGTACCCTTATCACATGCAACGGGTTGGGCATTTGAAACCTGAAGATTTTCCACGTGGAATTTACTTTTGTGAATGGATCTGCTAAAAAAACAGAAAAGAACCGAAATTTGTTGAGAAGTTGCTCTCAACAGATGAAGCAACATTTACAAGACATGGTGTTGTTAATTCACACAACACTTACAGTTGGAGTGATGAAAACCTCCATGCAGTTCAAGAGCGATTTTCTAATAAACGAAATGATAGGTCCTTATGTGTTACCCATGCGACTAACAGCTCAAGGATGTTTAGCTTTTGTGAATACCACATGGGAAACCCTTATGGATAATGAACCACTGGCAATAAGAAGAGACATGTGGAATCTCCATAATGGAGCTCCCGCCCATTACGCCGCAGAAGTGAAAGTCAAGAAAAATTTTCTGCAAAATGGATTGGACTGAATGGACCAGTCCTGTCGCCTCCCCTATCACCCGATCTTAACTCATATGACCTCTTTTCATGGGATCATATGAAACAGTTGGTATGCCGGACTCCAGTAAATACCTACTGTTGAGGAACTTTGCGACAGAGTACAGAATGTTGCTACTGAAATTAAGAGAGATCCCGACATGATGAGAAGAACCCAGCAATCTTCAATTCTTGTAATCACTAAATCTTAATGATTGGCGCGAAATTTTTAAAATCCCAAAAATTTTTTGTCACATAGTTGTCATCATAAAAAATTGTCAAATATTTGTGTTCAAATTTAAGAGCAAATAAAAACAAATAGATGGATATTGCGAAGGAAAATTATCTCCAGAAAGTGACGAGAAAGATCGTAGATAAAGGAAAAATCAAGAAGTATTTCGAGCAGTCACGAAGATTTCAGAAAAAAAAACGGTCAGCATTTGGGGAAATTAGAAATTGTAAATTTAGTGGCTGATATCTTGTCCGTAATATTGTTTTGTAATATTATATTTTTTATCCAACAGATGCATATAAAACAGCCTTAACTATGGTGATTTCTATTGAGTGAAGTGATTTACAATTCACTCTGTGAATTATTACTCTAACCCACAAGTGAGTTATGTTATAACTCTAACTCACTCTGTTATGTCAAACCATAAGATGAACTACGTATTCATTTATTGAAAAGAAAGTTTAACAACAAACCAACATTTTACTTATTTAAGATTAACATTAACTTGGAAATTAAATGTAAGACATTTGTCCTGTGAATCTGTCGGAATATTTACAGTAGTTGGTGGCATCACATTCGGCAGCATATTACTTGAAATACGCCAACAGGATGTCCTCTTCTAGCGCGTTAACGTCCACCTTTTTATCTTTGCACCATGCAACAAATTCCTTAAATTTCTTGTCGTAGACTTTTAGATTTCTCGGGAATAATCTTTGAAAATACTATAAATAATATAGCGGCTTCTTCCCGAACTTTTTCTATAATTATTCACGAAACACAGCACAAATTTTCCACAATTTCACCAGATTTCTAAATTTTTCGTTTACAGTAGCAACCATGTAGCAACTAACAAACACACTAATTAGAGACCATTCCACAACCCACTTCAACTGCAGTCCATTCTTGTCAACTTTGACAGAAAGTGTCAAATAATTTATTTATCAGTATTTTGGCGATTATTTCATGTGTTGGATAAAATGTTATATTAAACTTGCGAGTTAGGGCTTTAACACACTCGAGAAATTTAGTCCACTCGTTCCTTCGTCGCTCATGACTATACTTTTCTCTCGTGGGTTATATCCTACCTAACTCACTTGTATAATAAATAAAACTATTAATGATAAAAGAATTCATTGTAATTAGGTTTCGACGGACTGAAATTTACCATGTAATGAATACTGAAAATCTGGAAAGTTCCCTAAAACACAAACGTATAAAATCAGATATTTTTTTTGATCATTGTTTTAAAAAAGATCTACAATCCAAAATTCATATATTAAGAAAAAAGAACGAACATTTTGATTGATACACTTTTAAATTATGCTAAAAAGAATTGGAACAGAAGGGTGAGAGACCAACCTTATATCGAATAATCAAGTTCATGGGATGTAAATATAAAAAAGTTGACGGAAGAAAAGTTTTATGTGAACAGAAACACATTATCGTCGCGAAAATTAAATTTTTACGGAAATGCATTCAACTTCAACTATCTGTGGAAAACTGTCTGTTTATATACCTTGATGAGACCTAGATTTATCAAAATCGTTCAATAGTTAAGATGTGGATTCATGATGATGACCTAAAAAATCTGTCCCCCTAAAATTAGAAATGTAAGCAAACGATTTACTATTTTACACAGTTGTTGTTCTTCACAAAATCTGTGGTCCTGTAGTTGAAAATTTAAACAGGACACCAAGTATTGTTATTTGAAGTAATATTGTAAAATAGAAGTAGTTTTTTACTGGCACTGGCTACGACCTTGTGGGCCAAATCAAAGCGTCCCCGCTACTCGCCGTAAAACACACCTTACTTCAGCTGGGGGATTGCAGCACTGAGATATATTCCGCGCACTGATAATAAATGATACAATTTCATGAGTCTCAACAACAGATGCTTCATTACTTACCTAAAAATGTGTTTAGAAAGCAAATCGCAGAAAATGCTTTACGAAAATGTTACTTTACGAACGCAAATAAAGCGTATCAAAAGTAATAAATAACTTTGCACTGTGTTTTTTTTTTCTCAAGTTTATAGTAAAAAAATCAGATAAATTAAAAAAAAAACATGATTTTGCTTTCTATCAATTATTTCATTTTAATGAAGTGACGTATGCATAGAACTCATTCATCTTTATTTATGAACTAAATTCCGTTAATAGATGTTTATAAACAAAAAGGTTATTCGAGATGACTCCTTTTAGCTAACTCACTTAGCATATTTAACGTAGGTACAAAGCAACACAATTTTAAGGCAGATAACTTGCTTCAACACTTCCAGTTGGACTTAATATTTTTGACATAGTTCTAAATATTTCCTAAAAATTTCAAATTTGGATTTTTTTCTCAACGTAATACTTTCAGGGCGTAAAAAAGATCATCTCAGTTTTTTTTATCAAAATCAAAAGTCATGTGACACACTTTTTTATTCAAAGTTTGTGTTTTTATATGGAATTTCTCTTTATTTTTAATTTTTTTGAAGTTTAAGTATTATTTTTGCAAATAAAATTTAAAGTTTACGGGCCCGCTAATTAAGTGAATCGGATATATAGTACAAATAAAATACGTATGGTTCGTGTAAATTTACTTGCACCTGTGATGAATGAATGATTCATGCGTTTAATATTTTTTGATATTTATCTCGACCTGATAACGTCGAATCATAACTATAACTCAGTGATTAACTGATTAAAATCAGTGTATTTCCGAAATGTTGCCGAGTCAGTGGTATTACAGCAAAAGGCTTTTAATCAGTAAGCATACTTACATATATATATATACATAACATATACATATTATATATATTAAAATTTTACTATTGTGTTGATATACTGGATAATTTGATATGTAAAATTTATGAGGACCCTTATATATTGCCTTAATTTGTAGATGTTTATAGCAAAAATATTTAAAAGGGTGGATTTCAGCAACCACAGTTAAAGTTAACGAACATTTAAAAACAATCGTTATCATTATAATCGTTTCTATCGTTAACTTTAACTGAGGTTGGAGAAATCCACCCTTTTATTCTGTTATTTTAGCACTATCAACTGCAATCATTTTATCGGTTATTTGGTTTGGATTCATTCATCGCCAGTACATAATCTCAAAATTTTTCATACTACCTTCGAATAAAACGAAAAATGTATCGACAACAGCGGTCATATCTTATACACCTAAACCATACAAACCCAGGCAGCACCCCTATATGGCACTTTTGAATATTCAACACACAAATGGATCTGACAATTGTGGTGGTACTTTAATTGAAAGAAAGTACATACTAACAGCAGCGCACTGTGTAGATGGGTAAATATTTACTATTTACTTACTTAACTTTCATACGATAATATCTCAAAAACTAATATGTTACAGAGCATCTTCTGTTTGGATACTACTTGGCACAGATAACATCGAAAAAGAAGAAAAATCTACAGTTTACTTAGAAAGTGAAAATTTTATTGTGCATGAAAATTACAATAACCTTACTTATGACCACGACATAGCCCTTATCTATTTAAATGACAATCTAACAATAAATGAACACGTTAACACAGTTTCTTTGTTACGCCATATTTCTAGTCGTGGACGAACTTACGTAGTAGGGTGGGGTCTACCTAATCTCGGCCAGGGACTAAATGATAAATTACTAGGTAAATTGGTGACTGTTGTTAATAACACTTTTTGTTTTCAAAATACAGACGTGTACGATTATTCAAAACTGTGTGCCTTTGGAACAGAAGCCGGCCCTTGTCATGGAGATTCTGGAGGACCTCTACTTCTAGATGATATTCAAGTTGGAATCGTATCAGGTGGTGATAAATATTGCAACACTTCAGTACCTACTGTGTATACAAACACCTCTTATTATTGGCAGTGGATAAAAGACAATACAGAAAGGAATGAATTAGACAAATCTAAACGAAAACCACACAAATTATGTGGCAACTGTTGATTCTTAATTTTGTAAGAAATCTCTACTACGAGTATACTCAAATATTACTTGTCTACTTTTCTTTTGTTCATGTTGTAAATTTGATATTGGAAACGTACAAATTTATGTCAGGCATATACTAATCGACATTGAAAACCGAATACCAAGAACGAGCTGGAATTTTTTGACCAAACTTCGTATATAAATTAGACATTAGTAGTATTGTTTATTTATTTAACAATAAACTTGTGATAGTACATATTGTAAAGAATTATTGTATAGAATTAATTCTGGGAACACCAAACAATAAATTCTTCATATATTTTCTCGTAAATCAATTTTGATTTCGCTGGCAGTAGATCCAAGGATAGTTTTTCGGCTTTTTTTCTGGATATTGAATGCACAGCTGGATATTGTCGACCCCTTTTTTATTAATAGTTTTGGTTTTCGTAAAAAATCATAATGCTATACAATTTTTCTGGATGTGAAAAAATTGTGCTAATCAGGACATGGAAAAAATAACAGCGGTTTTTTCCCTTAAGTGGTTCCGCTCGGGACATTAATTTCCACTTACGAGAAAACAAGCCGCTTTAGTTCCTTGGTTATTAGTATATATACTATTAATGGCTTTTTCATTCTTTTTTAGTTTTAAAATATTGGATAACAATAATCCAACGAGCTAAATTTAGCGAACAGTAACATTTCTGTCAC
Source organism: Zophobas morio (assembly GCF_036711695.1). Lineage (NCBI taxonomy): Eukaryota > Metazoa > Arthropoda > Insecta > Coleoptera > Tenebrionidae > Zophobas > Zophobas morio. The sequence goes on from NW_026972111.1 coordinate 15,678,380, forward strand.
GCAGTAAACGACTCATGAATGGAGTCCATTGTCCTCATATTGGAAACTTTTCTATGCTGTTTCTGAGCATGTTTTTCTAGCAATCAAGTTAACAGTGCAAAATGAGACTTTCCCATTATTAGTTTTAACCTACTCTAATAAAGATTTCAAACTTATTATTCCGCCGTTGCTCCAAAAATTGAGCCAAAAATTTTGCTGTTTATTTTTGAATTTGAAATTAACTGTTTCGAGGGAAGCACGGTATTTTAATTCTTTTGATCATTTTTTTGTGTCTGAATTACTTAAAATGGATGAATCCTTGTTTCGTTCATAGTTACAACACGAGCCAAAATATGGAAAAAATTATTTTTAAGACGGTGGCAAAGTGACCTCGAAGTTGTCATTCAGTCGTTTTTGATCACCATTCAGATATTTAGGGACCCAGATTATTTTTTCGCACCCAAATTATGACGCACGATGTAGAAGACAGATTCAAAAATCGTACCTACCTCAAACCTAATCGAAAAGTTAGATAATTATTTTGTGTGGCCCTGAAGTTACGATGTTTTTAAAATTCCTTAAAGCTGTGAGAATTTAATGTTCAGAAAATTTGTTAATAATTATTCGTGAGTCATAATAGCCGTATTTTTGCATACAACATGTGAAAATTAGATTTTTTAGCGTAAATGCCTTTAGCTTCGAGGTGTTCCGCCGAAGCGAGACAACCCCAAAGCACCATCCTCAAAGCGCCCATTAGCTGTCGATAACTGTGATGTATTAACTACTAATTAATTCGGTGTTTAGAACCAGTAGGGCATGTGATGTTGTTCGATCAGATTCCTTGGCAGGACTCAGCAAAATATCTAGGTGTCACCATTGACAAAAAGCTCTAGGTGCAGCAAAATGACGATGGGGAACAAACTAATACTATATCCATCAACCTTTCTACCCACCATGACCTATGGCTTCAGTAACATGGAGCTACAAGCCGTTGAAAAGCCAATTACATCGTTTATAAATCCTCCAGACAAAATTCCTCCAACAGACGTTCAACGTCCGTTATTGATTCGTCAGGAACATCCAGCTACTCCGAGAAGCCAACTCTTCAGAGTTGAAGCAATTCCTACACGAAATCGCCATCCGTACCATCACGAAAGCCAAAGACACATCCCAGCCCACTAGTAGAACCATTTTCACAAGTTCCGCATTCGTTTACTTGCACAACTTACGACGCTAATATGTACCATATTCATTTTATAAATTTCCTTGGGCTAATTAACATTTCTAAATTTGAGACGTTATAATAATTTTAGATAGCTGAGAAGTTGAAGTGAAGCAGGTATACTAGAACTCTCAATACATTTATAATCTTATCCCGTTTAACACAACAGATCATGTCAAACATTGTTTCAGAATTAAGGATCAATAATGGGGAAACTAGTTTTAAAAACTTAGAAAATCTGCATTACAAATAAGCAATATTCCCCTAAGAGAGCACAATAGAACGCGGCTAAATGTATCACTTGTTTCGCATTCTAAGTAAAGCAAAAACAGTTGCGCCTTAACTAGAATTTCTTATCCATCAGAAAAGAGCAATACCCTAAAGTTTCAGTTTAAGCAGTTTAATCTAATAATATCTAGTTGTCATTTTTAACTGGTATTTTCTAAATGAAGAACTTTATTCGTGTGTTTACTGTGTTTTAAAAATTGTAATTTACATCCTCTAGAGTCTAGACTTTGGTTTTCTCTGTTTTTATTTCCCTTCCGCTGATTACAAATTTTTACAAACTTTAAATATTTGTACTCTGCATACCTCCTCACATAATGTATAAGCATAATGGTATGTCTTGCATTTTAAGCGGCAATTATTCACTTGAAAGAATATCAAAACCGTAGTTGAATAACTTAGATAATATCTGTTGCAGTTGTGTATATTAAATTGCCTCACCGCTCGACTGCTACTGGCTTTAAACTGCTCATAATAATTTATTATAACACGAACTGTAAAATATTACAAGGTTATTTATGAAACTTATCCATGAAAACGTCTTAAAAAAATTAATTTTGTTAAATTAAGCAACAAAAAAGTGTCTACTGTATTTTAATGCTTTTTTATTAAAAAAAAATTGTCAAACAGCGACATTTTATCAGAAAAAATTTAGAATCATAATCATAAGCAAAACATACCATGTTAAAGAATTCGTAACAGTTTGTAATTTCAGCCACATAAAAAACTATAATGGGTCAATTCTTTGCTATCGTTTTTTTTAGTGGGCGTATACTCAATAAACGATTGAATAACAAACCTGACCAATATGATTATTCTGCTTCGCTCTTAACGCACAGTGTAAAAGACATCACAAAGATGCATGACAAAACCATAAAACCGAAAACTCAAAAGAAGCAAATTACGTCAGCTAAACCCAAGCGAAAGCGTCCGAAGAAGTTCAACCCACACAACTTTGTAATAAAAAGGGTGAGTGAATCAGAAATCATTGCATTTTACCTATGGATTACCATAGTATATTGTTATACGACCTTGCCAAATTAAACGATGAGTAAAAAAGGTGTAAACAGTTACGTTAAGTTTATAAATAAATCAACCTACACTAGTTCCAAATTTTCTTATTTACTTTCATTGCGAAATTGTCATTATCGTCAAGCCGTCATTAAGATCATGTAAAAAAAAAAGTTAGATTAAATTGGATGTACTGAGTTCTAGAACCTTCCGTGCGTCATTGCACCTTATGGTAAAAGGAATCGATTTGTTTAAAATAAAAACGCAAACTCAGTGGCGTCTCTTCATTACTTCCTAAAGGGAATTCGAAAAATAATCAAGTCGATAAGGCTAAACCTGTGGTTGTTAGCGTTGTTTGTGATAGAAAAAAGAAAATAATGAATTAAAATTAACTAATCAACTACATAGTGCTTTCAATAATAAAAGGGTATGATCAATTTCATAAACACACTTTTGACCAATTCACGAAACTTTTATTTTTATACAATAACGTTAATGTACTATATATGTAGATATTTTGTTAACCAGTCACTCCAGTCAGTGCAAAAATTTCAATTATTTAAAAATCTGTTGGATAAGCAGAACAATTAGTATTTTACATGTTACATTTTGTTCACTAATAAAGGCGATATTTATTTCAGACATTTAGATGTTATCTTAAAAACACTTCTATCCGCAGATCATCTTTAAAGTTGTCGACAAAAATCACGAAGTAGCATTATTTTGAAGTTAAAATTTTTTGTAGAAAAATAAACAGTGCAAATAATAAACAGTCGACATTATCTAGATAAATAAAAAAAATGATCACCCCCTCTACTCCGCCGCTGGCTTAAAAGTCTTGTTAGATCAATTTTATTCCGTCGAAAATAGCCGAAGTAGTCTATTCCCGCACCGCAATCACGCTCCGCAATATAAGCACAAAGTAGGCGCGACACAATTCAAAATCTCAATAGTGTCAGTGGTGAAGAAGTGCTAAAAAAATGGGAAAAACACCAGCTGTGGGGATCGACTTGGGCACCACGTACTCGTGCGTCGGCGTCTGGCAGCAGGGCAAAGTGGAGATCATCGCCAACGACCAGGGCAACCGCACCACCCCGAGCTATGTGGCCTTCACCGACACCGAGCGTCTCATCGGCGACGCCGCTAAAAACCAGGTCGCGATGAATCCCAACAACACCGTTTTCGACGCCAAGAGACTAATCGGGAGAAAGTTCGACGATTCGAAGATCCAGCAGGACATGAAGCACTGGCCCTTCAAGGTAGTGAACGACAGCGGCAAACCTAAGATACAAGTGGAGTTCAAGGGAGAGAATAAGAGGTTTGCCCCAGAAGAGATCAGCAGCATGGTTTTGAGGAAAATGAAAGAGACGGCCGATGCGTACTTGGGGCGGGAAGTGAAGGACGCGGTCATTACTGTTCCGGCGTACTTCAATGACTCGCAGCGGCAGGCGACCAAGGACGCTGGGATGATCGCAGGTTGGTACTTATCCAAAGATAAATTTTTCAAGATAGTGACGTATGGAAAATTGGATTTTATCGAGACAGATTAGTTATGAAGACTATTTTAAATACAGTTTTACATATTTTGATCACTGCAGCCCTTTGTACAATATGTTCCAGATAACCACACGGTTGTAAGTAGTTTGGGAACAAATTTGACACCCTCTAGTTGATGGAAATATGGAATAAATTAATTTTAAATACACATTTTCCTGTTAATTTAAAAATTTTATAGTTATTTGCTTTTGAGTAATGACATCATCAGTTTTCATTTAGTTACTAGCCTTCAAAGCTCTTGGAAGTATCTAAATGACTTTCTGTACTTTACATTAGAAAACCTTGGACATAAAACTTGTAGCATCTTTTTAACAATTTTAGTACATCTTGTACGCGTATAAATTATTGAAAAATAGCGCACTGGGATAATCTACAAAACTTATGAACATTGCTTAAAAAACCTAAGTGCTACTATTTAAAAAGTGACGATGATGTCATTAGCATTACTTAACAACAAATGACAACAACAGTTTTAAATTGACGGTATATTGTGTTTTTTTATTAATGGGCCAAACGTTTTTGACAAAAGCTAGTAGTTTTGGGTGAAATGAATTTACCGAATAATTTTATCTATTTTTATCATTAATTTTAAAAGAAGGCGTTATGATAGCTCTCTGTCTACCGTGCTCGAAGTGTATTGGTCACAACCTACACTAAATAAAAATTTTGTGAATCATATGGTATATTATTACATAAAAGTCTGCAATTTTTGGTGCCCGTATTGAAAATGCACATAATACTACCGTTTTTCAAAAACAACATCCCTCTTTGGTCAATTTTTGAGTAGCTGTAGAAATATACTTACTATTACAATCTGCTGCGTAAAAATATCTTCGGAATGAATTATTTTTATCTTTCTTCAGCGTATCGGGATTAAAAAATTTGCAGATTTGGATAATCTATGGAAATATTTTTCATTTCTTTGATTAAATCTTACGCGTCAAAATTCAAATTTATGAAGTTAAAGTTTCTTCTTATTACTATTTTATTTATTTTCAAAATTCCAAATGATCCATATTTTGGAGCAAAAAGCCTTTATAGTAGAAGCCTACTTTCGTAATTCACCCGAAATGAAAAGAAAATGTATATATTCGTCTTGTTGACACTGACATTTGTAAGGTTTACCGGTTCATCAAAGAAATGAAAAATATTTCCGTAATGCCCTAATTTGAAAACTTTTTGATCACCTGTTATATTCATACCCGGTCACATTTTGACATGACATCGCATAACTACCATGACAGAGACTATGATAGGCACATCACAGATTCAAATAACATGTATGTATAATCAAAAAAGTTGCTAATATTGTAATGTAATTTAGCTTTCTTATGATACCATTTATAATCCTTAAAAATCCGCAACTGGGGTAAACAACCCCAGAAACCTTGTTCTAAAACTATATTGTGAAAATGTCATTGTTGTGCTGTAAGGGTGGTTGCCGACCACCAGTTTCGGGCGATTTTGGGTGATGAAGGTGGATTATCTAGCGTAGCAACTGTCCACCAGAGGGTGTTGGTTAATTCAAACATTTTTTAATACAAGATTTTGATATCAGTATTTTCGGTTACAATACTGTTTCATTTGTACCGTTTTAATGCCGGTTTCAAATTTCACTTGAAAATACCAGCTAGAAAACGCAATAACAATAAAAGTTTTAGCATGTAAATTAATCCAAATCACCGGCGTTAAAAAAGGCACCAAGTACATAATGGTAGTATAAAAAAATATTAAAATTATTTAGACACAACATTCTCCGCCCTTGAAGCACAAATAAATCTGTTTAATTATTTTTAATTTTTTGTAAAAATTCTATAATTCCTGTAAAAACTTTACTTTTTTTGAAGTATTTAATAATTCTTTGGTGGAAATGAAAGGAATGAAATTATATTAATGTTGTGTAACCGGCCGAAATCGACATACTTATGATTAAAAGAAGAAAAAAATCGACATTTACTCACATTGTAGATAACGTAATCAAATTTTGGGGGAGAATAACAGAAAAAAATGCATCAACATCTTGTTGTTCACACCATAATTGTAAACCGAATTTTACAGAAAACATTTGTCAAATGGAACTTATTACAACACTTTCCGAGATGACACTAGGGAAAATGTGCATAAATGTATAATAAATATTTAATAAAAAAAATTGTATATTATGCACAAAAAATGGCATTGCTTATTTGTAATACTACATGCATTGTAATCAGTAATTAGTGATTTATAATATTCGCAATAACTGTGTGCGCAGAACTTCAGAGCAACTGAATTTTGTAGGTACTTTCCAAAATAAACTTTCAAAATGTGTTGTGAAATTAGTTTTTTTTTTATCAAAATACTATAGATATGTAGAGTTAACCCTTGACTTGTTTATGTACCTAGCGAGTTACATAAAATTACGTTTTTTTTTTGCTGGTAATTTGTAACATTTATTTTTTTCTTTAAAATCATACTATGTTCCACTGTGTGTCAAAATTTAAACTGTTTACCTCCAAAGCGTAAGCAGCTAAGGACGTATTGTAACAGTTACTCTTCCAATCTTCAATTATTTGGGCATATCAGAATGCACTGTGTATTATATATCATATTACTTTTTTTTTAATCTATACGTTACATTTATAAATAAATAAAATGTAAATAACGTCAACTGTTCTGCAAGAACGGCTATAGATAGAAATAAGCAATATAGCTGAAGCTGTTGGTACAAAACTTGATTTATGGCGGTAGATTCTTGTAGGTGACCAATCGTAATAAATGGATTATTATTCCTCATTTCTAGGTTTAGAAGGACCATATAACCTTACATAACTGAAAAACTATACATGCAGTATAGCAGAAACGGTATGTTTTTGTTTCTGTCTTCATCCGACACAGGTACGCGTTTCCACCCCTAAAATGCGGGCAGTGTATCAGACGAAGATAGAAACAGACACATATAGTTTAGGAAATATCGTTGTACCCTATTAATTTTTTTTGACAATTATGAGGCCGACAGTAGTACAATGGTAAGAAATATTTATGGCTTACATCAGTCCACCCGAATTTGTCGGAGAACATTTAGCAGGTAGTTATACTCATAAAATAATGGTCATTATTGTTCGTGAGTAACGATGGTCCCTGTCCGGACCTAGATTATTCTGCTTTCTAACATCTGGGGATTACCGCCACGCGACAACTTTAGGTTGTAAATATCTCTTGCTATTGTACTACTGTCCGTCTCGTTATTGTCAGTAAAATTTTATAGGGTGCAACGATATATCCTAAACTATACCTGATGTTGCAATGGGTACAGTTTTACAAAATCTTGCCACAAAAGAATTCTATTGTAGAGATGCAATGTTGAAATTCAGATCGAACGTAGTAATCCGCGTCCGGTTTTATTAATGAAAATGACAAACACAAAAATTTGTAGTCATAACTGTTGCACTATTATTAATAAAGGTTCTTGTAATTTTCTAAATTAATATAAAGCTATTTAATTCGGGTCATTGTTCATAATCATTTCAATTATTGCAACAAATTAATGCTTGATATTATTTTAACCAAGTGAATAAAATAAAAATTGGTTAAAAAATTTAACTCATTAGATAAAAATGTTTATGATATAAAAATGAGATATCACTTAAATTACCTCGGCTTTACAAATAACTGACATTTTGTACAGTTTCTTTTGTGGTTTCGAAATTCGAAATAACCTTAATTACAAGAACTTAAAATACTAGTTTATATTCACTTGACCTCTTTTTTTTTAGACTTTAAACTTAAAATGCAGTTTCGTGCAATTGTTCACCATTGGAATATTCATTCATTTATGATCAATCATATTAATATTTCGCGCCAATTACAATCGATTATAGCAACAATAATTATTGTCAGTAAGTGTAGGCCCTCGATATTTCATTAACTCTAGTTCTAGTTTGAATACTAACTCAAAAAACAAAGACTAGAGTTGTATCGTTCTTTGAATAGCATACACTAAAATATCTTCTGAACTATACACAGTGTAATATCATAGGTATTAAGGAATTGAGAGAAAAAAATGCTTGCCCCTTCACACATCTCCAATAAATAAACTGAGCTCAATAACAAACAACGAAACGAAAATCTGAATGTTTTGTATAAAACGTAATAAGTAACAGAAATAGAGAGAAATTGCGAAAATTATGTGTTGCCGATCAATGAAAACACACGTGTAGTATTTTTTCTTTTAATAATAATAAAAATAAACGTAGGATTATACCCACGAGATTCATAAAAATGTGTTCGCATTTTCAACAGTTTAAGTTTCAACGGATCGCTAATATCGAAGGACAATACCTAAGTTCAGAGGATAATAAATAAGATGTAGGTGTAAGCCGAATTTTCTTGCAGTCGTGGGTAGACAAGCTCTGCGATCGGCTTGGGCAGTACACAAAATGTTAACAAAATTTATTCCGTAGAGTACGAAATAGAGATCTGTAGAACATTTTGAACTTTACCGATATTTTCAGTCGCTCAGCAATAGGAGACAGCACCTTTCGGACCTTTAGAATGAACTTTCCTAAAGTACTAAAATAGACGCCCCCCCCCTTAACTATATATTTTCTCTATATCTTTTTTGCTCTATCTATATTTTGTAGCATTTGTTTAACTTACCTTATTATCCTTATTCTTAAAACGTATAGTTTAGCAAGTTTCTCTATCTCAAGTTCACGATCCAAATTTCAATATATTTAAATGAATAGCACTCACTCAAAATATTATGTAAAAGTTAACGGTAAAAAAATATGAGAAATTTTTCATTGATGAAAACGACAAACAAAATTATCACTCACAGTTGAAAAAGTATACTCGGTTTCATGGATTTAAAGTAAATTTAACGTTTTTAGGTCTATCTGGATTTGTGGTAGATTTAATTTTTCTGGAAAGAGCCACACATTTACAAAACAAATGACTTTTGAGATAAACGATGCGTACCTATGAGAAAAAATTATACAGAATTCTGATGCGAAAATAAATACCGTCAACTAAACATCTGTTGCATTATTTTTATAAAATACATGCAAAAAAGAACTTAGTTCTAATAAGTGACAAAGTAACCTATTTCGTAATATGTATGTAATATCGTATTGTACTAAATTTTCAGTTAATCAACATAAAATATTTTACTTTTTAAAAAATATTTTCCAAAACTTAGGGTTGTCTAAAATTGTTCTGCCGTATTATTAGGACTGCAGTTAATTAAAATAATAATCCTCAATAAATATAGAAAAAAATTAGATGAAGAACTATTTTAGTTTACCTCAATTCCGGCCTCATGCATCACTATCGTGTAAACTTTTTCCTCTGTGTATTTCGTGACCCTTTTCTGTGGTCATTTCCATATCCAATGGACCAAAAATCACACAACAAAATGTAAATTACATGTAACGTGCATTAACTGCTATAGATTTTTGCCGTCTAAGTTCAAGGTTTCCTTTACAGGAATCAATGTCTTAAGAATAATTAACGAACCAACAGCTGCCGCCCTGGCCTACGGTTTAGACAAGAACCTGCGAGGTGAGCGCAACGTCCTTATTTTCGATTTGGGTGGAGGAACTTTCGACGTTTCGGTTTTGACAATAGATGAAGGTTCACTTTTTGAAGTCAAAGCAACAGCTGGCGATACACACTTGGGAGGCGAAGATTTTGACAATCGTCTCGTGAATCACTTCGCAGAAGAATTCAAAAGAAAATATAAAAAAGATATAACTAAAAATCCACGGGCTTTGCGCCGTCTTAGAACCGCAGCAGAAAGAGCTAAGCGCACTCTAAGCTCCAGTACAGAAGCAACCCTCGAAATTGATGCACTTTTTGAAGGAATAGATTTTTACACGAAGATCTCTAGAGCTAGGTTTGAGGAGTTAAACTCAGACTTGTTTAGAGGTACTTTGGAACCGGTCGAAAAGGCGTTGAAGGATGCCAAAATGGACAAAAGTTCCATCCATGATGTAGTGTTGGTTGGTGGATCGACGCGAATTCCCAAAATCCAGAATTTGCTCCAGAATTATTTTTCTGGAAAAGCTTTAAATCTGAGTATTAATCCAGATGAGGCGGTAGCATATGGAGCTGCCGTTCAGGCTGCAATTCTAAGTGGGGATACTAGTTCAAAAATACAAGATGTACTTCTAGTCGACGTCACTCCTTTATCTCTCGGTATCGAAACAGCAGGTGGTGTTATGTCGAAGATCGTGGAGAGAAATGCAAGAATACCTTGCAAACAGACGCAGACGTTTACCACATACTCAGATAATCAACCAGCTGTTAGCATTCAGGTGTTTGAAGGAGAGAGGGCTATGACAAAGGACAATAATTTGCTAGGTAAGCACGGAAAAATTTTTGCCAAAGATAAATTTTATCATTCAAGTTTGCTGTACGTACAAGATATTAATATTTGATACTTTCAGGTACTTTTGATCTATCTGGAATTCCACCAGCACCACGAGGAGTACCGAAAATCGATGTCACTTTTGACTTGGACGCAAACGGTATTTTAAATGTGTCAGCAAAAGAAGTAAGCACTGGAAAATCGAAAAATATTACTATAAAGAACGACAAAGGTAGATTGTCGCAGAGGGAAATTGAAAAAATGTTAGCAGATGCAGAACAATATAAAGAGGAAGATGGTCGCCAGAGGGAAAGAATCGCTAGCAAGAATACTTTAGAAAGTTATGTTTATAACGTCAAACAAGCAATTGAAGAGACAGGCAACAAACTAAGTGCGGATGACAAGAAAAAAGCTTTGAAGGAATGCAACGCTTGTATTAAATGGTTAGATAGCAATCAAATGGCTGACAAAGAAGAATTTGATCATAAAATGAAGAATTTGAGCAAAGTCTGCGGGCCAATAATGACTAAATTACATAGAGGAGGAGGTGGTGGCGCTGCTAACGATGGCCCTACCATAGAAGAAGTAGACTAAGTTTAAGAGCATTCCAACATTTCCAACCCATCATAGCTGCAATTTCTGGCTTAATATAGTTGCAAATTAATGTGATAATTGTGGTTGCAAATAAAGCGCTGATACAAAACAAATCATTTGTGTTGTTATTATTATTATAACAAGGTTAGGGCTTAGCACAGGAAGCTCTGTAATAGTTTACGGTTTATTGATTTTTAACAGAGGACAATAGATTGGCCGGAAAAAATGCCCTTTGACAATGACAAATCAAGGCTGCTTTGTGCTGATATGAGATTTGCATTAGGGTTCGTGCATGGACATTAAAATAGTTTTTATGCTTTCGTATAATTTGTGATTTACGAGGCTCGATAAGTGCACGCAATCGGTCGAAAGCCAGTAAATTGCCTTTATTTTACGTGTTGCCTATGAGAAAGGTGCTAGCAAATCAACGTCGTTTCGTTTTATCTCGCCGGTAATCGTCCAGAATCGAAACCTGCAACATTCTGAAAACATCCCATTTGAATGTTTCGTAACGGATAATACACGAGACCACTTACAAAACTGCTGTTTGGCTGTGTGCTAATACAAAAAACACTTGTTGATCCAGTTTGGAACCTATTAGATCCGATGCGATAGGGGAACGAAGCCGGTATCTATTGCGTCTTTTTTTTGGAATTTTCGTATATGATGTTTGTTTTCAAATTTCATCGTAGGTACCATACAATATACAAAAGTATGATTCTTACTTTCCAGGCGTCAGCAAAGCTAGGGAAGCGTTGTAATAGAGCCGATCCAGAGAATGGCCAATATCATGTTTTTCAACATTCTGTGATCCCTGGAGTATGAAAAAATAGGTCTCCCGTTTCCATCTGTCTGTTGTTTGCTGACGATTTTACTAGACAGATCATGTCCCTAACTGATGCACTGATTGTTCAAAAATTTTGTGTACATTTTAGAAATATCATGTACAATTTGATGACGGCATCTCAAAGCTGAATAAATCGTACCTAAAATATGCAAAGTATATTGAGTCTGTACTTGTCGTTTTCAGTGTACTCATATTTTTTAGAATCATTGAAAAAATTAATTAATTTGACAACTTACTTTATTGATCAAATCAAGAACGGCTCACCCCATTTTTCCGAAAATTTGTACAAAAATGTTATTACTAATATTATATTGCCCCTATCCAAATTAAAATACATTAGAAAAATAAAATTAGCAAAATTAAATTTCATAATTTTTCGAAGAAGCTGTACTTCAAGAACTTTATACAGTATGATCTAAACTTTTCAAGTAACGGGGGAGACTGTGATGAACGTACGTAAGCTTGTCCTATTTCTTTCCAAGTCATTAGTTCTCTTTGTAACGAGTGACCAAAAAGTTTTCAGATTAGAGTTTCATCACATTTTCATGGAAATATTTGTCATGTCTGATTAAACTGTAAATGTCAGGCATAACCTCATTTGTATTTCAATAATTTGGATTTTTGACATTTGCATTGTAATCAAAGACATGACAAATATTTTCATGGCCAACGCTAATCTAAAAACTTTTTGATCACTCGTTATATTATCCCCTACGTGCGCTCATTACACCCTCCCATTATCTGAAAAGTTTTGCATCATACGGTACCAATTTTTGCAGTCAACCTTAAAAAAATTAAAACTAAGAGATTGTTTAAAACAGAGAAACATACATTTTCTGTAATGGCGTCGGTACAAAAAAAAGACAATAAAAACTTTAAATTTGTGTTTTAAAAAAGTACAATGACCAGTGTAAATCTCTTTGAACAAGTACATAATTGATTGCTTTCAAATTTATTGTATAATTTGAAACTCTCTGGATATCAGGGCCCGAACTCCATTATTCGAACCGCCTATGCGGACGGAGTCAAGCGTAACTACACTATGACAAATTCTAGACTTCCGAATTCCACACATGAATCAGCTGATTTCCATATTGTCGGAAAACGTTTTGTTTACACCGTTGCCATGGAAACCATGCGTCAAGTCGCTGCATTCAGCTGGAATTGGATCCTGTTCGAACAGTGACCACTACCAGGAACTCAGTTACGGGATTTCATTTTCCTTCTGCGCCAGTGAAATTGTTTGATTTTAAATAAAAATAATGAATTCAGTTGAACTTTTAATAAAAAATTGAGCGCTGTCTTACGACGGCAAAATTTTAGTGGAAAATTTAAGGGAGTCACCCCCGATTTATTAATAAAAAAAAAAATGTTCATCACAAAACAAGAGACTTTCATAGATATTTTAATAGACATAACAAGCATGGCAAATTTTTGTGGATGTGTGTTTGTGGCGACTCGCTGCATATTTCAAGTGACATAATAATATATGAACGACATTTAAGATGATGTGAAAATTGAATTTCTGAAAGGGACAAACCGACAAATTTTGAAAACATGTCCAAGTTCTTCTTTTGAAATTAATTGTGTCGTTCCATACCATAGATTGAATTGGCTAAGCCTTCGATCTGATGTGGACGGAGCTGCTTCCATATTGTTTTAATGTCTCATACATTTTCTAACGCTTCAACTATCCTTTTTTGGGGTGTTCCACTACTGGCTCTTCTTTTAAAAATTCTACTCTTTCTAAATGATTCCATTTTTTCTACAACCCGATAAACATCGTCATAAGAATGACTAACTGCTTCTACGGGATAATACTCCCGAAATTCTTGAAAACAAGTGTTGAACGAATATCGTCACCCACCGTTCTCCAGTTTACTTCCATTTCTAAAACAGGATACTAGAATAAAAATTTTAATTTCATTAGATAACGTTATTGAAAAGTTCTCGTGCCAATTTGACAATTAATAAATGATTATGTTAATTTAAGACACGCAGTTTTTCGTACATGGTCATTTTGACTATTATGTTTTCAGTCTCGCTGTATATCATTATTCAAAAAGTCGACTTGGTATTTCACTACGAGTAGTGTTAGGGTTATGACTAATGCATGGAATGCATAAAAAATAAACTAAACATAGAAAGTGAAAAATATCAAAAACAAGTTGTTTTTGACGTGAAGTTGGAGTTCCACTATGTTCTTCGATTTCTCTGGTAACATGTTTCAAAATTTCAATCGTGAGATATAGTCATAATTTTTATAGTTTCATTAGTTCAATAGTATTTGTTGACGAAGATGAGGAGGATGCCTTGTGAATATCTATTGCAAATGACGCTAATGCATCTCAGGAATTCATGGGTTCGTTTTCAGAAATTTTTGCTTTTTTGGAAACAACTCCTTTGTCACCTAGAATTTTCCTTGCAATAACATTTTTGTTTTCCAAAGAATTCTCAACATATCCTTCGGCAACTGAAGAAGAACGCCAACCCCCATGTGTTTTTAACATTGACATATTGGCCCCAGCATCTGCCAACAGAGAAGCTGAACATCGACGAAAACAGTGGCCGATATATTCACTGGGTTTAGAAAGGCGCAGAAAACTTGCAATTTTTTAGGTATTGCTCCTATGGTGTTTATACCAACTGGTTGTATATTACATTTTCCATTTTTGTAATTAAGAAAAAAACCTTGATGCTCAACGTAGGTTAGCATTTTTGCGAAAAATTAAAAAAAAAAATGTATTCCATTAATATTTCCCTCAGTGAATGTAAACAGTCTTGAAATTTTTGTTTTTGTGTTGGAAATGTTAATTTTTATAAAAGTCCACACATCTTCAACTTTTTTTGTGCTCAACAATGTAAGTTCCTCTCTTCTGAAAGCGCTGGATATGCCAAAAATTAATGCAACCTTAAATATTAATAAAATAAATAATTTGTTAAAATTGCAAATAATCGTTTTACCTTCATCAATAAATAACTTGTGTCATCCGCTTCTTTAATAAATGTTTCTATGTCTTCTTTGGAAAATATTCTTGATTTTTGAGCCCGGTAACCCTCAGTTTTTCTTTTCAAAAATGTGATCACGTTTATATATTTACTAATGTTGATATCTTTATTCACGTAAATTGTAGTTCAAAGCACTGAGTAGTTAGTCCATAAAGTTGGCACTTTTAGAGTTAAAGATATTTCGGGAAAATATGCCAGAATCACTTTTTTTGAAATGCAGTGCACTTTTTTCCGATCACACCATTTGTTAAGCAAGAACACGAAGCAACCTACAATAAGTATGTTGCTTCGTATACTTGTTTTGACTTTTCAGGAATTAATGTTGTTAGGGCGGTTTCAGCTGCTTGTTCGACGTCGGACGGGATTTCGGAATCACTCATGCTGATGTTTTCTTACTTCTTTGATCGAATAATACATTAAACTGCATTAACACTAAAATACTTAGGCACAATTTTTTTTATTGACAAACAATTTCTTACTAGACCACCAACATGTTTCATTTCTTACTAACTAGTCGCTTACTTGAAGCTGTATTAATAAAAATCTAAATATTGTCAAGTCAAGTGTCAATTTTAAATTAATTGTCAGAAGTGTCACTTGAAACGTTTATTTTTAAATTTTGCTGTGATTATAGAAAAAATCTTGTTTGTTACATGTGCGAAATGGGTCTTACGCCCATGACGTGTGGTCTAAACTCGCTCTACGGGCTCGTTGGACAAACCATTTCGCAACTTGTAGCAAAAATAGCTATTTGCAAAGAATAAAATTTCAAAATTAAAAGATTAATGGTGATTCTGATTATTTTTAAACAGAGAAGTAGACAGCGTCACAACAGGCTACTTAAGGTTACCATGCAATGGAAAATAAAAAGCACGCGTGCGGGAAATTCGATCTCCCGCACCCTAGTGAGTGCGCGAAACTCATCAAAAAAGGTCATGAGTGCAAAAAACTATTTATAAAATGTGTCGTTGCGGTATTATCATACTTAAGGCTCACTTTTATAAAGTGACTTTCCTGACCTCTATTAAGAATGTTAAAAATTTAAATGAAAATAGCGAAATATAGATTAGTGCTGTAAAGTTGGTGCATAGTTTATAACCATATTATCTTGCCAACGCAAAGTGTTTTTCCTTTCATAAAATATTTTAATAATCCTGTTTTAGCTTTTAGCCAAGCAAGGAACTTACATATCAAAATCGTAATTGTTCCACTTTGTTACACTATTATGTGTACTAAATGTGCGAGATATAAACATGAATATCAGGTAAAGTGACTCCTGGGAACGCGAATTTTAAATCTGTTTTTGTAGTAAGTAAAATATGTTTCGTTTGCATGAACCTGCAATCCTAAAATCGTTTGAATTTCCATGAAATCACATTTTTACGTTAGGAAAGTTTTAATATCCGATACAAACACGTAATTTGGTATCTATAACAATCTTGCTTTTGAAAGTAGTAGTAGTGATACTAACCCTTTTGTGGGTAATAAAATTTGTTAAAAATTGTAACATTTAACTTGTTTATGGAAGTCGGACACATTTTCATGAGAACTTTTGCCGCCTCGACGTCGCTACTGACGTGTTCTAATGTTATTAGATCCGAAAATGTTCGGTAAACCACATAGGGATATATTTCTTCCCCTCATTACCACGTGATCCTTGGCCAACTGGCGAGTGGAAAGAGCAGGAGTTTTGAACTTTCTCTTTGTTTAATACATTGCTTAGGCGTCTTTCTATTTATAGTAATGGTCCGTTTAATTTGCCACCCTTTGTCTAAATATCTGGGTACTTTAACGTATCCCCTCATTACCCCTTTTGTGAACTTCCGGTCATCGAGTTGTAAAGCGTTCTCGGAAAACACATCCACCATTTGCACTAAACTATAATTTTTTTCCAAACTAACATCCTGTTGAAAAGCAAGAAACGCCTCCTTCGTTGGAACAATTTAATAAAACGCAACACTTTTTGTACGTTCGCATGACGTACCTAATAATTTTTAATTTGTCCCTCATAATGAAATGACTAACACTAGGTACAGTCAGCTTATAATATTAATTTACGAAAACGTTTGTTGTAACCGCTTTGAGCATTCCTGACAAGTTGTTTGACAATTATGCCATTTCACACTTTATTTTTGGAATTAGCTAGTTGAGTCTTTACGAATTTAGTATAGACAAAAAATTGCTACCAAACAGTATAATCTTCCATCCTTGGGAAAATACAAGCACAAATCCTCAGAAAGAAGAAATTGTAGTTGATCCCACAATGGAAAAAGTTAATAAACAACCTTTAGAACGTTCATCCAGACGTCATTTGTCGCCGGTTACGACAAAAAACTTTCAAACTTGCTAAAAACTGAAACAAAGCGCGCCACTCCATTAAAAGTAACAAGTGAATTGGTTGAAGTTCCTTAACTAAGTGTACAAACTATTTTTAAAAAAGAAACATTTTTTGTGAACTGATTTAAAATATTTGTAGAAAACTCGAAGTACAATAGTTATGGACGATGTTCAATACCATTCCAGGAAAGTCGACAAAAAGTCAACAACGATAGTATGCAAAGCTAACATAATTAAATATACGAAAGACAACAATATTGATATTCCAGAAGGGAAAGTAACAAAGAATTATGTATCCAATATTACCAAAGGTCATTCATCATAGATGAACTTGCCAATGACTGTCGCCGTATTATTGTGTGTTTAATTTTATAGAGGTGGTATAGGTCTAAAAAGAAAAATAAGAAAAAGTAATAAAACACCATACACCAAGATTAAACGATAAAGTCATTGAAGTGATCAGTGACTAATAAAATGAGGGCTGAATATTTTATGAATCGTCCCTGGTGTAATTTACGACTGGAAAAATGTTCTTTTTCTCGACAGGGGCTTCTAAATAATAATCCGCTCACTATTGGAGTTAAAGTGCAATATAATACATATTGTTAGAGTTTGTGGACTACTATACATTTTGGTTTTCCATTTATTTTCGCAGAAACTTTGTTGATTGTCGCAGCTGTAAACCCACCCATATCAGCTATCGATTTAGCAATCAGAATTCTGATTCCACTAGAGACCATTAGCTGAATTGAAAAAGAAAACGTATTGTGGTTATATTTACAAAATTACGCTGAATAATTAATTCTTATGAACGTCCACCCTTTATTAAAAATATCAGGAGAGATTTGTAGGTTATTTAGTTTAATTTTAAAACAATCTGTATTATGACGAATAGAAGGCATCTGAAAATTAAGAATATTATCAACCTCAATTACAATTTTGTTTAAATAGCATGCATTCAGAACTTGTGAATAATAGTGTAAGTTGTGAATAAACATTAGGAAAAGTTCTTTAACGCATGAGAACGACGTTTCTGAAAAGGGGGTACCCGAGTGAAAAAACCATTCGAGATCAGTGCAGACCTTCGCGAATGTGTTATGCACATTTTTTTTTTTGTAAAATTGCACTTTAAAAATAAAATAATTTTATAAAATTTATTTATTATTTACATGAATTTACCAATGATATGGGTTTCCATATCTATAGACAATTAACATTTTATCTACATACATTTTTTTAGTATATTATTTTAAATATTGTAAGTGAACATACAGTTACAGCCGTTTCTGACTGGGAATGTGTTTTGTTCGTTTATTTTTATATTCTGAAATTTTAATATAAAAACTGAACTTGTATTTTTCTTGTTGTCCTTTTAAATAAATTTGACATTTGCCTATTCTCAAAATGTTGAACCTAGAAGTCTTGTCTTGGGAACATTCAGAATGTTCCTGAAATTCAGTGAAATTTCTAGATTTTTATATTTAAACCGTATTTGGTCATACGTCATATCGAGTGACTATTAATGTTTGTGATTTTTTCTGTTAGACTGGCAACATAAGTAGGTATTTAAAATTTTATGATGGCACAGGTACCTGATGTTAATTTCAAATTTTGGGCACCAATTGAGTACCTGCCATCTTCTCACTGGTTTTTAGGCGCGCTCATGTTAAAATTGACAACTGTGGACTGAGATGCTAACATTGTTGCCAATAATTCAGAATGCCCAACTCAAAAATTTGCTTCGATCATTAATAATCACTAATCTTAACTAATGTCAAATTTAAATAGATATTTATATTGATCAAGGTTTCTTTAATACCTGAGTTACGGTCTTCTATATCAGGAATCAAATTTCAGTTTTTTTTTTACAAAACAACCTGGCAACTTCAATTGAAGGAACTATTTAGGATTTAATGAATGAATAATAGATAAACTTCAAATTAAAAAATATATTACAAATATACACGGCGTTTAAAAAATGATGCACTAACTCCATGACACGTTGTTAAGGATTGCTTATTAACCAAAGAGGAAATTATTTAAAAAATAATTAGGTCTAAATGTAGAAGACACATGCTTTCAAAGTTTAATTTTCCTTTTATACACATATTTGACTACATTTTATGAATTCACTACTTAGTGATGGTTATATATGAAATCGATCGAACTTTCATTAGACACAATAATTTTGGAAGTATGATGTTTATATCCATAGTTTTCTATACTTTATAATATTACCAAAAAAGGTAAAATTTGTTCAGAAAAAATGTCATGAGAGTGGCTAATTTTTTAGATGTTTTTAATCTATGAATCTATGCATGTAAATCGACATTTTGTTTCTGTAAGTGAGCGTCAAATTGACGTAGGGAAATGTTTAATGATTATGCTCTAGATCTACTGCATATTTTTTTTATTTTAAAGAAATACATTTTGAATTTCTCTTATTGAGAACAACTACTTAGACGCAGAACGTATATATCAATTCGGTTTTCAGTTTTGCTTCTTACGAATTGGCAAACAAATTGTTCTTTCTTATTCTTTTTTACTAAAAATATAACCCCATATCATTTTTTTCAAAATAAACGCAAACACCCAGAAGTTTGCTCTTAACAGTGTAGTTTAGCATTTTGTTAAATTTACTCGGAAATCACTTTCATGTTTTCTCCACCTAACTAAAAGTTATGTAATCATCTCCACCAACAATGTCATGTCATCAGTTCAAAATTTTGTATAGTAAATGCTATTTACATTTTACAAAATATTATACTCCTATCCTTGTGGTTTATGAATCTGCCTTACTTTTTTAAACAAAATTTCCAGGTTTCTGAAAAAAAAATATATATATACCGGGTGTCTGGAAAGTACGTTAATTGTGGGAGTTTCTGAAGTCCCAAAAAATAATAAAAAAACTCTATGACGTAAAAACCGTAATTTTATAAAAGTAAAATTGGCAACACTGCACACATTTAATGCGTGAATACCTCCGGCTTACTTTCTGATTTCTTAGTAACGATTGTGACTAAAATCCACTTTTTATTTCTTTTTAGGACAATAACCATAACAACCAGTAGTCATCAATCGTTGTGCATTATTATTAATAAAACTAGCTGTTATTTTTCATTAATAAATAAACCAAAAAAAAAAAACATTTAATATCACATTTATAGATTATAAACAAAAACAAAACCAACAAAAGAAAAATCCATTACAGCATAACCAACTAAACACTAGAGAAGATGTTCAAAATTCCTGCCTTGTGCATATAAGTAAGCTCGTAATGTTTCCAAATTTTGATCATTTTTTGTAAACGTTAGTCATCAGTACGTGCTAAAATAAGACCGATTTTGGCAAATTACATACCCTCTAAGAAAAGAGGGGGGGAGTGGGTGGAGAAAATTTGAGAATACAGTTCTGTTATTATTGGCATTACATTGTTACACTAAACTTTATAATTTTTCAAAGAAACTAGATTGGTTGGACTGTATTTCAGGGGTGAAGTCTAAATAACCTTAGACCAACTTATTCTTCTGATGAAAATATGGGACGAATAAACAATACAAGTCAAAATAACTTAATTTTTATTGACATTAAATTCATTGGAGATTAGTATATAGTTTTGTATTATTCTCAAAATTTGCTAATACCTAAGGATGTGTCTATAATTTTTTTACGCTAAGGGTAAGCCAAGACATTAGATTCATTTTGAGGAATTCAGTTTACAGAATATAAAAATATAGACTTTCCGTTTTTTATCTGTAATCGCTGAAATTATAGTAATTAGTGCGAAGTTTTAAATGCACGTTTAAAATGGTAAATCGTTAACCAAAATATATCTACATAATCCTCTCCAATAGTTTGGACAAGTAAGTGTTTTTATTCCTGGTTTAATCATATATTTTATTCATATTACTAAAAAAAAACTCGTAAAATGAAATCCTACTGCACGACTTTTAATTTTTTTTTCGTAAGAACCAATTTAGAATTATTGATTTAATGAATATAGAAGATTAACAAAATTGCCTTTATTCATGTCCTTCGAAAAACGTCACAAAAAATAAAAATGTACGTTTTGAATCTGCGTTTGAAATGTCGTGGTTCTACCTTAGTATTGCTTTTAGTTCTAAAAAAAAAAATGCGTGAACCGGTTTGTATGTTGTACACATCATAATTCATTTATTTATAGCTACCAAAACATTGATAACTTTACATAAATATAAAAATAAATCTTTACAGAAAAATGGGCTCTTGAAAATTGATGGTTGCTTGCATTTCCGCAACAATCTTTTTTTTTATTTTTCAGTCAAAAAGTAAAATAGACATATTTATTTTATCGATTTTCTGTGGAATTATTGCGCAAATTTCTCTGCAATATGCAATATGCACGTGTGTACATATCATATATAATATAAATATATCTAAATTAATATGTTGATTGATTTCAAAAATTAGTTTTATAAAATTTCTTTTGAAATATTTTTTCAAAGAATACGTGTAACTTTCCGACTGAAAATTAAACTAATTTTTAAATTAAAAAAAAAACTTATCACGAGTGGTTTTAGGAAAACCATTTAGTTTAGAAAATATTTCCAAAACTAAAATCTCTTCCGTTGAGGCTGACCCTTTTTGACCTTCCTTGGTAGCGACCCTGCGCAGCATTGATCTTAAACACCGAACGCATTGACTTCGACAATACAAAAATAAACATTTTGTAATTAAAAACAAATGAATCACGATGGACAGGTCTATTGTTTGAACGGCTCTTTTGCGTTTTTAGCTACCCGATCCATTAACATTTGTCAAGGTCAAACAGCTTAAGACGGTTTCGAATGCTGGCAACGGCTGATTAGTTGTCGCGTTGTTGGTCCACAGCCTTCGCAGGCTAAAGAAAGAGAAGGGACGGTGGACTTTCTTAAGTCAGTTTAGTCGCTAGACGCGTGTTGGAATGACGCTTACGCGTTCGCTCGGGCAGTTACTTACCACTTTTTTTTAAATGTGATAACTTTTACAAATGGATTGTGATTGTGTACGGTAACAATATTACACAAACTTCGGTTCCTCAATAGTTCGATGGACATTCTCGTGGTGCTAATAACTTTCCTTACGAACGCGCCTTGTCAGGTTTAAATGTCCATCATTACTGGTCATATTGAGTGTGTTGTTGGTGTTGTTACGTCGAATCGATGTGTTGTACGTGTGTAGTTGCATTTGTTAAACTCAACAGTCATGGATAACATAGCGAATAACAATTTGGTTTCGAATTTACCTGAGGTGAGAAAAAACTTGATCTTGGCCTGTTGTTCGTGCTGGTGAGGCCAGGTGTTGTATTTTAAACTTTTTTGTGACTTGTTGGTTTCGAATTGATTGAATTGTTTTTTATTTGTACCAAACCGACTTCTTCGTTCTCATTCAGTGGAAATAAGCAGACCTTAATCTTCGTTGTAGTTGTGTTTGTAAAAATGCGCCGGAGTCTGAAAAAAAAATTAAGGAAATAAAAAACTGCATTCTTTAGGGTAAAGAGCGATAAGTCAGTTTCCCACGACTGCAGTAATGCGATATAGCTATTGTTCCGATTTTTTCTTATCACAATTGTGTATGGGCGGCTCACTCTTTTAAAAAAGTGTAACTGTTATGTTACAGAATATTGGTTGATGGTTTGTTGTTGTGAATACAACATGATACACCTATCATAAACATTTAGACTCCTGGAAAAATATAAACAGAAAAACAAACAAAGATGTTTCTCTCAACACGAATTTTATTCTTCTTGTAATGGGCACGTTGAAGGTCAGCAAAACACTGAGTTCAATGGACGAATTAATTTTTGATTATTTCAGGTTTAAAAAATACTTGCATTTGTAAGTAAGGACCCAAAACGAGAAGACCAAAAATATCTTACAATTATTTTGTTGTTGTTTTGTATCCGCATTCATTGCGTTTAAATTTACCTTCACCAAATTATTTCTTAAGGTTGGGACGTTATTATTAGCCCAAGTTACAGACAAAAAACTAATTAAACTTGGTTTATTTTGACTCATATTTGTAGTTGTGCGTATGGTGGTAGTGTTTCCGATTATGTATATCGTTACTCTTCCCCTCTCTTTCTCAAATTTTGAGTTTTACACTAAAATCACCATAAACAAATTTTTCATTTTTAACTTCAGTCCTGAACAGAAAGGAAATAACGTTGTTTGCATATGATTAAAAAGACGAACAGACATAATTACACTACGTCCCCTATATAATAATATCTGCGGCTTACTCGGGTCTGGGAACTGCTAATTTAAGATCCCCATATTGAATCTGTGACAATTATCTGATGTGTATCCAACAGTGTCAAAACAAACAACCGGATGTTATCATTACCTACTGCATGTTGTTAAATTTCTTTTCCAGATGATAAATTTTAACTTGTAGGGTGCGGTGTTTTATCAGTGCTTTTTTTTTAGTGTGAAAACTATTTACCATACCTCTGAAACTTTGTATACACACTGGGGACTCGCTAGACGAGATATAACATTTTTTAGATTTTCTGTATGAAAAAATGATATTAATATAGAGCAACTTTTTTCATATTTTAGACCGCGGAGACTAGTTCAATCAACTAAAAAATATGGCTGAGAAATATCGTAAAAAAGCACCTTCGTATATTTTCTTTTGGTTATTTTTGTGTCATTATCATCATAGAATCTTTTGAAAATTCTCACATTGACAAAGCATCACTTTTTACAGACAATTTATTTCAATAATAAGGTATTTATTAAAATCAAAATATCCCACAAATGATTACAAAATAATTTTAACACGAGTATTAATGGAAAATTAATGATATAATGCTTGGCAGAGTTTTTAATAAAAACTAAGAACTATTATTGAAAAAAACAGGTATGAATTCGACACAATTTGAGCAGTTAGTTCAGGATTTTGACGCTAGGAGCGCCACCGAAAGTTAATTATTACGGAAGCGACTTTCCAGGTATATAAAACCCTTTTTGCCTGCCCTACCATAAAGTAAGTGTTAGCCTTCTCGGCTGATTTTTCTAATTTATGGCAAGGAACTCGGTTTTATAACAAGCCGCCAGAATCGGCAGTGGGAATCTATTGTTAAGGAAGTTAACTTTTACACAATGGTGTACTATCATAAAACCGAATTAGAACTCCCGAAATTATATATTTTTTCATTTGCTGAGAGATTATTTTTAAAATATATTTATGATAAAAATGTGCAAGTTTTGATAATTAAAATGTACTCCTGATAAAATGTAGTAGAATAAATATATAGAAAAAAATTCTATTTATTAAAAAAAAAACCTCTCGCAAAGGGAGGTTTCTTTTTCTTCTTGAATCAATTATTTCGGACAATAAGGCCCCAAAGTAAAATCTGTCAAGTTTATCAACCATCTTTTTACGTATTTCTTCTTCTTTACAATTTTTTTCAATACTCATTCCTTTGGGTGTGTACACATCAAAATAAACTGCATTTATCCCTGGACTTGAAAGTAGTAATCAATTTTCAACCTGGCAACGTAAAAAATTTGGTAATTTTTTTTCTTACCCCTTCTTCGGGAGACCAATTTTGCGATTTTGAAGGGCATTTAATTTCGACTAATGCAGTCCTATTTTCTAGAACCGTGTCTGAACTAGCAGCCAAGTAAGGAAATTGTTTTGAAATAAACAACCCACACCGTTTAGTTTTTATATTTATGTTCAATAATTGTACGAAATGTCTTCCATAGGTTTCGATCATTTATACTCACAATAATACTCATGGTCACTTATTATATCATCAAAATTCAAAACGCTAACACCATTTCATTCTGCATGTTACCTATCGTATCAAATCCTTCTTATTTAAATAACAAGAAAACGGCATTAATAATACATATAGGTGAATAAATTAATAGGCGGACTTGATAAGCCCTGTTTTCCCTACAGTGTCCAAATTGTGTTTGAGTATAATAATAATTATCTCCAGCATTAAAATTAATATTTAAGATTATACTTAGTTCAGTGGTATTATTATAATACATACATAATAATATATTTATTATTTATGTTCATGTTTATTCCAAGTGTGGATAGTCCAAAAACTGCACCTTTTGCAGAGAGGATGTGGAAAGAAATATTGTATTGAATAATGAAAGAAAATTTGAATTTTCGACCTATATTGTAAAAGAGAACAAAGACAAATACAACAACTAGACATTGTGTACAAGATTTTCTTTGTTGCTTGGACGACCATTTTTTTTCACTCCCACAATTGATGTTTGAAAAACTTAAAACAAAAATGATTTTATTTATCTTCTACATGTAAAATTTGTGAGAATAGATACCCATATTATCATATTGTTAAAATTAAACCGATGCCTTAGTGTTAAGTAGTTTTTAATAGCTTTGTGATTATAATTAGTTCATTTTGTCTGGAGCAGCGAACTAACATATATATACTGCCTTTTTGACAAATTATGTAGAAAGTATATAAATGTTGTCAATATTAGGTACAAAAAAATGTTTATCTGATGTAAATGCTCATACATTCAGTACAAAATTTTTGTTATTGAGCGGAATTAATCCAGTAAAAATACATTATTAAATCTTTTTTCTCCAGCGTCAAATTCATATTCTACAGGAATATGAAAAAGTAGTCTTGGATTTCCTGTCTACATCTACAATCATGTATAACAAAAGCCACAACCCAGAGGTAAACTTGTTGGGAAATTCAATTATATTTGATATAAGATATTGAAAATGTTGGTATCAAAACTCTGAAGATTCTCTACAGTCATTTAACCAGAGTGAACTTGAAAAAACATTATCGAAAGCCTTGACAATGGAATAAGGTCAATAAGACTCACAATAGACTGCGTTATCGTCATGAAGGGTACCCAGAATTCTATTATTTCTGACGCTTGTCATTTAAAAATTTCCGTACTTCAGGAGGATTTGATTTAATTTTAGTCTACATTCTAAATATAGTTTTATAAGATTGCGAAATCTTAGACTTATTAGTTACTTTACTAAAATTGTCAGAAGAATAGTCACCAATTCGTACCCAGGAAAACAAAATTTGTTTGTTAAAGTTATGTTTTCTGATTGTTCGTAGGAAATGAATGCACATTGTAAGATTTAGAAATATTTATAAAGATACTTAATGCAGGGTGATATCTTTCTGCACCAAAAAGTGACAGTGTGGATGAATAACAGTATTGGTTGGAATTAAAACCATTAGTTTACTGTCAACAGTTTTTGTCATTGTATTGAGTGATATGAACAATAAGATATAAATTGTCCCACATACTAAGCAAGCTTTATTTGTGCAGGTAGCACCACTGTTAGAAATATTTGGTACATTAAAAATCACCAGTTATGTAAATAAACTGCTCATTTATGGAGAGTTTTTCCACACCAGAAAATCAAAAGTGTCCAAAATATAATGAGTTCATACTTGTGATTTATCATTCCATTCATATTTTTTGGATTTGTTTATACAGGGTGAGTCAAAAAAATTAATCAATGCCTGAATTTATTTTATTGATTTAATCAGGAACTGCAAAACCGAATGTTTTTAAATGTGAAATGAGATGTTTTAAAGTATGGTAAATTTTTGATCAAAATGTATTTGCTCATCGCCCCTAAAAAGTTGATGACGTCACCTTCAAATTTTGGTGAATAAATCCTATCTTAAATGAACAAAATATGACGAGTCTGTACTTGTGATTTATTATTCCATTCATATTTTTTAGATGAAAAATGACTGAATGAGTCAATTTATTTTATTGATTAAATCAGGAATGGCTCACTCCATTTTCCCAGAAGATTTTGGGAATACAATATTGTTATTTTTATTACACTGCACCAATCCAAGTTGATATACGTGTTCTTGTAAAAATGTCGATGACGTCATCACAAAGTTGTGTAAAGAAAAAAACTCAACTCGAAAATTTTGGTTCTGTTTCATTATCCTTTAGGCGCAAGGGAAACAATTTTCGACATTTTTTTTTATCTTGCGGTGCAAAATTCAAAATTGTGCAACAAGATTTTACAATACATATAATAGAGAAATTGCAAAACCTATTCATCTGAAATTTGAGTAGTCAGCATTTATCAAAATTTGCTAACGTCATATCAAAATTTGTAGATCTCGCTCAAAATTTATAGTGCGACATCTTTCGTCATCTGTATTTTAGCAATGCATTTTAGCATATTCCCTAAAATTACTTCTAAAATAGGTGTGAATGAAACAATTGGTGAAGTACTTTCTAGACACCTCATACCAATCCATTTCTTTGACCAGTTTGAATTCTGACGAACTTCTATATTTTCTGAAAACATGTTTTTGTTGGTACATACTCCTAAATTAAAAAAAAGTTTCTTTCAAAAACATTAATCCAGCATTTTTGGGATTACGAGATTTGCAAAGAATTTTAGTGGATTGCGTCGGATCACATATCAAGAAGAAACTCTTCAAGAGAATGAGAGTCTTGTTAATCCTGTTTGCAAATGGGTATTAAAAAGTAGGTTTCGGAAATGCTAATTAGACTTCATTTGTGTATTTTGATGTACATTGGTTTTTCTCTCGAACGATAATTTCTTTGTGGACTTAATGCCGTTAATTGGTAAATGAATTACCTTTTCTGTCTAGTTTTCCTCAGATATTTCGTGATGGCGTTAGATAAAAGAAATACGCGAAAAGTAGTGACACCGCAATTTTTGTATTCCACATTGACAAACCCATTTGATTTCTCTATTCTGCTTGCTTAGTTTAACACGGTTAACAAAACACACGGTACACTTAGAACGTGAAAAACCCATTGACACCACTTTATTTTACGTGTCTAATAAAATGTGTAAACTGGTCAGCGTGCACTTGACAACATCTAATCCAATCCAACCTGTTCAAATAGTCGAAGCTGGTTTGAGTGTAGATAACAAGAACGAAAGCTACCGATTGGATGTTTATTTTATGCAGTGAACTGAAATCACTTTCACTAAGTGATAAACGATTAATAAAACAAACCCACTTAGTAGGAATGCATAGAGATGGATAAATAACAACTATAAGAAAACTATATGTAAATAATATTTGTTGAACTTTGAAAAGTTTTAAACTTTCACTAATTATTATTATTTCCCGAGATAGTGAAATTTTTATATGTACTTTAGATTATGGTATGGGTGGTAAAACAAAATTTTGTATAGTAAATGTTTAAATTTTATAAAATAACATTACTTCTGTACTTGTGATTTATGAATCTGCCTTGATTTTAAGCTTCGACGGCCAGATTTTTTTGTCCTACTATAAGACATATATTTTGGCAAAAGATGGTATTTAGTCCTGTAGGGAGATTTCACATTACGGCATGGACTTAAAATACACATAACATCGAAAAGGTTCTTAAAAAATATATGTTTTTTTCAACCGCGTTAATGTGTAAGGTTTAATTCTAACACATTCTAATGAAAATGAGAGTTAGTTAACTTTCTGTAACCACGGTTTTGATAATTGTAATTAGGTATAAGATTTTAACATAGATACCATTAATATGCATGTTCAAAACAGACTAATTCTTCATATCGGACGTTTCATGACCTCTAGAGTACGAAAAAATAGGTTTTCTCTTTCCGTCTGTTTGACTGTCTGTGTGTCTGCCGTCTGCCCGGATTTCTATTAGATACAATCTCCGAAACTACCGGACCGATTGTTGTCAAATTTTGTGCGTATTTAAGAATATCATGTAAAACGCTAATAAAAATTTATCTGATCATCCCCACCAACAACGTGATGACGTCTCCTCAATATTTTGTACAATAAACATAGCTTAAATTTCATAAGATAGTATACTCCCATACTTGTGATTTGTGAATCCAACCTGCTTTTGTTTATTATTATCATCATAATTGTTAGTGTTTATTCAAACAACATTCATCCAGCAGTATCTCCAATTTTGTTCAAGCAATGAGTTGGATCTAATTAATAAACAAAACTAAATTATGATTATTAATGAATGCAGAAAAAATATGTACCGTGTCATTTGCTCATCGGTGAATTGACACATGGCGCTCAAGTCTAAACAATTCGCTCGAATAGAGACAAGTCGCAGCGAACCATGGGTGAAGATACCATTTTAAAGGAAACTTGGATATCGTGATCAAAACATCTGAATGTTGTAGTTGAAGTGGAGTATCAAACATTTATGAATGTAGAACAAAAATTTGGAACTTTCTTCGCCTCTGAAGAACATTCGAACAAATACAGAACGATCAAAAATTTATAAAAAAAATTGTAGTGAGACATACTCATTTGTTTGTAGTTTAATAATGTATCTATATTTTTTTAGAATTGTCTATGCAGGTTGTTTAAAAAAATTAATGAGTGAAGCAGTTTATTGTTTTGCTTAAATAAACATTATTTGTGTTACGAGTGTTCTGAACCGATTTTTGTAAGAATAAAGTTGTTGTTATGTCATTGGTTTTTATCGTACATTATTGTGCAACAGGATAAGGAACCTCGTATTGGCTAAAAAGGTAAAAGGGCTCATCTGACGACCGAGAATTACGAGTTCGAATTCCGCTTGGTGCTAAAATTTTTTTTCTTTTATAGGAGTTTTCTACATTACAGACATGATTTACTTAATTTGTTCCCATAACAAGGTTAGGTATTTTAATATTAACCTTAAATTGTTGTTCTACTTAGTTCAAAACTTTGCTGCAAAAATATGCAGCAGATAACCCACTTGTCAGTGACAAGCTATATTATCAACCGATATCGATATTCATAAGAAAGTCTTTAGGCTTTTGCGGGCTTAGACGGTTAATATTTTGGTACCACTGGTATTTTGGAAAACTAGTGGTGCTACAAAAAAAAGTTTACCTCATTTTCCTCCGGACACTATTTCGGAAATTACTAAATCGTTTATTTGAAATTTTTAATATTGTGGCGTAAATGGCTTCCAAAATTTGGCAAATCTTCTTTAGAAATTTAATGAAATCATCTCAAAATTTATTATATCATTCACTTTTTTTTGGCCCTATTTGTTGTTTTTGTAAATACGTCACAAATTCTTGTCTTTTTTAAACGGAAATGTAGAAAAATAGATTTACATCCAATAATCATTTTTCTAAATGATTATTGAAAATAAAAGCGCATGAACAACGAATTACCATTCTTATTGGTTAAACAACATGCCTCTTGAGACCGGATATCGATTCAGTAGGACAGTAGCACAGGTTATTTTCACGTGATAGCTGCAAATGTTCGGCGATTGTATTTAGTATAGTAATCTTTATTTAGAAATTGGATTCAAATAGAAGAACCAATTAATTCATGAAAATCTAATTGCCATAAAGGCGATTAACTCCTAAGTAGATTTTGTCAATAAGTTTGTGACGGTACAAGTTCATGTAAAACCCACGCAACAAAGGCAGTAATAAAATATAATGTCGCATTTATGATGAGAAGATTTGTGACGGTGTGGGCATGGAAAAACGTACTTGAATATACAATACACATTTGAATGAAACTGAATCAGAAGATTTGATATACCTAACTATATCATTTTAGCATTTTACTGAACAAACCCCCAAAACTTAGAATTAACTTTAAACCCAAACTTTATTTGCGACTAGGTAGTATAAAGTGAATAAAATATTTGTTAAATGTTAAAAATAATGTGTGGGTTTTTTCTGGTATTAGTAATTTTTTTGTTTGTTATAATAACTAAAACACGATATTAATATATGCGGGACACAAAAGATTGTTTAAAAATGAAGCTCTGACTGAGCAGTGTGATTATTAATAAGACTCTGGTAGTAAGAGGTGCTTCAGAGTAAAAAAATGCATTTTTCAGTTTTTCAAAAGGAACTTCGGAAAATTGTTTTTACATTTTTAAATTGGAATTTTCCTTGGAAGTCTCTTAGTCAGGGTATGAAAAACTGTTAATTTTAACATGTAAAACCTGTAAACTTTTGTTTTTTGTTCATTCTTAAAAATTCGAGATCTTTACTAAGAATTACAGGTATTTTGCCATTGACCATAAGCGATGGAGCACTGAAAAATCTCTTTTGAGATATAGCGGATGGTTTATTATTCGCCTCTGCAAGACTTCTTTATGCCGTCGGAATGTAATGCACCTACCTAGTCAATTAATCAGCGCATAACTACTTAATGTTCCGCCTCTTTGTTCAGATAAAAAGAGTCAGAAGCAGAGTTCATGTAATCCCAAGAATCCGACCCCAGCATCGAGGGTACACTCTTACCCTTGACAGCGTCGACCTTGAAGGTTATTCCACCTGCTTGTCAACAAAGAAAAGAATGCTCAGACTGGAGGTCTGCAATCCCTACGCAAACTCAACAATGTGACAATAAATCCAATCTCACGCAGGTGTCGTTTATCGCACGATAACGAGCTGCAACGTTGCGACCAGAAGATATACTTTACCCTTCGAAAGTCGGAGATTTGAACGGTAACAGAAGCAACAAACACATTACGAAGTAGGTTATGCGGTTCATTATGAAGATTTTTTCCTAGGTGTTTAATAGAGGCACGCCACGTTCACTTTGAAATTTTGTCAGAGTTAATTTATTTAGTTCACTGGGTGTGTCTAATATTGTTATAAGATTGCAGAATTGCGTGGAATGTGGTATATGCAACGGCAAAGATGGGACGCCCGATGAAATTACTGCGTCTGTAATTCTGTATAAACTGGTGCAGGTCTTTTTTGTTAGAATGGAGAACTTGTATTGTCGCTAACCTTGAAGACTAGGTATTTGTTGATAATTGTCACTTCCACCTGTGTAGTTTATGCAAATAGTTGTGGGATTGATTCATCTCGAAATTGATGATTGATTGTAGAGGAATTGTTGCAAAATATGAGAAAAATGGGTGTATGCGGGTTATTGGGTTTCAGTGTTAGCGAAGAACTGAATTCGCAATTTCAGTGTCGCGACATTTTCGGACAGGTCGCATGTGGCAAGAAGTCTCATCATTGGAATAATAATTACCTGAACTGAACAAACTCGTTTGAAATGAAAAGAAATTGTAGTTGCTACTAAAAATATCAACACACACAATGTGAATGAATCTGTGTGTAGTAAAGCTTTCAAGTTGTAGAGACATTTATAAAACAAAAACTCATTAATGACACTCCTGACTAGATTTACGTGGTGTTGTAGAAAATACTGATTCAAGCTTTTCTCATTTGTAATATTAGTCTTGTTATTTTTACAGAATTATTTCAAATAAGAATATGTTTGTTTCTTGGCATAGATAAATTAGCTAATCCAGACATGTTTAAACTTGTTTGCAGCTACCTGCCTTCAGTTCTGAGCGATACCTGCGATGAACTTCGTTGTATGGATGGATGTGTTGTGTGTTAACGTACTCTAATAAATACTCAGGGCTTAGACATACGTATTTATTAAAGCTTTTACGGTACTTAATTTGATTTGTATAATGAATTTAGCAGTCAGAATAAAAAGGTCTGTATTTATAAGGTACCGGCAACAGAAAAAGCAAGGTAGTGCTGTACGAGCAATATATGTATTTTTTTCTAATAGTCACAACATTGCAGCTAAAGGGTTGTAGGTGAATTTTTACAATTGTAGATTTATTAGAGGTGTGTACAATAATGTATTCATAATTTTAATTGCATGTACGCGGGTTATTGTAAAAAAAGTGAAATCTGTGAAAGCCAATTTTAGTGTTACTCTTAGAACCTACGAACGTTTTTTTTTAATGTGGCAAGATATTTACACTAATTTAATGGTTTATACAGAATAACGATTAAAACTTGTGTATTTGTCCCATCTAGAAAACTAACAACGTCGCAAAAATTTATTAAAAAATGTTAAATATATGTTTCGAGATGCTACGTTCTTGGCGATTTAGCAACATTTTTTACAACTGCTTACTTATTCAAGATGTTAGAAAGAAATCATGAAGGAGTCAATTCATTTTATTGATTCAAGTCGAAAGTGGTTTATATATCATCATTAAAAATTTAATGTTATTA
Source organism: Zophobas morio (assembly GCF_036711695.1). Taxonomy (NCBI): domain Eukaryota; kingdom Metazoa; phylum Arthropoda; class Insecta; order Coleoptera; family Tenebrionidae; genus Zophobas; species Zophobas morio. The sequence continues at coordinate 15,711,578 of NW_026972111.1, forward strand.
CCAAAAAAACAGAAGTTTCTGAAATGTTTAGACCAAATTTTGTATAAACGTGTTACATCAATTAAATTAAAATTACGATTTCTTCAGAAATAATTAACTTGCATTTATTTCATGAACATATTAAACCAAATTTATTGAAAAAAGATTCCTGCAGACTGTAATGCTAAATTTTGCACTTCACTTTAATGTCACTAAGTATTGGTATGATTTTTTGAAAAACTAGCTATAAAAGCAATTAGTTTCTTCCAATTTCCAACAGTATATTTTTTTTTGTTTATAATTTGTATACTTTTTTGTCTATCAGAGTTATATCTTTACAAAGAGATATACAATTACCATTAACAATTAGTTGATTACGCTATCACTAGTCCTGTAAATAACACAGTTTCAAATTTGTTGCGAAATATCTGGTGTGTGAAATAAAATTTAAATTAGAACTTTTTTGTCACGTTTCACGAGCAACACACATGAAACAGTTTTGCACGTTTAGTGGCTTAATACAGTTACCACACATTTTTTATGCTAATTTCATTAGCTGGAAAATGCGAGAAAATACTGATATACCTTCGAACTTCACGACCTGGAGTTGTATATCTTATCCAAACATTTGTTTACATGTACTGGTTTTTAATTTCAAATTGTAGGTGCTACTAAAAAAAACTTGAAACATGCATAGTCATTAGTGCAACGACGTGTAAAAGCTTGGTCAAGCCCTCTTTTCCGGGATGTAGCTGCCGCAGAACATAACAATTACCCATTAGAATGAATAATAAGTATCCTTTCCAGACACCCAACTAATTATTAAGTGCCAAGAAAGTAAATTTTGAATGGCATTCTTTATTTTTACATGTACAATGTATCTTGCCATCATGCTGTTGACGGCCGTTCGCTGGCTTTAAAAAATGGGCGGTCTTTTCATTACATACCGTACGTGAAAAAATGTTTACTTATATAAATTTGCATTTCCATACAGGGTAACTGTGGTGCGAACAACATCCAACAAATTTCGACCTTCACCAATGTTTTTTGCTTGAAGGGTAAAAGAAAATTTTAATATATTTTGAAAACATGCGCTTTTCAGACACACATTTCGTAATAGTTTCCTAACACACAGTTGAAATGAATGACGACTATAATACGAGTATGTTTATGTTTACTATAAATTGCTCTGACACTGTAGAATAAAACGGGTTAGCACCAAGCAAACAGATCAGAGTAGTGTACATTTTTTAGGAGATGTGTAGATCAATAATAATCAATAGTCAGAGCCAGGGAAGGTTTGTGGGGGTGGGACGAGGTCATACAATAACAGCAGGCCATCAATCCAGAAACTCGAACGTTGTTTCATTTTGTGATCAATCTCATCAGTGCATGCCATTACTTGATCTTGATACCCGTAGTGATAGAAGTCTTGTCTGAACTCCGCTTATTTCGTGGTCAATGATGGGTCATAAATAATAATACCACTAACAATAACAATGCTAATTACTGCTTACCGATTGTTAAAAGTTGAGGTCATCAAATACAAGTGTTTCTTGGGTAACAATGTCTTAATAAAATACGCATGTAGATATGTACATGCATAAATTTTCATTAAAACATAGCAACTCATTGGCTATTATGTGCTGTGTCATAAAGTCTTCAAACTAATAAATATTTACATTTGTTACTACTGCATTTTCGTCAGTTTTCAGTTCGAAAAGAATTTTTTTTACAATTTAACGAAGTCTTACTGTTACTGATATATATGCAGCTATTTTGTGCCACATCAAGGTTATATCTACGTAGATGCTAATCAATATTCTTTGTTAATGTATAAGCGAGGGAAGTATTGTAATCGAGTCCGTTGGCCGAATGTCTAATTTTACGTTTTCTCGACCTTTCATGATTCCTAGAGTAAGAAGAAATAGGTCTCCCGTTTCCGTCTGTACCCGGATTTTTTAAATGATGGAATCTCTTGTGTAGTTTTTGTAACATTTTTAATCCCCGACGTAAAATGAGGGGTGTTATAATAACTTCGACCCCTTTGTCTCTCTCTGTGTGTGTCTGTGGTACCGTGACTCCCAAAGGGATGAACCAATTTCAATACGTTCAACTAACTGTTTCATCCAATCCCACAGACAATCACGCGTATTGAGATCGGGCGAACGCGGAGGCCAAGCTATTGGGCCGTTTCTACGTTACCTACTGGTTAGGAAGATGGTTATTTAACTATTTAGTTATTGACCTAGCAAAATGTGGTGGTACTCCATCATGCAAGTACCACATGCGGACTAGTTCACCTAGAGGCACATCCACATCTAGCTCCTCTTCCAACACAATGTTTAAAAACTCGAAATACTATGCCGCTATACCGGCTCACACATTTATGGGAAATCGTCGTTGAAATCGTTCTGCTTGACGAGCGTGTGGATTTTCATCGGACCAAATGTGAGTGTTGTGGCTGTTGAAAACAGCGTGGCGAGAGAATCCTGCTTTATCCGTATTCGTAAACAGAATGTAATTTAAAAAGTTAGGACGTTCACGATATTGCTGTAACAACCACTGACAGTAAATTACACGATGTGGAAAATCAGCGGGCTCCAAAGCTTGCACTTTTTGAACCTGGTATGGATGTAGGCCTTGTTCTTTTAATATACGATGCACTACAAACTGAAATCCAACTGCAAGTCGGCGAGTACTGATGGCGAGCTCTTCTTCGATGCGTTTCAAAATTTGTTCTTCAGCTTGCGGTATTCTTTAGATACTATGATCTCGGAGATGCTGCATCACTGATGTAAATGTTCGCGCACACGGAATCGTGCGACTTGGAAATCGCTCGATCCACCATTAGTTTCGCAAAAAAAAATCTTAGAATTACGTCTAGGTCGCCAACGCAACTTCACTTTATACAGTTGTTCCCAAGAACGCACAAGTAAGATGGATTTTGTCATGGTAAACCAAAAGCATCAATTCTTCCAAACAAACGCAAGCGTGTTGTAATTACAACTGAAAAAAAAACAAGTTGTTAAACGTCTAGGGAAAGGTGAGAGTATAAAAAACATTGCAAGAATGTGTGATGGGTGTTGGTACGGTTAGTGTTTGGGTTCAGAACCGCAAAAAATTGAAAAATATGGTGTAGGTGTTCCAACTGCTGAACCTAATACCATGAAAATGGCATTTGTATTTTGTGGATGTGTTAAATTGAAGAAGTATTATTTCTCGAAATTTTCGAGTAGCGTCGTGTTAGAAAAGTGTAGAATAAGTTCTAGTACGTTGTAGGCTGGCAATCGTAAACCGATGACGAGGCAAAACACGATTCAAACACCATTATAGTCTTATCCTGTAGTAAGAACATGTTTATTCTCAGTTAATACATTTTTCAATATCGCATTTTTTAATCATATACAGGTTCAGTCACGATGTAGAATTTTTAAAGTAGACACTGACGCGTTCTTAGATTATCTTGCAATCTGTGCAGTGACTAAAGCTTCAAAATTTTGCCAATTTAAGTATAAGTGCGAATCCACTTTGTCATTAAGTTTTGTCTGCGACTTTATTATTTCTTTTAAAAAGTGTGCCAAATTAAGTGTGTGCGAAATTGGAAATAGAAACTGCCAAAAAAAGTTGCAGCCTAACGACAACAGCAATACAGAATTTTTATAATAGCAACAAAAAACCCGGAAAGTAAGGCGGACATACTATATTTCCAGTTCGAAAATTGACTAAATCCCATAAAAGATCCAGTCACATTAATTTAGTTGGGCCAGTTTTATTAGTCTTTTTGAAATATGGACACCATTGTCAAAAACAAGCGTACCACAGTTTGAATCTCTACGTATACCAATTGTCCCTATCTGCCTTTTAACCATCTCCATCATAGATCACTTTCGAGTAAGTTCATTTAAATTTAAGTGATTTTACGCGTACGCTGTGTAAATTACAGAGGTATTTGCCCCCAAGGATGTAAAAGGCAATAAGTTTATGCATCAATAAATTTAACAAATGTACATTCACTAAGGGAAATGAGCAATAGTTTCTTTTAAATACCCACATCCTGAAAAATAAGTAAAAACACATTTACACTGGTAATGAATAAGTATCATTAACACCACCAGTAAAAGCAAATCCAATTAAAATATTAAAAACTGAACTGTCAAGGTGAATTTCACCGGAACCCTATGTCAAACTATGTTGCCAAGTTTCTTGAGCATTTAGCTCCACTTTACCTTATTAACATTGTCAATTGAGCTTTCTCTGGAAGATTGAGAGAATAAAAAGAATATCTTCTGTAATTAACAGCTACTCGAATTTAATTGCAAAAATTAGTCCAGTCTTTTCCCCCCTGACCAATCCAGTCCCAGTCTAGCCACACAAACGGTAAACTGGTCCCAATTATCCGACCACTTTCACTGTGTCCACGAAAAAGTCATCATCACATCAAGTTTTTCGATCTGGTTGTCGGGTGGGTCATCACTGACCTTGGTCTTGTGTCTGCTTGTTTTATTTCTGCAGAAATCGCGTCCTTCGACGCCACTCGAATGTTAAAAGTTGCCCCTTAGCCACCGGTTCTAGCTCCCTCTCCCCGTCCTTCTCATCCTCATTGTCTCATTGGAATCAATGACTGGATGCTACGATTAAGAGAGTCACTCACACCGGAAATTGCTAGATTGTGACTGTGATGACGACATTCTTCCCAAAGGGTCGCCATCTTCTCAGGTCACAAATTATTTATAGATTTTCAGGTGGACCATAGCCAAAACGTCGTTATATTTAAATCGGTTTGAGGACCGCGGCCTACAGTTTCTTTGGATAATGATTATTAACACTTTTAATTCGTGTTGTGCAGGTGTTCCCAGTTGTTATTACACGGTAACCAGACTCGAATTACAACCACGTAACGTGATTTATAATTTAACAGCTGTTAATATTTCAGTGCCGTTAACTTGTCGATGGTTTGAATTTCAATTATCGCGGGTGGTTTAACAGGAAATTGTAGCTTTTAGTTATGCGTGAGCAAGTGACAAGATGTTGAAGTGAGAAATTCACTGTCAACGTCAAGGTCGGAGAATGGATGATCAAAATCAGACGTAAAAGACGATAAGGTTTAATAAACTCGGCTTTTCCCACGATTTAATTTAGAACAATAACTACAGACGAATGTTAATTGTCTTATCAAGTCTGGAAGTCGATAATTGTGGGAATTAGAATTTGTTAAGTTACAATTTACACTGGTTATTTCTGTCTTATGTAAATGCTGGTGGCTGATGGTTTTGCTCCATAGATTTCTTGGCGATGCGGTGCAAAAACACGTAAATGTAATTATAAAAACGCCATTATACAGTGTACAGGAGTTTGCGTTTGTTAGATCCTTAGATAGCTTAGACGTTAATAAAGGAAAGTAATTATCCGGTGGTCTGAACTTACGAGTTATAGTCAAAAATCAAGAAAATACTTATTGACAAACGATCAATCGGGAGATCACGATCCTTAAACGCAAAATTTAATAATGCATTTAAACTCGATTTAAAGAAGCATGAATTGGAACGTTTCCCTTTTATAAACTACTAATCAAAATGCAAAACAGTGCACGGTTTGTGGTTATTGGTCTTACGCGATGTAGATCACTGAACCAGAAAAACATTGGGTAGTGCTGAAGTTATTGATTAAAACTTAACTGTGTTGAACAAATTGCTTTTTTCAAATAATTTTCTAAACATTGCCACCATTATCTGCTTACTATTTGACAGATTAATTTTCTAGGAAGTGAAGAATTTATTACATAATGAAATTGATTATTCTCGCAATTTTTAGTTGACAGTGCGGTCTACAAAAAATCTACAAACTGAAACAAAAATTAATAAACGCTGTTTGCTCCAATATAAATCTTCGGAAAACGTGTGCCATACCAGTGGAATTTTTAGCTTAAAGACATGTATATATGTATAAAGATCTGTGATGAAATTTTCTAATAATGGTGGCAACAAATATGTTTCGTCTTTTGCGAAATGGTATTCATTCTTAGAGGATGTTTTCCAAAAAAGTGTAAATTTTTTATCAATTTAAAGAAAAGTCGTGATATTGAGAATAACCGTTTCATAACTCAGTATCGGAGTATCTGTTTTCTGCAAGATATTGTACGCTATGTAATCGAAGGAAGAACTGTTACTGTTATAATTTTGAAAGAAGAAAACCGTTTTTCGACGCCACACCATATCAGGGTTTTGTGTTTAGGGTATCTTGTAGGGAACACTTGGTAGAACTACTAAAAGGGAACTTCCTGTGCTTGTATGTTATAAATCCACCACGATCATAAAATTATAAAATTTAAACAGTATTTACTGCGCAAAATTTTGAAATGACGTCATCACATTGTTAGTGGGGATGATTAGACAAATTTTGGTTAACTTTTTACAATTTACAACCGTAGAAACATAGATATTATAAATCACAGTGAAAAAAAATGTATAATTGATTATTATTCTAGAAATAATTTAAGGTAATCTTTTGATATATTGTCCGATTCTTTAAATTTCTAATCTAGATTGGCTTTGGAATAAATAGGGTTGTCGTTGATAACACCATACATATACTACCAAACTTTTGTTTTGCAAACGTCAAAAGTAACTATGTAGCAATTTTGATTCGAAATTGTACATTTAACGCCGTCATTACAGTATTTTTCAATGAAAATCAAAAAGCTGACATGATACTTAGAAGTTTTTTTTCATATCAGTCAACAACTCGATGGTTAATGACATTATTCTGACTGATTTTCAAGAAGTTTCTGCAGTGACCGTGCAGTATAACCAATTTTATAATAAGAGTCTTATACGCACAGCGTAAGTTTAGTCCGTAAAAGTGGAAAAGTGCAAAGAGAAAAAGGTAGTGGACGTGCGAAAAAAAGAACTGCGGAATTCATAGCAAATATACAGGGAACTATTATTGACAATGTATTGATCTTTGGCACTCTACTTGTCAACCACTATTAAAACAAGATTTGCATCTACATCCTTATCGTTTGACCTTAGTTCAGGAGATTTTAATTAGAAATTACGGAGGTAGAGAACAATTTTGTCGGTGGTTTCTTACAAATATGGAGGATGACGTTAGATCGCACTTTCTTCTCTATGTTTCTGGATACGTGAACTCGCAAAATATGAGGATGTGGAGTTCCGAGAACCCTCACTTCTTTAGAGCAGTGAGAAGAACATAGGCGTTTTTGTACCTTTAAGTCGACGACGGTTAATAGACGCTTGTTTTTTTAATGACACCTCAACGGCACAAAGGTATAGAGATGAAATGTGTAACAACTTTCTTGAGCAATTTCATAATGATGATATTATATAGAGACTATTTTTAACACGACGGCCCAAGAGCTCACACACCATGATTAAGTATCGAATATTTACAAGTATTTTATGATCACCGTTTAATCAATCAAAATAACTGTGTGGCTTCCGAGCTCGTGTAATTTAACTCCTCTTGACTTTTTGTTGTGGCTTCACCTTGAAAACGCAATTGTTAAAACTCCTGTTAATAATTTGGCTCACTTCACCGCTTGTAACGTGTAATCGACGGAGTTAAATATCGATCTTGGTTGTGTGTACAACAAAGTGTAGTAGTTGTTATACATTTGTCATTTTCAACAATAAAAATTTTCTTTTTAACAGAATAAAATACCTCATTTTATCATAAATTCCATTATTTAACGCTGTGTGGTGTATGCACCCCATGTAGATATAGATTTTCAAAGCCCAGCCTGGGTAGATTAGAAATTTATAGAATCGCACGATATATTATTATCAGAGTTCGGCACAGCCGAAGTGATGGGGAATCAATCAGACAAGTATTAAAAACAACAGCACGACGTCAGGCCATAAATTTGGCTGGCAGTCTCCACCTCAGTGGCGTTTGATGTAATTCAGGGTTTATCTGATCAAGATCATCACGAAAATTGTGATGTTGAAGAGTCATTTTTAATTTTTAAAGGATTTTAACATCTAGGAGAACTCGTATAACTGAGGAAAACCTAGAAAAAGTGGTAATTGTTTTCAGAATTCCCGTAGTTGTAGGCCACTACTGCAGTAGCGCTGGCGATCGAATGGCAATGAGCATCATTTTCGCGATGCCAAAGTCTGATTATTATACAACCAAAGCCATTTCTATCTGTCCACTCCCCAGTGTAAATTTTAGAAAATTTTTGGGTGCAATAATGGGTGAAAACTTGAGTAAGGTCAAAACATAGTGAAATTCTTTTAAATGTCAAATAATTTGATATGTATAAATGAAATTTTGTATTTTTTGCAATAAAATGCACTATCTAAGAGTTAGGCGCTTAATAAAGAAATAACTAATAACAAAACGTCAAATCTCGTTGCTGTCAACCATATTGAACAAAAACCCAAGTAGTGTAACGAACCGTATTTTTTATGTAATGGACAGATAGAAATAGCCTGGACTTTATAATAAAATGAGTTTGAGAGAGTAGAGGAAATATTAAAAAACCACTTTTAAAGTGATATTTTCAACTTACAATTTTAAGTTCAAAAACGACATTAAAAAGTGTGTAAATCGTTATGTAATTATAAAGAACATTTTTAGTTTTAAGATCCATCCAGCTTAACTTCACAGCTTTGTATGTTGTAGTTAAAAAACAAGACACATCTTTTCAGCAATATTCAGTCATTTCGAAACGTTTAAACTTTAAATTATTACAAACTCGATTTCCAAATTTTAAAGACTATGTCCTTTACGTTTGGAGAAAACAGCGCGGTGTTTTATCTTTTGTCAATAAAATGGCCAGATTTTATATCAGTGCAATCAGTGTATATGACAACAATTGAAGATAGCCTGCTTTTTAAGTTACTTATTCCTGGCTAAGTGCTGTTCAGATAGGTCTATGGACTTCCATCTGTTTTTATTCCCATATTAATGTTTCCAAAATGTGATTTTTCGTTATTCGAAGCTTCCTTTGAAAAATTAACCTTGTAATGTTTATCGTTATTTGATTTTTTTTTTAATTGGCTGTATATGAATTTTTGCATACCTAAGGAAAAAATGAATGGTAAAATGTTTTACAATTGGTACATTTCTTTCACTTTTCAACTTTGGACATTGTTTTGCCTTAACAATCCAAATACTTGTAGCAACGATACAAACGATTTACAAGGATTACATCTGTTGTTTTTGTTTACATCAAGCGATGTTCGCATGCTTTTTTCTCTTTGAATGAAAGAGAGAAGGAATTTGAAAGGAATCCTTAATGTTTTGTAACAATACTTTAATTAAACTCCTTCAGCTGAAATTATCATCTATTATGTTTTCCTGATTAGTCCATCATAAAAAGTCTTCACTATAAACCAGAGTGCAAGAGCAAATGTCAGCTGTAACTTTCTCGTAAAACGCAAACACAAAGAGCTACAATATTTGAAAGAATGAAATGCCTTCTGCTTCGTAGAAAAATGACAAAAATAAAAATCCCTTTCATTTGTGCAACGCTGCTGAGAAATCTCATTAAAACCTTTTATATATCATTTAACTCTGACATGCTTCTGTAAACGTCTATAAATATATTCCTCAAATATCTAAAAATTCGTCTAAACTTAAATGAAACAAATTTTTTAAGCCCCATAAATCTCATAGAAGTCATTTATCTTCATGATCCGAAACCGTCTTGTCTTTCATCTCCGGTGATTCATGACACTTTAATCGGATTGTGTTAAAAAACGTACAGCTCAGACCGTTTCTAATTGGAATTTTTACCTGTTCCATTTAGAGAGCATGTGGCACCATGAACTCCTATTTTTAACACATTAGAACGTGGAAGTCTGATGCGACTGCAACATAAATAAAGGACTTACAACGTACATAATTGCTTACACTAACTAAACTTGTCTTGCACAAAAACAATTGATAAGAATTTTATAGTGTATGTCATTCTACTTGAATGTGTCTTCCCGCAACTTTTAACAGACATTAACCTATTGTAAGTGATTTTCTGCGGAACGAAAGGGTTTGGACGTCTAGCGATATTGATTTGGAATGAGTTTTATTGTCACTGGCATAGTAGATATAGTAAGTAATGTTAATTTACGCAATACGACATTGTTCTCGCGTGACTAAGAACTTTTATCTTTATCCGAAAAATTCCTGAGACTTTTAGTTGGAATACAAACAAAACAAGCGTGACTAGAATTCCGAGTGTTGCATAAAAATGTTTTTTTTTATAAATGGTCTTTTTTGAACGTTGCGCTTCTAATTCCCATCATTTATACTGAGAAAAAAATTTTTTGGTTAGAAAGTGGTAGATTTTTTTGTATCTTATGGCTTTGTGAATATGTTATGCGATTGTTTAAGATCAACAATCTCATTCAAAATTGGACTAGTTATGGATTTTTTTGTTAGTCATGCACATTTTGATTTTTTAAGGTCTGAGTGAATGATGCAGTGTATGTACCAGATGCTTCTCGTCACCAATGAAATATATAATTAAATCCTTCTTCGCTTGAGTATGGCTTTTTGCCAGTGTCCAGCATTTCATGACTTAAATGTTGCATGTTTTTTTCCTTGGTTATGTATGATTTGGTGCAGAATAACGAAGGAGAATTTATAAAAATCTGGGACGAAATTTGGAATATCAGCTTTATACGAATTTTGTTGGGCATTTCACATCCATTTCGGATATTACTGGTTAACACAAACTGGTTGTAATTACAATGTCTAATATAGATAAAAGCTCCATTGGATTCCAAAATACTGGAAGTGGCTGCCATTTTTTTTTAATACTTATTAAGTTACAAACAATTTATTGATTACAGGCAACAGTTTGGTGTCCAAATAAAAATATTTATTTTTTTAAGGTGTATACAACTATCCATGATTCTAATGATTACAATAAATCAAAGCCAGAACTTGAACTTTCTATACAAACGAACTAATACTTTAAAATGTATCCATGTGGTATAATTATGTCGGAGATCAGTTTTTGTGCTGAATCTTAAGCATATTTTACTTAAAACTCGTATCATCTAGATTCATACTTTCACAGTGAGTGAAAGGTTTACTATTGACAGTGTAAAATTTATTCATATTTGAGCAATAGTCGTTTTCATGCTTTAATTTTTAAACAAATTCCGTTACTACTTCCTATAGTCAGCTAACTAAGTAGTGAGATGCAGAGTTTTTATCAGACGAGTCTGGTTATGTTGAGTGGCTTTTTACATTTATTTAGTTTTTGGATGATCTAATTTCAGTCTCGGAATGTAAAAATATTTCAGCTCGTAAGATACAATTACGTATATCTTGTTTAAAATGATGTCATCTTGTCTTATGTTTATTCCCATTATCAGTTATTATTAATCACACAAAATATGTGTGTTAATTAACGAGCTGGTGTACACTTACTTATTGGATTTGCGTACTTGATTATCCTGAGACCATGTAATCCAAAACAAATCGAATTGGCTCTGAGAGCAATTGTATAGATGGTACTACAGCCAGGTATGAAAACGATCACTCAATGTCAAATTTTCTTATGTAAATTCAATAGACTGCAACGGGACATGATTTAAGGCTTAAAAAAAAATTGTCATAAATAAATATTACAGTTTACCTTAAAATTAATAATATTGTGAAAAAGCTATAAGTTTCACATCATTAAATAAAATTATTTTATTGATAATTGTACTAATGGCTCGTTTTAATTAATTTGAAATTCTACTAACACAGTTAAGTCGTAATTATTATTAGTGTCACATTTTAATAACATAAAAAATAGTAGGGTCATTTCAAATTAAATTCTGGTGTATACCTAAATTGTAATTATTTAATTATAATTTTAATTCTTCCCAAAATTTTATTATAATAATGTGATATGAATCTGTCTTGTTGTTATTTATTATACAATTTAAAATGCTTTGAATAAATAGATTGTCCTTTGAATATCACATTGCTTACCTTCGAAGTTTTCGTTTTCAGAAAAAAAAAATTAGTGCCCAAATTTATTAATTCCCGTAGCCCTCGAAATATATCCGATACTGCGTGCATGCCAGGGAGTATTTTCCAATAAAAATTTATTTAAAAAAAATTTGGGATGACCTCATCAATTTTTTTAAGGGGATATGAACATTAATTTTACATTTACAACGTTACACCAGTTATAAAAAGTTCTCTGTTCGTAAAATTTCGTGTAAGCTGCAGTTAAGTGTTTCTTAGATATGTATGTTGTTTCTCCTCCAACGTTGGTACAGATGGCATACGTTACAAATATTTAATAGTCTTATTTTTAGTTAAATCACGTACGAAAAAATAAGTAGAAAATTACAACCAGATTTGCTTTTAAAATTCAAAAATTACAAACGCGAAATCCCGGAATCACATTATTATTATTATTATTATTATTATTATTAATAAAAGATAAAGGGCAGAGGGCAAGCCCTGTTATGAACAGTTTCGTTAGACCGCTGTGTACTGATGTGCAGTAAATTGTGTAGATTGTTTTTAAAACATTTGCATGTTTAATACAGAGTTCGTCGTTGCTGCTAGCTTCTGCTCGCGGCTTCGCTAATGAAAATTAAGGTTTTTGTTCTAGTTGTTTTCTCATAATTGTAGCAATTAAAGCCTACTTCTCTTAAACTTGATTGTTGTATCTCTGGAAGTATAGTGAACCAAGAGCTATAAGGTTATATGGCCATCATAAAATCATCACATTGTGTCGAAGTTAAGTTGTTTACAAAAGAAAAGGTTTTAGGGTCGTAAATAACGTGTCCACTGCAGCTCGACCGGCTCTTGTGGTTTCGTTCAGGGGCGGCTTTCACTAAACATGAAAATCCACCACTCCACTATTTCTTTACTACCTGCAGCCGCTGAGGGTTCCGAAATAACCACTCGCTTTGAAAGCCGAGCCTGTTAAATATGAGCAAGAAATGTTTAGAAGATGATTTATTGCCAACCGGTAAGCTTAGTGCGAACCACACAAAGGGGGTATTTATTTGCGGTCAACTACTTTTATGATGGCCATATAACCTTATAGCTCTTGGTTCACTATACCTACTTCTGATTTTTAAAACGGAAATAGACAATATCTTAAAAACCATGTAATGCAAAGAACAGGACTAAATAGGACTATTACAGTTGAGGAAAAGAAAAAGGTACGCAAGGCTGGGGGTCAAAGGTACTCTGTCGTCACGGCCTACACCGTAGGGAAACTGGTGTGATGGTAAATCTATAAGCACTACATACGGGAGCATTAGTTTATACGAGTAGTAGTGGAAAATACAAGTGGTTGATCTAACTTCTAAAGTCCGCCATAGAATTACCATAAAAGTATAAATTTCTGTCAAGTAATGTTTATTACCCTCCTATTTGTTAGTAAACCCCTGCACAGGAACATACTGAAGATTAGTCAACCGAAACGGTACTTAAAATCGGACTGTTATATGTACCTAGCTAAATGATATTACAATGGTACTTGGGCCTCTTCTACCTAGCCTGTTGGCCCTAATTTCGATACTGTGTTTGGCTTGACTCATTCTTATCTCACGCCTGTGCAGGTGTTTCTTCATAAATGAAAGAGTGACAGAAGTTCACACTTTTATGGCAATGCTTCGGCGACTTTAAAAGTTAGGTTTGCCTTATGAAATTTGATGTCGCTAAAGATGTCTGTATATACAGGGTGAGTCACTAAAAAAAAGTCAAAGACCAAAGTTGTACGGTTCTTTGAGCCCTACACTCTAAAATTATTTTTCCACTAGTAGCATTACAATGGCTAATTGTCGACTTGTCTAGAGGTCTGTAATTTGGAAAATTGTGAACCTTGGTCAATAATGTAAACGTGAAGTTGGCCACCTAATGTGACAACTGTCCACAACTGTCAGAAAAACTGAGACATAACCTGAAAACGATCATTTTGGAAAATTTGCTTTTAAATTATGCCCTGGAATGATTTCCAAACCCTGAATTGATTATAAATTGAGGATAAATTGGTGAAACAAAGTTGATGAAGTTGATGGGAGTGAAAATGAAGTTTACGGGACTGAAACTGAATTATGGTTCCGATTTGGTTTGACTTGATTTGCCGTAGATGAGCTTTGGACGATTTCGGGGATTTTTTTTTTATTGAAGATCGACCCGTCGTTGTATCCTTCTGCTATGCTGGAGGATTTCCATTCCCCGTGTCGCTTTAACGATAAAAGGTCCATACCTTTTTCAGCCAAATTTGTCGCGGTCGCGTAAGTACGACGGAATGAGGAGGGGTACATGATGGTTCACTTTACAACATTTTTCACACAAAAATTTATTAAAAACGGGAAATATGGAGGAAATTAAAACAAAAGTTCTGGACCATTTCTGGATTGTCAAAAAATAATAAAATTCCAAAGCGTACTAAAATGACGTGAGTACACATTTTTATTGATGCACTTCAGAAAAAAACATTTTGAAAATTCGCAAACCTCAAATGGGCTACTAGTGGAAAAAATAGTATATTAACCACGTTTGTGAAGCCAATTCTATACCTCGCGTTTTAGAGCCCTCGACGCTGCGCGTCTCAGGTTCTAATTTGCGCTCGGTCTAGAATGTCTGTCTTCACAACCTTAGTTAATAATATACTATTTTAATTGTGCGGAGTGTTCCGTTTTTAAGGCGTAACACACAATGTTTTTTTTAATGAAGCACCTTATAGAACTTTACGTATTTTAAATTTTAGGCTTTGCAACCATAGTTTACTTTTATAATTCCGATGCGACGCCTTGAAATTTTTTGGCAATGGAAGTGTTAAGAAAATCGCAATGGTGTTATTTTTAAAGTTTCTCGTGGATGGATAAAGAAAGGTACGCGCTTTGTTGTGGTATGATCTAATTCGAACTTTAATATACAGAGTGTTTATAAAAAAATTAAAACTTTACAATTTTCAGATATTGATATTTCAGGTGTTTCTTGGAACACCTTATTTTTTGCCCTCATTCTTATATGTTGATGTGTCTCTTAAAAAAGTAAAAAATCGCATTGGCTATCAACCTTAATAGAAAATACCCAGGAAAAAAGGAAGAGAACAAAAATATAGTAAGATGCAGTGATAAAATACAGGGTGTTTTATTAGAATAAGTTGAAATTGGATATTTGAAAATTGTAATAATTAAAACATTTTTATAAACACTCTCTACATGAATATTTAATCTCATTTATAGCACTATAAAGCGCATACCTTTCTTTTTCTCTTTACAAAATCTTGAAACATAGATTTTAAACATAACCCTACTGTGATTCTTTGTGAATCCTTCAATGTCGTATCGTAATTTCAAAAATAAAATGTGGTTCTAAAGCCTAAACCTCCCACACAAATTTTCATCGCCTATTTTACCTCGTAGGGGCGGAATTTCGAAACATTCTTTCTTTGTGGGTGCTTACATTGCAAAAGTAACCCACTGTCCAAATTTCATGTTTCTAGCTCCAGTAGGTAGTTTAGACTATGTGTTGATGAATCAGTCAGTCAGATAAAACACTTTTTTATATTAAGATTACTCCCTATCCCGTGGAAATTTGGAAAAATCCAGCCTTGCTCCTCGTCTACATCATAAGGGGAACCTCTATGCTAAATTTCAACTTCCTAGGTCCAAGGGTTTGGGCTGGGCGTTGATGAATCAGTCACTGAATGAGTCAGAACTTGTCTGTTTGTATGTATTGATTAGGATTTGCGGACAGTTTCACTACGAAACGTTCCTTTGGGTTACTTAAATAAGAAAAGATTTAAACTAATTTGTAGAATTAATTCAAAAGATTTTCGGTGACATCCTCATTATTTGTGATTGGCAGCATTTTACAGACTCTAGATCTAATGCTTTCTAATTTTTGTAAGGTAGAAATAATTACTTATTTTACAGTTAAATAAGTTCTTGAATATTTTTTTCTTACACGTATATACCTAAAATCGATCTTTTCTTGTTTAGCATAAAGAAAATTAGATGTTGAAAAATGATTCCTAAAATACATCTTTTCTTGTTAGAATACAGAAAATTAGATAATGAAAAATGACTATTTACAAGTACAACAGAATGTGTTTGTATTTTTATATTTTTGTACAGAGTCGCAAAATTTCGAAATTATTGACTTCATCTTTTTACAGTTGTCACAACTAACATGTAGACAGGGACGTATAATTTAAAGCAAAATTTGTGATTACAAGACACAGTAAGAGGATTTGACCCCAAGGAAAACTTAAATATTCTATTCTTTGCTTTAGCACCAAAAATCTTAGAAGGACAGTAGATATAGATTTCTTTGGAGTCAAGTAATATTTGCGATCATTTTACTCCCTCTAATTCTATGGTTAATAAAATGTCATATTCTAACTTTCTCGAACGTTCAAAAGTGACAGAGCGCCAAACGTTTAAATCAGGTTCGGCCGTTCAGTAATAGAAGAAAAATTTTTCAGAATTGGTTAATTCTATTGCCAACTCAAACAGTATTTGTTGATCACGCTATACTTTTATATATTAATGACGGATACAATGTAAAGGACAATTTTGACTGTAAACCCGACCCGTAAACTCTTCTGTCCAAAAGTTCATCGTTTTCCTCTGCATCAAGTCTTATAACTTTTGAAGGTTTCAAGATTTTTCTGAGAAATATTTCATTAAAGATTTAACCATAAAGTCGCCTTAAGTCTTGTTAATGTGATGATCTAATATTATTTTACTTGCCATAGAACATTTACACTATGTGAAACGTTGTATTTAAAAGATTGCAATCATAGTTCCGTACCTTACGAAAACATTATATTTTGTGGTGGAAAATAATTTTTCGTCATGCATCCAGATAAGATCAAACAGTGCTTGTGACACTTACCTATATAGACAAAAAAACTCGTGAACATTTTCTAGAAAGTTAAACATTCATTTAAATAATGTAATTATTCACCTTCAAGTGTTTACTTTGAACTTTCTAAAATATTTTCCACATATGTTCCTCATTTATTAGTAATTTTAAATTTAATATGAATTATTGCGCACATTAAAAAAAATGGTGAGACCTATGTTGAAACTTGCGCGTTAATTCAAGCATAGAAATTCTTTCTGCATACCTCTATCTTCACCGGGAAAATTTCTTGCAGGAACGCGGCTGGGAGTACAAACAAATATGCGTAACTCGTGTTCCGGGCTATGGCTTTGGAATTGCAGTTTCCGGAGGAAGAGACAATCCACACTTTGCTTCAGGTGACCCCAGTATTGCCGTCAGCGATGTCCTAGCGTCGGGTCCTGCCGAAAGAATTCTACAGTAAGTGATGATTTGTGGTTTGAGTTGCGGTTTTAAAATTGTATTGTCACTTCAGGGTCAACGACAGGATTATTTCAGTCAATGGAATATCTCTCCAGAATGTTGATTATGCTACAGCTGTTCAAGTGCTGCGGGATTCGGGAGATACAGTGACTTTAGTGATTAAGAGAAGGACGGTTCAGCATCAGCATAGCCATAGTTTAAGTGCTTCATATACGGGAACGCCGTTAGCAGCTTTGGGGATTAATCCCTTGCCTGCTAAAGTGACTTTAACCAAAAACTCAAAGAAAGAAGGTGACTAAGAAGTACTTTGAATTACAAGGTTATGTAATTTTGTTTGATTGCAGATTTTGGTATAGTTTTGGGGTGTAAACTCTTCGTCAAAGAGATCTCGTCTAAGGCAAGAGATCAACTACTTAACACCAACCAGGTATTGGTTGAGGGTGATTTTATTACAAAAATTAACAATACCAATTGTAATGATTTAATGTCATTGAAAGAGGCTAAAAAAATAATTGATAGTACAAAAGATAAACTGCAACTTACGATTGCGCGCGACTTATCTTCGAATATTTCTCATCAAACGCAAAGTTCTATTAGTACTACCGGTGCTGTTAATAATTTTTACAAAGGCGATGATTTTTTGACATCGCAAAGTTATTCAAATCAAAATTTATACGTCCAACCGCCGACCAGAAATCCAAATCTTAACACGAGCGGTGGTTTCGAAGACAAACTTGATCCTAGTAGCGGTCCAAATTCATTGGTAGATGATAAGAGTAATTTAGCACCTAGGGGAAGATCAAGAGGACCTTTATCAGAGGCTAATTTGAACCAACTGGAAAATAGGAATAGTTTAGGGGGTTACGGGAGGTCTAAAGGCAGAGATGAACCACCGCGACCACCCCCTCCTAGAGCTGAAGGTAATGCATGGAAAGAAGCAACGGAACTAAATAAAAGTGGTAAGTTTTTTGAGGCAGTGTTTCGATGTACCTATGTATCATTTGTGAAGATAGGGACACAGGATATTTGTCCAAATCACATTTAAAAAGGAATAGTCAAAGGATATTTAGACAGAACTTCCCTCGTCATTTGATTCTGCTAATTTTATTTTGTTTATGATAATCTCTGTAAGTTAAAATAGAGGTGCTTGTGTGTAGTATTAAAGTAAAAGGAAAGAAGCGTGCTGTGTGTATGTTTCAAGGGAGTTTTTCATTGCACAACTCCTGTGACACGTCATCAACATTTTAACAAGGATACGTGTATTAATTCCATTCTTGATTTAATCAATACAAAAAATTGCTTCATTCATTAACATTTGAGTCAAACTGTATAAGCAATTCTATACTATAGATCCATAAGATTTTGCACATTTTAAATGTCAGAGGATTCGGTTTTTTTATATAATTTTGCCATCAATATTCAATACGGATTCATGAACTTGTAGGAGTATGTTATTTTGTAAAATTTAAATAAAATATATGTATTTACTATATACAATTTTGAGGTGATGTAATCACATTATTGATGGGGATTATTAGACAAATTTTGGTTAGCGTTACCATCTACACGATATTGATAACATACATATAAAATTTCACAACACGAAGTGTGTAAAAAAAATCGATTTGGAATTCTGAGTAGCTCTTTGATTTTTTTAATTTAAAAAATTTTTCAAATTTTACACGCCCGACTTGAATCATGTTATATTTGAGAGTATATTTTTTTCGTAACCATAATATACTACAACGTGTCTATAAATGATTCTGGTATCAAGGGTAGCTTTGAAATTTCAAACAAATGTGTCGTTCTTTACAAATATGATAGAAACTTTCTGTAAACGACTTGTCAGTCAACCCCAATTATTTAACTGTATAATTGGTCACATAAGTAGGCAGCAAAATAATTAGCAAAAGACATTCCAGAGCCACTCTTGATATCCTAATAATTTATAGATATTATGAATACACTTCTATTTCAGTTTTGTACTTTCTGTAATTAATTTTTCATACAACATAGCAGTACTTCAATCCGTCAAAAGTGGGATGATTGTTTTTTACTTTCCTAGAGTAAGCTAAGGAAGTGTTGTAATAGATTCTATCCAGGAAATAACTACTTTCATGTTTTCTAGACGTTTTGTACCCCCTAAAGTATGAAAAAATAATGTACATGTAAACGGTAAAACACTAACCAAACGTTGTTTAATAATTGTGCATAATAGATGTTATTTAAATTTTATAAAATAACAGCCCTACAGGCGTGATTTATGAATCCAATGACAGTGTGCATATACTATAGAATTTATGCAATTTATTTTACTGATCAAATCAAGAACGACTCACTCCATTTTCCAAAAAACATTGGAAATACACTAGTATTATTATTATTACAATCCACCTGACCAAACAGATATACCTACCCAAATATTATCATTAATGTTGACTGTTTTTAAAAGTTCAAAAAACCATTGAATAGACAATAGACTAGTCCGCTATTCTTTTGGTTTTCGTTCAATTCGTCAATTTTTTGTGTAAATTATAAATTATAAAAAGGAAATTATGCAACCACAAATACAATTTCAACCACTCTCAGAAGATTGCTACTCTAACACTGAAGTTCCAAGAAGGTATTAGTGGGAGTAGCTTATTGAGCTGATAAGACAGACAGGAACGAATACATTGTATATAAATAACACCATTGAAAAATGGTTTTTATGTCTTACTTGCCAACTAGAGAGAGTATTTTTCAGATTGTCTTATACAGGATGACTCAAAAACATTATTGTATGTGTCAATTTATTTTTTTGAATAAATCAGGAATAGATTGTTAATCAAAATATATCTTTTACTCCCCCCAAAAATTGATGACGTCATTAAAAAATTTTGTAAAGGAAAAACTCGTTTGAAACATAGGCGTAGCACGCTTCTATACATTACATATATCTGTTTATTTCAACTTATAGGGGTTTTCATAAAAAATAAAATTCGTAACATCAAATTTTATAGTTTTTCGAAAATGCTGGATACTTCAGATGTGAGGGAAGTTCAAGGAAAATCTGTAAACCTTTAAAAAAATTGCAATGTAATATTATAGTTTAGATAAATATTTTGACTAGTCGATAATGTTATTACCAAAACACCCCATTTTGATGATGTATTCTTTTCCAAGTGTTTGAACACAGGGAAGAAATAATGGAATCTGAAACAGTTGTGAATGTTTTCCTTAATATTGCAAATCTACGCCTTATGGTAATTTTTTAACGAAAAATGTTAGTTTATTTTGTAAATCAAAATTCGATGAGTCTGAAGATGAAGTAGAACAAACATACAAGCAAAATAAAACGTTACCACTTACATTTTGCTTTATTTTTGAGTGACCATTGCTGAAGCCAAAAAATTAATAAAAATTATTATTAAGTATTATTATATACAAAAATTGATGCGGGATTTCGAAATTAAATAGTGGTACAAATGTTACGAGTTGGAAATCGTGCTTAACACACAATCGTTTAAAAGAGTAACTTTTTTAACGCTAGAACGGCATAAGGCAAATAGATCAGTTACATAAAAAGGGCATAAACACTATTTTATGCATATATATAATTTCGATAATTTCTAACATTTTCGAGTTACGTAAAAAAATTTTTATACTACTTTTAATACTGGAAAATACACTTTTCAATGTGTTCCGATAATTCAGAATTCTTAATTGTGTACAACGTGATCGAAAGGCTACTTTTATGGACGACCATATAAAAATAAATCACAAAAGTGATGCTTCACAGGTTGTAAAAATATTAAAAAAGTTGTTGTTTTCGAACTGTAAGTGAAACATAGAGGAAGTTGGAAAATATGGTAACCACGACACAATATGTATTTTCATTAATTAAATAGTTGGCATTACTGTTCTTTGTTTGTAGTGTTTTATCACAAATTATTGCGTTTATTATATTTTCAAGAAACAAAGTGTCACAGTTGCAGTTGCAGAAACTAGTGTGATTTCGAGGTTGGCTCTGGATCAACAAAGTTCGTATGATAATTAAAAGTGACATCGTAAGTGAAGTAAATAATGCCTAATTGTTATTTACGTTACATTACGAGTAGGATAAAAGCATTATTACCTACCTACGAGCGTGAAATTTTCACTCGAGGATGCTAATAATATGTTAGCTATGAAATTTTATGCTGCGATTTCAGAGTTAGTTGTAGTCAATGCAAATAGCTAAACATAAATTTCATTATTTATTTCAAATGAGTGGGATACGTTAAGTGTGTTCCACTGCCATACTTAAAAATAATAACACTATAGAAACTTCGTCATTAGATGTAAATGTAAAAATAATTCACAATTTATCTACTTTCATTTAGTTCAAGTACGTTCAATAGAGAAAGAAACTTTTAAAAGCACTTAATAACAATAAATAAAATTAGCATACCATTGAATAGGGTTCGAACGAATTAAAATGCTATATTATTTGTTATGCAATCTGAAACTGAAATTTGAACATTGTACTGTGAATTGCAAAGTTTTCGACATTTTTTTTTTGTGTCGCTTTATAGAATCAGATCTCTTTGGTTATCTTTAAGAAGGCACAAAACCCTGACCTGGAAGACCTTCTTGTCCAAGAAAGCAGTGTTTGTACAACATAGAAAAGAAAACAGTTTTTGAGAAGTATTGATAGAGTGTAATGCCTTGGCCTCACCATTTGCGTGGTGTCTTGTGAAATGTATGTTAAAACGAATACCACACTTGATGTCCTTCAATACCCCTCATTATTTTAGGTGAAAATCGAAAACTTTGAAAAACTCGGAATTATCTGTACTGTATATAAAACGGATACGTGTAATGCCAAATAAATAACAAAATGTTGCTAAACTTTGATAGTACTTTTTTAACAATGCAGTTGTAGATAGTTCATATTAATAGTGGCTTTCAAACGTTAACCCATTCCATTCATTCATGAAAGTCATTAATAGTGAATGACTTGTAAGAATTTTTCGATGCATTTAGAATGACAGAATCATAAATTGAAATAAACTTTATATAAATAACAATCATTTAATTTTGTGAAAGTTTTTATTAGTTTTCAAGTATTTTTTACACTTACAAGTTCTTAATACTTTCAAAATATGCCAGTAGTTCGTACAGCGCATGGAAACATGTTTGGAGAACTATGTTTTTTTTACACTTTTTCTTTAAAAATATACATAGCAAGAAAGATAAATTAACACAAATTTAACAGTTATTTTTGTTACTTAGTTTTTCATGGTGATGTATTGTGGTTTTTATTTGATTTTGCAACGAAATGGAGTAATTATTGGAAACTAAAGTTGCACAAGTAATGCGTGTCTAAGATACTCTTACTGAGTCCGTTAAAATGTCACTTTACAGGATGATGCAAGCAACTGAAACTTTATATAACAAGTTTCCGAATTGCCGACGCTTGAGAAACAGAAGTATATGCGGAAATTTGTGGAATGTCGACTTTACTTCCAGACCATACACCAAGCTATTTTTTTCAAATCAGTTGCAATGGTTTATGTTATAAATAAAATATTTGACGTTGTATATATCCTGTGTATCCTATCTCTCCCAATTACGCCTCAAAAACCATACCAAACTTAATTCTAATTTTATTAAAATGTTTCATTGGGCCACGAAAATATTTCTGAAACTAACATATTTTCAGATTATTATAGTTCTCGAAGACAAATATACGATGATGATCCCATCATCCAAAAGAAACAACCAATGTAAGTAGTAATTTGTTTCTTTTCCTCGAATTCAGGAACTTTTATTTGTGTAGCCCCGACGCGAGGTTTGTAACATTCCACAAAGAGGGTTCAGTTGGTATCCGTTTAACAGGTGGTAATTTTGTTGGTATTTTCGTCACGGCCGTCCAGCCTGGTAGTCCTGCATCCTTGCAAGGACTGCAGCCAGGTGACAAAATTCTCAAAGTGAATGACATGGATATGACGGGTGTGACCAGAGAAGAAGCAGTACTTTTCCTTTTGAGTCTTCAAGATCGTATCGAACTTATAGTGCAATATTGTAAAGAAGAATACGATAATATAGTTGCGTCGCAGAAGGGCGATAGCTTCTACATTAAAACTCATTTTCATTACGATAATCCAGCAAAAGGCGAAATGTCCTTCCGGTCGGGTGATATTTTTCATGTGATAGATACTCTGTATAATGGTGTAGTAGGCTCGTGGCAAGTGTTCAGGATTGGACGCAACAATCAAGAGGTGCAAAAGGGAATAATTCCGAATAAGTCCCGAGCTGAAGAATTAGCAACGGCACAATTTAATGCGACCAAGAAAGAAATGTCAGCGAATGAATCAAGAGGGAGCTTCTTTAGACGCAGGAGAAGTTCTAATCGTCGATCGAAGAGCCTAGGGAAGGAACACTGGGATGACATTCTTTTCTCAGACACAGTATCGAAATTCCCTGCTTACGAAAGAGTTCTACTGAAGCATCCTGGTTTCACAAGACCTGTGATCTTGTTTGGTCCTATTGCGGATGTGGCACGAGATAAACTTTTGAAAGATTTTCCAGATAAGTTTATATCGCCTCGTAAGTTCATTAAATACTTGCGTAAGAGTCGATTGACGCTTCTGTATTTGCAGAATTAGACACGACAGCAGAAGAACACGCCAAGTCCCAAAAAACTTCTTCCAATATTATACGATTGTCAGCAATTCGTGACGTTATTGCTACCGGGAAGCACGCCTTGTTGGATATAACACCAAACGCAGTCGAGAGGCTTAATTACGCACAAATGTATCCAATCGTGGTGTTCTTTAAAGCTGAAAGCAAAATTGTGATCAAACAGCTGCGACAAGGTTTACCCAAGTAAGTTTCCCGCCATTTTGTCACCTTTTTGTGTTAATTACGTTATTACAGGTCTGCCCACAAGAGTTCCAAAAAGCTGTTGGAACAATGCCAAAAACTTGATAAAGTCTGGAACCACGTTTTCAGTGCTACAATCACGATGAACGATAATACAGACACTTGGTACCGCAAAGTGAGAGATATCATTGACAAGCAGCAAAGTGGAGCTTTGTGGATGAGCGAAAGCAAGGTTTGTGCTTGTACTTTAACAGCTTTCAAGGTGATGGTTTCTTCTTTCTTTCACTTTTTTTCAGTTGGGGACAGACATTTTTTCCGACATTTATTACCCTTGTATCACCTGTAGACCTAATAGATCCAATTCCTTGCCTAACAGGTATAGACCTCCACGAAGTCGTACTAGAAAGGCGCCGCTTTCTATGTACAGCCGTCCTCAGTTTATTTATCCTTTGGTGCATTCCCAGTTCTCTCCTAGTCAGAATAGCTTATACAGTTCCAGTATCGGCCTGCCATATGCAAGTACTATTCCTTACTTTGACGCTTCTGCTACTTTCTGTAATGCTAAAGCACGGGATGGGTTTCTTTCTAACCGGTTGGGAATAACAGAGAATGTCGAAAATTTCGAAAACATTGACGAACCTTTGTATTACGACTGTGATCATTTTACTAACAGAAATTTTGATGTAAGATCATTTCCGATTAAGGAGGAGGAGTACGGCGAAATCTAATAATAACGAGTTTGTGTGCATGTCAATGTTTACTATTAATAATAATTTTAATGTCCAACCTAAAGTGCGATAAGAAATAACTATAAAGTTCGGACTCTTCTTATATTACGTGTGACTCACATTACGGGTAAATTTATTTTCTGATGAACCACTCGTAAGTGATTAGTTCAAAATATATAAATTAACAAAAAATATCCAACTAATTTGGTTATGCATTTTTAAATAACTTAGTTGTTTGAAGTATTATTATTCAGTTTACTTCGCTCAGTAACAGTTATATTTTTTATGGTCGTTAACAGGGACAAATTGAAATTGTGTCTGATTTGTCTTTAACTTCCAATAACTCGAGTACAGACAATTCCTTAATCAAACTTAAGATCTTTGTACTTTGTTAACGATATTAAATCCACTTTAAATTTAACAGGCCTTTAACATCGTCGTGAAACTTCGCATTTAAAAATTGAATCTCAAACATGTTTTGCAAGTCAAACACTATTGTTAATTTATTTTCCCGCACAAAGGGTTACAAATATTATCACTATACTACCGTTTCTAATTTGATTTATTTGCATCTGTTACCAAAAAAACACATACATACCTTCTCAGTGGCGACTTCTTAAAATTCCAGTCTCGGTGAGTCGACTCTGTGCCACCACGGTTTGTATACGTTCTTTAGGTTGCGCATTGTAAGATATATTTTAACTAGTAGAGGAATTTTGTAGCATGTAAACACTTCGTAGAGCTTTACTAAGTAGTTAGACCGTAGTTTTTATTCTCTATTACCGTAGCTTTATGTTTGTGTGATCATTTTATGTCGTTCATTCGTCATCTACTTCATCATCATTTTAGCCTGAAGAATCACTGTCAGATGATTTCCTATTCCCAATGTCTTCATTACGACTTTCGTATGCAAGTAGTCCAGAGAGTGATTTAGAACACAGTCCTGGACCCCCAGTTTCATCAAATTCTCCGACTGCTGGTAGGCTAACGAAAGCAAGTTCTGATCCTAGCGTTGTAATGCCTGACAGCAGTACTACAGATGTACTGCCACCATATCAGGTAAACATTATTAAAAAATACTCACGAAAATTTATTTCTGTTGTTCTAGCCTTCCTACGATTCTCGATATGGGTTTAACAATCAGACCAATGACAGTCAGTTAAATTTAACCAAAGAACCTACTTACACTTTGTCGAATCAGGATATTCCCAGCGCCATAGATCAATATGGCAAAAGCGGATTATATAATACGCAAATGGATACCAGAAACGATTTTACTAACAATCAGCATAAAAGACAAGCAAGTACAGTTCATCACGGTTCTTACAACCATCCAAAAGGGCATAGCATTAGTGAACAAAGTCCTAGAAGAAGTCCCAAAGAAGGGGTTTACGGACAAGTCCCGGATCTACCACCACGAATAGATAGAGCAATTAAACCCATTGGTTTGATAACCACTCCCAACAAAATCCCGAATGGGTAAGTTTAGTGGTACTTTCGCAGATTGTTTGAGTGACGTTTGCTTTTAGGCGTTCGGCACATGAAAGACTTTTTGGCACTAAACCTGGGCAACCTTTAGACAATGTCGAACAAAATAATAACGATAATAATAATTTCAGCAATAAGCTGGGTTCCTTGGAGAGGAGTCAGAATTCTAAATCTGTAATTTAAAGATAATTTTTGCTCCACCGGTACTAAAAAAATTCTTTTAGGATTCTCTTTCGAGTTACGATTCTTTTAATAAACAATCCAACACTAGAATCGGGCCAAACGCTCACGACGACCTTAAAACAACTCTTTCAAAAATCGAGCCAGGTTCTGCTCAAAACAGTCCGTCCAAGTACAGTTCAGGACCCAGGTGGGACCAGAATTCCCACAGACACAATTCTAAGCTAGACCTTAAGTACGGTTTACCACAAACAGACCACAACGATAACAGTCCCAGGAATTCTCGTGAACTAGACAAAGAACCAAGACCTCTGGAAAATGTGAGTCCCAGAGGATCCGTTGAACGCGACATCTACAGATATACAAGATCCCCAGCAAAATCCAAAGGTCACGTGGAAACTAAAACAGACTATGGGAAATACAGCAGAAACAACAGTTCTGCTCAAGATTATGCTAGAACGTCTCATCAGGACTTGAGTCAGTCCCATTTAAGTGTTCATCAGGTGCCTGCGCATCATCATTCACCAATGAAAAGTCCACCGATGCATCATAACGGTTTTGATAATGGTCCTGTTGGACACATGGGTCCACCGAATGGTAACGGGTACAAACCTGTTCCCCCGCCTAAACCTAAAAATTACAAACCTCCGTATAAAGGCCAACAAGGAGGATACGGCGACGGAATGGTGCAACCTCCAATGCCAACTTACCAGCATGGAAAAAGTCACAGTAATCCAGTGGTAAGAGCTGCTGATTCCAGTAGATTGTTATTACGTGTTTCGTTTTTAGGACCAGAGAACTCAGAATATGAACTATTATTACAACATGCCACAAAATAACAGTTGGCACACTGAAACGGCTGTGAGATACAACTCAGAAATGCACGGTCCTTACGATATGGCTCCACCTTACGAATCCCGAAGACACCCGAGCATATCATATGCATCTAGAAGTGAGATTACACCAATCGCCCAACACGAGAATCCATATGGTATGGAAGGGTCTGACATGCTGATGGATGCAAGACCACCAGAACGAAATAATATTGTAGATTTACAAGGATCAAGAGAGCAACGCGGATCTGCTTTCGAACTGTATAGGAAGCCTGTACATCATAATTTAAGGTAAAAAACTACCCCACTCGTTTATTGTAATATTACTCTGTAAAATAAGTGTGTACACTGGTTTGAAACTGATTTATGTAGTTTGTTTATGTCGCATCTTGGTTTTAATGGTGGTGAGGGTAGGTTTACGAGCATCTAATTGCATGAGTTATGTGTATTATTATCGTTCATGGAGTATCGTAAGGGTAGTATTTTTTTTTTTCAAAGTTTGCTCAATTTATTTCTTACTTCTGGCAAATCGTATAGCTGTGAAGTTGGCACAGTGTTCTTAGTAGAGTGTAGCAGTTTCAAGGAGTTATTATCAACTCTTTCCAGTCAAGAAATGGAAATTTTCTGTAATTTTTCTGACTGGCTTCATTTTCACTGAAATTTCAACTTTCTCATATTCTTAAAAACTTGAAAATATTTAAAAGCTAGTTTTGTTCTTCGTTCTTAACCAGTACATAACATACATACATACATATAGTCTTTGCCATTTCTATTGAAACACCACTTGTTGATCGTAAATTTGGCAACGTTCATATTCAGACAATTTTCTAACTAAAAGCCGTTGTCAATCAACCGAAAGCTGTTACCAATTGCTAAATTTTAAGCAAAATCAACAGGTGGTGTTTCAATAGAAATGGCAAAGACAGTATATTACAAAAAAGAACATTAAATCTAATTCTTCACAATTACAGTTTCAACTGCTAACCATTCTAAAAAATAATTGATGATGTTCATCCTTTAATTATTAAAAGATGTTACTAAAATATACCTGATACACCACGTTTAAGCTATGACGTCACACAGTTAAAAATTCGTTATATTTTGATTTAATGGAGAAAAAAATCAGTATTAACGTCTTCAAACTAGGGCTAACAAATTTGAGTTCTTTGAAAAGGTTTTTAAAGGTACAATCTACAAAATAAATTACATAAAAAATAGCATTTTCTTAAAAAAAATTCATACGACAAAATAACTCGAACAGGGTTGCCACTTTTCTGGTAAACCTGTAAATGTCAGGGAATTTAGAAATTTTGAAAATATTAGGGAAAAGTCGGGAAATTCTAGAAGAATTTTGTTGAAAGTCAGAGAATTAATTTATTTCTGTTATTTGTTTGAATAAAGGATTATTTTTCATTTTCTATGTCGGTATTATTTCAAGTTTTCAATTCGCATACCTATAAAAATTAAATCATGAAATTTTGTGGTTTTGGTCAGAGAAAACCTGGAAAAGTCACGGAATTCTAAATAAGAAACTCCGTGCAATCCCAAAGCCAATAGTATGCAACTAATTGATTGTGATGTATATTTGTGTATGATTTTTAAGTTTAGTTGGTCGGTATAGTCGGTTCAGCCACTTACGATTATGATAAATCAAACTGACTCGACGCGACAAAGTGTTTCGCCTGTTTTTGCGTTGGAAACGACCTACTTTCTTGAATTCATTTGGAGTTTTTTTAATGACGGCCTACATTGAAAAGAAATACAATGTGATGACGCTTGTCTGGTGCGATTTGAAAGTCTCATTTGAAAATCACATTTTAGAATTTGAATTTAGAACACCTGATTATTGCCTGATTATGTTTTTGTAGAAATTGTACACAAGAACGCAAAGCCTGTATATAACTAATGTACAATATTGCTTTTAAGATTAACAATGAGAATACGTTTACAAAGACTAATGAAATAATTTATTGATTTAAATATTTCTTGTATATATAGGGTGATTCAAAGCACTACTGCACAATTTTAATGACGAATTATATGACAAAAAATATGTGAATAATACTAACGAGAGCATGGTTAATTCTTTAAAATATGGCTATCAGAAAATCATAAAATTTCGTGAATAATCAAAATTACTGTTCATTCGATAGACCAGTGGTGGGTTTGTCGATAGACCAGTGGTGGGTTTGTCACCCCCACCCTGCTCAGGTCTCACTTGTAATTTTAAGATAGAACGTAATAAACCATCGAAGGGACAACAAGCCTATTACTCATCCCTTCAAACGTTCCAACAATTACCTTTCGCCAATTTCGCCGTGCCGAATTATTATTAGAAAACAATTTTATTGTAACACCTTGGTAACAATTTGTTCAATTTTTAGACGTTACCAAAGCAAAGAAATACATAATAATGGTATTTCCAAGGCAGTTTTGCAAATAAAATTAAAGATAGCGGAAAGTATATACATAGTTTTGAAAAAGTAGCAAATTTAAAAATTCTCTATTTTGAGAAATGATCATAGTTTTAGTAGAACGTTTTATTTATTTATTGCTATATAATTCGTCTTAAAATTATGCAGTAGTGCTCTGAATCGGCCTGTTTAAGAACCACAATTAAATTATTTCACAGCTATTAAAGTTTTCTCAAGATAATGTGCCAAAAATTAAGCATGAAGTTTGTTCAAATTTGCAGGAACAGAGAACATTTAATTTGATGAAAATACGAGTATATCTTAAAAATCTTCTGAAAATTGTGAATTACAAAATAAAACGAAATCGGGTTTTTACCCAAAACAGTGGACACAAATTTTGCAAAGAGACGGTTGGTATTAAAACGTATAATTTCACTGAACAGTTTGATGAGCTGACATCTTTGAGTATTTGCTTAAACCAAGTTACTATTTGTAACTATTTTTTTATTATTACTGTTGGACTACCAAATTTGTGATTAAAATTTCAATTTGACGTCACGTATGCTATCATAATATTTTAAATATGTTGCCAACCTGCCCAAAAAATCCATGGAACTCGCTTCTAAAGTATAAATCGAACAAAGCCCGCTTCTTGGAAAAATTATAAAAGAGAAAAAAAAAGTCAAGTTTGGCATCGATTGCTGGATCGTCGGAAAAAATTTAAAGCAGATTTGTACACCACACGTATAGGAGTATATTGTTGTATAACATTTAAATAAAATAAATATAGACTTCTTTAAAATGACGTCATCAAATTATTGGCGGGGATGATTGACGAAATTTTAGTTACGTTTAACCATCCACATGATATTTCTAACATACATACAAAATTTGACAACAATCGGTCCAGCACTTTAGGAGATTACGTGTCTAATAAAAATGGAAATGTAGACGCCAGACACTACATTTTTTGCACTGTAGGGGTTATGAAACAAACATTGAGAAAATATAAAATTGGTCATTCGTCCGATGGACTGGATTACTATACTTTCCTTAGCTTACGTTCGGGAAGTAAAAATCACAAACATTAATGGTCACATGGTATTTATTAATATTAATGTTAGATTAGATCACCACACAATACCTTTAGCCACGTTTTTTTTTTTTAATCTTCATTGCTTGGGAAATTTGTCATTTGAAGAATGAAATATTTAGGTACGTCTTTGTAGTGTTTTATTTTCTCATACAAGAGAGTCCTAAGTTTTTGTTTGCTGTTAAACGTGTGCCTTTTGTAAGTTTTAATGTTAGTAATTGTTTAATGAGACCATAATTATTACCGCAAAGGATTGTGTTCAAAGCATGGGCTTGTCGAATCAACTTTACTTCATATGACGAACTTCAAATAGCGAATATCTTTTAATTTCTTGATATGTCCAGAATGTCTATAAGTTATTTTGTTCTGGTCACTTAAATTTAAACGTATTCTGACTTCTGTCGTTTGTTACAAAAATCAGTTATGTGCTATCTACTTGAAGAAAATTGAATTAGGTTGGCAACCCACAATACACGTGCGGGTGTGTGGAATTGAAAAGTATGCTTTTTACATTACTTATGTTATACGAATAAATTACAAAAATATGTAATAATCGCCCTATACATAATTTTAATTTTAAGCTTGTTATTTATACTTACGTTCGGCATATTCCTTCAGTCTTCTGTAAATTCTAATTATGAAACCACTGAAGCAGTTAAAAAATACCAGAGTCCATCACTGTACAGGTGTTTTAACGATTGTGGAAAATTGCTCCCCTCTTGTAACTTGTAATTTACTGAGAACATCAGTTACAAGCTTGTGGTTTTTCGTGAGTCATTTCAGTTGCCTTGGCTTTAAACCTGTGTAAAGTAGTAAACAGTGTTGCAATTTATTAGGAGTATTATTTAACAATTTGCAATTGTATGCACAAGACGATTATAAAAGATCGTACATCAAGTTGGCTTGAAATTTTAGGAATTTTTCCACCTCGTTGTCATAATTGGTTATTACTGCAGTCTGTCATAAAAGTCAATAGTAATTTACACAACTAGTTCGGGATAGCCTGCTTCCCGCATGAACGCTTGTTTGCGGCACGACCGAAGGGAGTGACGCATTTGCGTGAATGCGGGAAGCAGGCTCACGAACGTGTTGTGTACAATATTTTTTGCGACGAATAAACCTTTAAACTGAAGAGATTAACTGTGAGTTATTTATAAACAACGGCATTGACAGCGCCGTTAACACGTCACAATGTTGACACTACCCGAGTATTTTAAGGTTACCATGGCAACGGGAAGTTAAATGCACGTGTGCGGGAAGTTCGAACTCCCGCACCCTGGTGAATGCGCGAAATCTATCAAAAAAGGTCATGAGTGCAAAAATCACATTTTCGGTTGCTTTTTGCTGACATATTTTCCAAAACCAACTTGATGTACGACCTTTTATAACCAGCTTGTATGATGAGGAGACTGTATTAGATAGACACCTTTTTTTAACTATTCCTCGTTTGATTTATGTGAGCAAAAATTTAACTTAGTAACTAGTGACTAGAACTTCGTAAAGTATAAAAATTAATGAAAACAAAAAATTGAAATTGGAGTACTATTACGTCACTACTGCAAACAAAATTCGATTATTGCTGAAGTAACAG
Source organism: Zophobas morio (assembly GCF_036711695.1). Taxonomy (NCBI): domain Eukaryota; kingdom Metazoa; phylum Arthropoda; class Insecta; order Coleoptera; family Tenebrionidae; genus Zophobas; species Zophobas morio. Next base: position 15,744,010 of record NW_026972111.1, read on the forward strand.
AAAGAATATGTGAAGTAGACGGTAAAGATGTAGTGCCAGTAAAGTTGATTTAATAAGTTTAATGAAGGAAATTTAAATTTGGATAATCAACCTTGATCGGGTCAACCTGTTGAAGTGGATTTAGAGACTCTTGATGACATAATTGAGTTGGATACTGGACTAACTACTTGTCTGATGAATTATTATTATTTTAATTATTTTCATTTGTCTTTCTTTTCTTTGTTCGCACTAAAAAATTGTTACAAATTTATGGCCCAACATAATAATATTTTTTATACTTTGCTAAAAGTGATCCAAATGTAAATAGCTAAAGTGGCATACATAAATTATCATTAACTGTGCTATAGAGATTTGTTGGTACACACACAACACAGACAAACGGCCACCTCTTAGATAATGTGAATATTTGCTGATAGGACCATAAATCATTCTAGACCTTTGATGATTATTTATGTGTTACTCTGGTGGATTGTAGTTAAGTTGACTTCACCCATCTCGACCGGTTAACCATGTGTTATGTGAAATTGCAGACATCAATTTAAAAATAGCAGAGCAGTAGTCTACATTTCTAAATAGTACATCCTAGCCATATCGTTTTCTTTATGCAATTATAAGCAGTCTTAATTATTCAAAAATAAATTTGCTACCTTTTTCGAAATTTTGTGCAAAATCAGATTTTATTTTAAATGAATTTTGACAACTGTTTTCAGTATGTGACAATCATTTTGTTAACTTTTTTTTCATGTTATTATAATCGTTACATTCGCAGTCAGGATAAAAAATAATTATTAATGAGGTACATATATCTTTTGTAATAGTTTCAACATTATGACATTTAAACACATATTGGCGATCAAAGTGTTGTGAGTACGTTCACAGCTTCAGAATGATCTTTTAAGTTTGAATATGTTTGTTTGATAATTGTCGCCTTTCGGAAACTGTTAGAATTTGCGTCAAAAATTTTCATTTATGACTGATATTGTGGGCACAAGTCTACTATAGTTACATTTAGTAAATGTGTGTTTTGCATTTGTACTGTGGGTGGTATGTACGTACAGTGCGGTTTTAGTCAGTCAAAGGCAACAACTTGGGGGTAGTTGCCTACGTAACGGTTTTTATGCCAGCCATCCTCACAATTTTTAAATGTATCTTAAGTAATAGGCAGCAAATTTATCTGTAAAACGCTATACTTTATTTGTTCTATTTGTAAACTAACATTAAAACTAATACTTAAGGATAAGTATAAGCTACTAAATTGTTAATATTATACAGGATGTCACATTTCTTACGGTCTATGGGAAAATCGACATATCTATTAACATATAATTAATACAGATATGATTTTCGTAATTCTGTTGGTCGATCAACACATGGTAAACTTTGACTATTTAATTAAATTTTTTTATTAACGATGTTAACACTAAGCAGGTAATTTTTTTCATTACTAATTTTATGTAAATTGTATTTAGTAACGAAAAGTCGATGAAGTGTTCGTTTTCAATGCATAGTAAAGCATCAACCGAGTGGCAGTAATGACTTAGTTGCACTATGTGGATATCAGTGATAAATATACTCAATAGTTTACGAAAGTAGTCAGCATTAGTGATAACTTGTAGTACTGATAATGATCAAGTTGTAAAAAATGATATAAATACAAAAAAATTTTGTTTAAAAAAATCTAGTTACATACATGCTAAATCTCATTTTTGCAAGCCCAACGTGCATAACCAAGAAACTATGTTTATTTTATAGACTTTTATTTATGATGTTAATCCTGATAATATGAAATTTATACGTTAAAGAAACTGTCGTTTTGGCGCTGGCTGTGATAGTGCAGCATCTTGTATATAAAATACTTAAATTGCTTATAATTTAATCCTGTAAATATTGGGTATACACCACCAAACTAATATTATGCTAGATTTAGTAACGGACATGATATTTTGTACCTCCGCTTCTTGTACAGTCCGCAAGAAATAACCTTCTGTGTTTGCAAAATAACAAACTAACAGCTGGAAGAGGTGCGTCAGCCCCCCTCCAAAACACATAATTCATTCAAATTTTTATCATTTCAAGGGTTCAGGATGATGGCGCTTTATTCGGATCACAGCCTAACATAATACAAAAACTAAACACTAACTCGCCTAAAGTAACGCCAAAACTAACAAAAACCCAATCGTTCAAACATCACCGCACCGAAGGCGGCGGACTCAGTCCAGCGAAAATCTTCCGAAAATTCTCGTTCAAATCGAAAAACCGAGAAACTACCCCGAAGACGTCGAAAAAAATGCTGTCTGTGAAACCGAACGATGACCGAATGCGGCCGAGTAAACGCGATATTACGTCGGCCATCGTTGACCACCGAGGTGGCACGATGGTAAACGAATACTGGGGAGTTTCGCTGGAAATCCCGGAAAACGCCCTTCCCCCAGGGGAACAAAAAGAAATTTATTTCGTTATATCTGATCCGAGGCTGTGTGAAACGAATGGGCCCCCGTTGGACCTGGAAAACGGTAACAGTCTTTTTAGGACCAGTGTACATGCGCAGGATCGGATCTACCTTTTCATTTGTGATTTTTTTTGTTGTTGTATGTGTAAATTCGATCCTGTAAATATTTTTTAAGTAGGTGGGTGAAGTGTAGCGTAAAGAAGGAGAAATTACGTATTGGATAAAATATTATGTACTGTGATAAATTTTGTAAAAGTAGAATCGTTGCATTTACTAAAAATTGGTCTAAAGTTATTTAGACACAAATTCTCACGCTCTTAAAGTACAATCAAACGTCGTAAGTATTTTAGAAAAATACGAATTTTTTATGATAATCTCTTTAAGTTAAAATGAAGTAATGTGTGGTCTGTTAAACTGAAGGTGAAGAAGCACGTTTTTCACATGCATATGTTTTAAGCGAGTTTTTCTTAACAATTTTGTTAAATTTTATGATGACGTCATAAACTTTTTGCACCACTTTGTAAAGGTACAGCGTAATGCTAACAATAACAAAAATGCATTCCCAAAATTTTGTAAAAATGGTATAACCCACTCTTAATTCCATAAATAAAATAAATTGCTCCACTTGTTCTATTTTGTGCATATTAGGTAGGATTTCTTCAGCAAAATTTTGAGATGACGTCATCAAATTGTTGGTGAGGATGATCTGACAGAATTTGGTTAGCGTTTTACTATCTCCACGATATTTCTAAAGAAGACAATGCATTTCATTTAGCTTCATGATGGCCAGTCTGATCTCCATGTACCATTTGGAATAATTCCAGTGTGTATTACTTGCATGCTGACCTATACAGAAAATTATATTGGAAGTATCACAAATTTTCTGAAGACACGTAACAAAACTTTTCTGTATATTTACATTTTTTCATTTCAATCTCTCAATCTGATAATCCTGTATTCCTCATACTCCTTGTCGTTTGTTTTCCTTGTCAGTGGCATAAAAATAGAAATTTGCCGGTTTTATATATCCGGTTAAAAAATTCCGTTATCATGTCTGAGTGGTAATCTTCGATTACATAGTTAGATCTTTTCGACATGTATTTCATCTGACCCATCTTCTGTTATCGCTTCTTCTCAAGATTTTTTATTTCAAGACATTCCTCTAATAGCCATTTTTTTGTTCTGCTAGTCTTATGTCTTTTAGTATTTTTTTGTGGTGTTCGCTGTACTTCTTCAGAATCTGCTCCGTCATCCAGGATTGTTTTATTCGTTCCTCTTGTTTTAGATTATTCTTTGTTGCTGCTGCAAGAGCTTTTTTTATTTCGTCCCACATTGTGTTAATTTCCTTCTTGTTGTGAAATATTTGCAAGCTTTGCGTTTATTTCTTTCTATACTTTCTCTTTTACGGTGTTTATTTTGTTTTGTACCCTTTTTTTTGGTTTACGAATTTTTTTCATGCGCACTTTCATTTTTGCAAGCAACAAGGGTATGACCAGAATGTAAATATGTCAGCTCGGGGGTGGGTTGCAGTATCTTTTATCTATTTCATTTCTGGTTATTCTTTGCGACTTCTAATTGGTACTTTAAACTGAGTGTTTATAATCACGTCTGTTTTCTGAAAAATTTAATTAAACGATCACCTAGTTTGTTCCTTATACCTAGTCCATAGTTTCCCACAATATTCTCAACTACGTCTTTTTCTATCTTTAAGTTTGAAATCGTCCAGGATTATATTCACTTATTCTCTCTTCGTGTATTTAGTGTTTTTCTTATTGTCTTCATGGAAATATGCGATGTCTTAGTATGTGACTTACTTGGATTTTTTAAATAGGAGAAATCCAGAAACTGAATTATTTATTTCATTTTACTTCCCGAGTGTAAGCTAAAGAAATATTGTAATCGAATCCATCGGACGAATGGCCACTTTTATGTTTTCTCGACGTTTTATGACCCCTACAGTACGAAAAAATGGTCTCCCGTTTCCGTCGAATTGTCTGTCTGCCTATCGCCAATTTGATGACGTCCACTCATTATGTTTCATAATTAACATTATCGATTTTATACGAAATAATATACTCCTGCACTTGTGGTTTACAGCAGGTGTGGCTCAGTGGTAGAGTTTTTGCTTCACATACTCAGGGTCGACGGGTTGAAATTAGCAGACGGCACATATTTTTTTTTCATTAGATAAAACAAATTTAATAAAATTAAACACTCTTATTTTTTATTAATTAAATTAAGAACGAGGACTAAATAAGAAGGAGGATTAAATAAGAATTATAATAAAAATAATATTCAGAACATTTTGTTCGATTGTGGCTTACTTAATTAATTCTTTTAAATTTTAATTCTCTGTTTTGAGGCGACAAACTCGTTCAAATGAAATTTCTTCGTGACATTCTTCCAATGTGTAAACATAAACACTTCAACTTGTTTTGTTATTGCTGAGAGGTCATTTTACTTAGCGTAAGCTAAGGAAGTATAGCAATTCGGCCCATCGGGGACTTTGTACTTTTATATTTTCTCGAGGCTAAACAGGGCCGTAGCCAGCCAGCGGATGCTGAGCTTCCCCTAGAGAAATTTTTACCTCCCCTAGACCTAGACAAGTTATAATTAATCAAATGTGAATTACAACGTCTAAATTCAAAATAAAATGCTATGTTTTATTTAATAAGCGAAATTCGAAACAATAAAAAAGTTGGACAATCGCATTGTGATCCGGTTATTGCAATTCGTAAAAAATATCGTTTAGTTTAGTTTCTCTGTTTCACTCTCACATGTACAATCTCGACAAGCGTTATCGCTATTTGTCTTAAATTAGTAAATTCTCTTCAGTTCAGTTGCACCTCTGCTACAACACATGGTGAACGTGATTAAATTGTTTCGTTGTTTTATTGATTAAATCAAGATTCAAGAACGACTCACTCTATTTTCCTGAAAATTTGGAAATACAGTACTGTTATTATAATATTACACCGCATCTATCCAAATTGGTATGTCTTGCAAAAAATGTTGTTGACGTCACACAAAATTTTGCAATAGAAAAACTCACTTGAAACAACGCGTCCAACGCTTCTTTGTCTTTACTTGAACATTACGTACACATTTATCTTTATTTTAACTTATAAGGATTATCGTAAAACAATAAAATTCGCAAAATCAAATCTTTTAATTTTTCGAAACAGCTGGATTTGATGTACTGTACTTTATGGGAGAGGGAAGTTCCGTCGAAATAATCTTCGATCATTTTTTTTCTCGTAATTCTAGCAACACCGTTTACTATCGAAATTAAAAAAAGATTATATTATATAAGAAATAAGTTATTACTTACGAACAATCACAGTAGTGACTCTGAAGTCATTTTCATTGAAGTGTAAATATCTAAAATTTAAATTCAGCCTGATTTTTTATCATATTATTTGTTTGTTAAACGTTCACATAGTACATAATGTATGTTAGTAAAATTCTTATGTATTTATAAAAACATTTATATATTTGGGGGTCGTGTGTATTATTTTTCAAAATCAATACTAAAAATTTTACTAATAATAGTAATGATTTATAGTACACTTTAGTCCGAAACTATTCATGAGTATTGCTGGTTGCCTGATTGTCTGAATATAAATACATCGTGATTGCATATTTTATCATTTTCTTAGCAAGAGTGGCTGTTGGAAGCAATAAAGAAAAACACTTACATTTTTAGTTCCACAGTGTATTTGCGGGAACTAGAAACATTATTTTTACCTGTTAAACATCACATTGCCACTTTGATGGTAAGCAATAGGTTGTTCGCGAAGTATTTAACTGTAGTAAAACAATTATAGGAAACCCAGTTTGGAATAAGGATATGTTGTTCCAACATAATGGTTGAATTTTCTTTAGGGAGTTGGTATTAAAACTAATTTCCTATAACTTGCAATACCGATTTAAGATAATCTTTAATGTAATAATAATAATTGATTCAGAAGTAATTAATAGCACACTTATGACTTATATAACCTATTATACTTCACAAAACAAAAAACCTCGCAAAACAACATACAAAATATAAAATGACACATTTTCTGCCCAAAGGGTATAAGTAAACCAAGATTTTTGGTTTTAGTTGTTGCGGTGGTGTTAACCTTATTGCGGGTTTTGTTTACAACATTAAAAGTACACGTTCGATGAGAAAACACGTTTTACTGATCAAATATTGTATAAATTTGCCAGATCCTTTCTTTCTGCGAATTCGTGATCGTGTAAAAAATATACATTGTATTTAACTTTGATGTAACTTATCTTCATTTTTTGACATTATGAAATGTCCTTAGATCACCGTCACTCCTCTTTGTAATATACGTCGAATCAGATGTCAAAAACGCAAAATTAAAAAAAAAAGCTCCAGAATGCAATTTCTCATTTCTTTATGCTAGTGCAGTAATAATGTCTATAAGTAATGATGCTTTCAAATGCTAATGTTGTGTTGTATTACAGGTGAAGCAATGTTGTCTCCGATTGTCATGTGCGGACCTCAAGGTACTGAATTTTTGAAGCCTGTGATCCTAAATATTCCGCATTATGCCAATACTTTACCCAGTCTTGGCATTAGTCTGAAAGCCACCGATTCTGAGCAAGACATGCACACCGACTGGGACAATATTCTATTACCTAGTAATCACGCCGCTAACAGCGTAGCCGTCAAAGTCGATCACTTTTAAATTTTTTAACGACAAATTTGCTCAAGTTTGCCATTTTTATTTTCAAGTACTCTAGATTTTATATTCTTTATTTTAACTGTAACACTTTATTTTTTGACTGATGTAACTGCAATTTGTTTATAATTTTATTTGTAAATAAACAAAATTTTATTTTGAGACGTAGTTTCTTGTGTCCTCCACGTGTCGCCCTCTGTCGTGCGCTCAGTCAACAGAAGTCGGTTCGCAAAATCAATAGTCGTATTTAAGGTAGGAATTGTGCCGAGGTTCAGTGAACCGTCGAGTGGCGCCACTACACAAACTTCTACGATAAATACTGCAGAATTTAGATAATCTAGAAAATGTGAAAGAATAAGACGTGTAGATATAAATTAATGCATTTATTGTTGTTTGACACATAAATTCAGAAATATATGTATTTATGAAATAATTTGTGTTGATCGATATATACCTATATAACACACAAGCTTATCAATCTTATTTATTATTTAACTCAACTGCACTCTTACATATTTTGAGATCACAAAATATATAATAACAAATTCAACAATTTTCGTAAATTCTCCAGGAAACTTCCAAACGAACACAATATTGCTAAAAATTTAAAATTTCGGCAGTAGTTACGCTTTATAAAGTTGATAAATTTTAGGAACAATTTTGAGTACGATTTTTTCTTTGTGTTTTTTTAAATGGAGATTAATCAACCATTTGCCAAAAAGCTGCCAAATAACGATCGAAAGCGTCATCGTCATAATATAAGAGAAAATAATGGTGTTTTTAATCTTCCATACAGAATACTGCAAGAATTGATAGTCATAAATTTAATAAATCGTATCACATATTGTTTTCAACAAAAGAAAATATAAAAAATATCTATAATTATAAAATTAAATTTATAAATTTAACAAAAAAGTTCATGCAAAAAATTAAGAACAAACTTACAAATAAAATAATTTAAATATATTGTACAGATAAAAATTTATTGTATGGCATTTATCCACATCATACATCGGAAGGGTGAAAAAAAGCGCCCAAAATTGCATACCCGACCAATAAACTTTTGATATGCGTCCCGCGCATTTTAAAATTATGTACAAAAATTTGATTGCGAAAATTCCTGAGACAAATCGGAAAAATTTGGTCGAGACCGGATATGCAATTACGCGCACCTGTCAGTCCCGAACATTCACACAGTTTATTATTAAAACTCTATCTTTTAAGATTATAATAACAGATGCTTCCAAAGCACCATTCTAGTTTGTACTTTTCTTCGTAATTGATAAAAAATATTATCTCTGTAACAATTTCACAAATATAAATTAAAAACAATCATAACAAGAACAATTTTGAGATACTAAAAGAAAAAAAAAACAAACAACAGTCGTCCTCAATTTTTGTTTGTTTCTCCGTAAACATACAAATTTTACACGCATTTACAAAAGCAAATTAAAAATAAAAATCTCTAGTGCGTCTCATAATGGTAAACCTATGACTAACGGTAGTACGATGGAGGAAAAGTATCCCCTTTCAACTATGTACAAATCGGAATTTTGGGAGAGTGAAAGACTCTAGGAGCTCCACGACAACCTCCTATTCTTCCGGATTGCTTCGATTATCAACAAAATAAAACACAAAGAAAAAACTGACGACCGTTCATCGACGGCACAACACAATTACAGATCATTCGGGAGCAGTGTTTATTATTGCTTTTGGTTCTGCGACGGCACCTTCCAAACTTGCAATAACACTTGTTTTTTGTCCTTCTATTTCACAGTTTTCGTTCGTTTTGATTATGGAAGAACTATTGTTTTCATCGTCTTTAATCTCCCCATTACATATCACTTTCGTTTCCTCCTCCTTCTCCAATGGTCTACGTTCCAGCTCCTCCACCCTCCCCTCCAACTCCCTGATTTTCTCGTCTCTGCTGCGACACTCCCTCACCCAACTCTCTTTCTCCTTCATCAAATTCTTGAAGGCGTCCAATATGCGATCTTTGACGGTCGCGTCCAGCCCCTTCAACATCTCTTCGATTTTTCCGAGATCACTGGATTGTTTTTCAGAAGTCTCAGAAGCACTGTCTTCTGTATCAGTCGATAATTCGATTTCCGAATTGTACCTGGGAATAGTCGTGGTACTTTGTACTACTGACACCATCTTTGGAGGTTCGAGAGGTTTTTCCTCCACTTCTTGTTTCACAATGACTTCTGTGCTATTATTCGTTACTTCCTCCTTTTTCACTTCTACCTCATCTTTGATGAAGTTGAATTTCCCGTATCGGTGTTTCTTGGGAGTGGTTGGTGCTAGGGCTACGTTCGGTTGGTAAGTCCTCTCGAATCGCTCTGATTCCGACATGAGTACCACCCTTTCGGGATTCTGCAGTACCGGAGTATCACTGTACCTGTTCATTCCCATTAGATGATTGTACACTTTGGGTTCTTTGTGATGATTCACCGGTTTGAAGGCTGAGAAGTGACGATTGACGGCTTGGAATTCCTGGAGACACTGGTTCAAGTACATGGCGTCCAGAGAAGCGTATAAATTATACGACGGAAGAGGATTCGCTAGGTATTCGCCTAACAATTTCTGTTTCTTCAAGGGCAACTCGTGTTCTTTTATGATGTCCGAGGCGAGAACCTGGAACAAGACGAAATGACCCTTCAGATTTCAATTGCTATACAAAACCTTCATGGGTAAATTCAATAACTGGGTCTTTACTTGCGAACGTAAGTATAGAGGGGAGATTGTATCAGGGTCGCAATAAGGAGTTGATAAATTTGCGGTTTCAGTTAATTTTTATTTTAGGAACGTTCAGCAGCGAATTTAAAACATACAATCGTAAGTAGTCCAACAAACGTGCGTTTTTCCACTCATATAAATACGATTTTTTAATATGATAGAAAATCATTTAGTTCCTGGTAAGTTTTCCTAAAGACAATCTGCTAGAAGCTGACGCTATTTTAAGACCGGAATGTTGTATTAATATAAAACGCTGTACTCATTAATTTTTAGGACAAAATTCTGGCATTTCAGCTTCGTTAAAACGAAGTTAAAAATACACAGAAACGCTAATTCAATATTTGTTTGGTTTTTTTACGGATGCCTGTTTTTTATTTTAACCGTTACCACTAATTTTATGTAGTATCTATCTATTTTAGGCTTCGACTTTGATCTTCACAAAAGAAAACCAGAAATTTAGCAAATGGTAGGTGGGTTAATTGAGACGTGGTGTTAAATACAATGTAAACAGTTTTTATTGATCAAAAGCCTAAGTAATGATTATACTGACGTCGATTAGCAACAATGTTAGTATCAATTTTTTATTTATGTGGAGTTTCATTTTATGTGCGCACGCATTATCCCTGAAACCAACAGCTGTAGCTGAATTTACCACAATATTTTTGGTAGTCATAGTCAAGCTTCAATAACACGAAATTATTCATTTCATTGACAGACAATTGCTAAATTGGTCAAAAATCCCCAGAGTTGTTTATACATATATTTAGATTCTCATATAATATTCTACAAGCCTAAATAAAAGTGTTGTTTACACAGAGGCACTGGTGTTATTAGCACACAAGTTAATAATTATCTTATTTCAAACTAAAAAGAAGCATTTTACATTATTTATTTTTTTTTTTTGCAAGATTTATCAACACCCGCGAAAATAGAAGTAGCAAGTACACAAAAAAAAGATTTTAAAGTTAAGCAATAATGTGCCATTTCGTTTGTATATTTCTAGAGGATTTTATTTATTTTGTCAATACGTTTCGACAAGACGTAGCTTTTTAATAAAAAATAAACTTATGTCGCACACCTTTAAATTTTGGTTTAAAACTTACTTGGCGTAAGAAATCGCGTAAGTGAATGAGATTTTGAAGTATGAAGTGGTGAAGAAAGTCAAGCAATGATACTTTCTTAATCTGTCTCATATAATTTTTCTTCGAAAGGACAAATTTCGTAGTAAACAAAAATTAGTGAATAAACTGATGTGAAAATTAGTTTTTGTGTTATCTTGTAGCATTCGCTGTAGTTTTAGTAACAATAGTAATATCGGGGGAATCTGAATCTTCCCACTTAACGGTTGCTACCACAATTTGTTGCTGAAGAAATCCAAGGGTTCGAAAATTCGTGTATGATAAAAAAAGTACAAGAATTACAAACCTTGAAATTATTGTTCGAGTATTTATTCACTCAAAAAAAATCACCCGACATTAAAAAGTTTTACTAAGAAACCGAAGATTCTGTTGTGAATCGAAATTGACCACAAACACAATACTGTCTGGTACAAATATATCAGAATTCTCAAATACCATAATTAATATTAGTCTTTCAATTTGTAAGTAGAATTTAGTAAATAAACTATACCAAAAACATACAATTAAATTTATATTAGGGTGTTTTGCTCGTTCATACGACTTGTGTGGTAAAGTTTTTACGTGACTAGTCCGTAATGGCTACTTCCTTGAAAACATTCTGCCCGGGAAATAATCATATTTGCCAATTGAGGAAAAAAAAATGCTTTACTCACTGAAACGATGAAGTTTTCTTATGTAAAGTAGCCATGGTTCAACTTATTTTCGATATTTGAAATGTGCCATAATGGCAGAATTATAATGTAGACAACAAAACTACAATATTTCTTTAATAACGTTAGTGCATCATGTAACCAAATATGAAGGCAACCATTTCCTTTGGTACTGAAACAAGGCACATTTGGAAAAAATACCAAAAACTATCAGTGCGGGGTTCATACGGTGTTATGCATATGTTACAATATGTTCACTTAGTAAAACTGTAACAGATCACATGTCGCAAAACGGTAAGCAAATTATGATCATTACCAGGTAAACAAACGCCGAAATATTAAGTACAAAAACAAATGAATTAGGAACGTTGGTATAAGCAGGTGATTAGCAATGAATGTGGTTTAAATCAGGACTTTGATGGTGATGATGACGATATTATTAATGATAGTTCCAACGCTGGAATTTCTCCATAAAATGTGATCAAATCAGATTAGATAGATTTATGGATTATCGCGTCTCCTGGTAAATACCTAAATAACTATGTTAATTAATTTAGTTCTATCCTTATAGTCATTACACACAAATCTACAACATTTTGAACAACAGATGTTTACCTTCTATATATACATATACTATTTGTCTCGGTATTTTCATTCTCAGACCGCACTTCTACAATTGGTGCCTAGTACACTTGTAAAGCGATACGAGTTATAAGTATAGTTATAACACTTGTTTAATCTAAAACACGGATTAAGAGCGCAAAATAATAATAAAACAAGATTTTTGAAGATTATGCGTCTCATATGACAACTTACGATTGTTTTTAGGTTTATCAAAGTAGTCAAAACTAATTAGTGATTTGGTTAGCTTGGATAGAGCCATTTGATATCCACTCACAACTGGTGGTTGGTTGGCATAAAAATAAACAGAACTATGCAAATGATTCTTAACTTTGTATTTAAAAATGTGTACGCATCTTAATAATACACATCCATCATCGTTTGCTTTCCCCCTCTAAAAAAGTTCGTTATGAAAGCTATAAATATGACATAATAGGAGTGCGGAATATAAACAATTTGCATATGATTATTATAATTTGACAAAGAAATCCTGTTGAATCTGCACGAACTGAGGCAATTAAAGCCCACAAAATTACTCTTTTGTGCCGTCAAGATAACTTTAGCAAAGTGGACTCAACAATTGTTACTTTGATAGATAAATGTAAACAAAATAATCTGAAAGTTTTTGACAATATTGGACAACTAATTTGGAATAATGATGATTTTCATTTGTAGTTGTGAGTGAGCAACTCCAAGTACAAATGTTGGAAGAATAAATCAATGTATATACAGAGGAAATAAAATCGGCCAACTAATTCTGAAATGAACGGAAAAGTTTTAAATTATTTTCTCAAGAAAGTCGACAAACTAGATCGATTACTAAAATTTGTTTTTGAAGTGAAAAATTGTGGACAGTGAATAAACCCGATTCGTCAGGTTTCGGGATGAAACGCTCGTTCGCGGAAACTCGGGATGAGAGCCAAGCGAGCCAAGGAAAAGCAATCAGCTGTAATTTAACAATTCTAACTATGTGGCTTTAACAAATCATCAATTAGAGAATTTAAAAACCACACTGAATTTAAATATACCGAATTCAAAACTCCCTGTATTTGTCTCTTGTGTGCAGTAAAATGTGAAGCGTAAACTGAACAAATAATAATTATAAAGATTGCCATTTACATCCCACCTAAACAAAGTGTAAATAAAATTATCAAATTCATCCACGAAAATTTGCTCATTTATGCAACAGCACGGTCTACACTGCTCAATCGGGACTTAAATCAATTACTGATGATTTTGAGTGGGGATTTCAACGTGGATTTCTTAAAGGCAAAATCAAAGCTGATATATATTTCATACATCACATTGAATTTAAATATATCAAACGACCCAAGTACAAGAAAATATAGAACCTTAACAGATAGGAGTTTTTTTTAGATATTTAGGCAGATTTCATTCAAAAGTATTTATCTTATTTAATTGTGAACAAATTGTCATTGTTTGCTTTCGATATGAAGTCTGGTGATAAACCATATTTCGATACTGACATGTCGCCAGATAGGCAGGTACAGTATCTGTTATTTGCAACTACAGGATTTGCTAAATGTACCTCTTTTCGAGAATACAACATCCTGTTTTTATATGTGGCATATGATCTTTCACAATTTATGGGAATAAAATACATATGTAAATGCACACCACTCTGCATTTCCTCAGCTTGATGGTGTATAATTTGCAAGGTAAATTGTAGCGTTCGCAGAACTTTAATTTTAATAACACAAGTGTTTACACCTTTACAAGAGTCAACACAGGTAAACGCGATGAACTTAAACTGCGCATAAATGAATCATCAATGCATTTACAAGTAAAGAACGACATCATATTTTTAAATTTTGACGTCTGTTTTGATTTTTTTCGTTCCTTGAACACATGTTTATAGAAATTCTAAAATCTAGGTGGTGCAAATTTAAATCTGAGCGATTGGCGACTTACGTTCAGTTGACGGAAAGGTCAGATGCATTGTTTGCAATTCAATTTGAAATCTTAAATACAATTATAGAAACAATTATTATTACTTTTGTAGTAAAGTAAAGTTTTATCCAAATCCATTATAAGTTGCTAAACATTACACGGTAGATGTATGCACACAAGTATCATTGACGAGACGAAATTTTAATTGTTTTCAAAATTTCTAGTCACTATTTTTTTTTCTTGAATCGTTTGACATATCAATAAAGAACCAAATATTTGATAATTGTGATTTGAAACGGTTAGATGTGGACCCACCGACGTACAGTTGACAATTCAATTTTTAAAATTTCTATAGGTGAAAAATTTCAACACCGAAGACACAGAAATTGCGATGTAGTGAAAAATAAATAACCACAAAAAATGCATGTTTGTTCATAGAAAGAATTGTCAACAACATTATCTATACATAACATGCAGCAATTTGAAAATTCCCAGGATGCTACGAATTTTATCATCAAGCAAACTACGAACATCGAACTGACGGCAAAGCACACCAGAAAATTGTATTTTGCGAGCGGAGCTTATTGGTTCAGGCCCGTTAACCCCTCGTTCCGTCCCTGTTCCTCTTTTCTCATCCTGGGGAGATTATCAAAATCAAGTTACGGCGCAGATTTAAATCTCATGCATATCTTATTTCAGGCGTGTTTGTTCGGCGGGACGAAAAGGAGCGAGGGGGTTAGGCTCTATAGTTTCTTGGAGTCTCTTTGTTCGATATAAGTGTGTTTGGCCGTTAATAATTAAGGTTTTGTAAACATTCTAAATGTTTAAGGGAGACGCTTGAGAGAAGAGCACGTAGGGGGCCGGCTCAAAGGGGTCGCACGAATTCCATTCAATATGATATTTTTCCGTCATATCCTCTTTCTGTTTTTCTTTGTTAATTATTCAGCATCTAAACGTCCACGAGCGGTGGCGTCCTAGATAGAACGCCATAAAACGAAGCGGTCAAAGAGCATCGTGTTATCACGGAACACTAATTTTAACGTTATCTACGGATAAATACGCCATCCGAGTACTTTGAACTCAATAAAAAGAGTTTGGCTTGGCGTTGATGGTCACGGCTGTTATATTAATAAAAATTTCGCCGCTTGTTTTTCGAGGCTTGTGACGTGCAGATCTTCTCGATTAACCTCGCGTTTGACCAATTTATGTGGGTTAGTCACAGAGTATGCCACTAGCGTTCATAATGAGAGGGAATCTTGGATCTGGGATGCTGTATCCACGCCGCTGATGTATCTCGATGTTGAGATGTTCCAACAGGAAATTTACTCGATAATATTTTTACAAAAACAACAACCTAAAAAAAGAACGGTGCTAGCTATTATAAGGTTTGTTCACACAATTTGGGATTCGAAAACACAAGGTGGCACGCATTCTGTCGGATGAGAAGCTAACATTTTTAACATGATTATTAAATCGAAAACAGATTGCAGGGGCGTTGTACTTCAACGTTTATGTTGACTTTGTTGATGAGTTCGCTACAAAAAAAAAACACCTTAAACACGGAATAATCGTTTTTTGCTGCTTTGGTTGTAGGAAGGTTCCAAACATAAATAATTTCATTACCCGAGACAAAATTAAACAAACAATTATTTAAATTCTGTGTGGGGCAGCCCTTGTGACAACTTGGCGAAGGCTATCATAGGTATATTTTTAAACTTTCATATTTCTAAAAAGCAGCAACAATCTTTACGTCTGTCAGTTTGAGGACAAAAAAATTTGTTCATTTCCTTCCTAAAGATTTAAAAATACATATTTACTAGTCGTATCCGAATTGAGGTGGAAATTTTGCTCAAATATCATAAAGTTAGAAGGTGTGTACAGATTTTGACCAACTTGCGGTCCGTTTTCGGACCGCAGAGCTTCAGGGGATTAGCGCACTATTCTCAGATTTGATAGTGAACGAGTAAAAAATTTAATAATAATGACAACGACAATCAGCACAACTTATTTATATGTATTAGACTGTGACCAAGATTCGTTTTTCAGTCAACATAGGTACAGAATAGGGATGTACCGACTAGTGGCCGACCGGTCGGATAAGCCGACTATTCGGCCGTTTTTCATCGTCGGCTGGCAGTCGGCTGGTAGTCGGCGACTGGTCGGTTAAACAGCCGATCGGTCGGCTTTTTTTATTAAAATTAAAATAGTATATAATACAATTAAACCCGGTTTACAGAACCTCAATTAAATATTTAATTGCGATTTAATTTTTAACACGGCGTTAAAGTACCATGTGACCGACTCTACGCCAATTAGACGTCGCTAATGGCCTTGTTAAATGCGTGATCAACTTAATCTCAGTTAAAATATTCTATAAACTGGCCCTAAATTGTGTTATTCTTTATTTTGGTACTGAGTTACTACAAAAAAATTAAATGTTAAAATTATTCAAACAAATTTAACACATTTTTTGGAAAACAAAGGAACTTTGGCTATTCCTTTTAGTAGTCAAAGAAATAGAAAAAACACACTCTCTGTCGCATTTATAAACCGGTTTTAGCAAAGCCGAACAGTCGGCCGACTAGTCGGTTTTTACTGACCGAACAATCGACTAGTCGGTTAGTCGGCCAGACCTACAGTCGGTACATCCCTAGTACATAACATGATCGAAAAGTAAAGAAAATGGATTTATTGACAATAAATTTAAAAATGTATCGATATATGTAGTATATTCGTCTTATTTACTAAATTTAATAAGGTTAAGTATCAGGTAGTTACAAAATTTTTCACCGCACTTCGGACATGCCGAATCTAATCATATTTCATATGCAATTCATGAATCATCATTGCGTCCTCCGTAGTGAGATAATAATCATTTATTTCCCTACAAGAGAAAGCAGACTTTTCTCGTTTTAAACCGCCAGAACTATGTTTCTTCCAGTCTAAATATACTATAGAATCTATAGACAAAAGTAGTTATATAATATATATATAAAACAAAAATTGGTCGAAGGTTATTTCGACATAACTTTCCTCGCCTTGAAATATTGTATAGTCCCCGTCTTCAAAAAATTACAAATTTCATTTTGGGATTTTCGTTTTTGTGATAACCTTTATAAAGTAAAATCAGTGGCGTAATTAACACAAGGGAGCGCCAACCGCACAAGTGTGGGCAATATGAAATATATTTAAACCAGATAATCAACGGGAAAAATATACATATTCTTAATTTCTTACTACATGCTTAACTTTGACTGTTTTGTTTGCCCTTCAAAATAATTCAACCATTTGCACGTTCAGATTACAAGCATCAGGTGTTAAAAGAAAATGAAATTTGATTGATTTTGTGCCCTCGATACACAGGACTGATTAATTAATTAACCCAAGAACTACCATGCTTATAATAACCTTCAAGATTTGACAACATTCGGTTTTTGCAATTTCAAAGTTAAATGGTAAAATATAATTCTGAATTTTTTCCAAAAATCTGGATATCCAAGGTAAAAACTCAACATGCATTATGAATCACACATATTAATTCCATAAAATTTAAGGAACATTTATTTGGCAAGATTATAAAATGACGCATTTTTTAGGTGGCATAAATGCAAAAAATTTACCAGGTTTACGATAACCTTAAAACGCTTGCAAGTTTTCAGACCATTCGGTTTTGCAATTCCAGTGTTAAATTTGTACGATGTTTAAAATTTGACGACAATGGGTCAGGTGGTCGTACTCTGGGGGCATCAAACGTCAAAAAAAAACATAAAAGTAGCTAGTCGTTCAATGGACTCGACTACAATACTTCCTTAGCTTACGCTCAGGAGGTAAAAATTATTATGCTGCAGTTAGAATTAAAAATAAAATTAGTGTTTTCCTGTAACAAAACATGAAATTAATATCAATACTAAATAAACAGTAGAAAATAAACTGTTAGAATTTGAGCCAATGCAAAATAATAAAACATCTGAAGGAATTATAATAAAAAGTTGTCAAATATGGTGTCAAACAGCTGCAACGCCAACATCATTATTTTAACAATAAATTTCATGGCCCACTATACGACTTTTTTGATCATATAGTCCTATAAATGTAATATGGGACCAAGTCTAAAATTTACCCCAGAAGAAGCAAATAATCTGTAATAAAAAATCCTATTAAATAAATTTGTTAAAACTGTTGATTAATTGCGAATTATTCTATTTTATATATGTTTATCTATTTAAGAAATTTTGAACAGTGTTAAAATGAAAATTTTTCAATATACAAACTGAAGGCTAAGAAGGCTTGACGCCACCAATAAGCTACTACCAACTTTAACTTTATATATATCAAAACCATAATTATGAGTCAACAGTTACTTCCACAGCAATAACTATAAAATACACCTGCCTTAATAAATTTAATTTAAATTATTACCCAGTGATAACAAAAATGCTACAACGCGCATAATATTTTTATGGTAAAAATCGTTAAAATACGTCTAATAATCGTTATCATTTTTATCACAACAAATACTTCAGTTAAGTGCTGTACAGTTTTCTGCAATCTGATATTAAGTATCTGTTTGACAAAGTATCACAGAAATTTTGTTAGATAGGTCAGGATTAGCGTTTAACACCTACATATTATGGCAATATTTATCACCTGTTTCTGTTTAATCGATACAGTCCTGTAAAAATTAAATAATCTTTTTGTCGAAACTTCAGTTGAAGTTTTTTTATATTTTTCTAAAAATTCATAATATATATTATTTTTCCTGGTAAAGTTGACAATTATCTATATGTTAAAACAGACGAACAGTATCAAATTCGATTTTAATAAAATCCGTCTAGTCTTTTGTTACCCTTTTTAATCCTGTTGGTCTGAAATTTGCCACAGCAGTGTTATATGACCCGCATTAAAAAATATATTATCATGAGTCACTACACCCATGTGGTCATTAATTTAATTAAGCAAGAGTTCTGGAAGATGGCTCATTTTCATTTTTTCAGACTGCAGGCATTTATACAGAAGCGAAAAGAAAAATGCAGCGTTACTTTCCAAAACTTACAGAAATTTGACATATAACACGTTCGAATTCATTATGTGACGTCTTCCATGTTTTTTCCAAACATTCCTCTGCCAACAACAACTCCCCTAACCGAAAATTTCAAAAGCTAATATATCTGTCATCTTTCCTCAAAGTGAAAACTCAAGGCCGCAGCAAACTTCGCGCAGAAAAATTCCACTCCGATCAACTCGAATAACTCAATAACAGCCGAGACGTTCTCCGATCGCCCTATTTTCCCCTTTGCGGGGATCATGCTAAAGCGGTCAACACGCAGAAGACAATTATCGATTCGCCCCAACTCCTCGACCATCACAACTTCACCGAACGTATACCCTTTTCTCTGATGCTCAGAGTGATGAATTACACGCGGGGTTCCTATTCATCGTCTTTCCCCTCATCTCATCATGACAGTCGTCTCTGAGGGGTCACAAACACCCTGCCTTTGTCTGGCGGCCCCTTTTTCTTCTTCGCTTGCTGACCTTCCCCGTGCGTTGTATCTACGGTGTTGAATTGATGCGTACTAGACGCGCTTTATTCTTTTCGGTGCGACCTATATTGAGATGAGTTTTTTTCTAAGTTTTTTCTCTTTCTCCGAGGGGTGGATGTTAATTGCGCTAATGGGACTGAAGTGATCGCTTTGTAAAGTTTGGACCTATTTTTTTGGGGACCCTTCCGATGGGGACGCGTCACGTGGAAGTAATTACCGAGGACAACAGAATACACGTGATGGAGGTCGACCGTGACGCATGCAAAACAGCCCTCGAACAGTTTTGGTCGCTGTTCCAACAAATTGATCAAATTTTACCGCAGCTTAGTTTACTTTGTAATTTCATTAGAGTATGAATTATTTTGATGGGTAATGTCGTATTTATTATCTAATAATAATTACATATAATTACTGCACTGTCTTAGCGTGTAGAAGATACAGAAATGGCATTCATAATAGTTATTTATGTACCAAGGGCACAAAGAAGATGTTTATATTCGAGGGCAACGTTTACAAAATCGAGGGCCTCTGGCCCGAGATTTTGTAAGTTGCCCGAGATTTATAAACATCAAGTTGTGCCCGTGGTGCATACAAACTTTTATTTTTCACGCGAGAAAATCTTAAAAAAACACTAATTTATAAAATTAATTCGTAAAAAAAAAAATTACGTGGCGTTGATTTTGTTGTCAAGGAGATTCTATGTTTATTGCAAACACGGCGCGGCGTCTATTCACGGTGTCAACGCGTATATTTTCGACCGCGGAAATGAATGAGGAAAATTGTGAAATTCCAGAAAACATTGTGAAGAAAGCGCAAAAAGCCAATGAAAATGTGTTACCTGGAACATCAGGATCCATATATGAAAAAGAATACAAAATTTTCCTTAATTGGAAGATTAAGAAGTGGCTTACTTCCAAGAATTGGTGAGTTATTCTGTTTATAATATAATTATTTAACTGTGTTCTTCATTTTTAGTCAGAAAAATATTCACCCAGTTCCTTATGGTGAAAATACTCGATGGTCAAGACAACTTTAAGAGTAAACGACAACATAGACATTTCTAATTATCATAGTTTGACATATTTCTATAAAAAACCCAAAAGGTTATGTGGAAAAAAATACCGAGTTTTGACTGGCGAACAAGTCATGCAATTTGTAAAAGATGCTTCCAACAACAAATATTTACTTCAGAAGGTAAACTAAGTTATTTTTTGATGATTGTAATTAATTTAAATACGAATGTTTTATGCAGTAAAGGTAGTTGGAGGATGAGTGAAGACAATTCTAGATTTTTATATAATACGTTATTCGGTGCTAGCAGAATGGAAGCAGAGGCAGAAATAATTCCAATAGAGGTACCTCCGAAAAGTTTAAGTTTACCTGAATAGTTTGGTATGAATAGAAGTTTGTAAATTGTAATTTGTATCTTCGTTATTAAATAAATTGTCAAAAAATAAATAAGTAGTTAAAAATAAACAATAATTTTTTAAAATTTTTGTTTAATTCGGTTTAGCAAAATAGGGCATAATGAGAGGGCATAATAACTCATTATGCCCACTCATTGTGCCCCGGATATAAGATGCCGCTTTACGTTTATCAAATCATGGATATAAAACAAACATTATGTACGAGTGAAAAATAAAAACATTAATAACTCACTCCAATTCTACGTTTAGTGTTAGTTTTTAAGAATAGCAAGTAATATTTTACATTTTTTTGGAATTTAATACCTTGTGACCTAAAATTTTAAAAGTTATCTTGTTTGGTTTTCAGTTATTTGCGAGGCAAATTAAGTCAATTCGAGTCACTTAAACTACGAATAAAATATAATATTGTTACGAGCCCCATACGACGCCTATGGGTCCTCTAGTATGTAGTATGACTCATCGGCCGGGCTGCGCGGCGTTCGCTAAAGGACAGCCTGGAAGCGGATGTCGCGACGGCCCCAGAAAATCCTCGAAGCGGCGTTCTCGATCCATCGAGAGAAACGTATATGTTTAAATAGAGGCCAACGTCGGGGACGGAGATTATGCAGTGGAGCCAAGTCCAGCGAATGTTAAGAAGAGCCAGACAAGTCGCGCCGGAAATAGTTTGTTGTACATAATCGCTGTGCAGTTAGTCGTGTAAATTTGAGCTAGTAAGAAATAAATTGTTGAAGTTCACACCCACGCCGCTTTTATCACCCGTTCAACGTAACAATATTTTATTTTCAAACCATTAATAAATATTCTTCTGAAACGATTATTTTCTGTCTACTTGTTTTGCACTTGTTAAGCCAAGGAAGTCTTAGTAATCGAGTCCATCCGAGGAAATGCCACTTTTATGTTTACTCGACGTTTCATGACCCCCACAGTACGAAAAAAGTAGTCTCCCGTTTCCGTCTGTCTATCTGTCTGTCTGCATCCATTTTTATTAGACATGTAATCTCCGAAACTGCTTGACCGATTGTTGTCAAATTTTGTATGTATATTAGAAATATCATGTAGATGGTTAAATATTACCCAAAATTTGAATAATCATCCCCACCAACAATTTGATGACGTCATTTCAATGAATTGTATTTTAAAATGATTTGAATGTTATACGAAAATATATTCCTATACTTGTGGTGTACGAATCCGCTTTCAGTTTTTTCGCTAAATGTTCAAATTTTCGCAACATTTGCAAGGTATAATAACATTATATTACAAACCAATTAATTTTTTATAATCCGTATAAATTAAAATAAAGGTGTGTGTGCATTGTTAAACTACAGGTAGAGAAGTATGTTGTGCGTGTGTTTCAAGTTAGTTCTTCTATAATCAAATTCACATATCAATTGGAATGGTACAACAATGGAGTCAACAAAACAAACCTTTATTTATAGATTTTTTTGGTCACCATGTAAAAACAATTAAAGAAAAAAAAATGAATACATTATTAAACCACTGTTTATTATATTTACGATGACTTTTGGAAGA
Source organism: Zophobas morio (assembly GCF_036711695.1). Taxonomy (NCBI): domain Eukaryota; kingdom Metazoa; phylum Arthropoda; class Insecta; order Coleoptera; family Tenebrionidae; genus Zophobas; species Zophobas morio. Next base: position 15,766,716 of record NW_026972111.1, read on the forward strand.
TTTTAGAGTATTCGTCGTCAAAGTGCTGGTAGGGACCATGAGACAAATCTTCGTTAACGTGTTACTATCTACACTAAAACACATTTAAAATTTCAGTACAATCAGTTTAGTAGTTTCGAAGATTTTATGTCTAATAAAATTATCAACAGAGGACAAACGACAGACAGACGGAAATGGGAGATGAGCATTTTTAAACTCAGGGTTTTTATGAAACGTCAAGAAAATATTGAAATAGCCCTGATTGACCCGATTGCAATATTTCCCTAGGTTACGTTCGGTAAATTGTAAAAATTGGTAACATTTAAAAATTTTCGACTCAAATTATTTAAAAATGAACGTTTGAAACTTTTTAGTTACTTTGGTTAAACGAACACATAAAAACTGGAAAGTGTTCAACTTATTACAACAAATTCCTTGCTTATAAGTAAGTTTTCTTGTGATTTCAGATTTGCAAAGTTTGTTTAAACCATAATTAAAAAAAAACTGTATTATACAATCTTTATATTTTTTCTTTCGTTATAAAAAATATAAAATATATAGGGTGCTTTATACGATTTGTTGTGAAACATTTAAATGGAGTACTTGAAAGTGGTTGCATATTTGAAACTAGTTGTCAATTATAATCCGAACTGAGTTGTACTAAACGGTATCGAATATTTTTTTTTAATTTTTAACGAATAAACGCTTGCCTAATCTTCTACCACCAGATCGTTGGGACATACAGTATTTCGAAAAAGTTCCACTTAAAATTCATAATTCCCTTAATTGACGTTTTGTTGAAAAATCCTCGTACAGCTCATTTTTTTTTTTATTTTTTTAAAGGGCGACAGCAACTTCTTTCTTTTGGATGCTGATAGATATTTTTATTAATTAAAAGTAGTGATATGCCTAAAATCACATAGTTAACGCTTTGGTCGATTCTTCGTTTTAATAATGATAATACTAAAAATAAATTTACACGTCAGTGTTATTTTAAAAAATATTTAAAATTGACCTGTCAGAGGATTTTTCAATAAATATCAATTAAGGGGATTATTACCGCTCTGTATGTCTAGATGACGTAATAGCACAGCCAGTGCAATGTTATTTTTCAGCAATCAATTTTATGTGTAACCACCACACTGCATTTTACGCTATAAAACAATTCACACCTACATCCATTCGTTTGTCAATTTTATCATACATTTGCAAAAATATTTGGCAAGATAGAGACAAACTCAAATTCAGTAACTGTTTCATAAAAAACACACATCACGGACGAAAAATGTTGTAATGCTATTTTCGTTTACAACATTTTTTATTCGTGTAGATGCATCATGTATAAATAACTTCCACAAAGTTTTGAAAAACACTCATTAAAAGTAATTACATAAATATATTTTGATAAAACTGACGATGCCAACCAAATCAATTTTTTGCATGGTGGCACAATTGTTTTTGTTTTGTTCAAATTTATTTTGACTATCAAAGGAGACAAGCATTTACGCATGCTAATCCGAGTTGTTTTTTCTTATATAATTTGATATAATCGTCTGACAATTTATATTTTTTAACCGGTTCATGGTGATAACCTCGTTATATTTTAGAATGAGTATCACGGTTAACAGAAGTTTCCGTAAATAAATCGTAGATACGAAAAAATCATCTAAAATAAAAATTTCTTCAAATAGGTTACAAGTGTGAAAATAAGGTTATACGTTATCATCAGACAGGTAGATGTTGAGCAACAATTGACGAGCTTATCTTAGCTGTGGGCCAAAGAAACTTTCAAAACTTATGGAAAAAAAATTCACGCAACGCAGTATTTGTTTGTCTTTATTAAATGATGCGTCTTGTAAGACATAACATTCTACATCTACAGTAATAAAATCGTTGTTAAACACATATTTGGTATTTGAGAGTCTTTGTAATTAGTCGCATGTAAATAAGATTATTTTATTGCACATTTAAAAATAGTGCTTAAAACTGAATTATAATTATAGTTTTAATTAAGTACATCGTTACACCGTCGTAAAATAATTACAATAATTACTTTAGCAAGTCAATTAATAAATTTGGCGAGAAAAAGCTAACTTTGGTATTGCTTCGCAAATAGGTCCCATCATAAAAATCTTCTCTAATGAGTGAGCTAACAATATTAAATAATGGATCTACAAAGGAAGAAATCTTTTGATTGTATATCCTTATGTACTATTTCTTTATTAAATAATTAACCTGTTTATAAAGGAAATAGACGATTATTAACTACGACCATTTGAAAAATGTACATATATCTACTTCCAAAGTGGATGTCAGAGTCTAATTCGACTGTATCACAAAATTGCAAGGGAACAAATCGTTCCACCCAAAGAAACCAATATAAAAAAAAACGCAAATGGAAATTCCTTAAAGCTGGAAATCTGATCTTTAATTTGCCGTACAAACACCACACGTTAATTCTAAAAATTGTACCAAAAGCTTTCAGACAATTCTCAGTTACTTGGCAAGGGATAATTTAAAGCACTTTCTACGCGCATTTTTGCTAGTTTTTGTGGGAACATGGTCAAGTTGTGATGTTGATATGATTTATATAAAGCTCTGGAGAGTCGTGTCTTTTCTTCTCTTATATGATTTCTATAGTATTGTTAATCTTTGCAAACAACATTCGTGATATAGAGTATCATTATCGTATCAGTTGTCTGTTGTATATAGTGTGTTTCAATTTTCATGAAGGCGGTTTAATAATTTCTTCATTTCACAGAAAATACAAGAAATTTTTGAAAAAAGTTTTAAAAATAACATTTTTGCCTTACTGCTACCATCCTATGATAAAGCAAAAGCAGCAAAAATTTGCGGAGCAGTGAAGACGCAGCAAAATATCAAAACTGGAATTAGAATTATTATTCAAAATTGAGCTTTGAGTGACATTAGTATATGGGAACACAATGTGACATTTCCCACGTTCGAGTTTTGCGAATTCTAATGCAAACATTTCATGACTATGTATACTCCAGTTTACGTTTAGTTGGCAGCGTGCAAAGCATACAAACAATACATTTCATATGCGAGATTTCACGGTAGTATTACCAATTTTTTTGCTACTCTCAACTTCCAAACCAAGCGGTAGACGAATCTTGTATAATTTAGCTAAAATATTTATTGTCCTTTTGTGTATAGGGGTTAAAATTGAATTTTTATGTTTGTGTTTATTTCAAATATATTTTATGGTATTTATCATGTTATATTTCGAAATTTATTTGAAATTTTTAGCCAACACGGATTTTTTATTTTTGCGAATTTTCCAAATAATCACTTGTGATTTTGTAAATTATACTTACTGTACAATCATTTTTCAAAGTAACAATATAAATAACGCTATTATAAAAAAATGTAACCATTCAAAGAATACATCTGTCACAAAGTGTCAACACACAGAAAATGGAATGGGGATTTTAAGAGAAATGTGACACATTATATCTATGCACAGAACATATAAAAATATATATTCCTTCACTTGTAGTTCTACTGTTTTAGTAAGCAATGCCAAATTAAATACTTTCCACAAGGAACATCAACAAAAAATTAAGCACTCATCTGTAGCATATGTACATGTTATTTTCCACTTCTGTGTACTTTATGAATTCTGATGGTTAAATAAAAATATTTATTTATATGAATGACAAAACAGAAAATATTTTTCAATCCTACAATCTGGGACGAAAAATCACGTTTAGAATTTCCCACAGTCACCAAAACCCAACCACGAAAATTATGCGACACACTGTGTAAATTTTCTTTCCACCCTTCGGTCTTCCCCCATACTGTAACCGTGCTGACAACCGCGACTCCAGACATCAAGTTAATGACCCTCCAAATTTCCATTGTACATAAAAATGAACCTTCGGTCAAACCGAACTGGCTTCATCTACAAAAAGGAAGTCCGTACCGTTGCCGCTACGCCGCCCCACAAAAAAATCCGTGCACAATGGATCTCTTGCTCCGCGGGAGGGCGGTCCTGGCTTTTCATTATTACTTTTCCCGTTTCGCTCATTGAACTCGACCGGTGAATAGAAGCACGGTACGGATTTCCTCTCTTGGGATTTAATATATGACACAAGCCCACCCCTTCACGCACCGCACACAGTGGGGAATGGAATTTTTCCGATTTTTCTGCTAATCCTTAATCTGGGCGGGAGGATAATATAGCGGCCGTTCCCTCTTCTGTCGGTCACATTTTCATCGACGAGTCGTAATTTTATTATTTGGTGGCGGCGGTCGCGGCACCGGCGGACGAAATGGAAATCGTCCTTTCGCCCCTTTCTTCTCTATCGTCGCTCTTTTCGCTCCCTCCTCTCTTTCCGACTCTCCTCGGCTCTGATGGAAAGCAGGCCAAACACGCGCTCCGTCGACAATGAATCTCTCCCGAAGGCGAGGTCTCCCGGTACTTTCCCACCCTTAGACAGCGGCGGCTCGTACATATTGTCAATAATGTACCTTAGACACGTCAAATCTGCGAGTTTCTAAAATTTTGAATATGCCAACCCGAAAACAACACCCAAAAAACAAACGATTACAAGCTGAAGAAAGAAAGCGACAATTATGCCGGAAAAATAATACTCAGTTATAAACAATAAGCAATAAATAGTTCTTAAATGTAACTACGTTTACACAGTTTTGTAGTTTACATACACAGTCAACAGTTTGTCAAACGGATCTTCAAAATGCAGTTTTCTCTGCACTTACTCTCGACTGGTACTAGATTGTCGAATTCCTTGTCTACGAACATTACAGCTACCTACACCACGTGAAGCTTAAAAAATGAAGGCAAGTTAATAACGGAAAATAAGTGTGGTTTAAAATTTTGTCTGCATAAAGACTGTGTTCAATTCGTGTTGGGTAAACAGTAGACGACCTATACCCCAAACACGCAACCAAAATATCATTTCATAACCCCTGCTGCCGCCTTAAACAGAAATATGAAAATCTTGTTTCTCGTCACTATATAGATTTTTTTTTTTCAAAAATGCTATTATTTTTTTAAACGTCAGGTGCTAAGCACCGTTAAAGATTAGTAGATGGTATAAAAACAATTTAGAAGAAAACATATTGATAGTGTTATATACTGGCATTCTAACAAGCCAACCCATATATGAATTCTGGTATTTTCCTGCTATAAGCCCAAAATTAATTTATCTCAACGATTTGGCGAAGCAAAAAATTAATTTGTCAATTTGCTCGAAAATCCTGGAAACACATTAGCCTTGTGCTTAGCTTCAATATGTGATCAAAAAATTTGTTGTCACACCAAAACAAGGTTCATATTATTCTCATATATCGATGTAAACAAGCGTATCTTCAGATCAAACTGATATCCATGTATGCGGCACACGCTTTCTAAGGTCGCATTTGTTGTAAGCGATGTGTATCAGAGTGCCAACTTCACAATATTTTTCATTTTTACTTCCCAGCTGTAAGCTACCAAAATATTGCAATGATCCCTAGAGTACGAACAAGTAGGTCTCCCGTTTCCGTCGGTCGGTCTGTCTATCTGTCTGTCTGTCTGTCTGTCGTTTGTCCACATTTTATTAAAATGTCATTTTAACGAAGATACGAGTATAAATTTAATAGTAGTTGGTCACTTCAAGTAAGATAACGTGACGTCTCACTATGTTGAGCTACTTTCCTAATGGATGTATTTATTTTTGAGATATTCCTTAAAATCTTCTGTAAATCATAATAAAAACAGCCATAATACTTATTTACGAAAATCTTACTTATATTAAATAACAAAATATTGGTCAAAGATTATAAAATTTGATTTTGCGAAATTTTATATTATATGATAACCCCTATAAATAAAAAATATATAGATAGTACCAGTCATCGTGTAAAACAAACATTCGAAGAGGGGATTGCAGCTCACACGGTGCAGAATATAAGTGCGAAAATCCAGAAGTGAGGTATTGGCTATATGTAGGAAAGACGTGGAAAATATTGCAAACAATATTTTTTTGTCAAACAATTGTAACAAAAATCAAGGCGGCTTCATAAACCATGAGTACAGGAATTCATTAAATTTACGCAAAATGATAAAAGGAGATCGTCAAATTACTTGTGGGGATGATTAGATAACAAAATTTGCTTAGTGTTTTACCAAGTACACGATATTCCTAACATAGATATAAAGTTTGATAACAATCGGTTCGAAGATTATCTGTCTAATCGCCACAAAGACTACAGACGGACGAAATGGGAGACCTATTGTTTCGTACTCCAGGGGCCTGCAACGTCGAGAAAGCTCGAAAGAAATCCCATGGATCCTATTGCAATAATTCCTTAGCTTACGCTCGAAAAGTAAAAATAGCATATTCATACGTAAGCTAATGAAATTCATTTTAATCAAATATGGAAATTTGTTTCGAAGTATCACAAGAGGGTTACATTTTTAAAACTCAAAGTCAAAAGCGACATTTTTTTTTTCATAGCGTTGCACTAAAATTAAAACTTGTAATCTTGAATTTTTAAATTACAAAAAATAAAAATTACAAAATTAAGTGCCACATTTTTTTACCATTTCCTACAACTGGCGATTAATAAAAATTCTAGCAAACTCAAAAGGAAACTAAATTAAGAAACTCAATTGATGGCGTCGTTATCTAACGAAGGTAAAAACAAAAGCTGAAATTTGTTACCAATTCAATTGAAACCTGAGAAATAGCGTCAAACTTCGTTATTTCGGTATTATTAGTCTTTCACACACACATTTTGTATGTATACAACTGTGGTAAAATGAACTTAAACCAAATTTAAATTTATTTTTAAAGATAAAATTAAGCAATCCCAAACAATGTCTTATTTTGTAACCAATACTTCCACATAATAAATTTGTGCGATTTCTTTTGTTTAAATTTACAATCACTTTAACGTTACGATAACGATTATAATTAGTGATAAATTACATCATGTGATATAATACTACTTCGACTAATATAAATACACCATCTATAAAAATCTAGTACGTGTTATTTAAATATAAGCTGGAATAATTAATAAAATAAAGCACATTGACGTACAGATCACTTCAAATGTTAAAGTTTTTGAAGAAATATATGCATACGTACATTTTAACAAACAGAATTATCATCATTGGCCAAAATGTTTAAAGCATACAGTTGAAGTTTTCAATAATATTTTTATCAATGGCGGCCTGTATCGTGAGACTGCACAATTTTAATTGTCATTAATAAAAGTAAATATATAAACTTAATAAAATAAAAAAAATTCTTATAAGAATAATTTCCTAGAGAACACTTGAAAAAACTTCGTAATTACTGACACTACATCTTAACAAAAAGGGTATTAATTTACTTATCATTAGTTTTTTTTTAGCCACAACAATTAATGGAAAGGGAGTCAGTAGTTCAAATACCTGTAGGAAATATTCAGTAAAAACAACCTTCACTATTTCGGGTTAACCATATCTTACACCCCAGCATATATTTGGAATTAATTTCCTTGCAATCAGATTTTATTTATATGTATATACACGGTGTTTACTAAACATGTGGTAAAAATTTATTCCTTGGATTATTTTAACATTTTCTTGTCCTTTTCGAAAATAAACTTTTTTCTTTCATACTGCATGAAAAGATTATTAATCTACAAAAGTGCTGAAAATGACTACCGCCAGCTAAAATCATGAAGTGAACACTGTGTATAAGAATGTGTACAAGTAAGAGCGTAGGCATTTAGCTGAACACAATGAGAATTATCACGACAGCAGAAGACTAATAAATGATACACCCAAAATAAACGACATGTTTACAAGGTAAATGACCCAACTAACATTAAAAAATATAGACTCAATTAATTAGTCATGACCTTCTTTATTTCTGTAACAATAATTTATAGCACTTGTACAATGTTTTTAAATTAACACCGTATGTTCTCCTTCTATGTATAGTACACATAATTGTAACAATTTATCATTTGTTGCCCCCATTAAACCCACTAGGCATGGCGTCTTATTATCCATTCAAGACAGGTACAAGTAGCCAGATCTAGTCACATTTATTGTTAAGCTTCCTTGTTAAGGTTTTAAATACCTTTAAAACATTTTAATGTTACTGCAATATATATTATTTACCGATGTGTTTTATAACAGGTGGGGACTCTTATAGAATTTGTGATTGTACAATGTAACACTAACCATAACAATTGCTGAGAAGACACCAAAACAACATGAAACTAGACGTTCGTGAGATGACCTTATTACAATACTTCCTTTGGATATAACCCGGGAGTGCCTAAAAGAATCTATAATGAGTTCTATCGAGCGTGAATCGAAATACACGTTCTCCTCGACGTTTCTTAAACTTTGTGAAGTCCAACCATCCGCCACTGTTCCCAACCCTCCTCCTGCCGTCCCACCCCTAAATGACCCAGTCGCCGCCAATCTCTTCGTCTGCCTTTTTCAGTCGCGTGCTATTTCCGTATTTCAGTGTGATAGAGAAACGCCGCCACCGCCCCCGGCCTTCAACCGAAAGCCGACGCGTAACGAAACCGCCGCCGACGCTGCCGCCTCCACGAAAATTAACACGTCGCGTCGATACTCGCGACACCAAAACGTTTAAGTACATTTAGAAAATTTCATATCCCAAAATTCATGATAAACGCGACGACCGTCTTGCCACATAAGGGTTGATGGAAAGCGATGGCGGCACCATCTTTCAACTCCCCTCCAGGCAGCTGTTATCACTTTCGCTAAGCAGGAACGACCTTGTTCGCACTTTATTGGGAAACCCTTGAAATTGCCAAGAAAATCGATGAAGCCACCTAGCAATTACGTGTTTTGCCCGATTAAGTCGGCTGGCGGCGGCGGCGGTTTGCACTTCGAAATCTTGTGGTCGTTTTAAGGGGAATTTTGCACATTCTTGTAGGATTTGAGTAATTTTGAAACAAAACTTGTCAAAATTTTCATGAACGATACTTGTCAAGGAGGTAAACTAGTGGATTCAATTATAAGAAAGTAATGCACAAAATTTGAGATAAAAGGTTTTAATCACAAGACGACACAATCAATAACATCATACATGCATGAAATTATCTTGTAATTGCAACGTAAATTTTTGAAATCATTCATAATTCTGGTCTTTTAAAAATAAATATTCCGTCTCATTTTTTGGCTCCAGTAATTATTAATTTCAAGCTACCAACTGATGACTTACCAAGACCGACAATAAAAAAAAGTACTACGTTATCTATTATCGGATATCGAAGAATTTACAGGCCTCGGCTTAAACATTTCTTTTGCCAGTGCTAGATACACTCATGCGATTAAAAATTGGAAGAATAGAAAGAAGTACAAAAAATCATAAGCATGATAAATGGCACGATATAGCACGTGCAAACAAATAACGTTTTCATGATTTCACGATCACTATTAAAAATAGGCACAATTTCATCTCAAATGTAAAATGTAACGGTGACACGCAATTCTTTCAAATTTATGGGGAGCTAACTCCATTGTATTTTAAAATTGTGTTATTAAACAAATACCTACGATTTTTAAATTGCAAGGTGCACATGTACAACTTCCCTTACAAATTGACCTACAAATTATGCATACTTCCGGAGATGCATTAATTTAGGTAATCAGTTCAACACGTTTGTGGTAAATTCTTGCGGCAGTAAGAAACCTTGACACCACGGTTGTATTTTCTGAGACTAATTTAAATCTTTTACAATTTACAACATATTTTACGAACAAGTTTCTTATCTAAAAGTACTGCGTCAAAAGATTCTCCGCTATATTGATTTATCAATAAACGATAGGTATTAAAAAGCAGACATAACAATAGTTTATCATTAATAACTTCACACAGTGATAACCGTAGATCGACGATAACATTATCTTTAACTTGTCTAAAGAAAAAAAAAAATGATGCGCCAACACTTAATACATGATTTCAAAATGATAAACTTATCTTTTATCGACGTATTGCAAAGATATTTTTAACAAGAGCTATAATTTTCGTGACTTGTTAAATTTCAAGACTATTGTACCCATATGTCTGTAAATCGGTAAATTACACCAAATCAAATGCAATAGAACAGAAATACACATTTCGGAGCATTTATAATTGTTAATAAACTTTGACATCTTGAGTTCACGTGAAAATATGTGTTCTTTTACAATGTACATATAAAATGTATAGTCATTTAACTGATTAGATTTAAAAAACGTAGTTATTATCTATCATCTAAAAAATAAATTTCACATATTCGAACCACTTTATTTAGAAAAAAAAAAGTTTCAATTCACACAGCCAAACTATCTAACATGTAAACAATTTTATTAAATTACAAATCAATTTGAATTGTGCAAATACAAAACATAATTGCATCTAAACCAATTTTATTTAACAATGTGCATAAAAACGTATATAAATAAAGTTGTACGTTTGACTACGCACTCTACAAATTCCTCAAAAGTTTATCATCTCTAAATATTGTACAAAACCCACAAAAACCTCAAATCAAATCAAATCAAAAACCAAATAAAATCTTTCTTTGCAATAGATTAATGAAAGAAAAACGTCTCCATTTAAACAAATTTACAAAATCAAAACGTATTTTACAATTTATGTTTACATTCCAATGTAATCTAGACTCCATCGTCGATAAAAATCAAATAACAGCGCAGTAGCCTAAAATTCTAGACTAGTTCGTTATCACGACGTCTAAAATCCAAAATAAAACTCAAGAGCGATTAAATACACACAAAGGCATGGATTTTTCCATGATTGTCTATATGTACTGTATCAACGTCACCGATAACGACTGATAGCAATCGGCGAGATTTCAAATGACGGTACGAAATGCGTATGTTGGAATTTTGACGCCAAAAATCAATTTTTAGAAAAAATGAGATAAAACAAATATTGACGATTGATAGGGAAAAGGTTTTTCTACTCCTGTCACACAATACGCTGACTTTAAGTACTTTCTTTGTTCGACAATGTAATTAATTAACTATTTATACATAAGTTGTGCGCATAATTTCCCGTGAGTTATGATTTATCTATCAAATTGTAACCAACCGTCAAATTGCAATGGCAAATTTCATCCCTGTGACTAATTGTTTGTTCTAGGATCTGTCGTAAAAATCTAAAATTTTAGATTAGAAAATTGAATCATACGTTGCAAAACCGATATTTAATTTAGAAATTAAACTGAGTTTGTAAAAGTGTGGCAATAGGGCGGCAAATGTGGATAACCACTAGGGGTAAAAATTAATGGAATTAAAATAACTGATAAAGGATGACATAATAAGCATGTTCTTGGATTGCCCATTCGCCTGCATTCCCCCTACCCAAAGCCCACTCCCTCACTTTTTAAATGAGACTACTCATTTAGTGACACTTCATTTAAAAGTGTTAAGATGACTAACATTACGATTACTTTTTGTTGTTTGTCTGCACGTCATTCAATAATAATCTATGAAAATACTAAAAATTATAAAAGTGAAGTCAACAACGTAAACGAAGTATAATAGTATGAATTACACACAAAATCAAACAAAAATCTTTCTGATGAATTAAAGTAAATGTTTTAATTATAGTTTGTTTATCAGACGGATGTAAGGTCATATTTTAGTTAATTTACAATATTGCTGATATTCCAATTACTATCAGTCATGATTAATGATTCCTAATTTATCTGTTTTTTTTTTAGTTTACTGTCGATTTTTATCAACATCTTTGGACAAACAAAATCTGTGATTTTACATTTTAATAATTATACAAACTTTTTAATTGAAATAGTTTCAACTAAAACGAGAATCTGAACCTCTACAAAAACATTAAAAATTTTAAGTCAAGTAAAAGTAAATAAATTAAAGTATTTTTGCAAAAGAACTGCTGTTATCTTCACTACTCCAGCACATTCGGAAATAAAAGCCAGAAAAGTATTTTTTGGAGGCCGACGTTTTGATACTTTGCTGTCATTGCCAAAACTGTAAACATCAAATACTTAACGGTTATAATTAAGGCACAGATGTCGGAGTAAAACATAGGCGTGTGTGCCTTGAGTTGCAAACCTCAAGGCCAGGTGTTTACGTTGATGTTGTTATGAAATTTTGCCTTATAGTTTAACGCCACCGTAGAACGTTTCTGCAATCGACCTAGAAAAAAATACGCAAGCATTGCGTTTTGGGACATATTTTTTAATAAACATTTACTTAACTATTTGCGACGATGTCATTAACTCCCTAGAGGGGAGACTTGTATATTTTTTTATGGATATTCTGTAATTATTAAATCGATATTTGGACCTTGTTAGAATTTAAAAAAAAAAAAAATGTTATATGGGTTCCAAAACAGGTTGTAGAACTTTGTTTTATAAATTTTATTTTTTAACAATAATTCGGATGGAAAGATTTTTTATTTAACCTGTGTAAATTTTACTAAGTTAATAAACCGTATCACAATATAAATTTCAAGTGCATTTATTTAATAAAATTTTAACATAACGTTATTAAATGTTTGCTGGAGGTAAGTAGCCAAATTTTTGTTTGAATTTTACCATCTGGGCAACATTCTTCAAGTATATCCAAAATTTCGCAATAATCAGTCCAGTAGTTTCGGAAATTAATTGTTTAATAAAATTGTCAACAGACGACAGACACAGGTAACACGAATCCAAGCACTTTGGAATTATATAAGCTATGAAAGGTCAAGAAAACATTAAATTAAACATGCATTACAATGACTCTATTACCAGTAAGATAGTACTAAATAAGTAACCATTGTTTAAAAATAGATTAAGTAATTGTTCCTAAATTCTGAAAACTCTCTTTACATTGAATGGAAACACTGATTTGCAAACGTTCGTAAAACTTATGACATTATGGTGGAGGCGCCGGGTAAATTCGGCACAGCATATCAGTGTGACACCATCCGTAGATCTCAAATTGATCTAATTCAAGAACTAAGAAAACTAGAACACCTGAATGATATTTTTAGATATTTATTACTTATTATTACTAATCGACGACAAATTAAATACACTATCCACTGTGATGCAAATGAATGTCAACCAAAACAAGAAGTGACGTAATTTGCACCACAATGGACCCCTATACATGTCAGTAAACTTTTCCAATTTGCTATTCGTGTTAAATGGATGCGACATAGACAAAAATTAACAGATCGTCATCACAATAAAATTTGGCAGAAACTGTAACATTGTTCTAATTACAGTAGCTACACAAATAACTATTTCGTCTATCCCTAAATCACTACAATGTCCCAGAGTGCGTTGGTGCAAATGGCGTTCGCCCTTCCTGCCCGATCCCTTCCACCCTTTCTAGATTGCGTCGGGAGTTAAGTGTCGGGGTGGCAGGAGACGGCGGCGAAGGAGGAAGGGGGAGGAGGATTCCCCGTCTGGGCCCAGACTAGCCGGACACACCGCACCGCCGCCACCAGGGACGCCTCCGCAGTGCGATACGGCGCCTACGCAAGCGCACGCACGTTCATTGTCGCCCTTTTAGGACGCCGGGACGACACCTCGCCCTATTCCCGTTCCCGTTATTGAGGGACAGACACGTACCATTTTCCTCGTCACTAGTGGCCCGGCTGAATGAAATTCGCTCCGGAGGTTGGTTGCACCAAGGACAAACGAATTGTGCGAATTGCGATTGCTGCTTAGGGAAACAATATTAACTCGAGAAACAAGAGGATAAGTATGTATCGGCTTTCCGAGGAATTAAATCCACTTGAAATTGGAAATAAAAAATCAGAAATAATATGAGATTTCAGCCTCTTGAAAAGCTGATGCGTAGGTGAACAAAGCGCTCACAATACAAGCATTTATTTTAAGAAGATTACAAGTCTTACGTCTGAGATCTCAAGTAATGAAAATTGTTGTTGAATAAATGAATTGGACGTTGAATGAAATATAAAACGGCATTTTTATTGTGACATAAGAAAAGAAACCTGAGCAAACTTGACATCCAGAAAAATGTTGTTGTTACACTCGACCCTTGGCGTGGAAAAGCATTTGACACCTGTAAGTATGAGTGATATTTACCTTTCGTATCTTCGCAACTAAGGTCTATAAAGCAAAAGGAGTAACCCCTACAATTGATGACATATATTTAGGGCGGTATTTGATATTACATACATCTTTTAATTGGCCCTATTGTAAGAGTACACCGATTGGTATTTGCAACTGTGGGTTTTGTTGAACAATCACATAGCTTCCACAACAGACTAATTTTACAACTCCATCGTGTAAGCTTAGTAACTGTTATAAGTTACCACTGTTTATGAGTACATGATTAACAAACTGTCAATGTTTTCGAAGAAATGAACTTACATATGTGTATATACTTATGGACATACTTAGCTGAAATTCCCAGATGTTTTTAAGACACCAGGTTAGGCGTGTCGAAAATAGGGAGCATAAAGCGCTCATAATACAGGTATTTGTTTTAAGAGAATTACAACACTCTTTAATTCAGAATCTCAAGTAACAATAAAGATAATACAAAATGTGTAAGAATATTTTATTAGGTTTAAGTCTGTATACTGTTAACAGTGGAAAAATAAAAGTACACTACAAGGGACATGTTTGTGTATTTTGGTATGGTCAGGTAGGTCTTCAATATAATTAATGGCAACATTCACATGTGAAAATATATATCCCGTCATTAAAGTCAGTAGAAGTTATATAGAGTAAAAAGGATTTGTTTTTTTCAAATGGGAATCGTATGTTTCATCTCATACTTAAAACAGCAGCAGTTCTATAAAACAAGAAAATTGAATTCCAAAGTACTTACAACTATGAAAGCTACTGCGCTTATAATTTCCAGTCCATAAAAATAAATGCTGCAAAATTATAGAAAAAATAACTTAATTGCAGAATTGTAAATGCCGTAAATAAAGTCGTAGGCGCGTTTTACGATCACACTACCTTACGTAATAAACATGCAGGGCACCGAATTCCCCTTTACGTTAAAATACAGACACAAAAACAAAATTGAACATTTTTGCTATTTATAAAACCTTATGCTACTTTCAAGCGGCTCTCAAATAGCCGTACTTTTTAAGATTACAATGTCTTATTGATTTCACCGGTCACTACTTTCGAAGGTTTTTTGCATTCTTACCGGTCCGTGCAAAGTGGATATGGAAGTACTGAAATGTTGCAAAAGTAACAAGTATTTTATAAATTCCATTTAATATTTTGTATCAATTTTTTTAATAAAGTAACCTGAAGTGATTCGCATTGCTATGCGTTTTAAGAGGAAGGTCTTTTTTAATGAAAATGCAAAAATAGAAATTCTAATAGACAAAGTCTGTGCAGTAAAAGTGTAACCCATTTAATTTGAAATTGCCTTGGTTACATTTGAACATTAATTGAACATTATTTTCATTTTACGACGTTCAGTGAAGGTGTTACAATATTAAAATACACAACGATGTAGCACTTTTAAATTATGTTATAATAAATCTCAGTAAATTATGTGCATGCCCCTTTTACTCATACTACTTATGTAAATTTCACAACAACTAATAAAAAAATTACACTTCCAAAACTGTAATTTTACTAAACTAACGCACTTTAATGGCTTGTCTGTTACGAGTACCTATCGCTAAAATTATTTTTTTATAAATCTAGAAATAATTATCTAGAATGTATATGTATCAACCGCGAGACAACGATGCATGTAAACTAGTAAGGTACACACACATTAGCACCGACAGTTTTCTGCACTCGTGCAGTAAGTGACAAGATACGACAATGTAGCTTCAGCATTTCTAAATGTGGCACCAATGTTCCTAAATTTCATCTTTCGTAGAGTTCAAAACTAGACACAAAAAGAAAAAAACGTCAACATAATTATTGTTCAATAATTTTCCTAATTTCTAATTCACCGTTAATTATTATGAATATTGAACAATGTGACACAAAACATTTTTCGAAATAAATAATAATTGGACGAGAATAGAAAATTTAATGACTTGTATTTTAAAACTTTAATTTTTACAGTTGGTGTTCGATTCAACGTATGTTTAAACGAAACGAACTATAAACGCCATTAAATTAAGAACATGTCACATGAGTGCCAAGTAGGTTTCTCATAATGTGACATTTTATTATTCTCAAAAATTATAACTTTGAAATGAGAATCTTAGTTTCGTGGGTAGTCGTATATTTAAATCGGACTCTATAAAACTTCATTTGAAAACCTACACTCGCAATTTGAAAAATGCTTTTAAATATAGGTTTAAGACGTAATTAAAAGTCAATACATAAATTATTGCACACAACAAAAAGCAAGTATGGAAAAAGGATAATTACATCCTACAGAGTAATCAACATATTATGTATATTAGTACAACAGTACCCGCAACTAGCCGCTAAATGGCAATCATAACTTACTACTAAAATTAAGAATAATCCAATACCGAAAATTGAAACAACGTCATAATAACTTTATTACTAGTTAATATCTTTGGATAATGAAATTGAAGTTAGTCAAAAAAAAAAAAACATACATTCTACATTCGCCACTAAATAAATTTAAGTATCACGCTGCCTCGTACTTTATGTAGACCCAACACAAAACCAAACCGCTGTAGAGAACCTAACCACACCTCGCTATTTTTTCCCAGCAACTACACGTTCTACCCCTCGGCCTTAATGTTTTTCTTTTTTTGTTTGTTTTGATCCATTAAATTCTGCTCGTCAACAATATACGACGACATGCGAGCAGTTACGATAAACAAGGGGGCGAGCCTTTTGCCTTCGTCTTTCATGTTTTCGTATACGACGACGACGACGACGCGTCTTGATTAGATGCGAAACGCTGCGACGTCGGCGGCATATGAATGAAATTGGCCAGGGTGTCGATCATCCCTTTCCCTTTCGTCAAGGGCGAGCAGGGGCTGGAGGGGCGGGTGCGTGCGGGACGCGGCGGGGACAGGAAGGCCGGGACGCGGCGCGGCGTCGGAATCGATCCACTCTCGTCTACCCGTTGTCTCTGATTCTCCCCGATTTTCGCGGAGAGAAAGTCTGCTGGAAGTCTATGATGGTGTGCCCTTTTAAGCGCCGCCAAATCGAATCAACGGTGACGTTGATTGAAAGGTGGCGAGGACGATAATCAGGGAGGATGGGGGCGGTTATTCTGATCCGACGGTGACGGCGTGATCCGATAAATAACGATGTTTACGTCATCGCAGCAGTTAGTACGATAAATTGGGAATGTCGAGTTCGGACCGATTTGGACTAAACGCTGCTTTTCACGTTCGGTTCCACTTCTTGCCAATTTTAGATTTGAATTAATTTTCAGACGATTCTAATTGTCGAGTTGTGGTGTTCGATAACGGATCTGCTCCTAGTAGACTTTGACACTATATCAAACTAGCTCGGGAAGTAAAAAGTGGTGAACGTTAAGGTCACGTAATTGTATCATGTTCAAACTTTACCAGCGATGTGGCGTAAAAACGGATATTTAAGTTGGAAAAAATAGGCACATATTCTATTTTTAATCCTGTCGAAGAATTTAATCAAACTGAAGTTCACACCCAGAACAAGTAATCGTAATTCGTTGTTATTTTCGGCACAGCACAGCCCACACAGAACGACCAACATACCTACGCAACATAACCTCAGACAACTCATTTTGTACCAAAAGCACTAAATCGTAAAAAAGTTGCAATTTTCAAATAACGCAAAGTAATAGTTGATTAGTGCGCATGTGCAATAATTCTATTTTCAACATATATCGTAGTACTCTTTTTGTGCACATATTTCAATAGCATTTCTTTAAATCACCTTTAAGTGCCCACTGTTGTAACTCTGTTAAATCAACGCAAAATGTAAAATTACGAAACGAACGGTGTAGTTGTAAAACACACGAAGTGTAATTTCCCGAGATAATTGTAACATTCTATAATAAAACGAAAGTCTTAGAAACTAAATGCCTAAGAAGGCAGTCGGTTTTCCTTCCTGCAGAAATAGGTGTAGCTTCAATTTATTCAGGTTCCGTGGGTAAATTGAACCCTGATTCTTTTTTAGATTCTCCACAATAACCAGAGAATTTTATGTCAACTATTGAGACCAGGAAAATAAAGTCGTACAAATAATACACGTCAAGAAACGTTGTTTCCCTCCTATAACTATGTATACAATGTAGGTACAATGTTCTGTTCTATCTACTTTACTATATTTAGCTCTACTTGATTTAATTCATTCTAATAAAGTATAACACTTTTTTATGACCTGCGATTTTTGACGATCATTTTGGACAACCGACAAACGAACCAGCTAACTTGTAAAACATGAAGACGTCATGTTTAGTAAAAATAATTCTTAGAATAACAGTGAAAACCGCATATCTTTATCGATCGCTAAAGCGAGAAAACGGCATTCAAAGTTGTATAGCGTGACGTCATTAAGGCCCACGCTCCGATTTTGTACAAATCGGAGCGTGGGCTTTTGTTTCTTGTGCTGGATGTTATTTCATAATACCCAGTGGAAATGATCTATCACATTTTTTTCAAACTTCAACCAAAATTTAAACGACTGGGTTTTTAAAATTCACACCTGACGTAGTGTTCTGACGTTCAAGCGTGCAACAGACAACTTCAAGCCTTAAACTTTTTGGACTTTTTAATTTTTTCACTTGATGATCAAATAATTGTAATAGGATTCAACTGAGGAATAACTTTCAGAAGTTAAATATTTGAATGAGATGGTTGTCTGCATTACGTTTTAATTACTTTCTACTTCGGTACACTGATGACATCCGTATTAGATGAATTAGATTTTACAGAGATTCTGTAGAACAAATTCACACATGGAGGTCCTTACGCACTTTTACGATAGATACTTGTCGAAGCACCGTTTTCGATATGGAGGTTTCAACAAATTTTCATGTTTATCTCAAAGTAAAATTTACATTTTTACTATTTTTTCTTGCTGTAAATTATTTTGGATCAACTGCAAAAATTTAATTATTTTATTATTAATTTTATAACAAGACAATGTGTTTTAGGTACACAAAAGAGGAAAAAACTAAAAATTAATTGTTCCGAGGGAAATTTGTTTTTACTTACAACTCGACACAGGAGATGCTAAATCACGTAGGAACATTTTGGTCTTTTCAAAAACTAGCAGGTCAATACTAAAAACACATGTTTGGTGAATGTTTAAGGAAAATATAGTGAGGTAGGTATATGAAAATTTTGAACTAATTTTCTTTCAAGTAAACAAAATACGGTGTTGTTCATGAAACATGTGATTTACCGTATACATTTTCCTAAAACAAACCAATGAAGCAAATATGGTTGTCGAGAGTCTGTTTTAGCGAACAATGCACAGAAATACAAAGTTCTTTATCAATGTCAAAGCACAAGTCTCCTTTTATAGTGAGTAACGGAAACGCTATGTAAGTTCATCTGATATTTAATTCAATTGTGTGTCGGTTGCGTGTGTCCACAAAACTAAACCAACATGGGCAGAAAGGCATAGGCTATCGATAATTGTTAAATATTCTGTAATTCTAGAACTATCAAATATGCAACGTAGCGATGTATTCAGTGTAATGACAACGTGTCCACTGCATCATATATAATTGTCGTCTTGTTAATTACCTGTATTTCTTTTTAATTATCATTCACGTTCAACTTTTAGTAAATACACAATGTAGCAGGAAATGACTGACTATGCCACACCCCTTTTCCGAAGTTCTTACTATAGAAGTAAATGTTTTGCCGCTTCTTCACTTTAAACAAAACTTGTGACAAATTGGATTCGCAACAATATACTTAATTTGTAAACATTTTGAAGCTTTAACCATTAGATTTAAGTGTCAAAACAGAGCAGAAATAGAAGTGACAGATTTGATGTAGATTGGAGCATTCACTTGACGTATAAGTGACATTACGTTGTTAACTTACATTGTGAATATGATTAAGCCCACGTGTGAGTATAGCTTCTAATATACAAATCTCCTGAAAATTTTGACCCAACTGACCTTCCTTTGTTGCTAAGTTTGGTCTGCGACTTAATTAATTTCATACCCGTCAGCGACATTTCCTAATTTTCTCTCCTGTAAAGTTATTAGTTTCATTACATTAAAAACTAATATTTTTAAGAAATAACGAAGAACCACAAGTTACACAATCGTCGCAATAAAACCAAATCAGAAAAATAAATTGATATCTGCGGTTGGATTTATGGAAAGCGAGAGCAAAAAACAGACAGTTGAAATAATGACCGAAGGACAAGTTGGGATAGACTAAGGTAGTTGAGTTCCGAGGGTTAAAAGATAAGATATCACAAAAAATAAAAAACAGAAACATCGGAAGAAAAAATGCGATTGTCCTGGAAAACTGGAAGGATAGAAGCAACAGTAAACAAAAAGCACATCATTCTTGTATTTTAATGTTATATTATTTTTTATTTAAGATATACTTAGTTTTCTAAACTTACAATACAGTAAAATACTTTTTAGAGTCGATACGAATTCTAATATATACGAACAAAAGTTGATAGATAAAGCCTCATAGCATAGTTGTTATAAGCTACAATAACTTTATATCTTGAAACTGAATGATCCTCACTGCAGTCATCTGTTAACTTAGTGGATAAATTTGAAGCAAACATTCTGAATGTTTCTTGAAAAACTAGACAACTACAAAAGATGGATGGTTTAACCTTGTTTTATGAAGGAAACATAGTTTGAAATAATGGTTTTGAAAATGTGACCAACTGAATGAAGTTGGTCAACAAACAATTCTGTATTAAAAACAAACAATAACATTTTCCATTTAAATATACTGAAAAGTACTTGATAGTAAATAGTTTTTGCATAAAGTAAATTTAACAAACTAGACATAAATTTCCTTCTTTATTTACATTATGTTTATTTATGTATTACTTTACACACGTGTGCATCGTTAATAGAACTTTTTCTATTTTTAATTAGACGAATGTTTTTTAACTACATACATTTCATGTACATTATGTACTAGAGTGGTTTCTGCATCTTTTGGTCAAAACACATATAATTTCAAACCTTCATTACCATAGAAGCACCATGATTTTTGTGTTTTCTGTTATCATGATATACTCGTTTCATCCTTAACACTTATTAAATTGCAACCGTAAATTGTAGTGTTAACGTATCGGCTAAAAACCAACCCGTGCATGTAGAAACACTTGAATGAAATTAATTTGCAGCCCTACATTACTCATTGGACAATATATAAATTCTATTCAACCATAAATGCAGTGATTACTGTGGGAACGAACAAAGTGAAAAATAGTGCACTAGAGCAATGCAACGATTTAATTGGCGCGGTAACTACGCTGCAATTGCTTCTACGAAAAGCCGCTTCAAATAAAAGAGTAATGGATGGGGATTATTCCCTACAATGGAATGCAGTGGGGAAAATGTGCAATGAATGAGCAATGACTAGTTGGGGACGATGCAAACAAAGCGCAATTGTGCTGTAATGAAGTACTTTAAAATCGATTCTCTGAAGGTTTTTTTTTAATACGCACACACCGCATGTCGTGAGCTAAGCTCCTGACAAACCGCTAGATGAAGCACATCTTTATAACCACTGTATCTATTAAAAAAAGTCCCTCTTAACGCATACACTAGAGAACTATCGGCTACATAGAACTCGTTCGGCAGCAGGATCTTCGTA
Organism: Zophobas morio; assembly: GCF_036711695.1. NCBI lineage: Eukaryota > Metazoa > Arthropoda > Insecta > Coleoptera > Tenebrionidae > Zophobas > Zophobas morio. The sequence continues at coordinate 15,788,423 of NW_026972111.1, forward strand.
TTCAGTCACGGATCCTCCTCTCTCACCTTCATCCAATTGGTCTGTTATGCATATCGTCCAAAACGTGATCCTTAAAAACTGATTTCATATAGAACACATTGGTATTAAGCTCCGCGAGAAAAAATCCTTCGTCTCAACTTCTCCTCAATTTGCTCCCGGCCAGTCTTGAACCTAAACAAAGAACGTATTTTCTTCGGTCTCCCGGTGTCCTATTTCAATTATCCGCTCCTGCAATACGTCCAAATCGGTTTCTTTGAAAGCCATGACAACAAAAGCAATAAGGTGACTAAGAGAACAAAAACAAACGAGAAGCAGGCACGGTGCACTGAGATGACCTTGCTAGCCGCTGCAACCGCGAGCTTCTCCATTTGCAACAATAATTACATGTATCTGACCGTGACGGAGTTGTGTGTGCGAGAGAGTGGTATGTTTGTCTGTGCTGTTGTACACCTTCGTCTTCCTCCTTTCGTGCCGAGTTTGCAATGAAAGGAGGTGGAACGTGAAGGAAACATCGACTCCAGTCTATCGTACTTCTGTTTAAACGACAATAACAGGTAACCACCTGGTTTGAATGTTCCGCGATGCAATCGCAGTTCAACATAACGCACGACTGTTTCTTTCTTGTTTTGGTGTGTGCAAGTCAAGTTCACTTCTTTTATTCTCTACCCACAGCAATTACCTGCTGGATTAAACAGATAATTCAAATAGTACGGTTTCTTCTGGATTTTCTAGATTTCTGACCATGTTTAGCACCAGCGAATGGGTACCGTTTCTGAGCCTTTTCGGTAATATTGCAAAGGATGACAATACTTTAATTATAGAACCTGTTTGCACTCTATATAAACCTGAAATGCAAATACACCGTATATAGAACAAATCTACTGATCACACAGTTCTCATTTGATGTCGTTTTTGTTAATCAAACGTACTTATAATTGACCACAACAAGCACCTACACATTTGTAGTGGACAAAAATAGTCTCCCTTATCAAACCGCAACCACAACCTCGTAGGACAGGGTCAAAGCACTCATCCCACGAGTCCGTAGGAGGACTCAAGAAGTGGATTAATTAAATTCACGCCCAACGTCATCAAAACACTGCATTCGCCACCATCTTCTCATGTTGCAAGTCTCACATTATGTGGGCACAGTCATTTGTAAAACGAATTGGTAACTGCATACTCTCCGGTTTGCATTGACAATGATTCCTGATAGGAAATGTATTTCCTGTCTAATACGACGTGTGGTATAATACAACTCTTCTATTCCATTAAGCCAGAAGTCGACAATATCAGCACCCGACTATTAACTCCTGCTGTCGTCATTACGATTAATTTTTTTCTTTCGTCAATGAAAACAAAAAATACTGATAAAAGCGTGAAATGTTGTGTCTGTCTGATGTCGTGGCTTATCGAGAAATAATCCCTACATCATCGAAATTAGTATCACGTTCACGATATTCCAGCGTGATCTGTTTGTGACTGCTATTTCGGAGAATTCGCGAGAAAAATCAATCCAATCAACACGAAAAAGTCCCCCAAATTGATACATTTCGGGGAATCGGGAGACGTTCCGCTATTGAAAAATGACCGAGGGGAGCCGTGTTATAAATTGTGATACCAAGTCCACCCTTTTTTGTTCTCCAACAGCATCCGTATTCGACGACACATTTTGAGCAGCAAAATTGACGCTTCTTCGAAATTGTGAGCGTTATTGGGGAGCAGCAACATATTGTTCGAATTGATTACTACTGCAAAATAACCCAGTAAGGGTGCCTAGACATTTATAAAGTTGGAGAAAGGCGGCACACCACTTCGACCGAAGGAAAATTAGATACTTCCATATTTTAAAGAAATTACTAGAACTGTTGAAGACAAAAAGCAAACGTTTTATGTTTCAGTTTGCGGAATTAAAACAAAAAAGATTTACTCTTGTTATATGTCTACAAGTACTAAGCAGAGCAAATCAACGACTACTAATAATAATAATGAAATTGACTCCGTAACGTTTTGTTATTTGCATGTTGTCAATAAACTTTCTATCTCACTCGCCAGTGACATGCATGTACAATGCACTGTGATCAATGGAATTACTCTAAACAATCAATTCAAATTGTGTGTATTAAATTTACATTCAATCTTTGGTAACCTTTTCGCATTGCGGCGAATGATACTGAATAACAATATTAACATCAAGTAGTAAGTTAAGAAATAATTACCTTTATGCTCCACATACTATTCAAGGACCTGTTGAAGCGAAATACTGACGTGCAAATGAAATAAACTATCCCAGTCTATTGTGCCAAATGAATTTTAAAATTATCTGCTTAAGCAAGTAAGACAGCTGTTAGAGCACTCCGAAACATTCTGGTCAAATTCAAAGTCAACTGTACTGACTATTGTATTTATTCTGGCCTTTTATTGAATGTTTTAAGATCTATTTTAAAAAAGTGGATTATAAGATATAAAAGCCCCAAACATAAGACGATTCTCTTAAAAAAATATATATGTTTGAAAATGGTATAGACAGTAAACACATAGGTTTTTGGAATTTGGTACTTCAAGAATAAGGAAAAGTTCACAAGAAAACAGTTACGAATATGTCTTTGAACTATGTACTACTCCTACATTTTAACCGCAGGGATTGCACATTGTTTCTCATAATGTTGTAGTAACTAGTTTTAATAACATCATTAATTCAATGTTTAAATTTACCTCTGTAATACATTCGTTTAGGCAATTGTAAACACAAAAGCGGGGAAACGTAAACACCGTGGTTTGTTACAAAAGCTAATTTACGATGAGATACGCTATACTTAATTACAATAGTACATATCTTCATACTACGAGAAAATGTAAACGATAAAACAAGGATTTTTATGGAGATCATATTTCAATTATTTTGTCAAAGACTTCTTATTACAAAAGAAAAACTACCAGTGAATGCAAAGAACCAATCAGCTAAAAGTTGACAACAAATAACACGCTTTTTTGATGTTTTGTTGGTTGTACACAAATTAATCAATCAAGGACCAGTGAAAGTGATATAAAGTTGCTTCGATTTTGCAACGATGAAAGCAGTAAGAAATTTTTGACTATATTCCTTTTAAAACTATATCGATCTTCGTCACACACTCTTTCGTGAACAATGAGACGGAAGATCCCGATCTAAAATACGTGAAGCTGAAGATGATATCGAAAAACATACAAATTAAGCGACAACTATTTAAAAGAGGCAATATACGTTGACAGTAAAGATCTCAAAACTCTTTTGGTGGACCATAAATGGTGCCTTATGAATTTAACTTCGTGGTGACTCCCGCCGAATTTATGCAAGAGAAGAGAAACGGAAACTGTCACCAGAATTTCAAATCAGTGTTTTGATTTTGTGGAAATTTATGGTTCAGTTCTTGGATCTCATGTTGTATTTAAAGATACTGGTACAATGAGCGGTTGAACGGTAGGTCTTCAATCTTTGTTTACTCAAATATTTGCTTCTAATGTTCAAAAAATAAGAATGACCAACAGTTTGTTGGATAAAATGGTTTACTACTCTTTGGTGTCCACGTAAGTCACATGTTTGGATTTTAGAATAAGCTATTAACAATAAAGTCTTAGTATGTCCAAACATTTGATACATCAGCTGTAATTTCTCGACAATGTGAATTCGAATCAGTCAAAACTTGTAGAGAGTGAAAGTTATCCATATAAATAAAGTAAATGTGAGTTTGTTAATACGACACACGAACGCAATTTATAGAGTTAACTAAACAATCTTTGTGCAAATTCTAATACTTAACTTTTTTGAAACAAACACAGGCAATGGTGAAAAAACCATACAAGGAAAATAGTTGCATAGGAAACATACAATAAGATATTTTAAAATCAAATTCTATTGTATATAGCTTATATAGAATAGAACTCAAGGACTGTAGAAAATGTGAAAAAAGTTGAAAACTTGGTGCTTAGATCGACGAATCAATGACTTTATTATCTATGATATGATCAGACTATCTATGTAGATGTACTCATATGGTAAACATAATTCAGAAGTTGAAACTAATGTTCGTCGAAAAGCTTCTAAATTCCGGTGGTCAGTACTATAGAATGTACATGACGAACACAACATCTATAAAACCCATACAGTTTACTATTAAACTCCTTATGTATATAAGGGATCCCGTTTCATCCAATTAGTTCGTCCACCTTAAAAACTTCTTTTCAAAAAAGCTACAGATAAATAGTGAAATTGATTTTTAAAACAGCTGTCCTATTGTTAAATTAAAAAGAAGTGCCAAACCACTGTCAAAATCGTTCACGCTTACCCCACTTGACCCAATCCCGCTTCTAATCGGAGTTACATGTTTCTTTCGCGGAAAGCAATTGCTTAAAAAGCACGATACAACTCTATAGAAGATCTTATCATTCGGAAAATGGTATTTCACATGCTACACGATCACTTCAAATATATGCCCTCTACTTGATATAGTAGTAGTGCCTTAATATGTATTAGAACTACTGGCACTCTCACGTAAATGGATTTGCGGCATGTATCTGTTTCTTCTTCTGCAAAGACAAGGCGTTCACGTTGAAATTAAGAACTGTCAAGTAGACAATTACCATTCAACTTTTACAGCACTCAATACTCGATGTAACGTGTTCCAGAAAAAGCGCCTACGCTTTTTCTCTTCCTAATGGAAAACGAAACCATTACACGTCTAACTTGGCAAAAGTGATAATGTGCTGATGCCGTCACGTTAAATTTTCTTTTAATATTCCTACCCGGACGCTGCACTACAGCACAAATGCTAGCAGCAATACGTGGTGTTGAATAGCGATGACTTGAGTGACCGGCAAATATGCCTTTGATGTATCGCGATTGGTGTTTTAACGAGTCCAGTGATGGTGTTGTGACAACGATGCCGGCTGGATTTTAATTAAATCTAACAAGCGCGACACTTATGCTTTATGGATTCGCTCGTTGAAGACATGCATTTATATGGGGGCGATTTGTTCTGGGGGACGTAAACGGACATCGCTCGTTCGAGCGAATGAATTATAATAGACACACATTGATCGATGGTGCTTAGATGCATCGGCCCATATCAAAAGAAAGGATGCAGTACAACTACTTGAACTTATTGTATGCCTTCTTCAATGAATCAATCAGTTAGATTTACAGGCTATCTTGTCAGTTTCAGCAATGAGGGAGACATAATGGGCTACTGTTCATGATAGGTATGGAAGATTCTTCACATATGGTGTTCTTTTTTTATATCTGGTTGAAAAACTAGTATGCTTGATGTCCTACAAAATGTTTCGTTAGCTTTACATAGGATTTAGGGTGCGGTTGGTAAACCTTATACAGCAAATTATATTCAATGAAATGCAGAAATCACAAATAGTTTACTTTCTACTTCACCTCTAGTCTATTATCTAGACCCAAAAATATAACACAATTCTGGCATTTCTTGACCAAGTTACCACTGAAGCAATTCATAAAAGACACTGTAGGCTGAAAATATCGTTGACTTTATGAATCAAACTGGAAAATCTATCTATCTGTAATCCACACAACACATCGAAATCCTTCACTTGGTAGAAGATAGATAAGACCAGTTGAACGTTTTAAAATCTGAAATCTTCTATGTATGTATTTTGATGTTGGATGTCTTCTAAATTCTTCAAGTAATGTCTCAATCACGAGTTTTATCGACGTCAAAGTACATTTAATCTCTTTACAGTAGAACTTAAAATTTCTAAGCAAATAATTTTCAAATTGCCTGTAATCGATAATCCTTCAGTACAATATCTAAATTTTATGACATAGGACAGAAGCTTAAGACTTCTGTAAAAAGGACTTGTGCTGTCAAAGATGTGCTAAATATATTATTCTGTTTGTTGAAGTTTGTTTTACTTAAGTGAATGCAATTTGGCTTCTAAAGCAAGTGTTTATTTTCGAATCTCAGTCTGGGGGTAAATTGTCGCAAGTCGGACCTGTTCTATCCTGTAATATAGTGAGCGAGTACAAAAATAATAAATAGAAATTTAACTGCAACCACTTCTAGAAAGAAGTGGTTGCAGTGACTTGACTGAATGTTCTCGGTAAGTAGTAATTATTAGTGATCAGAGAAATCGTCGCATTTTAGCAATTTACTATCTGGCTAATATAACGGCAGTCAATCTGGTGACTAAATAAAAACAGGCACTATGTAAACCTATGCTACATTTTTGGTGGTTATAATGGCTACAAATAAAATGATGGAGGATGTGGAATTTATGCACCCTTTCGATCTCACGAAAGGGATGTTGGCTAATAAACCATGCATAAGGGTAACGACATAAATCAATCGCTCGAGGCCTCCGGAAATTCGATATTTTGTCTTTCGTCCTTGAATTTTCAAAACTTTCCTAACAACCAGTGAAATTTTCTGCCTCGCACATATTTTGTGGGAAACCGTTTTTATCGTGATTTTCTCCCGAAGTAATAAATAATAAATGAAGAGGCGTTATTGATTAAAACTTCTCAAGTTCACACTGCCCATGCCTGAGCAGTTACACAGTGGTTATCATACAGGGCTGAATTTAGCAAGCCTGGAGAATTTGCCACAGCAAATTGAAAAAAAGAGAACTTCCAACGTGTTCTGTGTACGTTATGGACAAATTGCTTGCAGTCTGCGTGACAAAAAGTGACTGACACATTTACTGCAATAAAGACTCTCCAAAAAATAACGATTTCAAGAAATTTATTGAACCGCCACTTGAGAACTGCATCAACTACATATACACTTACATATACCGAGAGCGCAATAAAAATACGATCAAGGGCAGCCCTAGATTTTTGGAGATTTGTCTTTGATAGAATTTTCGTCGTGTCAAAAACAAATCTTCAAAAATCCATGGCGGTCTTTGATCGTGTTTTTTATAGCTCTCTCGATACAACATCTCTCATTTTTGTAATTCCACATGCGAATGTTAAAATTATCCAGATGATAAAATGCACTTATTTATTATGAGTCATAATAATGGTTTAGGTACAAGCAAACAAATACAAACTTGCAGATAGGTAGAAAATGTGCGTGATAATAAAATAGAAAATAACCAAACAACCCACATATTAATAATGAAAAAATAATAAATTAATAAAGGAAAACTTGAATAATAAATTAACAGTTATTAATAATAATTATCGACCTGTTTAGTGTCACGCTGAAGAAATTATCAACGTTCACCAAAAATAACTTGTCTGATACTTTGGTGTTTGAAATTCAAAAAAAAAATTTACAGAAAATTTTATTGACGTTGCTGGTGTTGATTTTATTTTGAGCCACAATAGAGTCCGAAGAAAAAATTGGAAAAATGCATTCTTCAAAAAAGGCTATAACGCTGTGTGTAGTACTTACAAATTATGCACTTTCTTTACACGTTAAATAAAATTCAATCAAGCATTGTCTTCATTGACTGATCAATTTCCTTCGGTGATTTGCTTGAACGAAAAGTGCGAGAAATATGTGCATGGACGAACATTGAAATAACGTAAAACTAAACATTGTGTTCATAACGAATTCTATCAATATTTTATGGTTGATATTAACGATTCTATTAGGTAGAATGGCTTAGCTATTGCGAAGGTTCTAGTAATGTAAACGCTTACTATTAGTGAGTAGGTAATAAATTAGATTGTTTATGTAGAAAAGGAAATTATTTTTGTTGACGTTATGCATCCAGAAAGACAACGACTTTTAGACATTTTTAGGGAACACTAAAAGCTGGAATAAAATTTCGTAAAAACAAAATAAATATATAATAATTTAGAGATCATTTTACTTTCAAATTTTTGTTATAAGAATGATTTCAACCCAAAATGAAATATTAAAATAATTACCCAATATGACAGTCCGTATAGTAGCAATTGCCAAAATATTTTTTTGCTAAAAAATAAAAATATACCACAAGTATATGACGTCATGTGTTTGAGTACTCTCCAAAACGAAACTCAAACTGGATTGTTGTATGTGCAAAGAACTAATACATTATTTTTTGAAATTTTTAATGTAAAATCTCAGCTTTTTTCTTTTTAATTTGTTTCTTTTTATCGGTTTTATTTATGTTTTATTTAAACAGTAACTACGCTGTTTAAAGTAAAATTTGAGAGTTTACTTTATACAATAGATAAGTTAAAATTCAAAACACGTATATCTTATTTATCTACTATTTAGTGTAGAGTGAGGTGAGGTATTACCACATCAAATCACTTCTGTTGCATAAACCATTTATATTTCGATTTCAAGGTATCCCCGATTCTTTTATGAGACTCATACATACACATTTACTTTCAGTTTTAAAATAGTGAACCATAATCAAGTGACTACTCGTGAATTTATTTCGGGACTCCTTACTATGATGTTGGTATAAATAATTAAGTATTCACCTACATAAATAAACCCATTAGAAGTCATTTGGTCAATATCACTATTTCAATTCTATAAGTACACAATGCAAGGGCATATGCAGTTGTTATCATACAGTAAAAAAGAGAGAAGCATATATATAGTTATATACTGAAATAGAATCGAATCACAAGTTTGTGGATGATCCCTTTATTGAAGATCGATTGATGTCCGAGACAAGTTTTACAAATAATGAGACAAACAAGGTTGTTTCCAGTATTAATTATTAAATAGTACCTACTTCCAGACAACAAAGTTTTTAAATATAAACACGGAACCACGAGTTAAAAATTTCACCAATAATTTGCAATAGAGTAGTACTGCATTTTTACGGTAAACTAAATTACGGAAACAAATGTTTCGTTCTAAAAATGTTCCAGGGTACTGCTAAATACAAGTTTTAAATCACAACCACTACATGCACAATCACTAGGTCGTTTTTCCTCAACCATTGGCTTGTGTAATCCACCCCTATTTTTAAATTGCACACATTATTTCAAAATTTTGTTACGACACTGAGAATATTATGGAATTCAAAATTTTAACTGAAATATTTATTCTTTGGCTTCAAAGGATTGGTGATGTCATCTAAAATTTTTAATATAACATGAGTGACAAAATTTACACACCACAAAAGATTTATTCTCAGTTGATCACATTTTAAAAACGTAGTAAACTGATCTTTTTGGAAATTCGTTTTGAAACAGTATTTTCTTGTTTGTTTTTTAGAACGTTACCTTATGCATTCCTGATTAGTGTTACGTTCTGCGCATCTACTTAATTACAATTCTTATCCCCACCAAAAAATTGATGACGTCATATCAAAAACATATTCGATATATCTATACATAACTGCGCTCTGACATGCATGCGATTTTTGTTATGCTTCAGAACCCGAAAAAGTTGTGTATAAACACCACAATTTTAATATACTCGTTCAGATTTATATTGTTCTTTCATAAATAAAACATGTTTCATTTTTTTACGGTCTGTCTGTTTTCAAAGTTTTCATTTTCATTTCATGTAAAATATAAAACACGTGCAGATGTCAAAAATAAAAGAGCGTCATCTTTTTGTAGAATAAAATAATTATGTAACACGAGAAATGTTTATAAAGTCCTCCATAAAAGTCCACCCCTGCGAAGCTCAAGTTAATCCGCATTCGAATTTTTATGCACTCATTAATAATCCACATAACATTAAATTTTACAATAAAACACCGTCAAAATCAATACCATCCCACCCACCAAGCGAACATAAAAAACGCAAAGCTAATGGTCCGCTACCTTCATTATCCCATACACATACGCATAAAGAAAGGTCAAGTTTATACACAAAAGAACGCCGCCTATGACGATGATGATGATAAAGTGAGCGGCGGGGCGAACCCCGGGGGAGCGAGAGAGCCGCCCTCGGTAAATCACAATCGGGCGACACGCACACCGTCCCCTTTAACGGCCGCCGCCGCCTAACGCGCGGCTATAATACCAGGCGCAGAGTTCGGCGTGCGTGGGCGGCGGGCATGGATGGGATCGTCGCGACGACCGTCGGCGGCGTCTCCGGCCTGACCGGGGAGCCGCCGATCAATAGTCGCGCCGTCGACGTCGCCGGCGGTTCGGTTGCTAGGTCAGAATGGTCGCCGGTTGGGTAAGGTATGTCAGAGGACGTCGAAATGAATGCGCGGCGCGACCGCGGCGTCCAGACAGACAGAGGGGGCGGCGAAGCCACCCTCGAAAAACGTTATATCGTGTGGTCGAGATAATTCCGGATCGGGGCGTCCTTACGCGTGAAAACGTATATCTGTATTAGCTTCGATTGCGAATCGTTATGTAAGGACGGGTCGATTACAATTATCTTGATCAGACGTCACGGCTTTTTCATTTTCCCTAACAGCAAAGTCATCAAGGATTTCACTTTCATTAATACCCAATAAATAAATAAATGATTTAAATTGTCCTCAAATTGAACCATAACAACGAAGTGTTGAATCTACGCTTTATTTTACAATATTTATACTTCAAACGCGTTTTTCGCTAGAACTATGTATTACAAGCCTTATTTTATAAAAACCTTATTATTTCAAATAATGATACATAGGAGTTTTATACATTTTGAGGTTATGTTATTGCTACTACGTCTACTAAGTAACTAATAGTAACTAATAGATTTAGAATCAATTGGAGATCTTATTTTGTGTAAAGTCTAAGTAAATCTACAATATCTGTTTTTAAAAATTGACGTTGCACTAAATCAAAACCTAGAATTCTTTCTATCGCAACTTAGTGGGGATAATTGAAGGATTTAGCAAATTTCTTCTATAAGCTTTTAACCTGAAAAACATTCAGTTTTTTTTTTAATATAATAAAACGGCACACAATGGCTGTTTTATGTAGGCACATAACTCTATTACTATAATCTAATATGTGGGCAGTTCATGTTCGATGGACTTCGAGTCTTGATTTCACTTTGAGCATGTGTATACTAAAATTAAATTACCGCTATTAAAAGTTACCTGACATAAAGAACAAACAAAAAATGTCACTAAATCGCGAAGTTTATTTAACGACGTAAGCAAAATGTCAAAGTACGTATTAAGAAAAAATTTAACCATTTAACTAACATTAAATTTAATCCACAATAACGTATCTTTACATTATTTTTGTTGGTAGGACCAATATCGAAAGCCGCATTTTATATCAGAAAAAACTGTTCGGTTAAAATGCGCGTCTGAAATGATGACACCCCGACGACTAGTTATCAAACAAATAAATATGTCAGAAAAATCGATATCGCGTAATATTACTGTCATGTTCAGTTATTTGTTTATGGCGGGTGCCCGTCATGTTAGTTGGTTTGCACTGTTTCATGCAATATGCAGAAGCTGCACAAATAAACGTATGACAGAACTGTATACTACAAATTTAGATGTATTGAATTAGGCGAAAACACATTTTTTTTTAAATTCACTCATGTACGAGAGACGTTATTAAACCGAACATAATTATATCTAGCAACATTTATTGTACACAACTGAAACGTTGTTATTTTTTTAAACTATACATTATAATGGAGACCCATAAGGTTATCTATATTTTTACTTTCCGAGCGTAAGTTAAGGAAATAAGGAAGTATGTATAGTAATTGAGTCCATTGGGCAACTGGTTACTTTTATATTTTCTCCACGTGTTATGGCCCCTAGAGTACGAAAAAATAGGCCTCTCGTTTCCGTCTACCTGTCTGTCCACCGTCCGAGACGATTTTTGTAGGACAAATAATCTTCGAAACTATTGGATCGTTTGTTGCCAAATCTTATGTGTATTACGAATAATATAAATATAACAAACTTTGTCTCCTTATCCCCACCAACAATGTGATGACGTCATCTCAAAATTGTACATAATCAATGGGATTTAAATTATACACAATACATAACATGTATTGTAAAATGTATAGTTTATGATTCTGTTTTTACTCGAGACATGCAGATTTTTGGAAAAAATCAAAATTTTATAACAACATTTTGCAATTTAAATTTGAATCTACATAACCGAACGTTTTGCAATCTTGCAGAAGGTTTGAAGTTATCGTGAGCATAATAAATTTTTAATCAAAATATCATTCTTTATTCCTTCCAAAATTTTGCCGAATAAGTCCTATCTAAAATGTGTAATTTATCGGTGCATTCATATTTTTTCGAATTGCTTATACAGAATGAGTCAATTTATTTTATTCTTTAAATCAAAAAATTAGGAATTGTAAAATAAGTCTAAACTCCACAGATGTAATTCTGATTATTTAATATAGGTTAGGGGACATGTTTCGAAGACTGTCTTCATCTTCAGCCTCATTTTTTGGATTTTTTTTTATATGCATGTTCTCCTGTTGTGTCGGTGTCATTTTTGTCGTTTTGTACATACATAAAAAATCCAAAAAATGAGGCTGAAGATGAAGACAGTTAGTCTTCGAAACATGTCCCCTAACCTATATTAAATAAATAATCAGAATTACATCTGTGGAGTTTAGATTTATTTTACAATTCCTAACTTTTTAAATTCGAAATTGCCAAACCGAATGTTTTGAAATTTTGCAGACGTTTTAAAGTAATCGTAAGCATGGTAAATTTGTAATCAAAATATATCTGTTTATTCCCTCCAGAAAACTGATGACGTTATCTTAAAATTTTGCCAAATAAGGTGTATCGAAAATGTGCAAAATATGATGTGTCCATACTTGCACATAATATTTTTTAAAATTGCTTATACAGGGTGACTCAAAAAATTAAAGAATGTGTCAATTTATTTTGCTCATTAAATCCGGAACGACCCACTTCATTTTCCCGAAAATTTGGCAATACAATACTGTTACTTTTAGTATTACATTGCTCCTATGCAAACTCGTATATCTACATATAAATTTTGTAAAGAAAAATTTCATTTGAAACACATGCATAGCATGCTCCTTGACATTCATTGCATACATATCTTTATTTTAACTCATAATGGTTCTCATAAAAAATAAAATTGTCAAAATCAAATTTTGTAATTTTTCGAAAAAGCTGGATATGATTTATTCTGTCAAAATAACATTCGACCATTTTTTTAAAAGAAAATTGGAATTTGGTTTTTACAAAGGTGATATTGTCATTCTGCTCATAGAAAGATTATATTATTAATTACCGTATTAAAATGAGGCAGAAAAGTTTACAACGCCAGCGTGACGAATTTCAATACAATCACCTAATAATTGAAAACACATAAAATATGTAGAAAATTTTAGCTCCATCACAATAAAGACTCTTTTAGTATGTTTAAACTGATGTACTGCTACCTACGTCAGTTTAAACATTACAGAGAAAATTGCGCTCTATGAAATTAGACCGATCACATCTGAATGAAAAAATCTTGCACCCGTAATGACTCCTGAAAATCACCACTAGTAACTGCATTCGAGCACGGAAAATAATTTAATTGCAGTATTTCAAAAGAAAGTATTTAAGGATCTGTTTTTTCAAAATGACAAACCTATTATTACTTTTAATTCTATTATTGTATTGGTTCAGAATTTTTCTACAAATAAATATGTATATACAAATGATGATTTAAATTTTTGGGCAGTATGTTCAGGGATCTCCTATGCGACATTATTTCTAACGATTCGATTTTAGGCTAACACTGGTTCCTTCATAAAACCTACCATATAATAAACATTTACATCTTCTAATGAACAGAGCACGCTAAATGTTGGTAACAATTAAATTTAACAAATTAAGCCGATTTACGGAAGCTCACTAAAATATTTGATGCCAATTAAATTTTTAATGCGTCTTTAAAGTACCACGCGACCGATTCAACGCCAATCAGCATCAGGTATCGCTACACGTCTTATTCAATGTGATTAACTTAATCTGAATTAAAATATTCTACAAACTGGTCCTTAGAATATCAATTTATAAATACTGATTGATTTTGTCAATGTGTAAGTGGGCCTTTAGAAGTTAGTGCATTTTCACATTTTAACTTTCACATTATCGTAGGTTTCAAGATTAGGCATTCCGTTTCTTTTCATTTACGATTTGTCTGCATTTGTCAATGTCGTAAAGGTATTCTCCCTAGACCATTATTGTTTATATTTATAGCACTAATAAGAATAATAATTAGGACAAATGTTTTAACATACTAATAATTTAGTTCAAGGAATCACAATTGTATCAAGGAATTTTAATAGTCCTCGAACTTACGACACGACTCCATCATGCCAACTTTGAAGTCATATGTGAATGGAATAAGTTCTATAACATTGCTAATAAATATCAAATGTTGTTTGTTTGCGGAAGACAGTGAATAGACGGCAGTGGAAATAAATTGAGCACTGAAACGAAGAATTAGCACAAGACAAGAATTTTAAAGACGTCCTTTATAGACTTCCACTTAACCAAGAAGGAGATAGTCATCTAAAGCAACAAACAAAAATACGAATATCGTGATGAGAAAACAAAGCTAGTAGTAAAATGAAAGTTTTTTTTGTTTAATTTCCATTGAATGATACAAGTAGTTACATAAAAAATTAATTAGTATTAAGCAATATCACAACAGAAACCTAGCCCGAATGTCCATTTTTACGAAAATCAACCGCGGGCGATTCAGTGTACGTGACAGTTTGTTGTATGCTACTTTACAAGTGAAAACCCATGTAGAATGGAATGTAATATAATATAAATATATAATTTGCAAGTCCCTAGTTCATGAGGTCTTCTCATAAATATGACCTTGTTAAAATTTTACTCGTGCCGTAAATAAGTTACTTTACGACAGCTTAACCAGTTGGTAGGTACGGCGAGTGATAATCAAAATTAATTTTGTTTGTAACATTAACAAAATTTTAACTAAAGGCGGCAAAGCAAAATATGAGTCCGCTTTAGAATACACAACAATTACGAATGGCACCTCTATGTTTAAAATGACAAATATGACGCCAAAACTTTACATATTTTTAACATTTTTCATCTACATAATTTTCATGCTTTTGTTGTTTCACTACATCACGAACAAACTTCCACTCTCCCCTCACGTTCTCTTATAATGTCAAGCAGAAAATGTCCCCGGAGACGACTCTGCATTGCCAAACTTGAACTCTTGATAACTGATTCCAGCGCACGAAGATGAAAATAACGTTGTAGCATGGCAAGCTCCCTTCGTAATAATAATAATGTGAAAATATGGACTGCTTCCATTAGCTGGGGTGTGAACGTTAGCACTGCACATGAGGTTTCCGCACTGATGATAATTAGAATTACTGCGATGAGGAGACTTCTAGGTTTAATGAAAGCGGCACGCAAATAGAGGAGACGACGGGACCACGAAAAGCGGAAACCCAAGGAAAATTTGAACAAACGCAGTCAGTTTTCTTTAAACACGTTGAACGCAAGGCAAGTTTTTGAAATTGGTCTTCAAATACAATATCGATTTAATTAAAATCACATTGTAACAAGTTACTAAGTAGTAGAGTAAAAATTCAATGGGTTGAATCTTGTTAAAATGTTATGTACACTTGATTGTATGTCACCTAGTCATAATTTACTGAACGCCAACAAGTCAATTTTACCATTTTATAAAATCAAGGCATTTATATTCAATGAACCATCATAACCAATGATGTGTCCTTTGCCGTCTTTTGTAATCCCCTTTATTTGTGGGTGACCGTAAAACTTTATTGGATACAAATGTTCTGGTTCTAGTCTATAAACTGCAGTCTCCAAGCGACCAGTTTACCATCTCAAAGAACACAACTGCCGTATGCGTTTGTGCACCGTTTACAATTTTTCCATAATATGCAAGCTGCGTCATCTGGTTAATATTATAGTCCTCTCGTGCCCCGGCATCCTATAAACACCCATGTCTGCAGTTGACAAAAACCAAAATTCATCAACGGTCGTTCGAGTTCACAGCCATTCCAAGAAACCAAACCGCGCAGAAAGCTATAACTTAGCTACTAAACAAAGAAGTTAAAAGGCAGGTTCGCGTTACTGGCGGCATTAAAAATTATTAATTTACAACGGATGTTGTGCTGGAGGTATAAGGACTAGAAACATTTGAAAACCACAAAAAAATTGTGGTTGCATCTATTCTTTCTTGTTTAAATTATGCTATTAAAATCCGTCATATTACTTAAACTTTTAGTCTAAGGCAAAGGAAAATTTTTAACATGGTTTAACATTTACTAATTCTACGATACCTTTAGGTTATAGCTATGTACACTAAAAACTAAAGACGTTTAAGACATAGACAATATGTTCTTGTAAAATATAAAGGACACTAAAACAAAGTCCACAACTGTTAGCAACGAAAATGTGTCAATTTTGCAGCATTGTACAAAAAATATGTCACACAAAAAGCCGAGCACAGGTCATAATTGTTTTTTTATTTAAATATGTGGGTAGTCAAAAGTTAGTTAGTACACTTGGAGTTTTCGGTAACAATTTTCATCTACATCTAATATAACTACAAATAGCTAGAAATACATAACAAAAGTTACATATATATACGACTATGTTACATTGAATTTTCATTATTTGTTGTCATGGAAATAGTTTTTATCTTTGAGGATAAAGCGTTAATTCAGTTACCTTTCAGGAGGCAGAAAGAACGAACTTTAGACTAAAGTGTGCAAAAAAGTTCTCCTTATAAACTGAATCGCCACACCACCAGAATCAGCTTGGAGGGCAAATTATGACCCTTCGCGTTATGACACAACGTGCGATCTACAAGAAACGACGTCAATAGCACAATCGATCACAGAATATTTTGTTCAACATACAGCCGAACTTGTATCTTAAATTTCCAAGAAAGCTGTCACATTGAAATATTGCTAACTTGTACTCCGTTAAAATCTATTATTAAACAAGTAGTTCCGTCCTCTTCGTCTCTTGAGGCAAAGGCATGGTTTCGTGGAAAACCCTTGAAACAAATCCCAGGAACAGGTTAGCTAAATTTCAATTTGCCAAACTGGATACGAACTCCGTTACGATACGGAAAAACATTCCACGATCGAGTGGCCACTTGACGTCATTTTTTATTAAGCCCCGGAACACTTTTAATAATTTTAGCAAATATGAAATTTTGGTTCTCTTCCTCGCGAGGTCGAAAGGCACGGTACTTTGGGGTAAAAACGTGGAAGTGCATCTCTCCGCCAACGTCCGAGAGGCCATTCACACCGGGACTCCTACGCCCCACCTTCCAATGAACGCGGAGGGGTTGTTGTTGTCGGCAAGCTGCAAGAGGCAGACTTCTTGTAGACGAACGAACTTGAGATCAGCGGCCGTTGACCCCGGACACCTCACGCTGACGAACAACACCTCCAGTCGGGCTCGTTCCGCGGTTATAACCGGTGCAGCCGCGAAAAAACGGTTATCGAAAATTGCACCCGATACAATATGTATTAATAGAAATCGTGTTTCATAGGTATTCTCGTGTCGAAAATAGAGCCTGGGCCGCGATGTTTTTGTTTTCGGAGTACTCCGCCAAGACCCAACATGTGTTACTTGTCTCATTTATATATAAATAAGCTCCTTTGTGTGATTGGCGGCGACGCAATTCGACGAGAAGGGCCCCCTTCGTTTTTTTTTTTCTCCCGCTTCCACTGAACCAAATAAACATCATCGAACAGGTTGTCATGGGTCCGCCTCCACGTGTCCCTTATTTTAGCATCGTGACGGCGCGCATACTCACAAAAACAAGAGCTCATTGCTCGCATACAGTTATCGTTATTAATGTCTTCGAGTGCCGCTTTTGTTTTGTTTTTTCGTGTCGTTAACTGCGGTCTTAATTCGCCCGCTCGTCGCTCCCGCCATGTTTTATCTTTTCGAAGCGTCCTCGTCTCTTGGTGATGGGGAAAAAAAAGAGAATTATGTAACGTTTCTGGAAGCTGCTGCAGGAATTCCGCAAGGACAATCGAAACCGGTCGTTGGAACATTTTTTACGACGCAGAGACAAACTGCGTTCATCTCTACGTTTCTTGGTCCCCGTTTTGCTCTCAGAAAATCACGGATAATTGCCTGGTCGTGATGAGAACACCAAAGGACGCGGTATCTTCGTGAATGGCCTTGAACCTCGCCAAACGAGTCTGCTGGCAACGACGCCAGGTCCAATTCAGGGACAAAATACTGTAGCAGAGCTCCGAAGGAATTACCCATGAATGTCGGACGACAGTTTACAGCGCAGCATGTCTAGCAATCGTTAGATGTTGCTTTTTTGTGCTAATGTAGGATTCGACATTAGAATGTGATGACACGAGAAAGCCTGAAATTTTGGAGGTGTAATGTGTTTCTAACAGAATTCGTGAAGAATTCCGTTGCGACTACCAGAGGCGGCGACAAGAACATTCATTTTGTATGCAAATCGATAGGTCCAAGGCACGGATTTGCCAAAACAATGGAAAGTTAAAACTGTTTATTTGAGAGGAACAATGGAAACACCAAATATTCATCTATTTTTAGCAGATTATCACAAACAACAAGCATTATAATTATATAAACAGTAACATAATGTTATTTTGGGTTACGCACGCCCGAACTGTTGCAATAATCAGGGTGAAAACGACGCGAAATACATTATTTTCAAGACCTGTATATTCATAATCTGAATTACAAAAGAAATATTGATGTTTTCGTAACAACGAATTATTCATTCTACCACGATCATGAAGTTCATGGATCGTAAAATAGACGACGAGACCCGCCGCAGATTGAAGTGGTAATCCCAGCATGAGATTTCAACAACACGTACCGAATACCTACTACTGAAGACATGTATTAATCACCAAGTTCCACTAGCCAACCCTCTTGACATTTGCCAGGTGTAACACACTGGATGTACTTCGATAATTTGACGTTTGAACGTTTACAAGCCATATTACCAACATTCTATCATACATTAGTTAAGAATGATAACAGTTCCTCATGGTACAACTGTCGTTTTACAAATACGTCACGAGAGGAAGGAATTAGCGGATGAGGTCGTTAAAACACCTTAACAGAGGTTTAAAATGCCAAATTAGAAAAAATGTACGAAGGTCACGTGCAGTTACTACGGTATTTAAATAAAAAAATCAAAATTGGCCATTTGTTCCCAAAATGGAGCAATCCCAAAAAATGTTGTAATTTAGGTACGGTAGAAAAAATTCAAAAACATCTTGAAAAATGAAGCAAACTGCGACGTATAATACGAGTTAAGAGACAATGTATCAATGTATGTAAATATTATACTAAAATCTTGGTCAATCAACACAAAGAAATTGCTTACTGATGCACCTGATAATCATTTGATAATGAAGTGATAATTTAGATTTCTTACATTTAAGCCAAATGATTTGTTTGTTTTATATTTTTCGAGGGCATTAGTATCGTGTATATCAGGTGCCTGTCATCAATGCCATAACTATATAGACACTTGACGATACAGATTCGGCAAGGATCATTAACATTAATCGAATTTCAAAGAAGACTAAAAAAGATTTCACATGGTAAATTCTTCCTCATTACAAAAAAGAAAAATGCACCATCTAACCATCTGGAATCAGCAACTTGTCAAAAATGCCTCGGATAGATCTACCTTTTTTGGACCTATCCGGAACTCAGTCATATACTGGACATAGTCTGACATGTTTTTCGCCAACTGACATCACAGATTTAGTTTCCAACATTACTGAGATAGCCAAAAAAATACAGGGCCGGTCCAGGAAACATCAGATTATTCTTTAATCGAATGTATTTGTATTCATAACCCTTTAAACAAGTCTTGCAGTTTGAATGTAATACCGAAAAACCTACTCTCAGCTTCAATCCAAATCTAAACCAACAAAAAATTATAGTTTTTCTCATTATATTACAGGCTGGAATCTCGGTCATGTATAGTCCATAATTTTAGTAAAAAGTAAAAAAAAACCTCAGTGTAAGTTTGAAAAATACAGAGATTCGGATTTAAACAGGAAGCCAAGATAAAGAACTGTTCAGTTCGAATTCGTATTTTGTGTGTATCTACGTTCTGTTACATTACTAATTTTCCTCTATAGTAGGATTAAAAGTTTCCAAGCGCACACCTTCCCCAACCTGAACATTTCCCACCACATTCAATTTATAATTGGATTCCTTATCGCCATTCATTACTGTAATCATCAGTGTCGGAAGCATGAGTGTTTTCTCGATATTACTATATTATAATTACTATTATTATCACTTGTTTGTCGACAGTTGAATTGCGTTTTAATCAACTGTAAACGATGACTTTTTAACTGGCTACATTTTAACCCTTGATTTGTAGTTATAATCACTACACGTTCACCATTATGATCAACCTTGACAAACACAAATTTAGCACCGGACAATAGCCAACAGATTGACGCAACCCGCTGTTTTTGAGACGGTTTGGTGCCTGTACAATCCGACGACCTGATGCGTTAAGAAATGACAAAATCAGTGCTCTGAAATAATAGAATTCTTTTTGGGGCGGCCGTTACGTCGCGTCCGGGCCAAGTTCGGTACTCGGTAAGTTTCTACATGTCCACGTCTGACATTAATACTTTAATAGGACGTCGATAGAAGCGACTGATAGAAACGATATCAAACTTCACATGACTTCCCTTCTTGTCTACTGAAGACACAGATGTTAATCATGTGGCGAGTTCAAGTCAACGAACTTTTACCTTAAAAAGTAATGAAAAGGGAAACACACGGCACCCACAATTCGATTGGAGCCAATATCGTGTTTATTTAAAACACATCAAAGGCGTAACGGGAGTGAAGAGCGCCGAATTTCCCGAAATCCAGGAAATCGTTAAAATATTTGGCATTCCGAAATTTTTCCGTGGAAACCTTGAAACTCTCTAGGATGCAATTCGATCGTTCGTCCTTGTCTTAGTTTCCTTCGGTGTAGGTAGAGCGCTGGAAGCAATAGCAATATATTATTTTACAATAAATATTTTTATGAGCGAAACCCAAGCATGTAAATATTTATTTTTCGCCACAATAATAACACGATAACGATGACACCGTGGCATGAACCCGCATCAACGTTCCCGATGTCATCTCAGTTATTAAAAATTCATTCAGGCCGTCCACGTCTCATCAACGATCCGTTACGGAGGACCAAAACAAACGCAAGAGGAATACATAGAGCATCGGCGGTCACCGCAAATGTCCAATTGAAGACACTGGTCGCTGATCTCTATACCCAGTAATTATGCGAACATGGCTCCCAGCCAAAAACGTGTTGGCCATGTTGGCATTTATGGTAGGACTTGGCCATTCTTTGAGGGGATTCTATGCGACTCGAGTTATACATAGCGATGATGGGCATTCCATTAAGATGTTTCGGTTTTTCGAAAAACGCTGCGCACCCCATTTCGCAAGTTGATGACCCACATTACAATTGTGCGTCGATCGACGGGTCAGCGCCATCTTGTCGAAGAAAAAAACGTTGGCTGGAGAATCGATTAATTCCTCGTTAGCAAGCTGATAATGCTCATTCAAGCGGTGACATTGTGCACATTTTCACTTGCGAAACAGACGCGTGATGGCGTTTATGGAGGCCGAGCTGCTTAACATTCTAAATTACGAACGTCGTCGCCTCTGGGGTTCTTTTCCCCTTTTGTGTTCCTTTTGCGTCTTTGACGTATGTCGCGACGTCTTTGTCTCGTTTAATATTCGTCGACATCGTTATTCTGCGTCCTTAACAGTCGCGAGAGATAAAAATAATCTAGTCGGGTTTCTGGTGTGTGAGAGTGTGTATAAAAAAAAGCAATCTTTAGGTATCTCTGTCGGAATGTGGAAAGTGTGGAGTGGGCCAGACAAGGACGACCGACTTATCTCCGAATAAATTCGACCGATAAATAACGTTGTGCAGGCGCCACATTATTTATACGGTTGCGGCCATTACTTGTTGATCTCCTCAATTTGTCACATCTACGAGACGATTTCCCGACGACAGTGACGCGTTTCCTAAATGAAAACAACATGTATGCGTTTGGAGGACGATGGAAAACGACGATTTCACTATCGGGATGAAAATGCTCATTTTAAAGATAGCAGCAGATCTTGTCTTCTGAAATATGACTGGATAGTGTGATATGGTAAAAGTTTGAAAGTGGGCAGCTATGCTAAACTTTTACTACTGATGATTTCAATACGAAAGACTGCAATCCAGTCGTCACATTAAAAATCACAGGTAGTAACAATCTGACAGGTATTCTGATGTGGAATATTTTTAACTGTATCGATTTGCCTGCATCAGGTATTTCACTTAGCAAAATTATTTTGACGAGATCACTGACCGAACCTATTTTTGAAAGAGGGCGATGCCCCATTACAAAAATTCGATGTAGATTCTTTATGAGAATGATCTGAACAGTTTCTTCGAGAAATAACAATTTTTCACAAACGAGTTTATAACGAACTATTGTCACTGGGTTAACGAACATGTAGCTAATCCTAGAAAGAAAATATGCGTGTGTCGTATGACCTATGAATCATAACCACAGGTTTTAAACACTCTCGGTTGATTCCGTATGAAAATTATTTAGGGAGAATCAGTTCGTGGTTTTGAAAACCGAGAATGATTTTGCCTCTTAATCTTAATAAAAATACTAATTATATATAAAAAACTTGATGTCATGTTTACTTCGTCTAGATCTTAGAATAGCTTGAAAATATTAATCCGCTAGACATTTACATTGCTAGCTTTCTTTAACTAAAATCAAGAAAAATAATAACGGGTTGAGCGTTGTATTTTAATATTACTTTATTTCTAAACACCGTTTGAAAATTACCTCGACACTGTTTCAACCGTAAATAAGTTTATGTATATAATAAAATTATTTATTTATATGTAACATAAACATTAAAAGAATACATGGGACTAACATATATTATCAGAAAAATTTTACGACTTTGACTCCATAAACCTGTATTTGTACAAATAAAAATGTTTTGCTGTGTTTTTTTATCCCATGTATTTAAGTACCAGTTATCTAATAATATAATAAAGAATAAAATAAAGAGTGACATTAGCAACTCTTTTTTTTAGTATTGAACAGTAACAAGCAGTATCCTAACATGTTTTGAAATTTGTAACATATGTCATAAGAAGGTAATCTCACGGAATTTTTCTTTCTTGAATGAAAGTAGAGGGGCATATTTTAATTAAATGTCTTTTAGTCGTATCTAAAAGATGAATTCCTTACAAACAAACGTCAAGTTACTTTTTAAGTTGACCATAATAACGCAAAATATTTTTTGTACCTCCAGCCCGCACAAACCAAAAGAATCGAATATAGATATTGGTTGGCAGTATAGCTTGCCATTCTGTCAGCGACAAGTGAGTTATTTGCGCATGTCTCTGCAATAAAGCAAAGATTTAAAGTAACTGTTAAAATACGTACACCTTATTTTAAGAATAAATATGGTTAATGTGTAAAATGTAAAAAAATCCTGAAAGGGCCAGAAAAAAATGTCAGCACAAAGCAAAATTCGAACTCGCGATTCTCAGTCGTCGGGTGGGTCCTATTACCTTTCGGCTATTGAGGGTTCATTTCGTTTCCATAATTATATACCACCAAAAGAATACAATCAATAACAATTTAATTAAAACAAAAATTAGCACACAAATCTTATGTATCACTCGCCCCAAACATGCTTTTACTTAATGCTCATTATTTTCAGGCAAATTCACTCCTATTCTCAAAAGCGAAACGTCTGAATTGGTGATACAAATAATTAATGTGTCAATAGAAACTACGGTTTTGAATCGAGTGTTCAATTACATTCGCGTTTGGAGTTGGTTATGCATCAAGAAATGTACGTACATCGTTTTACGACATTTTCATGACATACGACATTCATTCACTTTTGAAACTGAAATTAACTGAAACTGAATCCCACTAAATTCTCAAACTACAGTACTTGCTTTTAATACTATGTATATGCTAAATTGCGTAAGTTCTGAATAGTGTCATAACGGCAACAGTTTCAATATGTATTTGTTTGTGTTATTTTGGCTGGGACAACTTCAAACGTATAGATTTTTAAACGATGTTAACAATACGTGTCCTTTTGGAACCATGAACTCATATATCATGGGTAAAGCAACAAATATCTTTAAAAAGAAAAAATACGGAGATATGAACGTGCATTCTGCCACAAATTTGACGATACTGTTTCCTAATTGGCTACAAGCCGAGTGTTTGACAAAGCACTGTTTTATGAATTCAAAATTATTTGGAACGAATGAGATTTAATCCGAAACGCTATCGATAAAAATAGCAAGGATACACCAAGTAGAAATCGACAGAAGGTTGTTCAATTAACTAAATTTGAAATACTGCGGTGCTAAAAATGCGGAGGAATTTTAGTGGCATAGATATGGTGTGAAATAGGTGCACGCGCAAAGCAACCAACTTCACGTATGTACTACGTCCTACAGATAAAATCCTATCAATTTTACTTTTTAACAAAAGCGAAATGAACAAACTTTTTCATAACATCCATTACTGGCTTACAAATGAATTTGTAATCAAAATATATGCACATAATATAGATTTTTCAATTTGTCATCAGTGCCTGACGCAGTGATTAAATGCGGCTTGAATACTAATTTTTTGATTTGCAAATGTTGTTCGAGTTTACAAAATGTTTTAAAAAACAATCATTTGAGCCCTCTTGTAAGTCTTTTGATTACATCATTGCATTAAAAAAAAAAATGGGTCGAATATGTATATTTACATTGTTGTCCCTAACCCCGACAACTCGTTTTTCCCGTGAATTCGTAGATATTGGATTCGCCGTGATCTCAAATTCTCGATATCTTTTTTAAAAAATGAAATATTAGGATACGAACGGAACCTTTCCATCAATGCCAACTATCTCTCAAACGTACATGATGACCTTTCATCCTGAATAATAAGTCGGGAATTTTCGAATCTGCTATTTTAAAAGTTGTAAAACTTGTATACACATATTTAGCAAATTGCATCTGACCTACTTTGTCGTTGATTTGAAATTTTTTATCGTACTGTTACAATATCCCCTTTCAAAACTTATTCAAAGAACTTAATAAACAAACCTTATAATTTTAACAATCGGAATAGTAAAAAATTAAAACAGTAGTATTTCGACACTAATTCCGTAGCCTAATGAAATATTTTTTACTGCTAGTAAACTACTAATTAAAACATTCTTAATTTTACGTATACACAGTTATGCTAAATATAAGAAACTATGAAAGTTTATCAAGTAACAACAGCATAGTCATAACCGCAACAATTCCCAATACGCCATCCACTCAAAACTTCTCTTCAACGTCCTTGCTTGTCCACACTGCTTTTTTATTTTTGCATAAATTTGAAATTCGTTATATTTTTAGTCCAACTCGGTTGAACAACGTTGCGAACGGCGACGTAAACCTTGAAACGTCACGTCGCTATGCTAAAAGTACGATTTCTGTGTACACCAGCAACAGTGTGTAAAAGTAACAGCGTAACCTGCTGAGTTCGTAATTCGGGTGACCCATAAAAACTGCCTTGACGAAGGTTACCACATAAGTGCGAGAAACGATTTTCAGCTACCGTATGCGACCGGTCTAACATGGAACGCTCGCCCCAACATCCTCATGCTAATGTGTCGTCATGTCTGCGGTCACCCATGATGATGATGGTGTCTGCAGCTGTGGGCAAATATGGCGCCTGCGATATTTACACAATATCTCCTCTCGAAAACTCTTCGCTCACGCACGACCGGCCGGATCTTTTCTTTCGTAAGTTTTATATGGCAGCAATAAAATCGCCGGAGGATACCATCGACTATCGGCCGTAAAATCAAGAAGCGTACCACTCGCATAAATAAAGTATTATTCTGGGACGAAGATATTTATGATATTCAAATATCGACGCGGTGCTATTATTAATGTAAAAAATCTAGGCGTTGTAAATGGTGTACGTTTTGGTTTTTGACCTTTTCTGCGGATTCGTCGAGGTCCCCGTGTTGCTAGCGAAACACAACGGTGGAATTCCTCTGGGTATACCTTCCAAATTGATGAATTACACGTTACAATCGTTACGGGTTTGCTACCCCCAAGGTCGTCGGATTACAGGTGGCTCGAGTGAAAAAGATTCACGAACAAATGGTTGATGTATTATGGTTTCGGCACACGGTTTGTAAAATATAAAAAGATCTTATCCTGTAAGATTTATTTATGGAAACATTTATTTTAAAATGACTATAAAAATATTTCTGCTACAGAGTGCAATTTGACTAAATATATACATATTTTAAGGACACAGGCCCGCAAGTGCATCGTTTTTGGTACCATGTTTGTCATAGCACAGCTTGCTTGATATTTTATCTATTTTTTAACCTTAGGAGTATGGACTATACGAATAAAGTTCAGTAAATGCTTCCTTTATAGTTTATCTTTATTCTCTGAAAGTACACACGTATTTCTCCCTTCTGCGAATAGAAATCAAGTGATTTACTTATTGTTCATTCATGTCACAGAATATCTGATCCGTTCGTTTTAACGAGACACAGTTACGGAACTATAAGGATGTGTTATAATTGACCATTTCCTTAAATGAGAAACAAGTGAAAATTGAGATTTACAGAGACGCAAGCTATGGACAGAAAATTTTATATTAGACAATTGGGTAATTATCAAAAAAATTAAGTCCCATCATCACATTTAACGTTAACAATATTTTTTTATAAATAATAATAATGCTCAATTTTAGCTGTTTTTTTGGTACACGTATATTATTAAAACAAAATCCATGGTACATGATAATGTGTACCTGATTGAGAATTAAAAAAACTGTATATTGACAAATAATAAGTCATTATTTTATATTAAAAACATGTCAGTTCGAAAGATATTTACAATATTTTTTCTTAATTGATCTAAATTACTCAAATTCTACAGCACTTCCGATGTATTTTTGATGCATAAGTCGAAATGAAACAATCATATAAAATATTAAATTATTATTATGTAATCATTATCAAATAACAACAACAACAACAACACATGGTAGTGTATTATTTCACACATCTTATTGTATTTCAATTGATCATTCAATCTGTACAAAAAATATTTCGATAAGTTTTTACTTTGCGGTATTGACAATGTCATTTTATATAAACGATATGTTGGTTAAATAAATTTAATGAAGAAAAAAAACTGAAAAGCATGTGGGCTAAGCGTACAATTTCAGTTAAAAATGACGGTTGAAAATCTAAGTAACAATTCCCACGTTTCCAAGATTTTACAAATTTCCTCAATAAAATATTTGGAAGAGTCAAAAACCGACAAGTTTTGTGGTGTAAATAATTTAGGTAGTGGTCCAAAATAAATAATTTCACCATGAAATCATAAAACTCTCCCAATGCGTGAAGGTAAAATTAGATCTCTTCTACTCCATCTGTGTTTAAAATTGGTAAAACCAAACTTATAAAACTGTTATTGACCAAATCAAATACCCCCATAATTCGCTTAGCAAGAGTCGATATGTGATGTTTTCATGTTAGATTACGGGTTTCGGACTCCATACTTGGAATTTTTCTTTCCCCAGTGAAATATTACTGTTATCGGAACAGATACAGATTTACATACAACACAAAAATATGGGAAAGTATATGTACACACAAAAAAAGATGGAAGACGACAGATATTGAACACACCAATAACACGTACACAAAAGGCGCTGCTTGAAAGATATGTTTATAACCTTTTAAACATTTTCTTCTAACAAAATGAACAACATCAAACAACTGAACAAATGTTCTGAAGGAAATCTTGTCTCGTTATTGTACTGATAAAAGGAAACTGTAATATCACGGGTTCTACTTGTCAGTCTTGATATGTTAGGTCGAGAATCATAGTTTCAACAACAAAACCATGAGATATTTCAATCAATTAAGTAAATTTATATGCACAAAATGCCCTCACATATTTCCTTAGTTACGAAAACTGTTATTCCAGAAGATAATCAAGCGAGTGTATGTATACCAATTTACCATGTCACAAGCAATGCTGTATTCAAAGCTTAAGTTAGTTATAACTAATCTAGGACATAACTGATTGGAAAATAGTGTATGAACTTAGTCTTTCTTGCTGTTTGTGTATTTCAGATATTTCCATATTAACCGACGTTTATATTGCATTTTTTGCAAAAGGGACAACACGATCCTCTCTGTATGATTTTTTCCATTAAGGAGGTAATTGTAATATGGTACATGGCTAAACAAGTTCAACATCATGTACCTACCTTATGGTTGAATAATGTTCATATTTTTAGACTAATAAACTAATAACTAATACTTTATAAATGGCTCAAATTGTATTTTAGTCATAGATACGGTTGATCTAATAGTAGGGCCGTAACCTGTTAAACAGGAATAAGATTTGTCTTTGATAATTTCGACTTGCTACCAGTAATTATCAAATGAAAATATAATAAAATTGTTGCTTATATTACGAAAATTCACACCCAGTCGCAAAATTGGGCAATTGTCTGTGTTCTACGTTCATTATCTTTAACATGTAAGTATTTTGATCTATATTTATCTGTTTTATAATTTTATCGAATTTGTTCATTTTATTTTTTTGACGATCGTTTTCGTTAGTTGCCAAGATTAGAAAAAGTTAGAGCAGAAACCTCTACTTTCGTTTAGATAAGACGTGCAATATTGAAAATTTCATGAATTCTGCAAATCGTACAAAGCTATCGCTGCTTAAAACAGTTTTAATCTTCACCATCATAAAATAAATCGTAAAATCTCGAAGTCATTTAATAAGCATTCACATATGAATGTATAAGTATCTGTAAATTGAAACTTTACCCAGGTTATAATACTGTCAAGGGACATAATTTTAATACGTTTTTCCATGAATGATTCTCGAGTCGTTGCTTTATTATTCTTGACATGACCTGGAGGTCATTATCCCTGCGAAGCGAAAGGGATTGCTCCAAAGACATTTAGAAAATGAGTTCAATGAAAAATCATTTTAAAATATAGCATGATCACGAAAGCGGGCGCCGATGCAACGACTCAAGATCAAAGAACATTGCCCACCGTCACAATGAAAATAACCCAAACAGCAAAATTTTTCGCCGATGGGGAAACCGTTCTTCCTCACCTGTTTTCTTTTGATGCCGGCGTAGATGTTCGGGAAGGGCATCTTTCCATCGTACTGTTCCTTAATGTCGTCGATATACTTGATGCACTGGTCGTGGTCCTGCTGGTCCTTGGCCACCCGCAAGTACACCCTCCAGTTCGCCGAGTCGAACCCCCAGTGCACCGTCCTGTTTTCCGAGTAATGTTTGTGAACGTGACATACGAACTGCTGGGGCGAGAATCCGCCCCTGCACTCAGTACATTCGATGCACTTCGCGTTCTTTGACGTATACAGCTCGGGGAAGCACACCCCCGTGCACTTGCCGAAGCACTTGTGGTAGACCGCGAACGACGCCGCCCCCTTCCGAGGCCGAATGGGGGCCACCTCCTGGCCGTAAAGCAGCGCGCTGCACAACCGCTCCGCGTCCGTCTTGGTGATCAGCCCCGAGCTGGCCGCCGCGCTCGGGAGGATGCCCCCGTTCTTGAGCACGTTGAGCTGCTCGGGGGTGCAGCGCGAGCAGTAGATCTGCAGCTGGTCGCACTCGTGGTTGATCTGCGGCAGTGAAAAGTCGCGCAGCACCGAGTTGAGCACCTGGGGCAGGCAAAGCCGTTTCTCGCCGCCCACCACGAAGCACGAGATGGTCTCGCCCTCGAGCGCCGTCTCCGTGCGCTCGCTGCACGATGTGTCGGGGGTGGTGAGGATGGGCAGCTGCTGCACCGGGAAGGGCGCGGGCACGAACTCCTCCTCCTTGGGCTCGGGCGAGGGCTCGCTCTTGGGCGGCGCCAAGGCCAACCCGGGGCCCTGCAGGCTCTTGGTGGCGCTGTGCTGGTAGTTCTTCAGCACGTTCTTCAGGTGCGGCGTCACCTCCATCATGTCTGCGCTGCTCACGACCGGGATCGGGGGGACCGAGACACTGCCACCATTTTTGCACCTCACTGTCATCCAAGCGCCACAGTCGCCCGTCCCATCGGCTGTGGCTGTGGCTGTGGCCGGCGTTACGCAATCGAAAGAAACTCGCGATCGCGGTATTCCAACGCGAACCTGGCCTTCCCTCTCCGTCTCTGTCTCTCCTACTAACCGACGCAGACGTTCACCTAAACTTGTCTGAGACTGTGACCGGCAATAATCGTCTCGCCTGTTTTGCAGACTGTTGCGACCGCACATGCGCAGGGTCGCGTCGCTGCCTTTCCGCTGGATTTGCACGCCGAAAGCGACACGAAGGGCCAAGAGGGCCGTTTAAACTCGCGGAACGTCACCGTAACCACCGCTGCTGAGGGCGACCGCCACTAACATCAACGGGAACTCTCGCGACCGCTGGCTCCGGCCATGGCGCAGACGACTCGCTCGCAATGCTCTCTGTGGAAAGTCTAGCCGGACCCGCCGCCCCCCGCCCCGCTCGCAGACACTCGTTAGGTCACGTGATCGACCTTCCCGTCAAAATAGGCGACGTGCCGGAGCGCGTCCGCGGCCGGCCGGGGCGGGGGGCGGGCGAGGCGGCGTCGCGGGGCGAGGGGAGATTCGTCGGTGTGGCGGTGATCGCTGCGAGCCGCTGCCGCACGTGCATTGCACTCTAGGACGAATTGAACGGAGTTTCTACAACGTACGAATTCTTCCGGTACGCACATCAGGACGCGGGTTTACGAACTCCTGCGGTGTAGAAAGGCGATCGTGGAATTCGCTCTTCTGCAGATGCGGAACGCGACTCCGAGAGGAAAGCCACTCTTGCGAGAAACATGGCTAGGTCGGTCAGGCTTTCGTTATTAGGTAGTTGATGCTGTTTCGTTCTGGAGCAGATGTATACCGACAGAAACCAAAAAATTCGGCCTCACTTCACCCGTCTGAATTCTGAGTTCCTCTCTTTTGACTGACTTCTACACGGGTGCCTGTGGAATCTGAAAAGCCACATTCGCGAACATTGTTTGACGCAAAAACGTTGGTTGGTTTATCGTTTCCTTGTCATAACAGATAATCTCTAGTAATCTCAATATTGTTAAATACTTTTGACTTGAAATTAACGCTCTATGCTTCTTATGGTCGAAACCCCGCATATAACTGTGTATGGATTATTTTAAATAAATAATTTTGAACTATTTATGCATCGCCTTCAGAAAGCTGAAAAATTGTTAGGTATAGTTTATGCTTCCCTAACATTTTTTTGTTTTAATGCCGTAGAACAGATGTAAGAAAAATACAATAGATATGTGAAATATGGTTATTTTACCAAATATGATAAAACACTGTCACTATGAAGCTACTTGTCGGATGAATTAGAGGTATACAGGGTGTGTTACCTAAAAGGGGACTCCACAAATAACTTTTTATTTATTAACCTATGTTACTGGAATTTAGTTTATAAATAAAAACGAATGAGTTCTATGTATGAATCACTTCATTAATATGAAATAATTGTCATCGTCCCATATTTTTTTAAATTTCTCTGAACTTTTATTTTACTTACTTTATTAAGAAAAAATACTCTGCAAAGTTGAATATTTATTACTTTTTATGTTTCATTTTTTTTGTAAAATAATATTTTCTTAAAGCATTTTCTCCGCTTTGTTTTCTAAACACGTTTTTATATAAGTAATGAAGCATCTATTTCTGAAATTCATATTATTTCATTTATTATGCTTTTCTCCAATTCAGCATTTAACACATTTTACGCAAAGTTGCACTAGCGAATAAGGTTGGTCAGCAATTTTTTTTTTTTAAGTAAAATTGGAACAATTTACTAATATTAGTAATATACAGTGCATCTTTTTTAAAGTGCCCATAGGGATTCCCATGTTAAATTTTAGACCCCATATTAACTTTTGTTAAGGTGAAAACCCGGAGATGATTGTTGCGGAGAAAATAGCCTTAGGGTTGTACTTTAATTTTCACTACAACTTTTTGCAGTAATTTGTTAATTTGTACTTTAAAAAATAAAAATTATTTTGATTAAAAAATTTTGGAACATCATAGAAAGCTTTGACTTATCATTTTAACTTGTCATTTTTGACAGCATAATTTTAATTTAATCATTAAATAAGTACCTATTATTGCAGTTCTAGAAAAGAAACAGAATGATGGAATTCCAACATAAATGAAGAAAATAAAAGATAATTTCACTGAAATTGCGTTTTTAATGTCCACGATCGAAAAACCTGTGTTTATAACTATGCCATAACTAACATTTTCAAAATGTGGTCTTAACGGGTGTGGAATGATGTGGGAATGTTGAAGCAAAATTTTGGGCAGTTTCTCTGTTGTCGATAAGGCTTTAATGTATCCATCAGTGACCATTTGTACTTTTGGTTTAATTGTGTATTGCGGCATGTTGACGAATTTCGGTCACAAAAACCAATAATCGAACGAGTAATCAAATTTTAAAAACTTCAGGTATATAAATGTCTGTTTAGAAACGTTTGTTTTTACATGGCTGCCTAGAATATTACCGACAAAAATATCCAAATACATATTTTATTTTTTTTTAAGAAATATCTTTAATTCAAATCATGACCTTTAATAAAATCGACGAAAGATAACCCAAATTAGATCCAGTAAAAATTTCAAATCTGAATCTTTACTCAAACATAAGTCAACATGGGGTATAAAATTTAACATGGGACTCCCTAAGGCCACTTTTAAAAAAGATGCACTGTATAATATGGTACAACTATGAAGCTATTGTTTTAATTTTTTTTTAATTAAAAAAGCAAAATCTGAATAATGAAAAAAAGTTAAATCATAAATAAAAAAGTTATTCGAGGTGTGCCCTTCTAACTGACTCACCCTGTACTTGGATGCCCATAGAAAAATTTTGTAGGTCGGGGGGGGACCCTTAAATTTTTGTAACACTCTCTCTAGCTGTATAGACTGTATACATATAGAGTGTTAGTAAATGATTTACATCTACAAATACATCATTTACATCATTTATTAATGTCCCACTTAGTTTAATGATCTGTCAATTAGTTGTCAAATTTTGAATCAAATTTTAACGTTCATTTCTTTAAATCACCAAGGATACGGAAAAATGTGGACTCTAGACGAAGATAAATTTATTATTGAAACCTACTCTCCACCGTCTAGTCAAGAGATTGGTGGAGAATGGCAATATTAAATTTCTGCTACCAAAAAACTGTATTTTTCGAAAAATGATTTTTTTTGTGCAGTGTAATTCACGGTCCTATAGATTTAAGGGGTAATTTCAAGTTGGATTTGCAAAATCGCAAGTGCCGTTGCTATGGTAATTTCGATGACAGTTGTTGCGATTCGCGATATGATTCGTTCTCGCGACTGCTGTCATCGCATTTTCCATGGCAACGAGGACTTGCGAAATTGTAAATTCAACTTGAAATTGGCCCTTTATTAGATCATTTATTATCACCTTGTACATATAAAATGATATAAATCCTTACTATTATAAACATATAGCGAGTGACTAATAATGTTTGTGATTTAATTAAAATTTTATGATGCCATACCTGATATTAAAGTGACATTTTTGACAGCTGCCATCGTCTCAACCAATCAACACATTTGTTAAGCGTGCTCATGTCAAAATTGACATGAGTACGGATGCCAATAATTCAGAATTCCCAACATAAAAATTAATAGTCACTCGGTATTTAATTCACAATTTGGTAAAATTGTGTGTTGTTTGACCTGTAAAGTTGAAAAAAAAAATTAATTGAACAATTCGTCAAATTGACTCAGTTGCAATATTTTTTTTTATAATCGGTTGAAAAGTACAGAACATTTTGTTCAATAGGTATACCAATATACTTTCGTAATAATATGTAATTTTTAAGATTTTATTTTCTAAGATCTCAACGTTTGCAGGTTGTGTCCCTATAGCAACAGATGACGTTTGATTGACGATTTTGTTAATGATTAACTGATATTTGAAAAACTTCATAAAAAAGCAAGCAAACACGCTCTGAAATAGTTTCTTACAAGAGGGGTAATGATATTTGAGCAGTTAAGTTATAATGTGTCCAAACATTTTTTTTACAATTTTAAGTATACATGTATATGTATTTTTTTTTTTACATTAGAAGGCTTAATGTTTCTATGAAAATTCGACAACAGGGCAAAAATTCACAAAAGGACATTTCTGGGTCGAGTGAGATCTTTGGGAGTAGTTTAAATCCCGGATTATTACACCCCATCAGCTGTTTTCCTGTTTCTACACGACTAACTGTGGTGTCGTCTGCCACCGTCTGTTTGTTATTAATTAATAACAATTAGTTATAAATTACCAAATACAATACCCTGAACCAATTATTGTTTGGAGATTACATACAAGTAGTATAAAAAAGTTACGTTGTATACTGGATGATTTTTTAATGTTTGATCTAGTTTTCGCTGTCTGTTACGTCAGAAAATTACGGCTCAAAAATTCTTTGAGTAAACAAAAACTGTTTACGGGTTTT
This sequence comes from Zophobas morio, assembly GCF_036711695.1. Taxonomy (NCBI): domain Eukaryota; kingdom Metazoa; phylum Arthropoda; class Insecta; order Coleoptera; family Tenebrionidae; genus Zophobas; species Zophobas morio. The sequence continues at coordinate 15,822,947 of NW_026972111.1, forward strand.
GTACATTATTTCTGCTATATTTTAAACGCTTTAATGATTTTTAAGTATATGTATATTATTGATTGGTATCTAAACATCTAATTTATTTAAGTTGTAGTGCAATATTGTAAGACATGCCCAGGGTGTCTCTTTCGGAATTCTTATAAGTCTTGTATGTCGGTTCAACACACCTAGTTTGATTGTAAGAGCACTTTATCAAAGTGGATTGTTCGATGTCGGCATACGTGTGTAAGTAACATACATGCCGACGTCTGTAGCTTAATGCACAACTGCAGTAACACTTATTTACAAAATATTGCAAAAGTCGCACATTTGATTTTACAAAAATTTTTAAAGATAGTTAATTATATATTGTATATTAAATTTTAATGGAGTTTGTCTGAAGTGATTATGTTTTTCGTTTCCATTAGACTATTGGCTATTTTTATATTGTCTCAATGGTTCAGGACCTAGAGTACGAAAAAATCGGTCCCTGTTTCTGTCTATCGGTCTGTCTGTCTGCTGTCTGTCCGAAACTAGTGTAACGATTGTTGTCAAATTTTATGTGTGTCAGGAATAATAAATACATGTATGTAGTTGATAATTTTGGAGAAATTTTAAAATTGTCAATAAAATACCACAGTTAACTTGACAGTCAAATAATACACTCTGTATATGGAATTTTAGTTCCGTTCGAAGCTATTTTTAATTTTATAAGAAAATACTGCTGTTTTCTGTAAGATAATATCATTTTATGAAATTACTCCGTTTAGCAAGTACCTATATGACCATGATTAATTTCATTCACAACATTTGTTGACATTGACGAGCGACCAAAAAACCCTCTAGTTACTTGTTGATCGTACTTTGTCACTAAAACATGTCCACAAGATATGTCAAAAAATGAAGTTATAACGAAGCGACGTGATGCAATGCAAACTTCGAAGCACAAACGACTGAACGAAACATGCAACGGAAATCCAAATGACAGATGTGACAGTTAACAATGAGTCTGCGCACAATTGGTATTTTATCGGTTACGAACATAGGTCGATAGAATCAGCGTTCCCAAAACCAGGTGATGTGATTGGCAATTTGCATCGCCGACTAGGGATACACGAATGATTGCTAATGTATCGACCTATCTGTTCTACAGTCCTGATATCTCGATGTACGTTTTCTAAAACTTAGACAACTGCGATCATGCAATTATATTACTCACCTGATATTTACAGCTACTATATTTTTTAAAAAGTTGTGTCCAGGTAGTCATTCTACCTCCATGAGCGCAGTAGACCAAGATGTTAAGCTTCTGAGTTTTAAGGATGTTATAAATGAAACAGATACACAGATACAGTATACTTTTGTCTTTTATTGTTATACATTTTTTGGATAATAAAAGCACTAATAAAGTTTGCCGAATCGTCAGCGTGAAGTTTGTTCAAAAATTTTATTAATATTTGTTGGCGTAAGAATCAGATTCTATTTATTAAGAGAAATGAATAACATTTAAAACTAATAAGATCTGAAAGTGAAGAAAGAAAAAACAAAAAGCAGTAGCTGTGATTTGCCTTGTTCAAAGCAAAATGGTGATATTTTTAAAATTAATACTTACAAAACTATAAATTAGGTCTGCACATCAAAATTTACCCCTTAAAAGATTGTGATGTCATGTTTCTGATAACGACTACTAAAATTGGCCAGATCATATAACATTTTTAGGTGTCCGTTCTACTTTAATTTGTATTTATAATGTCTTCCATTCTTACGTTTGGTTCTTTTTTAACATGGTGTTTTCCTATAGCTTTACTTCATCATGAAAACCTTTGTACTTGATTATTTAAACTTTTTGAAACAGGACCCCATAACAATATTATTGTGAGATCTGTTATTAAATTCATTATTAATAGGTAATACCATAACTTAAAGAAAAATTTGTTATTAACATAAAACCTGTGTGGAAAATCGTAACTGCATTTCTGAGTTTTAACACTTTCTTGTTATTTCCGAGCGTATTTAAAATTTTTTTGTGTATATTTGGTAAAAAGTTCTTTTACATAAGGCCGATCATAACAACTTATGTAAATATGTGCATAAGTATAATACAAGAAAAATAGTACTGGAAATATAAAAACAGAAGAAAGTGTATTGTAGAAGCGGTAGAATAAGTAGTAGGATTTGAACTCATTAATATAGTAAAAAATATTACTATGAATGCTATAGCAATTTTATTAATAGCTGCAGTAGTTGGAAATAAAGAGTTCAAGCTGCCTGTGTTGACGGAATTTAAAGATACTACCTAAAACACATAATAGGGAAACCCAAATATCTCAGTATAACTAAATGTCTATCAACATTGTTTTGACAACGATACGTTAAAAATGAATCCGTTAAATATTCCCAGTATTTAAAAACACTTATTTATTGTGTTTTATAAATGAGTATTTTTGTTTGTAAAACTAAAAATATCTCTCTTCAGCGCCAAAAAATGACGTAAAAAAAGTAGGATTTACGGGGACACGAGATACCAAGTTGGTTGGCAGTGTTTGATTTTTTAAATGAATGCACAACCTTATTTTATCTGGGTGTCACTTCAGATCTCTGACTATACATTTTTCAAGTGTGTAATTTATTCGAAAAATATTTAGAAAATTTTTGGCAGGCTTCCATGTGAAAATGGGTTATAGAGATCTGGCCAAAACATCATTCCTGAAAAAAATCACTTTTTATTCGTATATCAACAATTTGATGTTATTTGTGTTTAAAATTGCGAGACTCGAGGTTTATTATAGATTTACTTACAATCGTAGGAACCAATTGTAAATAAGTACTGAATGCACATTCACAAATCGAGCTTCTCTTTTTAATATATCACACATTGTATAACCCTATCCTTTTCTTCGCACCATTGACCTAAATAATAAAGAGGAACGCTGTAATTGGAGTTTTCTCTTATTTGTGGATTAATGTCGATTACTTTTTGAAAAAACTTAACTGTTATCAATATTATCTACTTGTGACATGGTTGAAATCGTTACTTCATGTTTGTGATAGTTACTGAGACTCTAATCTCTAATTTAATACACATCTGTGGAATTTGACGTTTCATCACCGTCATCTGGTCAAACGTCAAAAACCTGCACTGTCAATTTAGCTAAAGATTAATTAAAATATCGCAACTTTTTTATTAGCTCAATGGGTTTTAATATTTTAGGTGAACAATCATAATTAATTTGGCGGTTAAATGTAAGCTGTGGGCGATAAGAATAGTGGTAAGTATCCTGTTTTTATCAGAGTTATTTTTATCAACAACGGAAACATTGTAGTCACATTTTCTTGCAGCAATGGAGCACATACGTCTTGTATGCATTATTTCTCTGGTTGTGGCGCTTTTGCCGTACTATTATTGTTACCCAAACACCAAGAACATCCATACAATATGCCCTAGGTTATATGAAAGAACTTTTCAGGGCTTCGTGCCTCAAGGAAATCTCACTGCAGGTATGTTTCATATTTCATTTGTTAGTATATGATGGTATAAGTGTACAATTGCAGGAATTTATAAAGAGATTGAAGGAGTTAATAAATTAAAAGAATGTGTTGTTAAATGTTGCTTACAAGAACAGTGTAATGTGGTGTTTATGAGTGATGCTAAGTGTTACCATATAACCTGTACTAGTGATGAACTCTGCAAACCTGTATTAAGTCCAAATCCGGAATCTAAAGACCATATCATGATGGTGCTTGTGAGACCAACAGATGAAGATCGGTGGCAGGATGTTTTAGCACAAGGTTGTTTGAAATGATTGATAATTTTTTACTGAATGGGTTTTTGTAGACTTCTCTAGTGAACATCTGGATCGAGAGGTCTACAATGTCCTTAGTGACAGTCGAAGGTTGCAGGATATCTACAAGGATTTAATGATGGATGAGTCAACTTATAATTATGATGTTGGTTGTGAGGTTGGTACAGACTCTGGTTGTGGACTTGGCGAAGTCTGTGTGCAAAATTTTCCAAAATCTCGTGCTGGCACATGTTCTTGCAAACCAGGCTATATTCGAAATCACTCTGGTGATTGCATTTTAGTAGATTTAAAAGACGTTGGTTTGCATTCAAGTAGTGAAATGCTTACTGAGAGGATCTTGGATGCAACAAATAAATCAGTCCCGGTTACTAGGAAACATCTAACTGTGTCTGCGGAGAATAAGGTGGTAAAACTGCCTGACAATGAAGTCACCTTAATCGCTAGTGTGGCTCCTGATGATTCTAATGAAGAGGAAAAATACCAATATGAATGGACGTCCTTGCAGCAGCCAGATGGCAGCACAGCTGTTAAACATCAGAATGGGGGGCAACTTCAATTATCAAAGTTGGTGGAAGGACTGTACACTTTTAAAGTGACTGTCTCAAACTCCTTTGCTTTTGGAGAAACGTTCGTAAATGTGACAGTGTTACCACCTTCAAGAATCAATAAACCACCACAAGTAGTGATTATACCTGCTGATCAGACTATTAAATTGCCTAATACTGCAGCTGTCTTGGATGCGTCTTCTTCCACAGATGATGATGGAATAGTTTCGTGGCATTGGGAACTACAACAAGGACCTTTGGGTATAAAACTGAAAGTAGTTATTTTCAGTTTTTAATTTTTTATTTTAGGTTATCAGCCTGAATTGAAAGATGCCTCGACTCTCCAGTTAAATGATTTGAAAAAACCAGGCAACTATACTTTTAAGTTGACTATTACAGATACAGACAAGGTTACTAGTTCTGGTACCGCTAACGTGACTGTTTTAAAAATTACTGACTATCCTCCAGATGCTAACGCAGGTTCGTTTGCTGCGCATTGCAGCAAACATGATATTTATTTGTTTTTTTATTAGGGGAGGACAAAATAATTTATCTTCCACATAATAATATCACTCTAAATGGTAATCTTAGCACTGATGATCATGCGATTACCACGTGGGAGTGGACAAAGAGCTCTGATGATGCCCAAAAAGCAGTCGATATGCAAGATACAAGGACACCTTATCTTCAGTTGTCAAATCTTGAAGAAGGGATGTACACCTTTACATTAAAAGTTACAGACAGTGCTAATCAAAGTAGTACTGCACAGGTTCATGTTTTTGTGAAACCACCAACAAACAAGCCTCCAGTAGCAGAGGCCGGAAGTAATATTACAATTAGCTTGCCACAGACTTGGGTTGTTTTGGATGCTAGCAATAGCTCTGATGATAACAAGATTATAACATTTAAATGGGAGCAAGTCGATGGACCTTCAACTGTCCAGTTTGTTAATAATAGTTTAAGCAAGACTAATGTTACTGGGCTTACAAAAGGAAGTTACACTTTTAAAGTTAGCGTGACGGATGATAACAATAATGTTGCCAGTGACACTGTTCATCTCTTGGTTAATCAGAGTAAGTATTTGTTTTAATATTTTCATCATACAAAGTTATATGATTTATTTTGTTTATCACGGTTTTTTAAATTGGAGTCATTTTAAGATAATTTTATATTATTATCGTCATATCTGAGTCTATTATGTACACAAGATAATTTTTTTATTTTTTGAGAAATAACTAATACAATCAGGAGATTATAATGTAGACCATAGATTAAATCTGTGACATTTTCAAGTGCTGGTTTTTATTTGTAATTATGTGTTTGGTTCTTTTTTTTTTGGTCGGTTATGCGAAAATATGTTGAAATACTCCAAAAGCACCTATCACAAAATTGTACCATTTTTACTTCCCGAGCGCAAGCGAAGGAAGTATTGTAATCGAGTCCGTCTACCGACTCTCTACTTTTACGTTTTGTCGACCTTTCATGTCGCCTACTGTACGAAGAAATAGGTCTCCCGTTTCCCTCTTTCTGTCTGCCGTCAGTCGGGATTTTTATTACATAGATAATCTCTGAAAGTACTGGGCCGATTGTTGTCAAATTTTGTATTTATATTAGGAATATCATGTAGACGGTAAAATCAAAGAAGATTAACAAAATTTGAACAAGAAGCGTCACTCCAAGTGGAGAAAACGATTTTCAGGGCGCAGGTTCACCAAAGTGTACAGACAGTGTGTTTAGTAAAGCTACATCACACTGTTCTATCTTTGTTTATTGTAGGCGTACAGCGCATTTCTTCACACAAACGTGTGCCGTTACTTATTTCATATACACATTTTCACCGTTCTAACCATTCTAACCGTTCAAACCATAAAGAATCCAAGTTCTGTTAGTTACAAAGACGTTTTGTTGTGACCAAGGTTGTGACGTTGATTCTGGAGGTTATGTTAGTTTACAGCTGAGGTTACATACGTATTTTATTATTTAATTTTACTAACTAATAATGCGAAATGAGAAATTCGGAATGAGACACTAATAATTCGGAATGAGAAATGAGAAATAGGAAACGAGAGATGGGAAAATGGGAAATGCGACAAAATTGCGTGCGACCAATTTTCCCGACATAAATGACAAACAAATTATTTAAATGTCGACATTCATGCTTTGACGAAAACTAACTTTTATAATTCCCACGTCAAAGCACCCCAACCAGATGGCTGAAGGTCGCCAAAATTGACCAGCAATATATCAAAGGTGACAAGAGTGTCGCTTTTTGTTCAAATTTTGTTAATCTTCTTTGGTAAAACGGTAACCAAAATTTGTCTAATCATCCCCATGAATAATGTGATGCCCTCACTTCAAAATTGTACATAGTAAATGGGTTTTAAAGTGTGTAAAATAACAGTCCTAAACTCCGTATTGAGTTTTTACCCGAAACGTCCAGATTTATAAAAAAAAAAATCAAAATTATAAAACAACATTTTGCAATTTAATTTTGAATCTGCAAAACAGTGCTTTGAAATCTTGCAGATGTTTTACAGTTATGGATACATTTTTAATCAAAATATACTTACTTATCCCCTCCAAAAAGTTTATGACGTCAGCTCAAAATTTTGCCGAATAAATCCTATCTAAATTGTGTAAAATATGATGAGTCTGTACTTGTGATTTATCACTCCATTCATATTTTTTGGATTTACATATGCACGGCGACTCAAACAAATTAATGAATGCGTGAATTTATTTTATTGATTTAATGAGGAACTACAAAATCGAATGCTTTGAAATCTTGGAGATGTTTTAAAGTAAAAATGGTAAATTTTTGATCAAAATGTATTTGCTCATCCCCACGTCATCGTCACCTCAAAATTTTGCTGAATAAATCCTTTCGAAAATATGCAAAATAAGATCAGACTATATTTGTAATTTATCATTTCATTCATATTTTTTAGATTTGCTTATACAGGGTGACTCAAAAAAATAATGAATCAGTGATTATATTATTGATCAAATTAAGAACGAGCCACCCCCTTTTCTCGAAAATGTATACGCTCGTCTTTGTAACAATAAAATAATGATAAAGTAAGACACCATTATTCCCGCTGATAATGTGCTGTAAATATATATATTTTACAATGTCTGTACTTGTGCAGACACGGTTTATATAGATATGCTTATGATGTTGGACCATCAGGCCCCCGAAGTTAAGGGACCCCGTAACGGAAAATAAAATTGATTTGTTTTTAATTTGGTTATTACAAAAATACCATTTCGTCTTCGACTGACCGAAATTGTGCAAAATGCAAAATTGGCCACTTCCGGGCGTTTCACTAATTTATGACTTGCAGCCTGCACAAAGAGCGGCCGTCTGAGTTTTGTTTGCAGTATCGTTTTTCATTCTTATTTTGCTTTTTTTTATCATTCAATAAAGTGTACCACACACTTTTGAAATTATTGCATTTGCATTAATATTTTTTCGATTTGCTTATACAGGGTAATGCAAAAAAAATTATGACTCAATTTATTTTATTGATGAAAACAAGAATTGCAAAACCGAATGCCTTGAAATCTTGCAGGCGTTTTGAAGCAATTGCAAGCATGGTAAATTTTTAATCAAAATATATCTTTATGCCCCCCCCAAAAAATTGATGACGTCATGTCATAATTTTGCCGAAAAAATACAGGGTTTCTAGGTCATGTAAATGTGCCGCATCTCAGATTTAACCGTATTATTCGTACTAAGTGCTTAAGGACGCATGACAAAAATCACACATGAATCACACAGATGTGTATAACTGGTTGCCTAAATGCTTCATATGTTTTTAAAAAATAAAACTAATTCATTGCAATAAAAAGAAATAAATTTATTCCGGTTAAACATCACAGTAAATGTTGAAAATGTTCATCAGTTTGTTCAAGGCACATGTTCACTCTCTTTTTAATTTCAAAAATGTTCTGTAACACCCTTTCGTCAATACTTTGGACCTGTTGTTCAATTGTTCAATTCTGCTCAAGTCGTCTCAAATCACACAGGCCTGCGAAATATAACTTTTAATTTCCCTTTTAAATAATATTGTTTTTTTTTAATATATTTATGTATGCCGAATTCAAATATAACTCTAGTTTTTTTGTAGCACATCGAGATTTATTTTTATGTAGGCCTAAATATTCATAGTTTTTCAGATAATTTTTATGAAAAAATAAAATATAAAGAATATAAAATTGAATGTTTATTTATTAAATGAACTAAATTAGTTATAAACAAAAATTAAAAAAACAAATAAATCAAGAAGCTTCTTTTTTTTTTTTCTTCAAAGCTATGATTTAAGCGTTTTTTCTTATATTCACGATAAAATATGTTATTGCTGTTACATTTTTCGCATTATATCTTTTTATATTTGAACAGCAAAAGTAACAATCGTCTGTATGATTTTGTGGCTCCATTCAAATCATTGGTGTCAGCAAACTTAAAGATTTTTTTTTCCTTTTGACCATTTGCGAGGTGCATGAACACATTTTATGAGGCACCCATTTTTTGTCTTGGTCTTTTTATATTAACTTTAAAATAACTTTCGCATAGTTGTTCGATAAATTCAGAAATTATTTGATGTTGTTTTTTGATTAAATAAGTTCTACAAGTGTAACAGAAGCTATCTGAAAAATGAACCCATTTCCGAGAAGACATTAGTAATTTTTGTTTAAATTCAGGGTAGTAAGCGCATAGTGGACACAAATAACTCTTACTAAGCTGAACACGAAATGAAATATCAACACCATTATCCATATATATTCTTACCACAAAATCTAGAAGTTAATTTTTATAGTACTAAGAACAAAACTGAAAAAAATATTTTTTGCAGAAACTGTACGTGATAGAAATTTTTGCAATTTTTTTTTATACATGAGTATCTAAGACCTACCGAAATTACTACTTGATTTTGTTGGGGGAAAACCATCGCAGGCCTGTGTCATCAACAATTTTCTCATCAGATAAAGTCTTCCACGAGCTTTGTCTTTATTGATACTGGCAGTTCGAACAAATCTGTTGATTACATCTCTAATGTGGGCCTTTAACGATCTTTCTTGGATTATTAAATCACAGTATTTGGCCAGATATTCTTGCTTACAAGCGGTTACAGAATACACAGACTCTTCGTTTACGAAATCGCGATAACAAGACATAACGAAGAAAGTGTCTTGTTTAACAGAATAAACCATTTTCATAGTCTTCGCTTCGTAGCACAAAAACAAAATTTTCATACGTAACCACCAAGAGTTCTGAAAACTGTTTTGTTATTTTGAGCTTGGTTCAACGAGAATTACTGTAATTCGCACTTGAAAAACATTAAAATAATAAAAACGACGACGTTAAATGACATGTTACAAATGACATTAGACATTAATTTGACAAGTGACAAGTGAGAACTGTCATAAATAATCACGGGCATAATTTCAGCAAAGCGGGATTTTTGAAATCCATGGTCAACTACACCCTTAGAATCATTTATAAAAGCCTTGTACTACTATCTAAATTGTGCAAAATATGATCACTCCATACTTGTGTACTAATATAATAAGTTATTATTAGTATTACTGCACTAACCTAAGTTGAAATACGTGTTCTTACAAAAATGTTGATTGACGTCAACAGAAAATTTAATAAAGTGAAAACTTACTTGAAACAAACGCGTATCATGCTTCTTTACATTTACTGTAGCATTACATATTTGCATATGTTTATTTCAACTTATAGGGTTCTCAAAAAATATAAAATCCGCAAAATCGAATTTTATAATTTTTCGAAAATGCTGAATATGTTTCATTATACTTCAGGAGCGAGGGAAGTTCTGCGAAACAACGTTCGACACATTCTTTTTAAACAGCAGTTTATAATGTTCTATAAAACTTTTTACATGTTTGCCCATAATGTGGAGAAGTGGACAGACAGTAAAACAATTTTTTAGAAGAGCAATTTCTTCAATATTTTTGTGGAAATTTCCAATACAGCTGTATGTGCCCGCGAATTAAGTAGTACTGTTTAACATTTTTTACGTTTTTTTATATTACTTGTTACCAGTTACCAGTGCAAATTGAAGCAATTTTAAAACAACATATTATTTAAAAAAAAACAGCAATCTATAATTCACGTGACAAAACAGTGAAAAAGTGCAGTTGCCATTAGTACATTAATTTAAATCAGTTTCTGAGTTTAGTTACACGGGTTTACCTGACAAATAGGAATATTTTTTTTAATAATAATTTTCTTATTTCAGACATAAAAAAATGTTAAAACATTTCAGTCTCAGTTAAATCAGTACATTTTTTTTGTAAGTATTTATTGGTTCGATATAAAGTTGTTGCAAGGGTAATTGGTTGTAAACAGTTAACCAAATTTCATATCGTTACCAATAATGCAGAGGTTATTATTTCTAAGGAAACAATCAGGGAGTCATGAAGTTACGGGTTGCATTTGAATATTAGAATCGTCAAGTCGCTATTTCTTCGACTTCGTGTAAAAACAAACATGTGGCTGAGTTCGGTGGCGTGTGGTAATTGTTTATAAAAAAAGGAAAGCGTTTGTTCGACTTTTATGCATGATGAAGTGATTATATCTTACTGTATAAATACCAATCGCTGTAATTTATTTTATCAGAATTTATGTTTTATGTTAAAGGAGGAAATATTTTTTATAATTTAGTATAAGCCTCACGCTATCACGCATTGTAGAAGCAATTAATGCTCATTAATTAAAGATTTTTTTCTCAAAAGTAGAGGTTATTTAAAGACTGCCTTTTGAGCATATTGCGGGCCAATTGTGCAATTCTAGCACTTTAGGAAAGTCGATTCTAAACGTCCGAGAGGCGCTGTCCCCTGGTGGTGAGTTACGGAAAATATCGCTAGAGGTCGAACTGCTTTACAGATCTCTATTTCGTACTCCACGGAAATAAGTTTTCTACATTTTGCGTACTACTCAGGCCGATTGCACTACCGAACTGAAGAAAACCCAGCTACCTGCACCTTATTTATTATAATTGTTTAAATTGTTGTAAATGACAACACGTCAAATATATTCTGGAGGGGATAATCCTACGTTTTTTTTTTATTATTATATAAAAAAAAAGAAATATTATACGCATGTTTTCATTACTAGACTACATAATAATTTTCTAATTTTTTTCGTTTTCTTGTTTGTTATTGAGCTCGGTTTATTTATTATGAGCTTGGGGGGAAGCTTTGTTTATCTCAATTCCCGAATATGATATTACACTGTGTATAGTTGAAAATAATTTTAGTGTATGCTATTTAAAAAACCATACAACTCTAGTCTGACTTTTTTTTCTTAATATTAAAAGTAGAACTAGAATTAATGAAATATCGAAGAGCGACAACTCTTTGTGGCAATAATCGACGCGAAATATTGACATGATTAATAAATTAAATTAATTAAATATTCCAATGGTGAATAACTGCACGAAACTGCATTTTAAGTTTACTTAAAAATAAAGAGGTCAAGGGAATATGAACTAGTATTTTTTTAAGTTCTTGTAATTAAGATATATGCTCTATTTCGAATTTCGAAATCATAAACGAAACTGTATAAAATGTCAGTTATTTGTAAATCCTAGGTAATCTAAATGATTGCTGATAGGGTAAAAATGTTATTAAAATAATTTCTGTAAATTAACAGGACGTAAATTTATAGTTCAGATTTTTCTACTTCATTTTTAAATCTTTTCAAAATATTGCAGTTTAAGGTGACTCTTTTTTTTTTAATTTGTGTTTATTCAAAATCAACAGAAAACAAGAAATCGTGGAAAAATACCATAGAAGAAAAACATTTTTTTTTCTATTTGATGGCATAAATATCTCATTTTTATACTGAATAATCATAAAATTTTTGCATAATGAGTTAAATTTTTTAACTATAAATTACACTGTACGCAGATAAGGACTGGTAGAAACGTATACCTGCTTACAGACACACTGTTTCTACTATACCGTATACCGTATCGCACGTAAAAGTATTGTCGGTACCCAGCAGCGAGAGGTATTAGGCTTCTCACCTTCCTCTTTGCCAGTTTTCATAATCCCATAAACACTGACGTATATAGAATAAAGTGAAGAAGAACTAAAATTTCCTGGTTTGATAGTGTTGAATTTCAAACGAGAATTTTATGAGATAATGTGCATACACTAGAGTGATTAAAAAAACCTGAATATATTTATTACGGGTAGATTTTAGATGAGTAGTAGTATTTTTATTAACAGAACAACCTGATCCAGTGGGCATTGGAAAAAAATTGACAAATACCTATTGTTTGAAAAAGACGAAATCTGAAGGAAATGTGTAAAAATTAGTACAACGTTTGTGTCTGCTCAAATGATGAAACATGTTCCCAGTTATTTAATAATTTTTTTTATGGTTCTTCAACTTTCAGTTTCTTCTTGATTGACTTCATATTAATAATGCATTATACTTTCCATGTATTTGACATAATGTTATTGTAAATTCGGGCCCATGATATACTGTAACATTCTAACATTATACCTGGTTGCACCAGAAAGTTGAACAGAACCATAGAAAAAATGCTCTAAGTTTATTTAGACAGACCCTGTTACAATACGTCGTTAGTTTACGCTCGGAAAGTAAAAAGTATAAATTTGACATACATAAAACATATGTATGGTTTTAAATAAAAAAAAAAATGATGCAAATTTACAGCAAAAAAAGTTCTATTTCCTGTAACTCGTTAATATATTAAGTAATGGGTTAACTCTACATATGTAATTTACATTAAAAGTTTATTTTAGAAAGTACAAAATTCGGTTGCTCTGAAATTTATAAATTTCTCTATTTCTCGAGTGTCACCTAGGAAAATGTTGTAACAGGTTCCTTTTTATAAATGAGTACTGTGAAATTGGGTTGGAATTATGGTGTTAATAACATTTCTTCTGTTTTTCTTTACCAAAATTGGATGACGTTTTCTTTATCTACCATTTTGCTGAGTAAATTAAATTCAAAATGTACAAAATAATACGTTTTCTACTTGTTGTTGAATCTTTTCTTTTTATTCTTACGTATGTCGGCTTTGGTTGATTATACAACATTGGCATAATTTTTTTATTTCTTTGATCTCCACCAAAAACTCCATAACAACTTTTCAAAGAATTATTAAATAGTTGAAAAAGTGAGGTTTTATATGGATTTTAGTTTTTTTTTTCAGATAATTCAAAATAATTATGTAGTATTAAACAGATTTATTTCTGTTTCATGGGCGGAGAATGTTCTGTCCTTAGATCGTTCTGTCTAAATAACTTTAATAATTTTATTTATACTATATTATTTCTTATAGTGTTTTTTTTTAACCCTGGCCATAGGGATTTACGTGGTAAAACTTTTGGTCGTGTTACTGAGTTTTCTAGTAGGGATTTTCAAGTGAATTTTGAAATCGACATTAAAACGGCACCAATGAAACGGTATTGTAACCGAAAATACTGATATCAATATTTTCACCAAAAAATGTTTGAGTGTTAACCAGCACCATCTGGTGGACAGTTGCTACAATACATAATCTATCTTCATCTACCCGCACTGCACAGAAATGACGATTCCACATTTTAGTTTTAAAACAAGATTTCTGAAGTTGTTTACAGTAGTTGCAGATTTTTTAAGCTTAGAAGTGGTATCACAAGAAAGCTGATACTTTTTTCGAGGTACCTCCTATCTCAGAACGCAACGTTAAGTGTGATCTAAAAATTGGTCAAGCTTATAGTTTTTTTTTTTTTGCACTACACACTAGACGTGAATATAAATTAGGAGGTCCTCTAGACTGGATTTTAAAGCAATGATGCTCCGTTTGTATTTAAGATAGGATGAAACCAAAGCAGACGGAAGCCTTAACGGTAAAGAATAGATATTTTAGACTATCAAAAAAAAAAAGATCATTAGGATTCCTTTATCAGGCTGTGCGCGAAACAAAATAGGCTTTGAAATGAATTATATATATTAAAAAAAAAAAAAAAACCAAAGACACTTTATTGCAGATTTTTTACTTTAGTAGTGCGACCACGTTCTCTTGGTGCCCAACGGTACATTTTTGGTCTCAGCAGGTGCCTTAATGTCCGAATAAATATACCTAAAATTTTACAACATTCACAAGTATCGTGAGGATTTTTCATTAGGTATCTTACTTAAAAGATGTTTGGAAATATCATTTTTCAAAAAGTACGGGCTTGTGCACCGTCCATCTGTTCAAATGAAAACGATCACAGGGAAGAATAATTAAATATAAATATAAAATATAAAATGTTTATTTACGGGATTCCCCCTTTTCTACAATATTCCCAATACAATGCAATTTACACAACTTAGTAATTACTCCACTCTATAATGAATAAATAAATACATAAATCAACTGATGTGCTAAATCTTTACCTACCCTAGCCGAAAACAATAAATTAATATAATTAAGCACCTACTATTCAAAATAAAATGTTCCTTGCTGAATTTTTGAAACTCTGAACAATAGTTCTGACTACTCTTGTAGCTGGTGCGGAGAAGCCATAGTTGATCCTGTGTCTTTCGGTATGAAAAATCGGAGAACTTCTTAAGAAACGAGTAGGACAGTTTAAAGAAAATAAAAAAAAATTGTATTTCTGAGTATCTAATTTTTCCACTAAAAACTTTAAAAGCAACGTGAGATCAATGATAGTTCGTCTACGCTCTAACGTATCTATATTTATTAATTCTCTAACCTGTTGGTATGAATACATATCCCTATAAAGACCCCTCTTCCATGTAAACATTCTCAAAATTTTGTTCTGGACTTTCTTAAGCTCTCTAATGTGAGTGACCTATTGAGGCGGCCGTATTAAACTGGAATACTCAAGGATTGACCGAACAACAGCGCAGTACACTAATTTAAGAGAATCCTTTTGCGACCTACATTAAACCAAGAATTTTATTGTATTTATTAATGACAAACTGTCTATGCTGAGAAAAACTTAAACCTGAGTCTGTAATGACGCCCAGATCACGCATTTCTGTGACACTAACTTAACGAATATTGAATATCCGAAATTTATAATCACTATAATCCTTTTTAACCCTTGACTTGCATAATTTCCTAATTTCAGAATAATTCTTATAGCAATTTATAGTTAGAACATTTTTTCTTAACCTATTGATCAAATCCTTCAGATTTTAAATTTTCGGGTCTCAAAAAGTTTACTTCTATATTTTCCCCAGCAGGAATAACATATGTCTTTAGAGTACCATGAACTTCAATATTTTCAATTTTTTGTCTCAATCGCCCCCATTGGTAAGATTTGGTTCAACTGTATAGTAAAAATCTATAGTAAGTATCCTCAAAGTGATTCGTATAATTTTCCTATTTTCTTAAGAACGATTCTATTATGTCCAGTACAAGGTGGCAAAACCAAAAAAGTGAAAGTCTTTATTGAATGCATAGTGGTAACTCCGGATGTATTTATTTAATTAAATAATTTTGAAGATTCCTCGTCTAATAAAATCGCCGACAGACTGACGGAAATAGGGAACATACTTTTTTATCACCTATGAAATGTTGAGAAAACGTGAAATTAGTGAGCTATTCGTTAAATGAATTCCATAACAATACCTTTTTAGATTACCCTCAGAAATAATAATGTGCTTTGGTTACCACAATTGTTTCGAACGACCTAAAATCGACATCTTTGGAATAACGGTTTTCTCTATGCAGACGTTGTACTTCAAATGCGTGTACTGTTCAAGAAATGATATATAGTTTTAAATTTGTTGCATATGTTCTACAAGTAGTTTTGACAACGTATAATATCGTCTTGCTGTCATAATCCTATGTAAGACTGCTATATTATATTTCAGCTATTTGCAGGGATAACATCTGTTGTGTTCTAAACAGCGTAACATTTGTAATGTCCCACCACTAATTATTATTAATAATCGCCAGAGACCGTAAATAGCAGCCGATACCGTTGACGTCATCCAAGACAGAGCTACTTTATCGTGGCAAGCGTGTGCTTAAAGTTACCTTGTACTGGTCACCAAATTATATAGCCGTAGTGTCTTCGATCCTTAAGTAACCAAGATTGGAGTCAGTTTAGCGTACTCGCGAGAGTTTAATATAATTTTTATAATTGAGCATTAAATTCAAACTTTAAGTTACAACTGTCACTAGTGTTTTAAATTACAGTTACTGTATTAGCCAGTATATGTAAATGCACTGAATTTCCTAAAACAAAAGTGGATTTTCGTAGTTTTGATTATTTTATCTTTGTTTTTTGAAATTATCAAGTTTGAAAATAAAATATTACTTATTCTTTAATGTTTCAGCCATAATTAAAATAATTAATCTTTATTTTGTATATTAATGAAATTGTAATATTCTTAATTAATAAGTTGTATTTTTGTTTGTAATTTTTTTTTTTTCAGACGTGAATCAGAAGCCCAAAGCCGATGGTGGAGGTGATTTTGAAGTAGAACTGCCAAGAAACGCAGTATACCTTAATGGAACGAAATCTAAAGATGACTGGGCCATTGTGAAGTGGAAGTGGACCCGTGACGAAAAGTCTTTGGCAATGGGAAATATAGCCGAAGACTCCGATAAATCTGCAATTCTTATCCTGACGGATGTTATTGCTGGAAAATATATATTCAACTTGACAGTGTTTGACGAACAGGGATTGACGGATACTGACACTGTTACTTTCGTTGTGAAAAATGATCCGAAGTTGTTGTACCTCGTTGAAATTACTATAGACGTTAATGCAAAGCACTTGACTCAAGCTCAGTACGATACTTTGATAGGAAAACTGGCCTTGCTTGTTATTGACGGTTCAAGATTAAAGGTACTTAACAATTTTTTAATAGTTCGTTTCGCACACAGCTATTCTATATTCATTTTAGGTACGCCATGTTAAGCCGGAAGTGGGCTCAGGAAAAGCTATGATAACTTTCTATGTGGAAAATCCAGACGGTACACCTTATCCGGCAAACGATATTGTGCAACACTTACGCGAAAAACTCAGAGTCGATGCAGGACTTTTGGGTTTTTCTGTAGCGAAGTTGCAAACTGCAGTATGTCAGAATAGTTGTTCAGGACATGGAGTTTGCGTAGAACAAACTCGAAAGTGCGAGTGCGAAGCTTTTTGGATGCAAGATTTGTTTAAAGTTTATTTAAAAACAGGCGAAGATTCGGATTGTAGTTGGAGTATCTTGTATGTAGTATTAGGAGTCGTCTGTACTTTACTGGCGTTCTTTGGATCAATGTGGGGCATTATTTATCTGTGCTATACTTGGTGCTCAAAGAAATGGATAGGGACCAAACCAACTACTTACAAATTAATAGAAGACTTACCACCACGTAAGTAGTACATGAAGCTCAAAAACGTGTTCAGTAGACATTGTGCACTCTTAAGATCAACACAGCTGTAAAACTGCGTAAAAGGACAAAATCGGTCGGGACAAGTCCACTTTCAAATTTAAGGGGTGTTTACCAGTTCACTTAAGTTTGTTTCCCTGTGTTATTGTTGCGATTTAAAAAAAATAACAAAATAAATTTACAAAAACATCCCCTTCTGAAGTGTGCATGTTACGCTACTGACTGACAGTCCGTTGTCAGATTCTGATGACTCACCATGTTGAACTCAAAATGATTCATGTCTAGCTTTTATTAAAAAAAAGTTTCACAAGTAATCAAGTAATTCGACATTATTACCTGTTATGCACAACCACTTTCTTTAACTTTTGAATCATGAAATCTGCCTGAAGTTTAATCACTCAGTTTCAGTAGCCAACCTGTATAATAATTGTTCACTGGCTTTTTACGTCTATACAGGTTTTTAATATGTTATCGCCATAGCCAAAGCGATGCTAAGGTAAGCGCCAAAATTATTTGAAAGAATTGTTGGATTTTTGTTAACTATTTAAAAGCTCAAAAACTTCATGAATGAAGATCCAAATTGAAGCATTCGTGCAATGAATTTTTAGATTTTTTGTTTTGGATGAATCAAATTTTTCTCGGAATGGAGCATTAAATCTTCGAAATCTTCACTACTGGTTCATAAACGATCTCTTTTGACACAACCTAGATGGACCAACAATTTACAGAAATCAAATTGTCGAACCATTTCGTTTACCAAAGCGCTTAAATGTTAACAATTCTCAACTTTCTTCGGAAGAATGACTTATGGTACATGCCAGGCGGTGCTCCACCATCATGATGTGGTTAATTATTTCAACAACATACTTAATAATGGTAGAACAGGGCCCACAAATTGATAGGTAGATTTCTACTTCTGGGGTCATGAAAAACTATTATATCCAACACAAGCGGAAAATGCAGTGGTAGTGAAAAGATGTTACACACAATAAAGCCATCGTTGTTATGGCGTTTTATAAGCCTGTAATGAACCAAATGGATGCACATTTGAACATTAATAATTGTAGTTTTTTTCTTAATTGCATTATTGATCCTTCTTCTTATCGCCGCCACCTATTTCAAACTTCAATTATAACAAAAATTTTGGTTCAGAAACTACTTTGATACTTACAAAACTTAAAATTGAATTGAATGAGTTAATTGGACGATTTTAATACCTTATACCATCTAAAATGAACAAGAAAATTAACAATAGTTTTTACTGGGGTAGGTATCGACAGTGATGATACTTATGTACTTTGTACATTGGTAGCAAGTTATTATTTTAAAGTTCGTCCAGCTTTTCACTATTAGAATAACGTAAATCAAGCCAATGTTATTGCAAGGTCAGCTGATTGAATTTTTTTTAGTAGTTCTCGAAATTGGAATTTTTAACAAGTTGAGTAAAAAACTGTCAACATTTCATTTATTGAAATTCAATTTTTTCAAAGATAAAATAAAAAAAATACTACTTTTACTTTCCAAGCGTGAGCTGTGGACTATTGTGTTGAAATCCATTTTACGAATGGCGAGTTTATGTTTTTTCGCGATTTCATAACTCCTAGAATATGAAAATTCGCCCGGTTTTGTTTATTTGCTGTTTTATTAGGTATGTATTCAAAGCTACCAACAAAATACTCTGAAGTGATGATTACCTTGTAGAAGTGGTATGAAACTATAATTAACATTTGTGTTTCATTACCACTAAAAATTTGAGTACGTCATCTTAAAATTTTGCTAAGAAAAATAAATTTTAAAACGTCTAAAATAATAGCCTTCCATATCTTGGTTTATTAATTCACCTGTATTAATCTTACACATGTTGGTTGTTGGAGAAGAATTCGGAATTGTACAACAAAGTGTTACAATTTATGTTGCCCTGGACACGGTAAATCAATTAGAATTTAGATACAATTTGAAATAGGTGGAATAGCATGTTTTTCTAAGTTTAGATCCGGTTTATGAAAAGCGAAATAAAAGTGAATCGCGATTAATTGAGGTCCGTTGCTATGCAGCGTGTATGTTTTAACCAATCACTCTGTTAAATTAGTCGAGGATAAATATTTAATTCGTTTTAATTTACTCATTTATTTATAGAATTTTAATTTACAGATTAAAGCAAAAACGACGTATCTAATTTGCCGCAATTCGGGGAATATGATTGTTATTAGTGTTACAATGTACTTATTACAGTTGGTGTTCTTGTCCCCACTAAAAGATTGATGACGTTATCACCAAATTTGATTAAGAAAATTTAAATGAAACATACAGAATAGCATGCTTCTTTACCAATGGTTTAATAATGTATTGAATCAGAGGAAAGTTTTGTTTAAAAAAACTTCTGACACTTTTTTGGTTCTTCACATTCATTTTTTTCACCGAGTAATTTACTAAATCCTGTTTGCCGATTGGCATTTTTTCTTATAGTACCTACCAAATGGGTATTTTTTAGGACCAATTAGGTCATTTTCTATGTTAGTATTATGAATGTCAATACCATATACTAGTACCACATCGACTGTTCAGTTGAAAAAGTCGTTAAATGGGCCTATATTTTTTGGAAACATTGGGAAGTATGTCTACAATATACATAAAAAACTTTTAACACTAAAAGTAAACTTGATCGAGGATAGATCTCTTAGCTGCTTCCTCTATTTCCTCTGGTACTGCATAGTTTTTTTCATTTTCTTCAGTATTCATGCTTGGAAACATTTATGGAACGTTTTGTTTGTAACTAAGAACAAACGGAGTTTCTATGAATTTGTTCACATTTACCCCGATGTTGTTCATTTTGTTTGTAAAAATTAATAATAATTAAGCGTTTTTGTTGTTTTTTACAGTGTTTATATAAAAACTTGTATATGATATTCATGTTAAAAGTGATTTTATTTTGTTCGTGTGATTGGGGAACGAACGAACTTCCACAGTCACAAAATAAAATCTCACTTTTAACGTTCATATCATAAATAACTGTTATAAATAGAATGTGTATAAAAACTGAAACAAACAAACAAACAAAAAATGTAGCCTCGGGATACGGTTTTTATCAAGAAAATACCCGTTTTCACACAGACAATTTAGAAACTCCTGTGAATTTTTTTAAGGTGGCTCCGACTACGTGTATTTTAGCTATAAGGAGAACACGGGTTGCATTTAAAAACCACAACTTAGTTTTTCTTGAAATTTTTATCAAACACGGCTTGAACTTGTAGAAGATCATAATTACAATCTTGGAGGATTCCTTACATAAAAACGGGAGAAATTAGTTATCGAGTATTGCATTAGGAGTATAAAAAATGGTATATATTCAACAAACTAAAGCACTGTGGTGGGAAAGGTTACAATATGACGAAGGTATTATACTTACCACGGATTGCACGCAAAAGTATTGTCGGTATCTAGCACCCAGCAGCGAATGTTAATATTAGACTTGTCCGCCTCCTCTTTGCGGGTTTTCATAATCCCATAGCCACTTAGCTAGACTAAAGTGGACAAGGATCAAAATTTCCTGACATGATTCTAGAAAATTTTGTACTAGTTTAGTAACATGGAAAGACGTTCTATAATGATTTAATGTCTTAAAATAGTACTCCTACCTTATTACACGAATGGCCAAATAGAATAAGTGCCACAAGTCGTCCTATGAAAAGAATGTAATAAACTATTTTTCTACTTTGCATTGTAAATAAATTTTGAAAAAATGTTCAAAAAATATTATTTTCAATAGGTATTTTCGACTGTCGGTTGGTAACAATCAACATTTTCGTGATCATTTAACACAAAAGAGCTAATAGATGGAAACATTCAATTGGGCTAGTTATTATTAACAATGTTCACTGATATTTCGTTTCAATTTTCGACCACCTTTCGACTGCCCGCATAATAATATAGCCAACATAATCAAGGAAAAACTTACTGTTTTGCGTGCTATAATAAAAATATTTAAATGTTATTATTGTGAAACGCATATGCGTTTCATAATTGACGCAAAGTAGAAAAATGAATAATTATGTTGAAAAACTAAAAGTGTGGGGTTTACACTAATAAAGAAAACAGTGAGAATCTGGTTTTGTTAATTATCTTAATAATGGTTGTTCATATTTTTTTAATTTGCTATTTGTATAATTATTGTGTTACTAACTATGCTATTTGTATCACTAACTTCAGTTTCATAGTTAGGTATGCGGTGCTAACAACCTTTATTTTTTCCAGTTGTACCACGCAAGGGAACTTTATCAGATAGCGATACCGACTCCGATGTGGTTTTTGAATCTAGATCGAAGAATTCTCGGTTTAGTGACTCAAGAAATGGCCACAAACCGACAAGGAATGGCTTTGTTAAGGGAGGGCGTAGGGTTAAGACGTAGGCAAATCTGAAAGAGCACATCTCTTAAAGGAGGCTTCACTTTCCTTACCCCGTGCCTAATTACTTAAGTAGAATGTTTGTATGTGTGTTTGATGGAGATGTATTCATTAGTGTATTTATCTGGAGGTGTTCTAAACACTCGTTCCATTGGGCTGTAATTGAGTTACCTGTATACACTTAATTTATTTCACTTTTTCGTGGTCATTTTTATTAATGGGTGGTGGATTTACATTCACTTTTTTTCTTTGTGTCTGTTTCGTTTGGGGAATTTAAGTTATTTTTCTTTTTATTTGCTGCTTACATGTGTTTAGAAGAGTTTTGTGGCAAATTAGTCAGTGATTGTAGCACAATTTGCACTTTTTAGAATCAAGTCAGTATTTTTGTGATATAATTAAAAGTATTTTACTTAAGTTTTTCTTGAATTACCTTCTAAAGGGTTTGATATCTCAAAACGGTGATTTTATATAGTTATTGTAATATAAAGTATTATAATTTTGTTTATTTTTAATTGTAAAAAAAAAAATTAAATAAAGTACAGTTTCATTGATTTTCGTTTATTTTAATTCTTTAACCACTCAGAAGTTTCAATCCTTGTTAATACTCCATCGTTTTCGATGGCTCTAGGTTAAATAAACGACATTCGATCGCGTCCAAGAATAAATAAAACAAAAATGGGACACTACAAAGAAGAAATTAAATATAAAGGAGAGCTTGCTTTGAATTCGGAATATAAAACTAAGTCAACAATTCTTCAGACGTCGGCGTCCGTCTTTATATATTGCGCATGAAATAAAATGTTTTTGTTTACTTTTATTTCTCCGATTTGCTTCACCAGCAAGAAAGTGGCACTACGAATTTTCTGTTTCAATAGACTTTACCCAAATCTGCACAGTAAATAACGGTTCACTCACTATTATCATCGTCCTTCGCTATCCTCTTGGATCCATTGAGGATAGTAGAGGGTTTTTCCTTAACGAAATGACACTTCCGAATCTTCGTGTAATATATCGACCAATTCATTGTAGGTACAAAACTGAAAGTGCTGGATGAGTTTGCTCCCCGATAAACGTCCGCCGTATAATCTGTACCATGGGAAATTTCCCACAAGAAATGCAATTATCATTAGTGCAGTTTGAGAGCGATTGTGTTTATTTGAGGTTCGATAATGTTGGAGGAGTTTGTTCTACTAAATTATAACAAGGTTTAGCTGTATTTACTGTGTTCTGGGTACAAGCTTTCGTAAAGAGAAGATTTTTACTTCCGTGTGTATTAAGGAAGTATTTTAATATAGTCATTTTTACGAATATAATTACAAGTTTACTTCGCGTGTCACCGTTTTTTTCAATTCTCAGTAGGTACAACAATATAACTAATGAGGATTCAGTGGTAGTGATTACAGAGTATTAACGAGTTTTTGTTTATTCATCATATTCAAGTTTATTTAATTTCATATGAGTTTAATTACAACAAGAAGACTTGGAAATATTATCTAAAAAAACACAACAGGAACAAATTATGAACGGATACAAGAAACAAATTGAAAAAAGTTAAGATTTTAATATTGGAATCTAAACAAAATAGTTCGATAGAATTTAAAGACAAAATTAAAAAATACAGCAAAACAAATCAAACGTCTGGTTGTGTGTCGGCCAAATTAAAAATGTTACGAGATGGCGCTGTGATTGAAAGTTACATTGGCTTTGAAGTCACACATAAGTTACAGGTTTTGTCTAACACTGACAAGTAAAATTTTCGAATTTTTTTTATTTTGCATTTCGAAGCTTAATTGTAACCTTTTAAGCAAGTTCAAAATGTCGAAAAAGCGATGCTGCGGTTGCGATGCTGGTTGCCCAAAACAAAATACCGCCAATTTCCAAATGCACATCTCCATGGAGTAAAATCCTTTGCTCTTTTTGGATCAAGAAATGATTTAAATATGAGATTTGAGGAGGTAAAGTGGGGGTATTAATGAATTTATTTTAGAAACGAATTTATTTATAAGGAACTATTGCAAAGAATCTATTTGTATGTGGCAAACATTTTGCACCAAGTTCCTTTTGTCAAAATGGAAAAAGATTAAAACCAAATGCACTATCGTTCCTGTACAAACATCAGCCCCCATCAACTACCTCACAAATACCTGTCTGCAAATTTTATCCTTGTCTCTGAAGGAGGAGCAAACTTTTAAATTTCGTAATTTCGTAATTTCTTAAAATAAATTCGCCACTTCATGGTGGCAATTACCGTGGAACAGTTTATACACCGAACAAACGCACTTTTCACAGTTTTTAAAATTTCTTGTGATTTTACAATAATTATGGAAGAAATTGAAGAGAACTTAGAAATTCCGTTTGGAATATTAGAAGAATCATGTGCAGCAAGCGTACAATTGCCGCAGGAAAAAACTAAAGGTCGATATCAGAAGAAATATGAAGTTTCAAAGAGTGGCACAAGAGGAAGAATGTAAGATTTGTTAACGAAGAAATATTGCTAGTGTGACGGGTCGTCATGAAGTCAGTTCACGAGAAAAAAACAATACAAAGATGAAAAATAAATCTCCACAACGTAAAAACAAAATTTTCAAATTTACAAATCTTAATTACCTAACACGCATGTCCAAATCTGTATACAGGGTGACTCAGAAATAAGTACATTAATTTTAATGAGTTATAGAGCTCATCAAACTCAACAACTTTTTTAAATAGAGTTTTGTCAGGAACTTTTTAATTATCAAGTTAAAAATTGTTAACGTTTTATTCCAATTAAGGTTACCCGCCCTATTTTAGAATCGACCATCAATCCCCAAACGTAAGAACAATTTTCGCAGATTCGCAAATATCAAATATCTCCTAAAATTTAGTTTCAGATTTTTAATTGTACCGAGTTTGTTAAGTAGTGGATTTTTAGAATTAATTTAGGAAATGGGCCTAAACCAAAATAAATAATTTTGTTAGTGTCCAAATGCTCGGTTGCGGTCAATAACTAATTTGAGCACGACACTAACTTATGTGAAAGAGAAATCAGTGATATATTGCGACGAAACTCCGGGGGCGGCGTGTTGGTGACGGTCCAGAGTTCCATCGATATTGCGTGGGGGTGGCGTACCTCAGTGTTAAGCCCTGGGCCAACTAGTACCGCTGAAAACAAACACGTCTGGCCGACCTAGGCTATGTGGTCATTACCATGTTACCGGAGGTGTCGCCTTAGGTTGGGAGCGGCGGTGCTCGGGCACCAGCTCTCTCTCCAGGAAGGGAGTACTGGGGTAGCTCTAAAACCTGAGACACGGATCTCCAGGTGGTCTCTTGAGCGCACGTGAAAATGAGAAATGATACTCCGGAAAGTTTCGAATAATAAACAGTTTTTTTATTTCCATGCCACCAGCTACACGGCTAAAATAATCTTACAGCTAAATTAAAATAAAATTTTCCAATATCAAGAATTACAAAATGTCCGGCACGGTCGTTTCGGGATCGTGGACGCCGGCTTCTTTTTAGACGGCTCCTCTTGGTCCTGGGGGCAGCGACTCTGCAAGGGAAATCGGGCGAGGACGATACGGTTTCGGCTTCTTGCGCATATTTAACAAAAAAACGGAGACGGTGGTACGGCTTTCTGGCTCGGTGACGGTGAGTCAGAAACGGGCAGAAAACCCAAAATGGTACTTAGGCCATCGGTGTCAGGGCTCTGCATCGCACATGTTTTACAGAGTTTCTGTTTTTCACACCCTCACTATTGAAATAGGTACTAATTATGAAGTGTAGTTTTTTTCCGGCCGCGTCAGGGTGGCGATCGCGACTTCACCCCAGTACGCGTTCCGGTTTCCGGGCCGCAAAAATTCGCTTCGTTAACAACTTAGTGTCACCTAGCTGGGGACCAAGATTTCAGAGTTGAAACTTGCTTTGAAAGTTTGTGACATTTTAGATTTTACCTTGTGTTAGTGTATTCTTGACGGTATGTATTGCATCTTGCAGAGTTTGGGTAAATTATTTTTATTTTTGAGAAGAAAGTCTGATGGTTTAGAGACCAAAAAAGTGAAAATTTTATCTGAACAGGAAATTGCGAAATGTTGTTGAAGGTAAATGATCATACCTGGTTGCTTGAGAAGTTTGTTTTAATCTGTGGAATCTTTGGCACAGTAATAACAACTACAAATTTTAATTTTCATATTCATTACAATAAATAGATGTGCAATCATGCTCACATCAATCTCGTACAACCTCATTTTTACGTTGTGTCAAAATCCGTACAAAAAAAGTTCCAGGGGTGAATTGGTTGCTTGGAATATGATTTTTAGAATACCTTATGCATTATTTTGCTGTTTTCTTGATATCTGCACGTATATCTGGCGACCATCCTTAACTCCGGTCCAACAATTTTATTTTTACTGCTCCAGCGTGTACCGAATGTACTCAGTGTAGTACTTTCATCATTCGAATCTAAAAGATTGTATGGAAAATTATTCCGTTTTGTAATTCTTTGGCAGTCGGTCACCATCACGGACTGCAAGGTAAATATTGCGAAGTTCAGGATTTTTTACTGTGCACTCTTTAATCTCTTTTCTTGTAATTAGAAGATGTACAATTTGACTAGTTTGGAAGATCTCACAGCTCTCGTTGAAGTCTCAACTTTTACTGGTGCTCTTGAAATGTTACCGGATCAAAACTACGAAAGCACTGCAGCCAGTGAGAATCCTGGATTCGTGCCGAACTAGTGGGCGGAGCCGATGCGAGTCTATAAAAGTGGCACGGTTCGGGAGACTCGCCGCCTTCGCTCACAGTCTGGAGAACCAATGTCAGACGAACATCGACCCTGATGCAGATGACGAGCACCTGGACCTCGTCGAGGAAACCGTCGAAGAAATTCGAATGGCAGAACCCGACGAAGACGACCAGATCCGCGAAGTCCATCCCGACGAAATCCGCGAAATCATCCGACTCCTCAAACCCAGGAAAGCCCCAGGCCAAGATGGCATCCCGAACAAAGCATTGAAGAACCTCTCCGACGAAGCCATCGTCGCACTAGCAGGTATCATTAATGCAATGTTTAAATTCCGTATTTTTCCAGCTAGGTGGAAAGAAGCCCACGTCATTTTCATCCCGAAACCGGGGAAAAATCACATTTTTCCGGAAAATCATCGACCCATCAGTCTCCTCTCTTCCGTGGGGAAGATCGCTGAACGTGTGATTCGGAAACGGCTAGCTGAGTTCGTCAACGAACGAGGCGTAGTCCCCGATGAACAGTTCGGTTTTCGCCCCCAACACTCAACCTCCGAACAACTCCTCCAAGTAGTCGAATTCGCCGCAAAATCAATTGAATGGAAACAATTGACTGGCGCGGTGTTCCTCGACGTTGCGAAGGCTTTCGACACCGTCTGGCATGATGGACTTGTTTACAAGCTTCACCAAGCAGGCGTGCCGTAGGCGATGGTGCAGCTCATCCAATCTTTCCTGGATTCCCGCACGTTTAAAGCACGCATTGGGCACGCTTTATCTGCGGAGCATCCAATTAGCGCAGGAGTCCCCCAGGGCTCGGCGCTCTCCCCGCTCCTGTACGCGGTTTTCACCGCGGACATACCCAAACCCCCCCGAACTAGCCTTGCAATCTACGCAGACGACACGGCTATCCTTACGCGCTCCAAAATGCCGCACCTCGTAACCTCCTACTTACAGGAGGCCGTGGATGCGCTGGAGGAGTGGTGCAAACGATGGCTCATTACAGTCAATCCAGAAAAGAGCACTGCGCTTCTTATCTCGAAAAGACGTACTGGGCCTGAAGGAAACGTCACGATGTTTAACCGGGTCATCCCTTGGCGGAGCCAAGCAAAATACCTAGGTGTCATCGTCGACAAACGGCTGTCCTTTATCCCTCATATTGACTACATCGTGGCCAATACGAACAAGATAAAGGGTTCGTTGTCTGCGCTGATCGGAAGGCGCAGTAAGGTGTCGATCAGGAACAAGTTGTTGCTGTATCGCGCCATCATTCGCCCCACCATGTCCTATGCTTCAGTGGCCTGGAGCTATGAACCCTCCAAAACCCAATTTCACCGTCTGGAAGTCATCCAGACGAAAATTCTCCGACAGGTTTTCAAAGCCCCATGGTTCGTCAGAAACGCCCAACTGCTCCGAGAGGCCAACCTCCCGCCGCTGAAGGAGTTCCTGCACGAAGTCGCCCTCCGAGCCTTCAGGAAAGCTGAAGAGCACCCCAACCCCCTGGTGTGAGAAGCCGTCGACTACGAGTTCGACGAGGAAGCCCCCCCCAGTCGCAAGCGGCCCCGTAGGGCGCTGCTTGAAGACCGAATCGGCAAGTAACACCACCTGCCGTCTCCACCGACCGGCCTTTCCCGGCCTTCCCAACTTCCCGACCGCATCGCCTCCAAGGTGTTGCACATCTAACGCCAGCGCATAGCGCATTTTTTCTGTTTCAGATCTCTCCACCGGCCGCAGCCCCCGCTGTGTCTACCGGGATGCGCGTTGTGGGTGTAAGGGACAATGTCCTGGTACCCGAGCAGAAGAAGGAGGGGTTTTAGGGCGGTAACCATTTCCCCAGTACCACCGTAGGCCGCAGAAGAGGCCAAGAACCATTACGGTGGTCTGCGTAGACATTTCCCCTCCACCAAAAAAAAAAAAAAAAAAAAAGACTCGCGGCAGTCGACAGCGAGGACTAGAGCAAGAAGAAGCCATCCAACCACCTCGGGGACCTGGAGGAAGACCACTCCGGCGCTGGTGCGGCCGGCCGGCGACCCCAGAATCGACTCCAGGGGCCCCCGTGACTCGTTACGCTAGATCTGCATTTTATTTCACCACCTTTTCCCGCTCCTAAATTTCGCAACCTTCGAGCGCGCGTCTTTCTCAAGACGGAGCACGTCGTCGTGGGGTGGGTTCCACCACGTCCAGAAGCCGGTCCCGTAACAAAATATAGTCAGCATTAGCATGGTCTGTAGTTCGGTGATATTTGATATCTCTTAGAATCGTATGGCAGACGTAGCAGGTAAATCTTTTTCACGGTGAAAATTTTTGTCAAGGGTGCACGTGAAAGTTAGATGGTGGATACCATGTTTTATTTTTTAACAACTTGCTAACTTTAGGTAAGGGCCCTAAAATATGGACTAACAAGAAATAAAGAAAGTTACATTTTTACAAGTATTCTCTGTATCCCGACTACTAATTGATTAATCTAATACCTAGTTTTGAGTCGACAGTCTTTTCCTTTTTGGGACCAGAGACATATAGATAGGTATAGCGCTATGTCGTGTCACAATAAAATCGCTTAAAATTTTAACTGCACAAATTAGAAAATTAACTACCAACTAACAACCTTGGTTAGCGTTATGGACTTCTTCTTTAATTATTTTACACTGCTCTGTGCAAAATAAGGTTGTAATGCTGTAATCATTGCGTTTTTTTTTTTTAAATATAATTTGTAGTATCAAGGCGTTTACATACGTGAATTTGAAGGAAAAAATAACCCTTTTTGTGACGCACAGTAATCACTTCGACGAGTGGTTTAGGTGCACCATTGCAGTGGGGGTTTGCCGATATAACTAACTGGGTCATGTCTTTGGGTCTTATCTAATCGACAGTAGAGAATGATAAATTTACTGCAATTTTGGGTATTGTAATGATGAGAGTCAGAATTGTTTGAAAAATGTTTAGCTTACCGTGGCTATACATTAAAATATTAAGGATGTAGATGCAGGACAGTGGCAGAATATTTAACTATTAAAAAAGTGCTTTGCAGTGAACTTTTTGATCACTAATGTTGAACAAAGGTCGTACTGCTTTTTTCTGGATGCGAAAATGCGAATGACCTGACTACAGTTTCTCCAAAATATTATTCCATAACTAATAACACTAGAGAAGTGTGCCTCTTCTTAATGTTGACAGGGAGATCATTAATGTAAAGCAAGAAGAAAATAGAGCCAAGGATTGAGCCCTGTGGAACTCCGATATCAATTTTTTAAATACTCGATGTCTTATTTTGTTCAACAACTACTTACAATCTGTTGAATAGGTAAGGTAAGTTCTGAAAGAATTATTCAATTTACATCTCACACCTTAATATTCAAATTTAGCCAACAAAGCATAGTGATTTACGGTGTTACGGTGTTTACGGATGGTAAAACATATGTGACTTCAAAGCTGTTTAAAATGTTTGCAACCATGTTTAAAGTTACTGGTATAGTGGATGTGTTTTTCCTGAGGCCACACTGCTCAGGTGCAAATAATTTGTTTGATTAAAAAAAATTACCAATCGATCTTCGATGACTAGGTCAACAATTTTTGGTAGTGTAGGCAAATTTGCGATAGGACGAAAATTATCCAGATTATTTATATCACCTTTTTTGAATGATGGGATTAGTTTATCAAATTTTAAACAACTAGAAAAGACAGTTTTATCAGTCATCAGCACTGAAGCTGTGATTTATTTTTATATATTTATAGATTTATTATTATGCATAGGTATATTATTAAAATAAAGACTGGTTGCTATTTTTTCCTATGCGACTAGTTTATCATCACTACGATTAAAATTAGTGGAGGTTCTTAAACAGTGGCACCCAATTTTAATAAATGGTATTTGAGAAATCAAAAAAATATTGATGATAGGTTTTCTACTGATTTTTGTCAGCAATTCATCTTTAAATTTATATGTCAGACCATTATCTAACACTCTGTGTAGGTAAACGGAGAAAAATGTTGTTACCTCGGTGGGAATTGCACCCACGCCTCTCGCATTCCGGGCAAGCATCCAGACCACTAGACCACGAGGCGACTTATCTTTCTCCACTTACCGACGTGTTATTGTGCCGCCACACTCTGTATGTTGAAATTGTAGAATCATTACGTAATTTTGGTTCCCGTCATGATAGAATTCTTGCCAATGACCCAGTTAGTCGTTTTTTTTTGTGTTTTCTTTGCATGTTAATGTTGATATGTTAAATGTGGGTTGATTAAAAATTAATTAAAAACGACACGAAAAAGGTATTATTTTGTTTAAAATACAAGAAACATATAAATATAAACATTTTAATGATATCATACATACAAGAAGAACGTTAAAACGTATGTGGAAAATAGGAAAATATTTTAGTGAATTGGCCAGTTTTTATAAAATAGTAACAAATTACTGAATTTATTCCAGAGGTAGTTTCTATGCTGTGTATAAAAGTGTATGACATTTAACTAACGCTCTTATTTCGTAAAGTAATCCACCCTACATAATTTTTTCACTGTAAATTCCTTGAAAATTAAATATTTAGGGTTTATGGAACGTATTATAAACGACAGACAAGCGCGCAATATTTTATGCTAGGAAAAATTTGCGAGCAGACAGCAGATTCATAACTGTGAAAAAAACGTGTTTATGTTTACAAAGGAGGCAGAGAGAAAAAAATGAACACCAACCGACAAATAGAGATATGTCCTTGTCTACGTGCTTTTATTATTCAACGAACACCTTCGAAGGATTTGGTAATGTACGATCAGTTATTTCTGAGAAAATAACGAAAAAAGGTTACAAATTGCCAAAATAAAAATAAAAGATGATCTATAATTATTATTAGACATTGAACAATTCCTTCTTTTCTTGTTATTTAATGGAAACTGATCACCGGAAAATTGATGGATCACGTTTCACCAGCTAAATCTGAACAATACCCAATAATCGAGAACTGTGATTGGTCATTACACTGCCGCCATTTATTTATAATATCTTTCGGGAACAATTGATTGGCTTTCTTGCGTAATAAATAACACTAGCTTCGTGTCATCAACAGTGAAAGCATCCGTCTGACGATTAATTATCGCCGTGTTGTTTGAATGTATTGCCCGAGTACCTGCCATGGAATGTATTTTGTAATAGCCATTTGAACAGCAACCCGTGTCATATACTAACGTCAATAAGTCAAAGATATAACGCGGCACATCCCTTGCTGTAAATACGCCA
Organism: Zophobas morio; assembly: GCF_036711695.1. Lineage (NCBI taxonomy): Eukaryota > Metazoa > Arthropoda > Insecta > Coleoptera > Tenebrionidae > Zophobas > Zophobas morio. The sequence continues at coordinate 15,855,024 of NW_026972111.1, forward strand.
TCAACTATCCGGAATTTACTAACCTAATAAAAAAGAAACCTTTCTTCATGTGCCTGTCATACCTATGCCACAGTTCATAAATTTTATACTTAACGTTGCTTTATCTTAGCTTGCCATCATCTCTACATTTCCGACCAAACGGATAGTTATGGACTCCTTCTCATATTTAATATGAGACTTGTTTTATTGGGAACTAGGATTGACGATCCCATCAAATGGCATGCTAGTAAGCCGCAGTAAGCAATTGATTTTCTGTCTGTTTTGTTGGAAGTTTCGGTGAGAGATGTCTATCTATCTAAACACAGTGTACCTCTGATTTCCATTCTTTGTTACCTTTTATTCGCTAAAATGCGATGACAAAGATATTTTCACATATGTATTTACACTTTCACACTTTTTCCTTTACTACATACCCGCACATTGGACGTCCACTTTAAAACGATTCACTATCTATCTGAAAAACGAATTAATATGATGAACTCTAATTGACGTGAGATTATAGAGCACGAAGTGTGAAATGACATTAAGCCGTAGTCAATGACTGTCAACTGATTATTTCAACCTGAAAATTTTAAAACGCGGCATTCTTTACTATACATCATACATCACGTAAGAGTTTAACAGGTGCTAATTTATAGCTTATAAATGAATGTTTCTCTCAAAAATTTTTATCCTTTTAGAAGGCTGTCAATTTTTAAGATTCACTGAGTGGCAGATGACCGTGATAGTTATTGATAATAATTAATAGACTACAATAATCATCAGTAGAAGTATGAAATTTATAACGATTAATTAACACAAACAAATTTATGAAACTGTTAAAATAACAATTTTTTAACACTGAATAGAATGTGTTTTTAAGTGTGTTAATACCAGTGCTTTTTTATTTTTTCAATGACTTCATACTAAAATGCAACTCATTAGCGTTAATGCTTCAAACATATTTAAATCACTTCTAAGATGCTTCTAAGTCAACCTATTTCACTATACCTAATACATGTCAATTATTTGAAAATGTAGACATTTTAAATCTGAATTTTTTAAATTAGAAATTGACAAAGGTAAATTCATTTCAACGCTGATTTTATACAGTGTAGTCATAATACTACATCAATTTTGGTTTTTCATCGATATAATAATACTTGCTACGAATTTGTTTGTCTGTCTGTGTGTCGTCTGTTGCCTGTCTGTCTCAATTTCTATTGGACAGATAATCTCCGAAACTACCGGATCTATTTGTTGTTAAATTCTATATCTAGAGATGAACGATATCGTTTGTTCTCAGTCACGGTGATTTCAGATGGTGATCGTGTTCACACTTTCGACAAATAACCGTGTGTTGTGAAAACAGCAATTGGATCCTTCGGTCATTAAACACTCTCCATTGAGAGATGATGCACAAAAATTAAATCATTAGATGTTTCCACTGGCAAACATTCACCTTTCTCTTCTTTTCTTTTTCCACCTTCAGTTCCTCCAAATTTTTGTTTTCCTCATTTCCTTTGCCATTTCGGCAATCACCTTGTTCATTTTAACATTTACTTCTTGTGGTTGCATTATTTGTTCTATATTTATTAATTATTTTATGTTGTTGATGTTAATATTTGGGGGAGTATGTTTTTCACATTGAACACTTTAGTTTCAGCAATTTATCTGTGGTCTCCGCCCGCCATATGAAAAACTCATTTGGAAAAATTTTCGAAAATTCGCTTGTAGAATTTTTTATTGTTACAGCTTTTCCCTAAGTAGAAGGAAAGAGTTCATCAATTTCTTGACTGTAGAAAGTCTTCAGAGGACCACGGAAAGCGACGTCGAGCGGTTGAATGTGATGGATAATTGCATTGTTTTTTGCAAAAATCATTACCTGCAGTGATTTATGACTAGAGTGTTCATCCAAAAGTAAGAGAACTTTTGAATTGGAAGATGCCTTAACAAACTTTTGGAAATGTTCCAATCACATCCATTTCATGAAAAAACCAAAGTGTCCTGAAGGTAGAAGTTCCTGTTTCCTATTTTTCCGGGAAGATAAGTGTTCGTGGCACAAATTGGCCAACTGCATTCATGCGACAGACACAAGTTGACCGCTTTCAGCGCTGGTGAAAGATCCAGCTTGTGTTCTTCCGGTTTTTGCGAAAACTTTTGGAGGTCTCTGCATTATCGAAAAACTATTCTTATCCATTTTATAAATGGGATGAAAATCAATGTTCGTTTTTCATACGGTAATTTCTATCGTATCGAAAAATTTTGTATTTGTGGACCATTAAATTTCGCTGCTCTCGCAGCAGCTAGCTTCCTGCTGTCTTAGCGTAAGTTTACTTCAGGTTATCTCATGCGAAATCCTCTTAACCAATCTCGTCCTACACGACTTTTTAATCTGTTTGGAATGCCATTTTTAGTAGCATACATTCGAATGTAATTTGCTTAATTTCTTTGGTAATAATTATATCAAATAATCTAGAATCTAATAATAATAATTAATAACTATGTATATGCTCGACTTTTTCCTTATTCTCATTGAATGTGGTTGAAAATCGTCGTCTGACTTTTGTATAATCTTTGGTTCACTTATTAACAGTAAAATATTATTATACAAGCTCAATTTTTTTTTTCAAAAAATTTAGATGTCTAGTGTTGGGATATATGTTGATTTGTAGTTACCTCTATTTTTACCAATAACTCGTTTGTAGAGGATCAATTTATGTTTTTATAGATAATTCGATTGTAGTTCAAGAATCAGCTCGAAGGACCTATCTTGATTCCCAGTTATCCATGCTTTCACGGATAATTCGTTTGTTAAATGGATGAAAAAATGCTGCGTTAACTGTTAATAGTGTTTACTGAAGTTTAGTATTGAGTTCACTTCCCAAGAACCATATACAAATGATGTCAAGTAGTTTTTCGTTCCTAACGGTCGAGTATGCATATGGCGACTTTTAGAAGGTATTTAACATCTAGAATAAAAACTTAAAACGGATTCATTAACCACAAGTGTAGGAGTATGCTGTTTAACAAAATTTACAATGCCAAATTTTGAGGAGGACGTCATCTTGGTGATTATCTGTATAATAAAAATCTATATAGACAGACGACAGATAGACTGAAACGCAAGGTCTAGTGTTTCGTATGCTAGGGTTCATCAAAGATCGAGAAAACATGAAAGTGACCATTCGTCGGACATATTGTAATTAACATCATTGTGGTCAAAATCTCAGCAGAAACGGTTTAGAAATAACTATTAAAAACAGTGTTAGTACTGTTACGATGATCGGAAATTGAAATCGGCGTGGGTAAAACTTAACAATTTATTTCGCAGTAATACATATACAATTACACGGCTATAACTTATTATGTACACAATAATTCCGACTGGAATGAATTTGATTAGACTCAACTTTCGTCATTGCTGGATTCCAGTCGTTGACTGAGACTGACTCGTTTCCGAAGGTGTCCTCTATTTACATCCATACATTCCTCTGGATGGTTCGCGAACGCCGTTTCGAGGATTTCTGGACCACGCAATCGAGACTTCCGGCAACCCGCTCCAGGGTTGTCTTTATGCGAACGTCTCCCGGCCGCCGTCACCGATAATGAGTCACCCATTATCGATGCACATACTAGAAAACCCATAGGCGTCCTACCGGGGCGACGTATGTGTTTATTTCGCAACAGCACCATACAAATCGAGCTCCTGCAGTTAGCTGGGTAATAAAACCTGGAACAAGATGAATTTATGAAGATAACGCTACATTAAAGATCGAATTCCATAAAACATTGTTTACAAATTAACTAGAAATTTTGCGAAAATTGTTCAACTATTTAGAAATAATAATATTACAACTACTTACTTCAACATCAAATTCTCAAATATGGGAGCATTGTGTAAAATAATTTTACTGTTTACGGCTGTGTTAACCACTAATGTGTTTAATACCTTATACAATTTATTTTGTTCATGAATCATTTTCTATAATATTTGTACTATTAAACTTATTTGTCAGTTACAGATGCAATAGACATTTGAAACCGAACTGATTCCTTTTCATTTATATATTTAGTAGCAAAAAATGGAAAGACTTTTTTAAGCAACAAAATTTTTTCAAATCATAAATACATGCATCCCTTTGATGTGTTGCTAAAAAATAATAATAAGTTAAACCTACAACTTGTTTTTAGAACAGCTTGGTAGCCAGTCTAACTTAAAGGGTATCACATAGCGTTGTTAAAAGTTTTATTTTACATCTTTAAGTGAAAAACATCGCACAAATATATGTAATTACTGAAACTTCTACACATTGTAAGCAGCCACACTACCGACTTGTTTCAGCCACCACAGTTTTCATTAATTAATTTTATCAACAACGTTGAACATTTGCAAGTGATAATATTAATTTAACTTTAATAACGATTTTGTTTATTTGGACATAATGCTCCATAGTTTCAATTTCACCGTTTTCAAGCACGTAATAATATACAGATGCTTACTTTACAACTGTAATCTCTTTCGCCATCGCATATAACGACATAACTATTTTGGTGAGTGGAGCGGCTTGAGGAAATAGGTTGATTATTTCAATTATGTTTGTTTTGGGTCCGGCGGGTACTTTCCTCGTTCTATTTAACTATTAACTAACAAACTATGCAACCATAATTGGCCAGGAGAGCTAACAGCATGTGGATGATAAATGACTTCCATACTGTGAAAACATGATTCGCATTCAGAACCTCGTCTCTTCATCCTTCGAGCTACGACCCAACCTAATCTTTCAGTTTGTTTTTTTCATTTGGTAATCCTAAATCCGTTTATTATCTTTATCATAAAATCGATTGCGCTGATGGGTTTCATCGAAGCTAGGTCGTTCGGTTTTTATGTTCTTGAAAACTGGAATAGACAATGTCAAAACTAAATATGAAGTTATCTCGTTACACAAGTTGGTTGGCATGATTCCTGTTTCTGGATGAATAGGATTTGTTTTTGTTTCCCTTTTCTTTTCAAAGAATTTTCCATTCGATTTAAGTTCGCAAGGACTCCTTAGGGAGGAACTGATCCTCAGTGTATCTTTACGTTTATCTAGTGGTTTTCAGTTCCTTACGATCGATTGGGATTGCCACTCAATCAAAATAATTTCAGCGTTTTTCCTCAATTTGGTTTGTTTTTAAACAACCCTTTCGTACCTATATATAAATTAAAGCAGGATATTTTTTATTGTTAATTAAATAAATTGTTCACATTTCATTATTGATTAGTCTACCATGAATGCTATTAAAAAATTTACGTCAAAAGTTGCTTTAAACAAATCCAGTTTTTTAAACACATTATACAAGTTACTCTGGTAACTTTTTACTTCCCGAGCGTAAGCAAAGGAAGTATTGTAATCGAGTCCGTCGGCCGACTCTCTACTTTTACGTTTTCTCGATCTTTCATGACCCCTAGAAGACGAAGAAATAGGTCTCCCATTTCCGTCTGTCTGTCCGTCTGTCCGTCCGTCTGTCCGTCTGTCCGTCTGTCCGTCCGTCTGTCCGTCTGTTGTCCCGGATTTTTATTAGACAGATAATCTCCGAAAGTACTCGACCGATTGTTGTGAAATTTTGTACTTATATTAAGAATATCATGTAGATGGTAAAACGCTAACCAAAATTTGTCTAATCATCCCCACCACTAAAGCGATGACGTCACTTCAAAATTGTACATAGTAAATGGGTTTTCAATTGTATAAAATAACATAGTCCTACACATGTAGTTTACAACTCTGAATCGACTTTTCACCCGAAACGTCCAGATTTTTGGAAAAAAAATCAAAATTATAAAACAACATTTTGAAATTTAATTTTTAATCTGCTAACCAGAATGCTTTGAAATGTTGCAGATGTTTTAAGGCTATAAAGAGCATCATAAATCTTTAGTCAAAAAATATTTGCTTATCCCCTCCAAAAACTTGATGACGTCAGCTCAAAAGTTTGTGGAATAAATCATATCTAAAATGTACAAAATATGATGAGTCTGTACTTGTGATCTATCACTCCATTCATATTTTTTGGATTTGCATATACAGGGTGACTCAAAAAAATTAATGAATGCGTAAATATATTTTATTGATTTAATCAGGAACTACAAAACCGAATGCTTTGAAATCTTGCAGATGTTTTAAGGTTATAAAGAGCATAATAAATTTTTAGTCAAAATATATTTGGTTATCTTCTACAAAAAACTGATGACGTCAGCTCAAAAGTTTGCCGAATAAATCGTATCTAAAATGTACAAAATATGATGAGTCTGTACTTGTGATTTATCATTTCATTCATATTTTTGGATTTGCATATGCAGGGTGACTCAAAAAAATTAATGAAGGCGTGAATTTATTTTATCGATTTAATCAGGAATTACAAAACCGAATGCTTTGAAATCTTGGGAATATTCTAAAGTTATTATAAGCATGGTAAACTTTTGTTCAAAATGTATTTGTTCATCCCTCCTAAAAATTGATGACGTCACCCTTAAATTTTGCTGAATAAATCCTATCTAAAATGCAAAAAATATGATGAGTTTGTACTTGTGATTTATCATTCCATTCATATTTTTTAGATTTTCTTAAGAGGTGGTTCAAAAAAATTAATGAAGTCAATTTATTTTATTGATTAAATTAAAGGCAACACTTATTATTAGTATTACACCCCAACCAACCCAATTTGGTAGACAAAAAATTTGTTAAAGGAAAAACTCGGTTGAAACATAAGGGTAGCATGCTTATTTACATTGACTTTAACATTACAGACCTGCATTTGTTTTATGCGTTCACTTGGTTCCGCGAATGTGAAATAGACATGTTTATAATCAACCAATTGTGAATTTCACCGTCAATAATTAAAATAAAACCCAATGTTTTATATAATAAGCGGAAGTCGAAGCAATAAAACCGATGGTCGTTTTGTTTACAGTTTCTCTGTTTGACTCTCAAGTATGCTGTTACGCCTGTCATCTTAAATTAAGAATGTTTATACATACACGATTTTCAGCTGCCTGGGATACGTATACGTGAGTAAATTGTTTCGTTATTTTATTGATTATTACAAATCAATATTCAAAACGACCCAATTCATTTTCCCGAAAATTTGAGAATATAATAATTTTATTCTTAGTATTACACTACATCTATCCCAAACTGATATACGTGTCCTTGCAAAAATGTTGATGACGTCATCGCAATTTTTTTTTAAATTCCCACTACAAAAATGTAATGAGAAAAAACACAATAGGCATGCAGTCGTCAAGTTTCCGACAGCGAGGGAAGTACTGTCTAAACTCTTTAGACCAATTTTTTGTGATAGCACTTCTACACTAAAAAAATACCGTGCTCCTAATATTTTGGGAAAACTAGGTGTATTCTTTTTTATTTAAGCAGTAAAATGAATTGCCACCGTCACTAAATTTTTATATCTCCTATATATAAATTATCCTAAAAAAATAAAAATTCACTACTTAGTAAAGCGTAAATAATGCTGATTTCGAAGCATATTTTTTGATAAATATTTATTTAATAATTCTTTTCAATAACGTTATTAACTTTCTATAGAGAATGAATGAATAAATTTTAGTGTTTGTTCTCTAATCACTAAATTTTGATTTTAACAGCAACAAAATTTGAGCAAGATTATCAATATCTTGTTCAAATTTTGAAAATTTTTTGGTCATATTTAGATACGTTGCAGACAGTTTTTCAATGAAGAATTTTACGACCGATGTGGAGATGTATAGACTCCTAAGAAGATGAAATTCAGTAGACTTCAATCTGTGCAAAGAATGACAACTTTACAAGTAGCTAGGAAGTTATAGGAACATAAACCAATTGATAAAGAAGAGTCCTGAGGGTTCGAAATTGGATGAAAATTGCTGAAGACCGTGTATAAATGAAAGTAAAGAAATGAGCAGCCAGGAACCACTTGACCTTTAGTGCCGATGAAGAAGAAGAAGGACATTCTATTACAAATTGCAATTTATTTGTACAAATTTTTGTTCTTTTACGATCGTTAATATTTTAATTACATATTTAGCATATAAAAAATGTGGGTACTGTTATTATAATTTTATTAAAAGAAAATATACAGGGTTGGCTTAAATAACCAACTTAGTGTGATCCTGTCTGCAATACAAGTCACTTATTCCCTGAAACTAGTTGCCTCAATCCATGAGGCAACTAGTTTCAGTAAAATGTATTACATTAAAGATTTAATTTTTATTAAATATAGCGAAACGAATCATTAAGGAAATAAAGGATATAACTATAACAAATGTTCTATGTGCTCCCACCGTTTCACACATGTTTCTACTCTAACCATAAATGAGTGCCTCACCCGTTCTAACACTTTCGCATTAATTGATACACACGTTTCAGTTATTTATCTTTGCAGTTCATTCATATCTTCTAAGGACGTTTGATAAATCCTTTTTTTAATGGTTCCCCACGAAGAATAATTCAGGGGGAAGTCAAGTCAGCGCTTCTGGCAGGTCAAGGATTAACGGGGCCCTTGCCAATTCAGTGGTTGCCAAATTCTCTGGTCAACCATCGACGAATTCGATGACAATTATTGTGCGGAGGCACTCTCGGCAATCCATCGCATATTTTTCCGTGCGTAATAGTATAGATTATGTCTAGGTTTTTTTTTGACTGCGAAAGTGTTCAGTTCCTCTACACTTTTGGTATCTCATTTTGGTTTGAGAGCTATTATTAATACTCCTTCGTGTTTGCAATAGGTTCTACAGTAGGAGTTGGCTATGTCGTAATGTTTAGTATTAATCAGATCTACTTAATCCTTAGTTAGTCAGGGCTCTGTCACACATATTCGGTATGTCTGCTTCCTTTTGTTGATCGTAATAGTTTAGTTGATTGCAACAGTTTTTCAGAAATTGTAAATTGGTGTTGATTAATGATAGTTTAAAGTTTGTCTGTTTTATTCTTTGGAAAAAAGGTGTATATGGCTAAACAAATATTTCTTGAACATATTTTTTCATTTAGCATTCTTAACAAGTCATAGTCGAGACCTAAAGTTTATTCTTTTTTTAAAACAATTGTCAGTGTCAAAATTCCCTCAAAGACCAGACTGTACCACCCTAAAACCTTACGTTTTGGAACAACTGTATCGTAAAATCTCTCTAGATAAGGTGTGTGGTTATGTCGGTCAATGTCAGTGTCAGTGTCACAGATTTAAGCACATTTTATACCAAAGGACAATACTAAAAAACGATAATGATACGTTAAAATGCAATTGAACATAATACAGCTTGTTACGAGCCAAACTCACAGCTCGTTGCCGGCCTGCTAGTGGAGAAGGGGTGAGTTCCTGCGGGTGCAAAGGGTCAGGTCGCTAGAGGTTCGCAAAGAAGAGAGAGAGCACACTGTTTTGTGTAGCGACGTCGCCAGGGCGCCACCAGTTTTTATTAAGACACAATTACAACAACAAAAAACCGGAAAAATATTTAACTATTGTAATTGCAAGCTGTTACTTAAAATATTTGATTACAATAAAACCTAAGGTCACTAATTAAAAAGAAAACAAGTAAGAGTGAGAAATAACTAAATAATTAAGCAAAAGAAAATGAGTAAGATATTAATGATAATGATTTAATGCGACTAACGGTTTACGATAAATACGAGCAATACGAACGATAGTTTAATTACGAAAGGCGACGAACTAATTAACGATAAATACGAGCGATACGAACGATGTTTACGAAGCGAACAAATTAGTTGGAGTCGTAACGAATAACGATTTGATTAATTATTTCGAGGGCAATGAGATAAACGAAGTAGGCCACACGCTCGGTAGTCCTAACGAACGTACGAAGGTATCACGTAGAGCGGAGCGTCACAGTCTTACCGGTTGTTATTACTAGGTTATGTGCGAGTGCTAGTTACGCCAGACTTCGAAACGTTTTGCGATACAATAAAGAAAAAGGTAAGGCGACTAATACTTAATCTTAATGAGATGGAATGGAAGTACCATGGGCACCTGCCTCCTTCGATATCCACGACGAGATGTCGAAACACAGCGGCGTCGCAGCGAATTCCAGTCGATGTCGAGTCGAGGTTTTTGGTGACGGCCTGTCCAACCGATGGTAACTCTCCAGCTGTTCTGGGAGGGCTCACAACTGCCCACGACAGTTGGAATTCATAGAATTCGTTCTCCCACTCAAAACTGGCTCCAATTCTCGATCACGGGAATAACAAGATCAGCGCCAAAACAAAAAAAAAAAGCTGCAAGGAGAGCAAAGTCTGAGAAGATGTTCGAACTCAGTCAACCCCAAGGGTTCCACATGGCACATGCACTTGGTAAGTAGTAAAATATTATCGTTAACATGAAAATAACCATAACCACTGTTCGAAGGGATGCCAGGGAAAAGCTAATCAAAAGATTTACCTGCGGATCGACTGCAGCTTCTCCGATCTTAGCGGGATGGTCTAGTGCTCTTAATCAACAAAAAAAATCCGACGAAGTCGTAGTGCTCGAACGCACTATTTCTTTTACAGCTCACAAATGCGCTCCCAGCGATAGCACCTTTTAGGGGACCCAACAGATCCGACGAATGCGATTCCAAACGTAACACCAAATAAAAGGTTGCTAAAACGAACTGCAAAAGAGGAAAGCACTAACCCCCAACACCATTCAACACGGAGTACCAAAGCAAAATGGATTCCCTTCCACCTGCGATGACGTGGCAAGGTAACGAAGCGAGAGTTCACGGAAGTTTGGCCCTCTAGTGGCAAACTTACGAAACGTCGAATTCCGACGAAAATCCCTAATCGATGTAACTAATGAGTGGATGCGATGGTTATTACAAAAGGAAAAAACAAACAAACAAGGCTATCAAGATTCCAGAAATGACGAAGACTCTAGGGGACGCTCCACGGCGTTTGTTCCCACCTAGGTAAGCAAATGAAATTCGCGAACAAAAATAACAAACAGAACGAAAATCGAATTTCAGAGTGAAGCTCTGGGATGGCGCGATCCATCCAGTTCCTTATAGCAAGAACCAAGCTGAAACGATCCAGAAGACCGATCTACAACAGCGAGGCTGAAACACTCATCTGAGCCCCTCCAAGTTCAGAATCATCGCGACAGTCTTGCGACTGGGGGAGTCAAAAGCTCGGGACGAACCCTCCACCAAAGTTGTCCTTCATTGCCACCGTGCCCAACCCAACCACCCATTGCACGAAATGACGAAACGAAAACAAAAAACGAGTAGACAAAATGTGATCCGATCCGAGAATGCCAATAAAAAAAACCGAAATAGCTACTGCGAATTTTCAATTCGTAACACTCCCCTCTTTCCCCCTCTTAGGAAATTTTCCTCAGCGAAAATTTCACACCGATAGGTAGGATAGGCGACTGAACATCACGACTACTCCGGGCTCTGCGGTGGTGGATCCTGATCGACGAAAGGTTTTAGATCCTTGACGTGCCATTGCCGACGGCCCTTGTTGTCGTCACCTTCCAGGATGTACGTCCCATAGCCTATCTTACGCGAAACACGAAAAGGTCCAAGATAGCGAGGAGCAAGCGAAGAAGAGTAGTGTTTAGAGGCGTCCGACAAAGAATAGTTTTTACGCCACACGAGATCACCAGGAGAAAATTCGAAATGTCGACGTCGCAAATTGTAAGCGCGTGAGCTATTCTCTTGGGCTTTGATCAAGCGTTGTTCAACTAGTTTATACAAGCTTCGCAGTTCTTCCTCATCAGGCGGTTTGCGCTTTAAGAAATCGAGTCCATCCGGGTTTTCGATGGTTCCAAACAATTTTCCGGAGCTAACAAATTCGCGACCGAACGTAAGACGAAATGGAGTAAAACCGGTAACTTGATGTACGGAGGTACGTGCCGCACATGCCAATTTCCGTAGATGCCGATCCCAAGAACGCTGATCATTTTTCGCGAACGAAATGAGCATTGCTTTCAACGTTTTATTCACCCTTTCGGTAGGATTTGCCTGTGGATGGTAAACAGGAGTAAAGCGACGAACAAATCCATACCGCGATGCTAGTTGTTGTAGTTCGCGACCCGCAAATTGAACGCCATTGTCCATTAGCATAAGTTGCGGTGCCCCAAAAAACAAAATGATCTCCTCCTCTAGAAGTCGAACAATATTTTTAGCCGTGGCTTTACGAAGTGGGAAAAACCGACAGAATTTACTGAAACAATCGCTCACCACTAAAATACTCGTATATCCCTGAGTAGAACGAGGGAGTGGTCCAACTAAGTCCGTGCTAATAATTTTCCAGGGTCTATCCGCGATAGGGTTTTTGGCCAGAAGTCCTTTAGGCGCAAGCTGTTCCGGTTTAGTCATTTGACAGGTCCTACACCCACGAACATAACGGGCAACGTCAGAGCGTAAGTGCGGCCAATAATAAACTTGACTGATGCGCTTATAAGTTTTAAATACGCCTAAATGACCCCCTAAAGGAGTGTCGTGGTTTCTTTCCAAAACTTCTACCCGATATTCCTTGGGAATAACTCGCTTCCACGCGAAGAGTGGATCGTTACAAGTGTTGTCACGCTGATGAGTGAGTTTATAAAGCTGATGACCGTCAACTCGCCACTGGGAGTAACGTACGGGATTTTTTTCGACCTCCGCGAGCATATGATTATACCAACGATCCGTTACCGCTGCCGAAACAGACACGACGCCCTCATCAGACGGATTTACGACCTCCGACAGGGTATCAAGTTTAGTAACAGCACGACTGAGCGCATCCGGCACAACATGCGAACTACCCTTTCGGTGAACAATTTCGAAATCGAACGCTTGCAAGCGTAGAGCCCATCGACAAAGCTTCCCCGTGGGATTTTGAAGATTTTGTAACCAAACAAGTGAGTGATGGTCCGTAATGACCGTAAAGCGATACCCCTCAACATACCCACGAAATTTTTCGACTGCCCAGATCACGGCTAAGCACTCCTTCTGGGTGGTACTATAATTGCGCTCGGCGCGATTAAGAGACCGACTAATGTAGCTGATGACGTGCTCGCCATCCGGATATTCCTGCGTTAGTACGGCGCCAATTCCGTAATCGCTAGCATCCGTTTGGATGACGAATGGACGCGAAAAATCTGGACAACAAAGCACGGGAGCCGACACTAATTTTTCTTTGATGGTACGAAAAGCCCCTTCCTGATCTAAACCCCAAACAAAAGTATGTTTCTTCCGTAGAAGAGTAGTCAACGGCGCCGCGATTGTTGAAAAATTTGGTATAAAACGCCGAAACCACGAAGCAATTCCCAAAAATTGGCGTACTTGCTTGACCGTACTCGGACTAGGAATATCGATTATCGCTGATACTTTTTCCGGATCGACGTGGAGTCCGTCTCGATCAACGACATAGCCGAGATACTTCAAGCTTGGTAAACAAAACTGACACTTGTCCCTTCCCACAGTTAAACCTGCAGCTAGCAGACGTTCGAGAACTAATTTAAGAACTTCTACGTGTTTCTTGAAAGTAGGAGTTACGATAACAATGTCGTCGAGGTATTGAAAAACATAAGGCTCAAGGTCATGCCCTAAAATGGTGTCTATTAACCGCTGAAAAGTTGCGGGCGCGTTGGAAAGCCCAAACGGCATACGACGAAATTGAAACAACCCCCTACCCGTTACTGAGAACGCTGTAAATTCACGACTTTCCACCGCAACCGGCACCTGCCAGTAAGCCGATTTGATGTCGAGACTACTCAAATATCTCGCGTCCCGGAGTTTGTCTAAAATTCCTGATATTAGTGGAAGTGGATAGGCATCTTTTTTCGTCACCCGATTTAAGCGACGATAGTCTACACAAAAGCGATATGCTCCGTCCTTTTTAGGTATTAAAAGAATAGGCGACGACCAAGCAGACGACGAGGGTTCCACGATACCGGCACGTAACATGGAGTCGAGCTCACGATCTATGATCTCCTGCAACTTCGGAGATACTGGAAAGTTGCGTAGCTTAATAGGCAACGCCTCCGATTCGATCTCGATTCTGTGTTCGACCCCTTTGACGCAACCCAGCCCTGAACCACTAGAAGAAAAGTAAGTCTGCACCAAGTCATCAATCTCGGCACGCTGCTCCGAACTAACCGTAAATTCGCGAGAAGTTTCGACGCTGTCAACACAAATAGGAGAAAAATGCCAGCTACCACTACGTAGATCTGGAACAACACCCATACGCGTCCAAAAATCAACACCGAGAACAAGTGTATGCGGAAGTGCCGGAACGAGAAGCACATCGAGCACGATAACGCGGTTTTCCAATTGAAACGGTGCTTGGATTTTTCCGACGACCTCACAATTCGACCCATCGGCAACGATACAGCGAAGATTTGGATCCCGGTCAATTCTGAGATTCAACGACTTCAACAAAGACATTCCCGCTCGACCAAGAATGGTACGACTTGCTCCCGAATCGAGCAATCCTAACATGGTGACGTTATAACAACTCACCTTCAAATGTGGGCGATTATCCTGATCACTACCTTGCAAAATAAAATCTAAAATTACGCGCATCGCCGGAGCGATTTCCAAACGGGTGGTCAAAACAGATGAGGGTGGCGTCGGGAAGTGACCAACTCCCGAGGCCCTTCCTAGTTTCCCGAACGCGTAGTATTTCGAGTTGCGACCGAATTACAACTAGGACACGTACGAACCGTATACCCCGCTCTCTTACATTTGTAGCACGCAATGCCCTGAACAGTCCGACACTCTGCCGCACGATGTCCGACCTTATCGCATTTCCAACAAGACAAAGCCGTAGCCTGAGGTTGGCGACGAGGAAGTGCTGTCGTCTCCACAACCGACACTTTCGGATGACTACGAGTTTTCCTATTCGGAAGAGAACAAGCTAAGTCGGGTTCAACACACTTAGACGTCGATTGAGAAGATTTCCCGTAACCGTCCGCCGAATATTTGCAACGCTCCAACCGCTTACAAAGCTCACCAAGTTCCGCCATGGTCTCGGTGGTGGTCAAACCTAATTGAAGTTGGAAAAATGGTTCGAGATTCCTACGCACCACATTGACCTTGACATCCTCCGGTATTGCGCGATTTAGTCGCGAGAAAAGGTTTTCCATATGCGCGATAAAAATACCCACGGTCTCGGTAGAACCCTGACGCCGAGTGCGAATCTCGTCCCACAAGAGTTCATCAAAATCCGGAGGCTGAAACTCAGCACGAAGCTTCGAGCACATCGTCGACCACGATGTCAGCGAAGACCGATTAGCTCGCCACCAAACTAAAGCCTTCCCAGCGAAAAGAAAAATAGCGCTAGCGACCAAACTGTCACACTCCACACCATAAGCTACACAAAGTTCTTCCGCCCTTTCAATAAACGCGTTGACACTCATATTTTCCCCGTCAAACTGCAAGTTCCACGAACGAAGGTCTTTCGGCCTTATCGAAACAGTCTGCTGAGCCGTATTAGCAGCTTGCGAGTTCCGCGGATTGAGACGCGAAATGAGGAGATCCGTGTCGTCATCGGATTCAGCGTCGTCTTTCGGAGGACTTCTACGAGGAGTCGAAGCAAGCGCCAAGTGGAAATTCACCAAAGAATTTGTCGAAGGCGGTACAGCCTGCTCGTCGACAGTTTTCCTCAGTTTTTCATCGAACGAAGACTTTATCGTTAACACCGTAGTAAACAGCGTAGCGCGTGCTTCCTTTTCTTCGGGTGTTTCACCCATAGGTAACCGATTGACTCGACCGAAAGTATGTACTAGCTGAGCTCGAATTTTGTTAGCCTCGGCCGGTGTGCCGCGAAAAGCTTCCAACTCCGCCGTCAATGCATCGATTTTGTCTCGGATCACCGCGATCTCCGAACCGTGATCCCCCAAACTACCGATAACTAACCCAGTTTGTAGTTCCACCTTGAGAAGACTCCTCAACCACGACCTCATACGATCCACCGTGGTGGCTTCCTTTACCCCTCTAATCTGAAGCTCGTATCTTAAATCGTCCGCCGACAAATAATTAATATCACGACCAGCGAGTCGAAAATCCATGACGTCACTATCCAAAACAGCCGAAGTGCTACTACGAACGTTACCCTAAGCGCCTTTCGACTTTGCAACCCAAACGCGATTCAGTACCGAACCCTCTAGACCTTTTACCGATGCTTCTTGAGCAACTAGGCCCCACGTTGGGCGCCAAAAATAGTTCTGTTACGAGCCAAACTCACAGCTCGTTGCCGGCCTGCTAGTGGAGAAGGGGTGAGTTCCTGCGGGTGCAAAGGGTCAGGTCGCTAGAGGTTCGCAAAGAAGAGAGAGAGCACACTGTTTTGTGTAGCGACGTCGCCAGGGCGCCACCAGTTTTTATTAAGACACAATTACAACAACAAAAAACCGGAAAAATATTTAACTATTGTAATTGCAAGCTGTTACTTAAAATATTTGATTACAATAAAACCTAAGGTCACTAATTAAAAAGAAAACAAGTAAGAGTGAGAAATAACTAAATAATTAAGCAAAAGAAAATGAGTAAGATATTAATGATAATGATTTAATGCGACTAACGGTTTACGATAAATACGAGCAATACGAACGATAGTTTAATTACGAAAGGCGACGAACTAATTAACGATAAATACGAGCGATACGAACGATGTTTACGAAGCGAACAAATTAGTTGGAGTCGTAACGAATAACGATTTGATTAATTATTTCGAGGGCAATGAGATAAACGAAGTAGGCCACACGCTCGGTAGTCCTAACGAACGTACGAAGGTATCACGTAGAGCGGAGCGTCACAGTCTTACCGGTTGTTATTACTAGGTTATGTGCGAGTGCTAGTTACGCCAGACTTCGAAACGTTTTGCGATACAATAAAGAAAAAGGTAAGGCGACTAATACTTAATCTTAATGAGATGGAATGGAAGTACCATGGGCACCTGCCTCCTTCGATATCCACGACGAGATGTCGAAACACAGCGGCGTCGCAGCGAATTCCAGTCGATGTCGAGTCGAGGTTTTTGGTGACGGCCTGTCCAACCGATGGTAACTCTCCAGCTGTTCTGGGAGGGCTCACAACTGCCCACGACAGTTGGAATTCATAGAATTCGTTCTCCCACTCAAAACTGGCTCCAATTCTCGATCACGGGAATAACAAGATCAGCGCCAAAACAAAAAAAAAAAGCTGCAAGGAGAGCAAAGTCTGAGAAGATGTTCGAACTCAGTCAACCCCAAGGGTTCCACATGGCACATGCACTTGGTAAGTAGTAAAATATTATCGTTAACATGAAAATAACCATAACCACTGTTCGAAGGGATGCCAGGGAAAAGCTAATCAAAAGATTTACCTGCGGATCGACTGAAGCTTCTCCGATCTTAGCGGGATGGTCTAGTGCTCTTAATCAACAAAAAAAATCCGACGAAGTCGTAGTGCTCGAACGCACTATTTCTTTTACAGCTCACAAATGCGCTCCCAGCGATAGCACCTTTTAGGGGACCCAACAGATCCGACGAATGCGATTCCAAACGTAACACCAAATAAAAGGTTGCTAAAACGAACTGCAAAAGAGGAAAGCACTAACCCCCAACACCATTCAACACGGAGTACCAAAGCAAAATGGATTCCCTTCCACCTGCGATGACGTGGCAAGGTAACGAAGCGAGAGTTCACGGAAGTTTGGCCCTCTAGTGGCAAACTTACGAAACGTCGAATTCCGACGAAAATCCCTAATCGATGTAACTAATGAGTGGATGCGATGGTTATTACAAAAGGAAAAAAAAAACAAACAAGGCTATCAAGATTCCAGAAATGACGAAGACTCTAGGGGACGCTCCACGGCGTTTGTTCCCACCTAGGTAAGCAAATGAAATTCGCGAACAAAAATAACAAACAGAACGAAAATCGAATTTCAGAGTGAAGCTCTGGGATGGCGCGATCCATCCAGTTCCTTATAGCAAGAACCAAGCTGAAACGATCCAGAAGACCGATCTACAACAGCGAGGCTGAAACACTCATCTGAGCCCCTCCAAGTTCAGAATCATCGCGACAGTCTTGCGACTGGGGGAGTCAAAAGCTCGAGACGAACCCTCCACCAAAGTTGTCCTTCATTGCCACCGTGCCCAACCCAACCACCCATTGCACGAAATGACGAAACGAAAACAAAAAACGAGTAGACAAAATGTGATCCGATCCGAGAATGCCAATAAAAAAAACCGAAATAGCTACTGCGAATTTTCAATTCGTAACAAGCTAACAGGAAAATGGAAATTTATTTAATGCGTAACAGTTTATTCAGTTTCAGAATCAGATTCAAAATGTTCAGACCCCCAATCATCTTCCGAATCAGATTCTGCGGTTCTGCATCTGAACCTAGCATTAGGTCACAATCTTTTAAAAAACCCCTTGCAGTTCCTGCATGGAGAATAGTGAATCTTCTACCCTCCCCTTTTAATCTTTGAGGAACGCCTAATGGATCAGATTCGTTTACCCACGTTTTTACTGGACTTCCATTTTCATAAATCCATGTCTCGTCCAAAAAGACAAATATGTAGTTATCAGATTGTAGATATTGTAAATACTTTTTTAAAAATTTAATTCTCTTTGCAATTATATGCGGTTGTTCAATTAAAATTTTTCTGTTGTTGAATTTTTTCCATTTATATCCCATTGATTTAATAATTTTGTATAATTTAGACCTACTGCCAGTGTAATCGCACTCGTTTTTAACAAACTGAAGAAGATCGTCAATGGTGAAGTGTTTTCCATTGTCATGGTATGTATGAATTTGTCTTGCCAGCTCCTCTTTTATATAATGAAATGCTGGATTAGTCTTGTAATTTATTTTATGACGGCCTTTTTTCTCAGGAATTTTTACGCAACCAACATTATCAAATTCATGGATAATTTTGAAAACGACTGTCGAGTGAACCTAAAAAAAATATTTTAAGAGGAATGTTTGGGGTTTCGTTGTTTACAAAATCTAATGATAGCTTCTTTTTCACGCTGCGTTAGGGGCCGTTCAGATCCTTGCTTTCGGGAACTCATTTTGCTTTTTATTTAAATTCGCAAGAAATTGCCGGTTCAGTCGCGCAAACGCTTTCACGTCAAAATGGCTTACATATGACATTTTACGTTGTCAACCTAACACCATCAAAATAACTAATGGCTCATACCAACATGACAACACATTGTCAATTGTTTTTAAAAAAAAATTGACTTTAGCTTAAAACATTTCTGTATATCGTCAACAAAGATATTCCTGTCAGAAAATTATGAAGTCATGTAGTTTTTTACTTCCCGAACGTAAGCTAAGGAAGTATAGTAATCGAGTCCATTGGACGAACTGCCACTTTTATGTTTCTTCGACGTTTCATGAGCTTATAGTATGAAACAAAATAATAGTTTCTCGTTTCCGTCTGTCTGTCTGTATCCATTTTTATTACACCGATTGTTGTCCAATTTTATATGTATGTTAGAAGTCTCATATAGATGATTAAATACTAACCAAAATTTGGCTAATCATCCCCATCAACAATTTGGTGACGCTATCTCAATGAACCGTATTTTAAAATGATTTTATATTATACAAAAATGTATTCCTATACTTCTAGTATACGAATTCGCTTTCAGTTTTTTCGCTAAACGTTCAAATTTTAGCAAAACCGGTATAATAACGTTATATTACCCCCCAGACAATGACTCAGTGGGTCAGCTGCAGTGCCGTAACAGCAGAAGAATGAGCCCGTGT
The DNA here is from genome assembly GCF_036711695.1 of Zophobas morio. Lineage (NCBI taxonomy): Eukaryota > Metazoa > Arthropoda > Insecta > Coleoptera > Tenebrionidae > Zophobas > Zophobas morio. The sequence continues at coordinate 15,874,724 of NW_026972111.1, forward strand.
TCAAGATACAAAATGGGCCCTTGTTTCGTGTAATTTCTATACGAGATATACGATTAGTAGCTGGTGCTTGATCAAGACGCATACAGCAACAAAGTGTTATATTAAAAAAAACAAAAAAAATAAATAAATAAATTCAAAATAAAAAAAAACAAACAAAGAGCTGTATTTGTCGGATTATACTTATAGCCTTTGACCAATTTCTTATTGATCAAATTAAGATCCTCATTTTCTCGAAAATGTGAGAATTACAATGTAAGAGGACGGTGAACTCAGTCGATGAACTGATAAAAGTAGCGCATAATTAGGAAATAAATAAGCAAAATTATAAGTACTTGGCAGTTCATCGACAAGGTATGATGAAAATGAATTGTCAGATTAAGTAGGCAATAATTGTCAATGTAATGGAAAAATTGAAAAAGTCGTAAGCAGTGATGGTTGAACCTCCGAGGTGTAAGGAAATAAATTTAAGTAGTAGGTACAAAATAGTAAGTGTTTCTATCTTTCCTGTGGTTTATCCCAGTGATGTTTAAAGAAAGGAAAAGATAAAACATTTCGGAATACCCACGTTTTTATTAATAATAATTATATTCAAAACATTTTATTCCATTGTGGCTTAATTAATAATTTTAGTCCTATGTTTTGAGGACACACCTCATTTAAATTGAACAAATTTCTACGCGACATTCTTTCGATGTATAAACATAAACAATCGAAGTTAAGCATGTACACTCATATTAATACACTCTTTTCCGTTGGTTATAGATTAGTCCTTTTGTTTATAGATTGTAAGTCGTTGTCGTTCCTTATTCAATGGGCGCGCAAACTTCAGTATGTTGTATTTCAAGCGGTTTACGGCTTTTTTCGGAAAGGGTAAAGCTTTCCAAGGAATTGGTTTCTTAATTTCTACGCTGAATTGTAAAATTTTAAGTTTTTTTTTTTTTGTAAAAACTAACATTAATAAAGGTAGAAATACAAGTGTAGTGGCATATTATTTGCCATTTACTAAGCAAATTTTGAGATGACGTCTTCAAATTTTTTATTTGTGGTGGTTTGAATTGTAACCAACTACATTTTATTCTTGAAGTGTTCCGCAACAATCAGTCCAGTAGTGTCACAGATTATCTATCTAATAAAACTGCCAACAGATGAGAGCCGGTACCGGGGACCTACTTTTTCGTATTCAAAGAGTTACGAAACGCCGAGAAAGCATGCAATTAGTCATTCGTCAAGTGGACCCTACTAAAATACTTTTCTAGCTTAATTTCTGGAAGTAACAATGTTTGCAAGTACATATTAAGTGCAAAGAATTATGTTTAGCGAACTTTCAATAATCTGCTGAAAGTGGAAAGTTTTTAAATTTTTGAGACGATATAGCAAAATTTTACGAGAAAATTAATAATTAGAATTTTGTTTTCTTTAATTATTTTTAAGTCATTATTAGCGTCTTACAACATTTTGATCAACACTATTTTTTAGGATAATGTATTAAATATATACTTTATGCTGTCCATGACCTTATCTTCACAAAAAAAAGTCAAGCGGTGACATGGCAGGCCACTCAATAGTACTCCTTCGGCCTATCCATCTACAAGGAAAAGTTTCATTTAAGTACTGTCGCATTTGACGTCCAAAATGGGGTGGAGCACTGTCTTGTTGAAACCAAATAGTTTTTGTTGGTAAGTCCGGATTTTGGTGAATGGGAAACAGTTCTCTATATGTTCCCGCAACAGCCTTAAGTATCCCTCAGAATTTAAAATTCCATTAATAAAAAAATGACCAATTACATACTGTACCAAACATTCAGATTTTCTGGACGCTGTGTGTGGATTTGCTCCATCCAGAATGAATGTTTGTCAGACCAGTACCTGCAGTTGTGTACGTTCACATGACCATTTAAACAAAACGTAGATTCGTCAGAAAACAAAGTCCTGTTGATGAAATTTCCGTCTTGTTGTATTCTGTCTTAATCATTTCGGTAAATTCAACTTAATGGTCAAAATCATATTGGTTTAGCTCTTGTACCAAATAGAGTCTGTATGGGTGAAACTTTCCCTTTTTCATTATTGTTTGAATTGATTTTCTACTAAGATTGTGATTCAGCGCTAATTTTTGCACTGTCGTTTTAGGATCATTTGTAGCAGTTTTTGGCCTGCTAGATTTTGGACGTTCTTTAACACTTCCAGTTTCATTAAATCTTCGTAGGGTTTTTGAAACCGTCGACTTAGAAATGGGTTCATTGAAAAGTGTTACTGCTTGAGCAAATCTTCGTCTTTTGTCACCGTCACCGATAGCTTTTAATAATCCAATGCGCTCAGTTTTAAATCAAGTTGGCCTTGCATCTCGAATACAAATGAAAGAAGAAAACAATTTTTTATTGACGAATAATTAGAGCACAACTTCTTGTACCTTTATATCTAATTTTTCGAATTGGTTCTCAAGATATTTAACCGTTTCACACATTCTAGAGACCCTGTATGTACATACTCGTTTGCAGAATAACTGTTTTAAATTGTTTAACAAAGTGAACAGACGGACAGTAGGTGGAAAAGAGACTTTTTCAACTTTTTAACTATACACATATTTCCTTAAGAAATGGACTGGGAAATAACAATGTTGGTTGACGTTGTACTTTCACCATATTCCCAGATACAGGCAGTTTGAATATTGTAACATTAAATTTTTAATTTGCTACATAGAGTTGGTTTCGCTTTGTAGCTTTTATAATAATTGCAACAGGGATTATAACTTCAACAGGATTTGAGTTCTAAAGCAAGCATCAAAAATTTAGTTTACACACATTAACATCAGTTTGTTGTTGGATTTTTAAAATTCCCCATTTATGCACGTTTTTCGTGCTGCAGTGAATTCGTTTCCATAAAATCGGATAAAATCTACATTATTTATCACTTCGTCTGTAACTTGGAATTTCTCTGAATCGACCAGTGACGTGTCTCTTTTATTTACAGAAAAAATCTAGAAAATGTCTAACCACTTTGGTCAGAGCTCTTCACCCCGTGTAGTTTGAAATCGAATCCCGTTGATACCCTACAATAGATTGGTTCGATTGCATTTGGAAAATGTCTCAAACCGTCGATAGACGAAGCCTCGTCGCATTTATCTTCTAATGCAAACGTCTACGTCTTTTTTAGCTGGACTCATCACGTCATGACGACAAAAGAAGTTTGCATGCTTGCAGCAACGAAAAGTGGCTGCATAATCGCTTTGTTTACGTCTCTCAGATTCGCTGTTAACGTTTTTATTGAATTGTATTTTAAATTTAGTTTTATCACTGTGTTTACAGCTTTGGCTTATGCAGCAAAGTTGTGTCGAAGTTATTGATCGTTGTTAATGCATGTCGGAACGACTGAATTACGGGATTTTGGTGAACAATTCAATGATTAGATATCTGTAGGAGTTGATTCGATTACTGAATTTGTTTAATGTAACTACGATTAAATGTAACTTTGAAACCTGTGTTGCAAACTTGCAAGTTGCAACTATATAGAACAGGTAATTTTTTGTGACCTCTGTTAAGCTTTTAGTAGGTTTATTGTTAGTCGAAAAAGAGCATTCATTTAAATGGTCTGTTAAACGCTTAAGGACAAAGGATTTTAATTAGAAAAATGGTTGTAACCTGATGAACGAATTGTAAAAAGTTTTCAAAAAGGGGTACGTATATGCTTTTAGATTATAAACGACAATTATAGCTTTGGTTTTCACTAACTAAGCACCAACATCCAATACTTAAAACTATTTAGTATAACTTTATGCAGATCACCAATTCTTATAACTAATTGATGTGTTAAATTATTGATAATTCAGGGGTTTTGATAACAATTATTTCATCACAATTTTCCATAAGAACGATTGTTAAAATTCGCCCAAGGGTGGTACCAACTGAAACGTCTGGTACTTGAGAAATTTATGACGTAATTTGTTAATATTCAAGTGTTATTTCATTTGATTTTATCCAATTTAAGTTAAGACATTTATTAAAAAAAAACTAAGGTTCAGTTTATACAGTATTTTAATCACCCATTTAAATGTTTGATTGGCGCAAAGGCGGTCACGTGATACTTTAATGCGGCATTAAAAATTTAACTGCGATCAAATATTTAATTGAGCTTCTCTTACTACATAATGTTCTTAGTAGCAGTTTCTTTTTTTGTATTAACTGTTGATATTTCATTTAAAGGACGTTTCATAACTTATCATCACCGCTAAAATGATTACATTGTTGCTAAATAAGCCATAACCTTTTAGAAAACCTCTAAAATTTATGAGATAGTTTTGTTCTTTTTTTTGGAGAATGTGGGAATAGTATATTATTAGCCAAGGTTGCAAAGCCAAGCATTCTAGGCCGAGCGCAAATTAGAACCCGAGACGCGCAGCGTCGAGGGCTCTGAAGTGCGAGGTCTAGAAGTGGCTTTACAACCGTGGTTAATAGACTATTTTTTTCACTAGTAGAAACCATAAGACAATAAATTGAAAAAATAAACGTTCAATTTTTTGACGCAACATGATTTTGTTTTGATTTCTAATCAAACTTAATTTAAATCTTCAACACAAAGAAAACCGTTTACACTTGTCGCCGCATTAATCATTTTATCTTCTACCGTCTACCAACTACCATGCGTATACTCAAGTAATATTAGTAGCACACATTCATTCATTTTTTAAGAAATAATTACATCAAATATTGGGTACATAACCTCAATCTTCTTTTTGAACCCGTGGTAGCAAAAGTTGAATTTGCTACCTCTAAATGAGTCGACATTTGCATGCTTCATGGCTGCTAGTGAAAAATAGTATATTATTGGCCAAGGTTGCAAGGCCAAGCATTCTAGACCGAGCGCAAATTAGAACCCGAGACGCGCAGCGTCGAGGGCTCTGAAGCGCGAGGTCTAGAAGTGGCTTTGCAACCGTGGTTAATATACTATTTTTTTCACTAGTAGAAACCATAAGACAATAAATTGAAAAAATAAACGTTCAATTTTTTGACGCAACATGATTTTGTTTTGATTTCTAATCAAACTTGATCTAAATCTTCAACACAAAGAAAACCGTTTATACTTGTCGCTGAGTTAATCATTTTATCTTCTACCGTCTACCAACTACCATGCGTATACTCAAGTAATGTTTGTAGCACACATTTGTTCATTTTTTAAGAAATAATCACATCAAACATTGCGTACATAACCTCAATTTTTCTTTTTGAACCCGTGGTAGCAAAAGTTGAATTTGCTACCACTAAATGAGTCGACATTAGCATACGTCCTGGCTGCTAGTGAAAAAAATATTTTTTTGCCGAGACCTCTATAATGTCGTTCAATAAATATAAATGTTTTTTCTGTAACCTCTAGACATTACAATTATTTATTTATTGAGGTAAATTATAGACAAAATTCAAAATAATACTAATTTGTAATAGCAAAAAGAGCTTCCTAGCTAATTTGTACAATTAAGGAAACGTGAAGCTCAGTAAACAAAAAAATATCTCATACAAACGATGGGTTGTGACGATATTAGTAGCAGCGATGATTGTATGCTATTGCAAAAAAACACTGATCATTGTTTTAGCAGTAGCTCTGTCAGTATTTCGGGTAATACAAGAGGAGACATGAATTTTGTTAAACGACACCGTAACAGAGGAATACAGTTTAAACTGCAGAATTGATATTGGACGTGCCTGTCGGAATTGTTAATTACCGGTACTAGTTTTATATCCCTGAGGAGATAGAGGAAACTGCAGAGAAAACGGTCAACTATCTGTCGTGTCTTCCTCGGAAATTAATGTAGGGAATAATGTTCCAACTGTACAATTAATTTCTATTTCTGCAATAAGTAATGTTATAATAAACCAGTTAAATTATAAATAAAATACGTCAGTCTTATTTATCTGTATGGTTTTTTGTTGTTTAATATATATAGAGTGCTGAAGTTTTCCATAAACTTCTTAATTCTGTTAATTGTCGTTTTCTTAAAAAACCCTAGGACAGGTCAAGTTTATTTTTTACACTTTTGAAGTAAAAACTTAATTTTTGTAACCAACCGTTTTTGCACAGTGACCTCATCAATGTTTTTTTTTTATTGGTAACTCCAACTTTTTTTTTCGGATTCTAATGTATTTTTTGTTAGTTAAACGCTCGTTCTTTTTCCAGTGTCTATTTTTGTTTTTTGTTTTCTTAATGAATGATGTACTACGTTTTGACAACAATTTTAGATAAGTTAGCTACACATAAAATTAAAAAAATATATCTGTAATGTAGGAGATTATTAGCGATCACTTCCTTAACACGTTCACTACCAATTACTCCGATCGGTGTAGTTGCGGAGTTTATATAAATTGTCATCTACACCACTAGATGTTTTGGTCAATTGAACTTCAATGCACCACGTGTCTTGTACATTGTTCCAAACGCCGTGATATGTTGCCTGCGTTTCTATCAGACCTCAAATTAATGTTGAATAGTATTGATCGCCTGTTTTCATGATCATAAATTGCCAAATTAGATGATACATGTATATACATGTTGTTTTTTTATCTGTTCACGCCTGAGTATTTCTGCATAGGCAACCCATTTTACGTTTCATAAACAGCTTTGATTAATTTTTATTTTTAAATAATAATGAACGCATAGACAGCAATGATCAGAACCAAAATTTTGAACGTAGGATAGGACTTTGTGAAGATAGTGGAGGGAGGCATTTTGAACACCTACTATAAATTCGTTTTCGTTGTAATCTGATCCATTAGTAAATTGAGTATTAATTTTTTCAATTTTGTCATTATTTGGCATTGACATCTTTGTCATTTTTTTCTGTGATTGCTATGATTGCTTATTAAAAAAAAACTAAATTGTCTCTGGGGTATATAATATTTATATAATGTTGCGTATGCAAAAATTATCAGGCGTGAACAGATAAAATGAACACCCTGTATTTATTAATGGTCGCTCCAAATTTTTTATACATATTTTGTTTTACTACATTACAACAATAGTTTTTTCTTTATTTGAAAGCCAGAAAATTACATTTTTGACGGTAATATGAGTACCAGCGAGTGTGCAAGTTTATACCACAGGTTAATTAAATAATTCTAACTGCAGCTTTCCCATTGCACGTCCAGGCATTTTGTGTGCAAAGCTTTTATATTTACCACAAATAATCATGTACTATTGAAAATACGCAGCACCTATAATCCTACGGCTACTCAAAACAGAATTTCAATAGTGGAGCAGTTTTTATAATAAATATAGGCATTATAAAGTATCTTCTTGGAATTTTAAATATTTCTAAGCAATAATGTCATATAAGGTAATCTCACGAAAGTAGGTTGGCAGTGAACGTGTTAAGTAATATATTTTGTTCCTATATGCTTATTAAAAGAATAACGTTGAAAATCGACGCGATACAAGTTTTCTACGGTTTTAACTGGTGATAAGAGGCGGACTTTTTTCATATCTTCACTACATATCAAGCTTTGGAACAATTCTATCCGACGTTATATAAAAGCTTTGATACATTTTTATTTTTATGTCAAACGCAGTATCCAGTGCGGTTTACTTCAGTAATTATTGGCCTTCTTAAAAACAAAGAATATTAGAGACGCAAGTGGCTGAAGATTCATAGTCATAATTTTGTATATTATGTTGAATTCAAGTGCTTACATGCTCTACTGAAAGTACAGATTTTACAGGCACATAAAGTTTACACTGATAAGATGCAGAATAATTTTAAAAACAGTCCTTCTGATTTGTGGAAACATACAGTAGACGCCGCTTAATATGATCACGGTTAATGTTATCAACCGCTTAGTGTGATCAAAATGGCTTGGAACGGGCCCACGCAATACCTATGCATTACAGTTTTTCCGTTTATTGTGATCAATATTTCGCTTATTGTGATCAATCTCGCAATTCTTAAACAAACGGGAATTGCTTTTTTGGAAAAGCGAGACGACTGAAACTAGTATTGTGTTTTAATGAACATTCATTGCTCTCAAAAGGTACTACTCATTTTATACAACCACAATCAGTGTTCAAAAACAGACTTAAAATCAGTGCGTTTTCGACTTTTGAACAAACGAATTTTTTCTGTTTTAAATCTGAGTAGACTTATGTAACAATTAACACGTCGAAACGACGAAATCTCAGTTTATCAGAGAAAAAAAAAAAATTCAGCCCTTACTTAACAAATTTCTACAACAACCAAAGGAAATTGAGGGTTCCTTTCTCAGAATGGTAACCAAAATTTAAACTAAATTCTAATGTTTATTTACCTTTATCTACTAGCGTAATAACCACTGTCTTGTTCATGCTTTTGTTTTGTTTCGAGTTTTACTGTCTCTGATTGTGGTTTTCGCTTATTATTATGAGTCGGTTAGTGTGATCAATTTGTATGAGTCCCAAAGTGATCACATTAAGCGGCGTCCACTGTATATATTAATCGTAAACGTACATGTATTGCTGGTAAAGTTCGCTGTGGCTCAATGGAATTTACTAACCCTCATGACATAGTAAATGCTTTTGTTGGTTTCTTTTCAAAATCTTACTCATAAAATTCGGAAACAGTGTTAGCTGGAAAACTAAATAGAGTTTTTTGTTTTAATTTCTCACTTGTTGATAAAAATTAACTGACACATAACTATTATGGCCAAATCTCTAGTTTAACAGTTCGTGATTGCAAAATCTTTATAGATCATATTTAATCTTGTGAAATTATTCCAGTATTAAATAAAGGGAGACATGTTGGAGGTATCGAATTGTGAGTAAATTCTATACTGCCCAAATTTTCAAAGGTTTTTGAGCACATAGTGTACTCAACAAATACAATAATGCTAAGAACCTCATCTCTTCAAATCAACATGGGTTTGTCTAACTTAGTTACTACCTGTGTAAAGTTCACGTCCCTAAGTGATAGCAACGTCTAGAAAAAATATTTGAAATTAAATATCGATTGTTATACACGCCACTGGTGGTGTTTCTTGACTTACCATAACTACTATTCCATGGATGTCACATAATGATTAGGATTAAAAACCAAAAAAGCGGAACAGTAGTTTGGCCCCGCGTTTACCCGATCTCAATCCGCGTGATTGTCTGTGGGGTTGGATGAAACAGTTAGCTTATGGAAATCAACAGTATCCACAAACTATCGAAGACCTTCAACAACGAGTGGAAGTGGCAGCCGCTCCAGTTCGCGGAACGTTTTTTTACGTATCCGTGCAAATATTTGCGACGTGCTGTAGACTGTATTGCTAGTCAAAGACAACATTTTCAACATTTATTATAAAAAGGTAGTAGCATTCTAAAAGTTGCTCTTATTTTTGTTCTAATAAACAACATGGAATCGTTGTGGCAATGACCAAACATCCGTTGGAATAAAAAATCGATAACCATGAAGTCTTACCAAAAATCAGTCCTTCTCAGGACCACCATTTGTTTCTACAACGAATAATCTTTCGCAATGATCTTTAACGATGACCAACGCGCGGAATTGTGTTTCATACGCTCGATCCAGTGCTGTCGCGGCGATAGTTTGATTACAAATATATTTTTCTTTTGGACTATATCAACATAATATAACATTTCAAGATCACAAATCTGTGGTCATGTGTTCGAAAAATTAAAAAGGGCATCGAGTATTTTTATTTGAAGTAATATAGTAATATAGAAGTAGTTTTTTAACAAGCTGTAAACACTCCAAGCGACGCACTGGCTACGACCTTGTGGACCAGATCAAAGCGTCCCCGCTACTCGCCGTAAAACACACCTTGCTTCAACTGGGGAATTGCATCCGTAAGATATTTTTCCGCCCAGTGACGATGACCGTACGAATGATAACCAGCAAAAAGTCGGTTTTACTTTTAACTGAAACTGAAAGTTTATTCAAACGTTTTTCTACCTACTGTTTAAAAGGTGGAGCAGTGGCATCACAACGAGGGTGGTGCATTCGACTTTTAATTAGTTTTTTCTGTATTTCCACATTACTACGGTACATGATGTCGTGGTCACACTTATTGCATATATTTCAAAATCACCTTGCGTACTGATTTTTCATGGGCTTTTGACTCTATTCATTTGGTACGTTCTTATTTGAAGAATCAACAGTCGTATATGTATTGCAATAGTTTTTGCCCCGCAAGTTTTCAGTTACCTCTGGAGTCCCGCAAGGCTCTAATTTTGGCCCACTTATGTTTGTTTTATTCATTAATAATCTTTCTGAACAGTTTACGTGCCCGAATTGAGCATTTATCCTTCACAGTAAGATAGATTGGCCTGATCTGCTGTCAAAACCATTAGGTAATAATAATAATACTAAATTTATAATGTTCTTCCGGCAATGGGATATTAGGAATATAATTATTTTGAATTTTGGTCGAAAATGCAAGTGTATCACAAGAAATAGGTAAATATATCAGTTAAACGGTTCAACTACGGAAGTTAAATAATAATTTTAGAAGGTATCATAAAAAACAGCGAAATTACTGAAGCCAAAACTTAGAAGTGTTGTTATTTTTGGGAGATGTAAATTTAGCGAAGTTTATTTGTCTGTAGAACTGCAAGAATAAAGCGAGGATAAATAGGGTCAATTTGAAAATTATTAAATTATAATAAAAAGAATATAAGACCTAGTTTAGATCCCTAAGACATATCAACAGATTCAATGAATTGAATGTATAACTATTTGTTGCAATTAATATTATGCTATAGACATTACTTTTTTAATTGTTTTTCCTTCCCCACGTGTAACAAACGTTTAACGAGTTTAGATTAATTTATGAGCTTTTATAGCGAATTATTTTACCTGATTGATCTAGACAATAAATTAGTTCTTTTGTGTGTAAACTTATCTATAATTAATTATTCTCACATATCTTAACTCTAGCGCTATCTCTTCGTTTCACTAGCAACCAATAGGTCAAGTTTATCCGTTTTACTTTATTACTTCTTACATATTTATTAGGGCACCAGATGTTTCACATTATTTATCAGATCGAGCTAATTCCCCCCTGTGTTGTTCTGTGATATATGGCTATATTTTATTTATAAGAAAAGCATAAAAACAAAACAAACATCTTTGCTGCAGTCTTTTCAGAGAGGTAGTAATAAGTCTGAACAGTTTGACCTGAAATTTTGTTTTTTTTTTTAAATTTTCAGATTTCCCTAAACATATCAATTCCAATACAAAAATGTTATTACTGTCACAACGCTGAAAATAAAAAAATCTATTTATAAATTTCAACAGTTATGCTAACATGTTCTTATACTAAATAGTTGAAATTTTCGGTATTGTGGTGTAAATATTTTTTAAAATGAATTAAACTACAAAATGATAATTTCATATGCATTACAAAAAATCTATAGTTTTTATGCTGAATATATGAAAGTAAGCAATAATTGAAATGGGTTACAAAAACTTGCATTAAGTTTATACTTAAATGTAGAAATCCAGGGTTTCTAATTCGTGAATTTGGTAATAATATTTTATGCATTCTGCCCATGTCATTAAGAGCAATATTAAAGTAATGTGAGATTATACTCATAATTTCCAGAATTTATATTTAATTTTCATTGCTAGCATACTTATTTGTTAGTTTCAAATATCAGGCCAGTGAGTAATTTCTAATCGAGTCTTCCATGGAACTGAATCCGTATGTCTTCTGTCAGATGATATTTTTAACTAAAGCTACGTCATACATTTTTTTTTAAATTTTTGTGAACTTAATATTTGAAATAAGTAATAACCAAAAAGGCAAAAAATCCTAATTATAAGCTGATTTTTAATTTTCATTTAAATTTTACGTCAATTTATTTATCAATCTCGCGACGGCTTCAACAACTGTCACATGAAACGTCCCTTCTAAGCTTACTAAGCTTATAGATAACAATTTTTGAGTGGTCCCATTAATCTCAAAACATGAGAATATGGAGCACCGAAAACTCACATCTTTATGATGAGATTCTTTATTCGAAAAAAAAACCTATATTTTTTTAAGTTAAACATGGCAAAAATAATCATGTGCTTAATTGGTTTATTCAGTGTAATCCTTTTCAAGGTAACTTAACCATTATTAGATATCAGCAAGCAATTTTGGCAAATTTTATACCATAAATTCAGGGCTATGAAATGGAAGTAGGTTATTTTCAACAAAACAGAGCTACAGCGCAGTCGGCTAGACATTAATACTGTTAGTTATATGAGGCACGTGGAACGAAAACACGAACAACAGTTAATACATTTATTATACAAACACAAGTAAATATACATTGCGGTGACACACGCGCGCGGACCACCGACCAGCCATTAGTGTGACGTTCGTCTTCGTCATAGCTACGTCATCGCTGGCGCAGTGGCGCAGACTACCGCCGAACACGCACTCCATCTATGTTTCCTAACAAATACTTTTAATAATAATAATAATTTCATTTTTTTAATTCTTTTTCCCTAACTAAGTTTAGTAATAAATTATTATTGATATATAAATCGTCAACACAAATTTCAAGTTTCTCAGTTCTCTGTTAATATTTGGATTTGAACGAATGGCGTCCAGACAGGTTAAAATGAGATTTTTGTACTACTTAGATCAATTATATTATACGAGTATAATGAAATATTAGACTCAAATTAATTCAATTCGATGAGAACATCCTGGCATTTACATATAAGTAGAGGCTAAAATATTTCTTTATTAATGAGGCGTTGCAAACCCACTGGCGCCAACTCAATTATTTAAATTAAATTCAACGCTAAAATTTTACTGGAATACAACCAACTGTTTACAACCTGAATAACGGTAAATCAAAAATTAATTGAAAACAAGTTTTATTGGACACTGGATATAAAACAAAAACTACCTACAACTTTCATGACAATCAGTCTCGACATGTTTTTTAATAGTAAATGTGCATTATTAGAGTGTGTTCGCAATTTTGGTAGAGGATTATAGTAAATCAATTTAAATTGTTGACAGATTTAAATGGCTAAAATTTATGGAAAGTTATAATAAAGCATTGTGGAATTGCATCCTACCAAGGAAGAGAGATGTGATAATCAATAAATTGGTGAGCAAAGTGAAACTGGACTTAGTGATTCATCTGAATTTTACGTCCACGCTAACTCTAATGATTTACTAGTCTTCTGTGTTTATAATTTTCGTGAATTTTTTAATAACGTCTCTCAACTTTAAATTAATTATTACTCTAATCAGAATAGAATCAATTTTTAGTTCCCGTCTAATTAGTGAAAGTCTCTTCTGCGAGCGTTTACGCATTTTAAATAGAGAATTGCGAAGAACATAATGTGGTGTAACAAGAGTTCAATAACATGTCCCAAAGGAACATCTAAGGGCCGATAATGCACCCATTTGTAATCCGTATTCGCAGAGCGTCGGCCACGGACCAGTCGCTTTTACGACGTATTCTGACATCTAGTTTATGCAACGTAACAATGAAAAATTAAATGAAGAAGTTGCTACAAATATTGCACATGACGTATTCATATATAGTCAGGATCACGAAGCAATGCGTACACGTCACGGACTCTGTATGACGTCATGCGTCTACCACGTTTATCATACAAATGAATCGGTTTGAAAACTGTCAACAAACTTGTCGGCTTGTTATTGTTTTGGTTTGTTCTATTTATGATTATAGCATGAGAAGACCGTTAGTGTGAAGCAACAGTTAAGAAATAAGCTACACTTGCAGTGTTTCAGCACACAAGGGCATGCTGCAGGCTGCATAGACGTTATGAATTACAAACTCAGGCACAGGAAAGATCATGACTGTAACCCTTTTCACGTGTTCCTAGTCACTGAAGCCTGCCACTCACGTTCCAACGCCGCGGTACAATTGTGTAGGATATGACGAAATTGAAGTGTTTTTGAACGTCTGTGTATGCGACAAGCAAATCGGTTGGATGTGGACGGTTGGTGAACAAGTCTGTCTGCAGCAGTACAATCGTGTTGTATTGGATGGAAATTTGATCGTGTGGACAGTGTACGTTATACAAACCGTGAAAGCAGGTATAAAAGTCCATTTTCTTCGGACATGTTGCCACCACGATCGCAAATTTTTAACTGCAAGGTCGTAACGTGTGTGTACTGCTGCTTGTCAGCAGAATTGTACAGCAGTTGTATCCAATACAATCATACCCCGGCGTTGGAACGTGAATGACTGGCTTTAAGAACGTTCATTTTTATTTATATGATTTAAATGAAACGATAGAGAATAGTATATGCATTACTGTGCAACCAAATGCAGCAATTTCTGCTTTTTTCCATGAACCACTGGGACATTTGTTTGCAAGGGTACTGTGGTAGCTTGCATTGTCTATAATAATCAGTGATGGTTTTTCAAGATTCATGAGCAATTGAAACCACTTGAGAAAATTCTGTTGATTCAATTCGCCATGATAGTCTAGATTTTTGGTATTAGAAGAAAATACTAGCGCTGCTTCATCAATAAATCCATTGCTTGTACCTGCATGTAATATAATATACCTAAAATATAGTGAGAAGAATAAATAACTAACGTGAAACTGACACATTACTAAATTTTCCCTTCTATTTTGAACATCCTGATACTTTTGACACTATCGTCTTGCAATGACCTAACTACTCAACCATTTTCAAATATCCATGTTTCATCAAGATATACACATGGCAAAGGAGTTGGGTTCTGCTGATTGTGCATGTATTCACGTAAGAATTTGGTTCTTGCATGAACATGTTGTAATTCCATAAGACGCTTCCGTACACTGGTTGGCGAATAACGAAACCCAATAGAGAATGTACAATTTTTCCTAACGAGCTCACAGAACCCTCAAATATATGTTTCTCCTTCAAGCAATCAATTAATGGCGATCGTGTAACATGTACCTATTTCTGTAAAATAATCGTTAGTATCTATAAGGCGTGCGCATACTTTTTTCAACCATTCCATATAAGCATTCTCGAATAGCACACTGCTCCGAAGTGCTAATATCACACACTTGCTTTGTTCGGGGGTCTCTATTTCTTGGGAGAATGTACACCTTCTCCGGTTTTTATTTGTTGTACCATGGAGTTCACTGTTGGCACACATACACCCAGAGCAGCAGCAACCCTCTGTACAATGTGACTGCATTACTAATTGTAATAAACAACGCGCGGAATTGTGTTTCATACGCTCGATCCAGTGCTGTCGCGGCGATAGTTTGATTACAAATATATTTTTCTTTTGGACTATATCAACATAATATAACATTTCAAGATCACAAATCTGTGGTCATGTGTTTGAAAAATTAAAAAGGGCATCGAGTATTTTTATTTGAAGTAATATAGTAATATAGAAGTAGTTTTTTAACAAGCTGTAAACACTCCAAGCGACGCACTGGCTACGACCTTGTGGACCAGATCAAAGCGTCCCCGCTACTCGCCGTAAAACACACCTTGCTTCAACTGGGGAATTGCATCCGTAAGATATTTTTCCGCCCAGTGGTAATAAAATACACCTACTTACGTCTTGAACAGCTGTTAGTGGTAAAAGAGGTCCCCCGCTATCGCGTTCTTTAGCAAAATAGTCCACTAAATTATCGTCCATTTGCTTTACATCATTGTGCAAGGGCTTCGGCATGGTGGAATGTTTACGTTCAAGCAAGCGACACGTACCACGGTACAGGACAGTTAACTTGGAGTTCTAAAAAGAACTGATACGATTACACGAGCAGAAAAGTAGAAAAACGCGAAAAATCAAACAATAACACAACATAACCAAAGTTGACACCAATGACACTTGCGAAATCGATAAAACTTAGCATAATAAGCATTCACGTTCGGTAGAAGTAACTGACAGAAACTTTTCTGTGGTTAAGTTGCAATCTTAAGATCACTAGAAATTTAAGATTGGCATCAACTGTCTAATTTTCTAATTCAAATGTCAAATCTGAATTGTGTGGAAAAAACCGAAGTTTTTTTAATTTCAACACGCTTCGCTTCAAGAAAATCCTTAAATACAGCATGGAAACAATTTCCATAAAAGTAATCACGAGAAAGCCCATTTTAAAGGAAAAGAAACAAGAAATATTTCGTGGTTTTCAAAAAATTGGGTAAAACGGAAACAGTTAAACTGGTGGCAGAAATATTCTCCGTAAAATTCGCTAGTGTTGTCGAGTGTTTTTCGAATTTTAAAATAATACAGATACAGCGGCGCTTGTGCCGTTAATATTATAATCAGAATCAGAAAGACGACTGCGCAGATTTATATACCTACATGCTTTGTTGGTTCCTTTCTACAATTGGTTTTTAAGTTTTATATAATCGTTATTGTTTTGTAAGAGGTAAAACACTCGGCTTTGAAAATAATTGTACGTAATACACATATAAATTTAGGTTTCCGAAGGCGAAGTTTTTCACATTTTAAACACGTTATAGCTGCCAGAATCAAATTTCTAAGGCGGTACCTATCTCCAATTGCGTGATTGTGGTGAAGATTTACTTTTCATTTTCTTGGATGAGACATGGATATACCAGAACGGATCCATGGTGAAATTATGGATCCATGATGAGGACATCAAAGCTTGTCCTCCTAAAAAAACTAGTGAAGGGAAAAGATTCAAAATTTTACATGCGGGTTGCTCTTTGGGCTTTTAGAGGGATGCGATTTTCTCCTTGGTTCAAAAATAGATTCACCAGATTACCACAAAACCATCACATTTTCGATATTTGACCTTTACTTACTTACATGTCACATTTTTGATACCTACTTTCTGACATTCCAGTAATACATTATACACTAGAACAATTATGTCCGCAGTTACACAGCTTAAAAAAAAAGTTACCAAATCTAGTTACATCTACCGAACGTGAATTCCTTATATGTTTCGCTATCAATCGTACCAATATAATTTTCCCCAAATTGATCGATTTTGATCCGTATTGCCACGTATTGCGGCGCGTATTTTTGATTTAGTGTTGGTAACGGATCTACGTCATCCATGACGTGTACGCATTGCTTCGTGATCCTGAGTATATAATCATTTTTTACAAAATCTTTCACATGTCGTCAAAAATTACAATTCTATAAAAGAATATAATGAATTAACGATTAACAATTATTGTTACCTTCTTATCATTCTAAAAAATAGTTTGGAAAAAACTAGGTTTTATGCTGACTCTATTGTCGCTTTCAAGATGTAAATTCTTCAATATTCTCTTTGATATATGTAGTAGGTACATACATTAAACAGTGATAAATATAGATTCATGGAACTGTCACAATATTAAGCTGTTTAAGTGAATCTCTGCAATCATCTCTATAGCCTAATCCTGCCGTAACACGAAATGCCTCTTTTAAATGAAACGGAACCGCAAGCAGTTTGCCGTTGTTATCACGAAATTATTTATTTGCGGGTTTTTTAAAATCATAACCTCAAACTGATAGGGTTGACATCTTGGTTACTTTTTTCTAACTAAATCTAAATGTGGTTTTACACAATCACTGATTCATAACTGCGTGGACAACCATTTTGAAATAATATATATTTGTTAAACACCCTGCAGACAAATTATTTGAGCAAATAATGGACATAATGCCAATATAATACGAGCCTTTTCCTATTCCCAAATAGAGAAAAAAATTGCGTAAAACTTTAAAGTATAAAACTATAAACAAAGCACGAAATCACAATGGATAAACTATTTGCCATGGCAACACCATTTATTGCTGATTGTTAGATTAGAATAAGTAGGTACGGACGATTTGAAATAATGGATGGTTGTTAAAGTAACTACCAAAGGTTTTTTCTGATTTATTCAACAAGTCTGCAAAATAATATAATTCTCCGCATGTGATTGGTCGAAAGCAGTAAAATATGAATTTATATGTAGAAAATATGACTTATTCTTTAATTTATGCATAACTGAATTGATGTAAACCATGTGTTGGCTATGCTTTGGCCTCGAGTGACATTTTGTTTTAAAATGGTGATGTCTGAATTGTTAATGTTAGTTACAAATAACATAGGTCCCAAAATGCAACTTTGGGGAATATCAGATTTAACTAACCGATTCGACGAGTTTATTTATAATGTGATCCCTATGATAATATACTTGATTTTTTTTAGAAAAGCCTATTTGGTACACAATTGTGTTAGGCTTAGACACATATTACAAGCGTAAAAGAGTTTAGATAAACTGTTTATGGCCATGAAGGAATTTTTATCATAAAAAAATTTACGCAGTGACCACCGGCGAGTCATGCGCCCCTATGCAAAATTGTTTAGGTGCCCCCTATCAAACTGCAATAAAACCACAAAATAAAAATAAAATGTTTTTTTGACGAAAAAAAAAATTGCAAATACTATTGAAAAAATGAACAAAGTCAATTATATTTTTTTAAGGAATTGTAGAAGCAAATTCTGTAACAACTTCTGCAAAATCAAGACTATTTGTAAATTCATTATTTATAGAGAGGATAACTAATTTTGTCAATCCTTCTTGACTAATAGAATTTATCAAGTAAGTTTTTGTGCTGTTTAAGGTAGAAAACGATCTTTCTCCTGTCGCATTTGTTATCGGTATTGTTAGAAATATTCTACAGGCAATTCCTCTAGCATTGTCAACGCCCTCAAAATTTTCAATAAAGTACTTGAACTGGACGCAATCTATAAACATTCAATCTACGGTTTAATTCTAGCACAAATCTTTCTAAAATTATAATGAACGTGCTAATTCTCATCTCAGCTTTGCCGCCTAGATTGGTTTCGTCACCAGTAGTTTCATCGAACTGTCTTTTTAGTTGCTTAGTTCTCTTTAAATCTTTCTTGTATTCACCGTAACATGGGCTGGAGTTGATAATTTTTTTCATTTTATTACTTTTTGTATCGTTTTTATAGTCATTTGCTTTAAGCAAAATTAGCCAAATGATAAAGTTTGTACCGACGTACAAGTTACACAAAAGTGTCATTTTAGAAGTTGCCACTGGCCTTGTTAAAAAAAAAACATCGTTATCAAAGTTATATTTGCATTGGGGTGACTTTGATAGCCACTTTTAAAATGTAATTACTTAAATGAAATCTTTGTTATTGATTTCTATCATTTATTTTATAGAATTTTTTATTGAAAGTGAAAAAATACATTTAATTTCAAAATTAATAAAAACAAATGAAACACTTAATGTTCATACACATTTTCAAGCGCCTCTTCGATCTTCTCTGGCTTGTAATTTTGATAGAGTCTAGTACCAACTTTTCTTTTGTAAGTCCTTCCCATTCTCTTCGCATTAATTAGTCTGTAGAAATCAAATATTTATTATTTTAGCAGAAAAGATTGAATTGTGGACAATTACTGCTATAATTGATAAAGTTGGGGTGACATTGATAACTTTATCAATTTCACCCCAATTATTTATCAAAGTGACCCCACACCACAAATAATTCTACAAGTATTCAACGAATAAAAAGTCTGCCAGACTGATCCATTATGTGAGGTTACATCTCAAAATGTTCATTTTATTCCAAAATATGTGTTTTCAGCTTCAAACTAAATAAGGAGCAGATGATTTTGTAGAGTGTTATAAAGTGACAAACAGCTAGGTCCACTTTAAACAATTTGTAAAAATAATCTTAGCTAAACTTACCGTAAACATACAGCTTCCCATTAACCACTGCAGTTTTATGTAATCGACGAAACCAACGGCAATGTTCTCAGATTATTTGGGCGCGTAATTTAAACCATTTTAAGAAATCCCGTTATATTATCAAAGTCACCCCACAAAATCAATTTCACCCCATGTTACGGTACTACTTGATAATATTTGACCTCAATCTTCATATGAGTCTTACATCTCAAGGCCTGTCTCTTTTGCAAGGATTGACTAGCGGCGTGATATTTATTTAATGTGTCTGACCAAAATGCTGTTAATATGGCGGTTTCTAAGAAATTGAAATCTATTAGTAGACCATTTGCCTCAGCTTTAACCACAGGTGTTTCGGCAGTATTGTTCGCTATACTAAGTAAAACCATCGTATGATGCAGCAAGAGCTTTACAAGCATCTGCTCTTGCCGACCACCGTGTTGTAGAAAGAGCTTTTAGCAAAATACATCTTTTTGTTTTTCTTTGTTCTTTTTTAGGTCTGCGTCATTTTGCAGAATATGTTTTAATATATTCCATCCTTCGGTAGATCTCGACAGAGAGGTGGAAATAAATATGTTGTACGAACATAAAAAATTGAGCTACCCCTTGACAAATTCTGCTTCTGAAACTTGCCTCTTGTGTAAATTTTCTAAGTTCTAGAATACCCTTTCTCCATTTTGTCTCGGTAATGAGTATCTCTCAATTGAAGATTTCGGATATATCTTATATATTGTGTGAATGTTTTTCTTGTTGAGGTGTTTAATTTTTCCAAATCAGTTTGTGAACATTTCATTATTCCAAAGGAATACGTAACAGTAGAACACAGAATGTATTTACTATTTTCATTAAAATGTTTTCCATTTAAGTGTGCCCTCAAAAGTAATTTTAATCTTCCCAGACATTGTTCTATGAGCTTTGTTTTAGTTTTGATATGATCAATATGAAAGTCCAAATATTTCCATCATTTCCTTCTTGGGATCCTATTATTTCGTTATTCAGGGTTATATATGGTATTTGTTGTTGAATGCCTCTTCTGGTTGCTTGAGTCTTATAGTTCTCAACGCCAAAGCTCATCCCAATGTCACCGGAAAACTGTTCTGCTAGTTTTATTTGATTTGTCAACTGATTTTATATCATCCATACAAAGCAAATTATTTATCAATCTACTTTCTGTTTTGGTGTTAATTCTTATATTATATTGAAACTATCATTGTAGCTGTTCAATATGTCGGAAGGAGGATTTATTGCTTAATAGAACCATAGCGGACTGAGGGCATCGCCTTGAAAGATTTCTCTTCTGATCATTATTGGATCTGATCGAATTGTTTAATCATGTGAGATTACTTGAATAGTGTGTCTTCAAAATTCCACTGAGTTTTGCGAAGAGCATATACATATTTTATGAACAAGTTTGTATAATTCCAGAATTTTGCGTAGTCAGGACATCACAAACTTTGTTATAATTAATAAAAGAAGTATATACGTTTCTGTTTTCTTTCCTAGCTTGTTCACAGATGATGGAATCTATGATTAATTGCTCTTTGCAATCAAAGGATCCTTCAACACATCTTTTTCGTTCTTCGTTGATGATGTCGGATTTAAAACAGTGTTGATAGATTTGTTGTGGCATTATTTTTAGGTTTTAGATATCACCATCACATAAAAATTTGGAAATGTTGATGAGTTACGAAGGAACTGATTTAAATGTTTTTTTGAATGAGTGTGTATACGTGTTGTTGCCAGCGATACGTTGCTCTGCTTAAAGAAACCACAAACTTTAACTTCAGTTAATTATTACAAAATAGTAATTTCTTAAATATGACGGGTGCAAAAAGTACTCGTTCAAGAAGTGGTACAGATGATTATGTAACTATAAGTGCCAAAGACCTGGAAGAATTAATCAAGAAAGCAGTAAGTGACGCAATAGTAGATGCAACTAGAGATCTAATACTAAAAGTCGACGATCTGAAATAACAAATCCTAACTCTGAAACATTCCCGATTCGTGGACACAACAGAAAATGACGATGAGGACTTAAACGAGTCGGATACATCAACGGACACTGTTATCACTAGAGAACCGAAAAAAGTCATCAAAAACAAAAAGAAAAAACAGAAAAAGCCCAAACAAACTCAGCTGACCGACAATACACAAGAAAGAAAGTCCACTCTTGTAATTAGAGGGAACGAACAACTAAATTCCGGCTCCGTTAACAGCTTCAGTGCGGCAGCGAAAAGGGCTTGGATATATGTTGGTAGGACTCGGGCGGGTACCACGCCTCAGCAAGTGAATAATTATCTAACAAACAAATATGATGGTTACGAGTTTATTGTGGAGGCTCTTCCCAAAAGAGAGGATGCCAGTAGCATATCCTTTAAGGTAGGACCCGATATAACATTGCTAAATGATCTTTATAAGCCTGAAAATTGGCCTAAAGACGTATTAATAAAAAAGTTCGAATTTTTTCGACACAAAAAGCAACGACAATTTAACAACTAATGTCAAAATTATTCCGGAGCAAAATGTGATAACGTCGGTACAAAATTTACAGCCACACGTTAATTATGTCTCCACTATTACACAAGGTAATCAGCTATATGACAACAGTGCGAAAGTTCCAAGATGTACTGAAGCTCTACTTTTTCACCAAAATGTCCAGTGATTTTCCAACTGTAAACATAACTTAGACATAGTTCTAGAAGAAATAAATAATCCTGATATCGTCGTACTTTCAGAACATTGGTAAACCGAAGATAGTATCCGTGCATACAGTCTTCAAAACTATAAGTTGATTACGTCATTTTGTAGATCAAAGACTACATCGCATGGTGGTGTCGCCATTTATGCATCTATGAAAAATAAATCATTAATTAGTACTGCACGCGTACGCCTAGAAATTAATTGTTTCATCGAAGAATTCATTTTTGAATGTTCTTGTGCTGAGTTTACTGTAAAAGGTGAATTATTTGTAATTGTAGCAATATACCGGGTGTCTGGAAAATGGCGGATTAACTCTCCGCTACGCTCTAATAGTAAAAAAAATCCTTCTCACATTTTGGGTGAGTTATAATGATTTTAAAATTGCTTCTTTTGCTACGTTTAACAACTAAACCACTCATTCATTATCGGAATAACTAGTAGTAAAACTTTTAGTTAATATTTTTCTCGCCCATGACCATGTTTAATTACCATTTCAGTTAGAATGCACAAAGTTTATATGGCTGTGTTGTTTTTGTAATAATTTGATAAATTTCCATTTGACAACAATGTTTGCCTGATATAAAGCGAAGGTGGATTTCAGTCAGCATCGTTACTAGGAAACCAGAAAGTAAGCCGGAGGTATTCACGCATTAGGTGTGTACAGCGTTGCCAATTTTACTTTTATAAAATCACGTTTTTTTCGTTATCTGCATTATAAAGAATTTTTTTATTATTTTTTTGGGACTCCCGAAACCCCCGTATATAACGTACTGAAGAGTTAATCCGCCATTTTCCAGACAGCCGGTATAAACCTCCCAAGACGAATTTAGACATCTATATGAGGAAATTAGAAAATATTATCGAGCTTATTACTTCCTCTTCAAAAAATAAACAAATAATTATAACCGGTGATATTAATGTGGATATGTTAGGCAAACAAAACAAGGAGAAAATTACGAACTTGTTAAATTGCTACAACATGTGCGCATTAATAAAAGATCCTACTAGAGTTACAAGTAAATCAGCAACTTGTCTTGACAATATTTATGTATACAAAGATTCAAACTTTCAAGGAAAAGTTATTAATGCCCACATTTCTGATGATCTAGG
The DNA here is from genome assembly GCF_036711695.1 of Zophobas morio. Lineage (NCBI taxonomy): Eukaryota > Metazoa > Arthropoda > Insecta > Coleoptera > Tenebrionidae > Zophobas > Zophobas morio. The sequence goes on from NW_026972111.1 coordinate 15,898,153, forward strand.
TCAAATACTGCTGTATCCAAAAGAAAAAACATCTAAGGTTAGTTTTGAATATGGTCGTGAGTTTAAATGTCAAAATTATCAAACTTTTTTTACTTTGTTAGAAAATGAAAACTGGGTGTGTGTATATAAAGCCCTTACAGTGGATAATCAGTATGATAATTTTATACAAACAATTTTAACTTATTACAATCAAAGTTTTCCCATTGTTAAAAAACGTAAACAAAGCGCCAATAAGCATTGTTGGATGGATGAAGAGTTGTCGCATATAAAAAACACAGTCTCTTTTTTGGCAAATTGTTGTTCTATAAATGGATCATTTAAACCTGTTTACAATGAATACAAAAAGTGTTACTCAAAGCTTTTATTAGAAAAAAAGAAACTTCTTAATGGGCCGTATGATTAAAAGTGAGCATTTGCTCGTACTCGTTGTTTTTGGAGCATATGCTTCGCTATATATGAATAAAACAGTGAGCAAACGGTTTTGCTCATACTTTGGTGTTGGAGCTTGAGCAAGTGCTCTAAATTTGAAGTAGCTGCTTACACTTGAGCAAATGATATGAATAAAAGAGAGCGTTTACTTACATTGTGGAGCACTTGCTCACAAATTGATGCGTCTCCTATAAAGGAGACGCAACTTATGTTGGATGGAACAGTATTTCAGAAAATGGCAGACATGGTTGTTCTACGAAAAACTAAACATTATAAGGAGCATAGGGAAACCAACATAGGTGACTATAAAACCTTGTACAGGTAAGCTTAGAACATTTGTCATTATAAAAGTATATTACGATTAATAGCACGTGTTGCAGATTTTCTGCAGAAAATGTTACTTGGTTAGCAGATTACTTTTTAAATGATTGTACTGAAACCAGGGGAGGTGCTTTGTCGCCAAAAATGAAAATGAAAATTTTTTTGAGGTGTTTAGCCAATCCCGGTTTTCAGTCAGGAATAGCAGAAGAATTAGGCGTTCATCAGTCGACAGTATCAAAAGTAGTTACATTTGTCACAACAAGGGTCACAGCAAAAGTTTCATCATGGATCAAATTTCCACACACTGAACAAGATATTTTGCAGGCTTTAGAAGACTGGCAAAATGTCAATCACTTTCCGGGGGTCATTGGGGTCATTGATTGTACCCATATTAGAATTGAAAAACCAGGTCGTCATGGGGATGAATATATCAATAGAAAAGGATGGCCCAGTATCAATGTACAAGCGACTTGCAACGCCCAAGAAATGTTTACAAGTGTTGATGCCAGTTGGCCAGGTTCGGTGCATGATACTAGAGTATGGAAAAACTCCACAATTCGGGAAGTTGTGCAAAAGTTTCCGAATGCTAGCTTATTGGGGGATCAGGGATATGGCTTGGAACTGTCACTATTGACACCATATAGAAACACAGATACCGAAGCAAAATTACACTATAATCGGCTGTTGAAACGAGAACGTTGCATTATTGAACGCTGTTTTGGCCAAGTGAAACGACGATTTCCTATACTGAAATATATATGCAGATTAAAACTTAGGAGAATATCACGTATTATTATTTGTTGTTTCATCATGCACAACATAGCAAAGCATCTTAAAGATGAAGAGTTTCCTGAAGAAGAAGATGAAGACGACACTGATGAAAATGATGAAGACGACAATCAAAATCAACATATCCCTGACAACGAGATGTTGCAACGTGCACGTGTAAAACGAGATGAAATTGCTGATATAATTGTTCGACGTCACCTTTATTAGAAGATGTTTCTTAATTAAAGCAGCCAAAAAAGAGTTGAATATGCATTGTTAAATATCGTTTATTTGGTATAATACACATATTATCACTGTCAGTTTATTCCAGTCGTTCCATTTTCTTCAAAATATACTCCCTTTGCATTCTTGCGGTTTTTAGTTGCTCCAACAACACAAGTCTTTGTAGTTCCGTTGTGGTTAAACTGTGTGTTTCCTCAGTCTCGTAGTTGTAAAGTTTTGACTTCTTGGGCTCGGAAGAACGTCTACTCTTTTCACAGTTCTTTTCCTCTCTGTGTTTGGGCTCACATTCTTGTGCCCTTTTCGCCATACCTGCTACAGCAGGTTCTACAAAAAAATGTTATTTTATAGCATTATAGAGTTTATTATGTAAAAGGGTATATCATGTGTATTAAACACAGATGCGATAGGTATCTACCCGGAATTTTTTTGATTGTTGGATTATCATCTCCTTCAAGTATCTTATACAAGACCTTCTCCCACTCATGCAAAGTAATGCGTTTGTTTCCGGTCTTCTGTTTGTCGGTCTTCTTCTTGAGCCGCGATTTCATATTGTTAATTTTTTTCTTCAACTGTTGTTGGCTGATGTGAAGCCCTAAGTGGACTTCATACAATTCCACCACCTCCAGTAAGGATTTTTCTTTTTTTGCTTTTTCATTTGGTAACTGAGATTTTGATAGTAATTCAGGTCGTTTTTCGATTTCTCGGACTATAAATAATTGGGAATTTGCAGTTTTCCCAGCACCGGACCCCGGCGATTCACAGCCACTTGACGAACTCATCTGTACAATGCACTGATGATAACCGAACTAAATGAAAATCATGGATAGCGAATTGTGGTTTTTTAAATAATCTCTTCATGGTCGTCGTTCTTATAGGAAATAAGCTATCGATGGGTGTTTTTATGAAGATAACGAATATGAGCGTTTGCTTCAGAGTAAGAAGCAAATGCTCTTAAGTAAAAGGTTTAGTTTATTCATACTGATTGAAGTATGTGCTCATACTCATACTTTTTACTCTAAGCATGTGCTCATACTTCGTACTCATGCTCACGAGCAACTGCTTCTTTTTATTCATACGGCCCAATGACCAACTCATAAACAGTTCCAAAAATAAATCAAAAACAATGTGGAAGATAATTAACACTAATATAAAAAATAAAAAAGACACTCACGAATTTACAAAACTTGTCACTGATAATAATGAAACGATAAAAGATCCTCAACTAGCGGCTGAAATTTTTAATAACTATTTTTTATCGATAGGAAGCAATGTAAATATTTCGAACGACTATCCATTAAAAATCAGAAGAGTACCTGAATCCCTTTTATTATTGCCTGTCACAGAAGCCGAAGTCGAGATAGCAATTCGAAATTTAAAGCCGAAATATTCGTCGGAATATGATCAAATTTCAAGTATAACAATTAAAAAAAATTGCACATTTTATTATAGATCCACTAAAGTAAGTAAAAATCTCTATCATTAAGCCCCTTTATAAAAAAGGCTGCCATTTTTCAGTGGAAAGTTATAGACCAATTAGTTTAATGAGTTCTTTTTCGAAAATTTTTGAGAAAATTATCTATGAGAGGCTTATATCTTTCTTTAGTGCAAAAAATATTTTGTCAAATAGTCAGCATGGATTTAGGACAAAGCCTTCTACTATCACAGCAATTTTTCAATTCATAACAAATGTATACGGTATTATTGACACAAGTAACATTGGTTTGGGTGTTTTTTTGGACTTATCAAAAGCTTTTGATAATGTCAACCATAAACTGTTATTAAACAAATTGGAAAACTACGGTGTAAGAGGTAATGTACACAACTTACTTGATTCGTATTTAAGAGATAGAACATAAAAAGTTAATATTGCAAAAAATGGACATGAATACGTATCTAATGGAAAAAAGATTGCTTGTGGTGTTCCGCAGGCAAGTATACTCGGTCCGTTATTATTTCTCGTATACATCAATGACCTATCGTATAATATTAAAAAAACTGATTCACATATAATAAATTATGCAGATGACACTAGTGTACTAATACAAGGACAAAATATAAAAGATCTATCCGAAAAACTAAATTTCATACTTCCAGAATTTCGAACTTGGTTTCATACAAATGGTCTAAAACTTAACGAAAATAAAACACATTTAATGCTGTTCCATCACATTAATAACAACAATAATTATGTCAAAAAGGTAGTACTTGACAAGACCACGCTAAATCTCGAGCCACACGTAAATTTTCTAGGGGTCGAAATTGACGAAAATTTAACATGGAACTATCATTTTGAGAGTATAACAAAAAAACTTAGTACTGTGTGTTACATGCTTAGGGAATTGAAAAAAGTAGTCAACCTCGAAACTCTATTAAGTTGTTATTACGGTCATTTCTTTTCTATCCTTAAGTATGGTATTATGTTCTGGGGAAATTTTGATAACAATCAAGTGTTTGTTATGCAAAAAAGAGCGATGAGAATAATAGCAAGTTTCAAAATGACGGATTCGTGTAGGGGTGTATTCAAAAAATACAATATATTAACGAAAACCGGGTTATATATTTACGAATGTCTATGTTTTCATCAACAACATAAAAACTATTTTCAAAAAGCTTTAATCAGCGAAAGTTGCACAAGAAAAACGGAGATCTACCGTTATCCACGTCATAGAACAACAGTGTTTGAAAACAGCTGTTACTACCAGTCCCTCAAATTATATAATTCGTTACCTCAGAACTATAGAGCAATGCAGTTAAGTGTTTTCAAAAAGCAAGTAAAACATAAATTGGTAAAAGCTGAATTATATACATTAAAAGAATTCTCACAAATCATATTCATTTGAAATATTAGTTTATATGTATATCTGTATCATGTAGTTACTGTCTTCTATAATTTTTGTGTTTGTGACTAGATTATATAAATTTTATCAAATTTTATTGTACATGTCTCCACTTTTCAATGACGAATATCAAACACGTTTGTATGTCCCTGATATTAATAAATATTATTATTATTACAATTAAATTTTTTGATTCAAAAATGAGGCTAATATTTTGACCAGAAAGTTGTTAAATCTTTTATTATTATTATTATGGATATCAATATTCATAGAGACAGTTGTTCATAGAGAAACTTTGAAATTTAGATCTACGATACAAACACTAACTAAAATATGTTCATTTAATTTCTCAAAAACATAAGGACCTTATTTGAAAATATTGTTGAACAAATTTCGTACCTTTACTTTAATTTTGCTTTGTGTAGTCCTAAAAAAATTCATGGATACATTTTTAATTGATTAAATAAATCTTTACCGAAATATGCATACCACAATATGTCATTGCTTATGCTTGAATAATGTTCAATGTCTTATTTTATCAATAAATATCTGTTTTACATTGTGATAAATATTGCATTGCATATATTCAAACCAATGTAATTGTGTTTATTAAGCTGTAGCTTTAGCACTACCATCACTTTTCTAAGATTTGTATTGAAATTTGTTGGTTAGCCAGAACCTAGCAACAAAATTTAACTATTTCTGTCTTTTCCTACTGCTTATAGTATAAAAAAAAACTTATTTTGGTAGGAGTATTAAATATTATTGTAACTGATAAGTAAGTTGCAGATGCAATACCGTCACTCTAACAAAATGTAATTTAAACAAGAAGCATATTTAAGCATCAGCCTAATGGAATTTCATTTTAGTGTTTTATCGAGATTAGAAAACATTTACGTAGGTACATCTTACAAAATGTTAAATGCAGATATTAAAACTTTTCTTGGGATAAACACTGTTGCGTCAAGTTCGGATTTCGTGGGATTAATACGACAGTGGTATATCCGAAATTTGTTAGCTACGCAAAAACGTAATCAAACAGGAATTTAATTATCGTAAGCTAATTTCTGTAAGTGACGAACCTGTTTTATTAAGAGATTTGTAACATTTAAGTATAAAATCTATTTTTAGTACATAAGAAAGTAAGCAATTACTAAATCACTTCCTTCTGAAAAAAAAAGTGTTTTTATTATTTAAGATATTTGCTGTAATTTATGTAAGCAAAAGCTATAAATAATTTATTAATTTGCTCTAAAGCCCGATGAATGAAATTTTATAATAAAGTGAAAAATCAATCCTCAGCTAAAAACTGGTAAATTAAAAAAAATCTTTAGTCGATTTTATTTTATTTCAAAACTACTAGGAAGGTCGGAATTTCCGTAATAAACTAATGTCTTTATACAAGTGCAACTAAAAAAACAATTTAACAATTTGCAAATTAATAAATACATATATTACGGTACAAATAAATTAATTTATCTGTTGCTTTTTGGTGATGCTATGCATTTTTAGTTTATGACAGGAAGTTTTGCTATTTAATTTATTGGTGAATATTACGCTGATGTCCCTGTTAAAAATGCCCAATCAAATCCAATATAACCCAATCTAAGTTAGATTGGACCAGATTGTGTTTGATTGGGTTAATTGGGATTCAATTTGAACTTATATTGGATTTGATTGGGCAAACACAATTAAGGGCTTTGATTGGATTTGATTGGATTTGATTGTGAAAATTGGAAATAATTGTGTATTACCAATAAAAACATCTAAAAAGCAAAATGTGATGTAATAAATACAATTTAGGTTTGGAGTGTGCTAGAACGTGCAAATGGAACATTTTATTTTATTTTATCACTAACATTGATGTCCCTAATATAAATAATTTTGTTGCTTTCGTTTAGATTCCCAAAATGGCTTTGAGTTATCATTTACAATAAAATGCCGTAAAAGATAATTATTTATTATGGAAATAAAACGCTTATTGAAACGACTATAACGAAAAATACAATTATTTGAAAAAAGCACCCCCTTCACGAATAGAATAAGTTGTTAACATTTTATTACCCGAGAACAAGGCTCGAAAGAATTCTGAATCGATCACAAGAATATACATCTATATGCATATTTAAAAAAAATTCATAAATATGTTCTGCGTATTAGCAACCCCCATAGGGGGGTCGACGGGGAACGTAACCACCCACTTCGATGAGAAGTCGTAAAGAAACACATTACGCAACCATTTTGCATCCTACGGCAACGATACGGACCGTAGGTGCCTCAATTTCACGTTTAAACGACGGTCACAGTGTCGCCCAATCTGGCCCAATCAAATCCAATCCCAAATTGGGGGCGCCCAATCAAACCCAATCTGCGAATAATTCGCACGCCAATCGCACAAAGAAGGTAAAAAATGACCACCACAATGGTCACGTGGTACGCAAGCAAACATATTATCACTATTATAGCGAAAAATAATTTGTTTTTAATAAACAACCCTTTTACGCGGGTTTGAGTGTTAATATTATCCGACAGGAGTATATTTTTGGGAAAAAATTCTGTGTTCGACACGATAGGATTTATGACGATAAGCATACTCAAAAAAAATGCATAAATATTGTCTGCGTATTAGCAACCCCCATAAGGGGGTCGACGGAGAACGTAACCACCCACTTCGATGAGAAGTCGTAAAGAAACACATTACGCAACCATTTTGCATCCTACGGCAACGATACGGACCGTAGGTGCCTCAATTTCACGTTTAAACGACGGTCACAGTGTCGCCCAATCTGGCCCAATCAAATCCAATCCCAAATTGGGGGCGCCCAATCAAATCCAATCTGCGAATAATTCGCACGCCAATCGCACAAAGAAGGTAAAAAATGACCATCACAATGGTCACGTGGTACGCAAGCAAACATATTATCACCATTATAGCGAACAATAAACCTTTTTTAAAAAACAACCCTTTTACGCGGGTTTAAGTGTTAATACTATCCGACAGGAGTACATTTTTGGGCAAAAATTCTGTGTTCGACACGATAACGTTTACATCGATAAGCATACCAAAAAATATGCATAAATATTGTCTGCGTATTAGCAACCCCCATAAGGGTGTCGACGGAGAACGTAACCACCCACTTCGATGAGAAGTCGTAAAGAAACACATTACGCAACCATTTTGCATCCTACGGCAACGATACGGACCGCACGTGCCTCAATATTACGTTTGAACGACGTTCACAGTGTCGCCCAATCTCGCCCAATCAAATCCAATCCCAAATTGGGGGCGCCCAATCAAATCCAATCTGCGAATAATTCGCACGCCAATCGCACAAAGCAGGTAAAAAATGACCACCACAATGGTCACGTGGTACGCAAGCAAACATATTATCACTATTATAGCGAAAAATAATTTGTTTTTAATAAACAACCCTTTTACGCGGGTTTAAGTGTTAATATTATCCGACAGGAGTATATTTTTGGGAAAAAATTCTGTGTTCGACACGATAGGATTTATGACGATAACTATACTCAAAAAAATGGCATAAATATTTTCTGCGTATTAGCAACCCTCATAAGGAGGTCGACGGAGAACGTAACCACCCACTTCGATGAGAAGTCGTAAAGAAACACATTACGCAACCATTTTGCATCCTACGGCAACGATACGGACCGTGGGTGCCTCAATATTACGTTTAAACGACGGTCACAGTGTCGCCCAATCTGGCCCAATCAAATCCAATCCCAAATTGGGGGCGCCCAATCAAATCCAATCTGCGAATAATTCGCACGCCAATCGCACAAAGAAGGTAAACAATGACCACCACAATGGTCACGTGGTACGCAAGCAAACATATTATCACTATTATAGCGAAAAATAAAACTTTTTTAAAAAACAACCCTTTTACGCGGGTTTAAGTGTTAATACTGTCCGACCAGAGTATATTTTTGGGAAAAAATTCTGTGTTCGACACGATAACGTTTACAGCGATAAGCATACCAAAAAAAATGCATAAATATTGTCTGTGTATTAGCAACCCCCATAAGGGGGTCGACGGAGAACGTCACCACCCACTTCGATGAGAAGTCGTAAAGAAACACATTTCGCAACCATTTTGGGCACCTACGGCAACGATACGGACCGTAGGTGCCTCAATTTCACGTTTAAACGACGATCAAAGTGTCGCCCAATCTGGCCCAATCAAATCCAATCCCAAATTGGGGGCGCCCAATCAAATCCAATCTGCGAATAATTCGCACGCCAATCGCACAAAGAAGGTAAAAAATGACCACCACAATGGTCACGTGGTACGCAAGCAAACATATTATCACTATTATAGCGAAAAATAAAACTTTTTTAAAAAACAACCCTTTTACGCGGGTTTAAGTGTTAATACTGTCCGACCAGAGTATATTTTTGGGAAAAAATTCTGTGTTCGACACGATAACGTTTACAGCGATAAGCATACCAAAAAAAATGCATAAATATTGTCTGCGTATTAGCAACCCCCACAAGGGGGTCGATGGAGAACGTCACCACCCACTTCGATGAGAAGTCGTAAAGAAACACATTTCGCAACCATTTTGCATCCTACGGCAACGATACGGACCGTAGGTGCCTCAATATTACGTTTAAACGACGGTCACAGTGTCGCCCAATCTGGCCCAATCAAATCCAATCCCAAATTGGGGGCGCCCAATCAAATCCAATCTGCGAATAATTCGCACGCCAATCGCACAAAGAAGGTAAAAAATGACCACCACAATGGTCACGTGGTACGCAAGCAAACATATTATCACTATTATAGCGAACAATAAAACTTTTTTAAAAAACAACCCTTTTACGCGGGTTTAAGTGTTAATACTGTCCGACCGGAGTATATTTTTGGGAAAAAATTCTGTGTTCGACACGGTAAGATTTATGACGATAAGCATAATCAAAAAAATTGCATAAATATTTTCCTGCGTATTAGCAACCCCCATAAGGGAGTCGACGGAGAACGTAACCACCCACTTCGATGAGAAGTCGTAAAGAAACACATTACGCAACCATTTTGCATCCTACGGCAACGATACGGACCGTGGGTGCCTCAATATTACGTTTAAACGACGGTCACAGTGTCGCCCAATCTGGCCCAATCAAATCCAATCCCAAATTGGGGGCGCCCAATCAAATCCAATCTGCGAATAATTCGCACGCCAATCGCACAAAGAAGGTAAAAAATGACCACCACAATGGTCACGTGGTACGCAAGCAAACATATTATCACTATTATAGCGAACAATAAAACTTTTTTAAAAAATAACCCTTTTACGCGGGTTTAAGTGTTAATATTATCCGACAGGAGTATATTTTTGGGAAAAAATTCTGTGTTCGACACGATAGGATTTATGACGATAAGCATACTCAAAAAAAAATGCATAAATATTTTCCTGCGTATTAGCAACCCCCATAAGGAGGTCGACGGAGAACGTAACCACCCACTTCGATGAGAAGTCGTAAAGAAACACATTACGCAACCATTTTGCATCCTACGGCAACGATACGGACCGTAGGTGCCTCAATATTACGTTTAAACGACGGTCACAGTGTCGCCCAATCTGGCCCAATCAAATCCAATCCCAAATTGGGGGCGCCCAATCAAATCCAATCTGCGAATAATTCGCACGCCAATCGCACAAAGAAGATAAAAAATGACCACCACAATGGTCACGTGGTGCGCAAGCAAACATATTATCACTATTATAGCGAACAATAAACCTTTTTTAAAAAACAACCCTTTTACGCGGGTTTAAGTGTTAATATTATCCGAGAGAAGTATATTTTTGGGAAAAAATTCTGTGTTCGACACGATAACGTTTACAGCGATAAGCATACCAAAAAAAAATTGCATAATATTTTCTACAAATTACCAACCCCAATAAGGGGGTCAACGGAGAACGTAACCACCCACTTCGATGAGAAGACGTAAAGAAACACATTACGCAACCATTTTGCATCCTACGGCAACGATACGGACCGCACGTGCCTCAATATTACGTTTAAACGACGTTCACAGTGTCGCCCAATCTCGCCCAATCTGCGAATAATTCGCACGCCAATCGCACAAAGCAGGTAAAAAATGACCTCCACAATGGTCACGTGGTACGCGAGCAAACATATTATCACTATTATAGCGAACAATAAAACTTTTTTAAAAAACAACCCTTTTACGCGGGTTTAAGTGTTAATATTATCCGAGAGAAGTATATTTTTGGGAAAAAATTCTGTGTTCGACACAATGAAATGTATAACTGTAATCATGATTAAAAAAGTTATATAAATATTTTGTATAAATTAGCAACCCCTGTAAGGGGGTTGACGCTGAACGTAACGACCCACTTTGATAAGAAAACGTAAAGGGACACATAACAATTATTTTTTATTCTACGGGAATGGTCCTGACCAGACTTGGCTCAATATTGCGTTTAAACGACATTCATAGTGTCGCCCAATCAAATACAATCTGCGAATAATCCGCACACCCATCTCACACAGAAGGTACAGAATAACCACCAGGGTGGTAATCTGGTACGCAAGCAAGCATATTATCACCATTTTAACGAATAATAAAACTTTTTTAGAAAACAACCCTGTTACGGGGTTTTAAGGGTTAATACTGCACCACCGGAGTATACTATTGGAAAAAAATTCTGTGTTCGACACAATAAAATGTATAACTATAAACATGAGAAGTTAGATATTTTGTATAAATTAGCAACCCCTGTATGAGTGTTGACGCAGAACGTACTGACTCACTTAATAATAATAATAATAATAATCGTAATTTATTATCCAACAGACAAAGATCTATGTGGATACTTGTACATAACTCCGGATAAGTATACACAAATACATATAACAAAAAAAGAAAGAAATCAATACAAAACAATTATATAACTAAACACTAATCACTAAAAAATTATATAACTCAACATGCAGGAATGTCAACTACAGTGGCGTAAGAACTGCATTTTTACACAGATAAGTGAAATGTTTGATATTCTGTAAAAAGATGTCAGCAAGAGGAGCAATATTATTGTAACTTCTGCACATATTATATAACGGCGAATAGAAATGTTGATTAGTTCTACACCAATCTATTGCAAATGTTCCAGCATATCTACAATTTAAGCGCGGTATGTGAAAACTAAGATTACCAAGCAGATTTTGTGAAAAAATTTTCCCGTGAATCAGCTGATGTAAAAATATAATATTTGCCACCGTTCTTCTATCCTTCAACGAGTATAGATTAAATTCATTGAAAAGAACTACGCTCGAACAAGTTCTTACGGGATATCTGCCGAATTTAACATAAAATAAATGTTTACAAAATTTTCTTTGAATACGCTCTATTGAAGATATATGAATTTTGTAGTATGGATCCCATACGACGGATGAATATTCCAGTTTAGAACGAATAAATGAATAATATAATACAAGCAAAGAATCAACATTGGTAAAACCGACAGTATTTCTTATAATAAACCCTAACATTCTATTAGCATGATCACAAATATGTTGAAAATGGGGTATAAATGACAATTTTGAATCAACCACAACACCAAGGTCTTTAATTTGGAATATTCTATCTATTTCTGTATCGTTTAATTCATACTTAAATTGTGTAGTATCAGGTGATCTAGAAAAGGTTATTACTTTACATTTGGCTACATTAATATTTTGTTTATTATTGTGACACCATATAATAAAATTATTAAGATCATTTTGAAGCGAGTAACAATCATCAAGCGTGGTAATAGTTTTAGCCACCTTCATGTCATCAGCGTACACAAAGATAGGACACTTAAATTCTAAAAGTGCGTCATTGAAGTATATAATAAATAAAATAGGTCCAAGGTTTGACCCTTGCGTTACACCACTCGTAGTTACATAAGTTTGAGAGCGAAAACCACGGTACTCAACATACTGAATGCGATTACACAAAAAGGATTGAAATAACTTTATTAAATTACTACACAGGCCAAATTTGCTCAACTTATCAAGCAAAATCGAGTGATTAACCACATCGAAAGCTTTAGATAAATCTGTGTAAATAACATCAACTTGTTTTTTACTTTCAAGAGAATCAGATATGTATTGGATGTATTCACACAGATTTGTTGAAGTTGACTTTCCTTTTATAAAGCCATGTTGACTGGGGCTAAGTTGATTAGATACATGACTATATAAATTATTAGCTACAATTCTTTCAAAGATCTTAGTAAAATTTGAAACTATTGCAATGGGCCTATAATTCTCGATGTTATTACGTACGCCAGATTTGAAGACCGGGATAACTTTAGTAGACTTCCACTTATTAGGATATGCAGCCTCAGCAATAATTAAATTAAACAAGTAGCAAAGGGGTTCACATAAACAAGAAATACAGTCTTTTACAAGGAAAGCAGGCACATTGTCAGGACCCATAGTAAAATTAGAATTGACTTTTTTGACGGCATCCAAAATATCACAGGTATTTATTACGAAATTGTGTAAGACGCTCACTATATCACTTTCTCTATCACAGACTGGGAAACTATCACAGATATTATCACTACTAAAGACGTCACTGAAATGAATCGCGAAATGATTGACAATTTCTTGTGGATCAGTTAGTTCAATACCATTATTGAACACATGGCCTGGGATACTCGAGACATTTTTCTTTTGATTAATATATGCCCATAAATGAGATGAGAACTCGTGAAGAGACGCATAACACAACTGTTTTGTATTCTACGGCAATGATCCTGACCAGACGTGGGTCAAAATTACGTTTAAACGACGTTCACAATGTCATCAGTCAATTCAATTTTGAAACATTGTTTGTAATCCAGGTTCAGGTGGAATCGGTATTTTGGGTTGCCTATTTTAAAAACATAAATGGATCATCTTAGCTGAATAACCCTGTATATGCAATAATTTTAAACACGGTATTCCCCACCCTGGTAGTATCGAAATATAGAAAAAACAAATTGAAAATCGAATGGGGCAAAACCTCCGTGAACCACCTTCGATACGAAGACGCTCAGCCACCTCGTAAACAGAGTTGGAAAAACGTTCGAATAAAAACGACGTAAACACTTTCAGTTTCAATTAAAAGTAAAACCGACTTTTTGCTGCTTATCACTCATTCATGGATTCATTCATCGTTAATGGTCAGTGCTAAAGTTTTTTTGGTAATGCTTCATGACGATCGACTTTTGATTTTAACGGATGTTTGGTCCTTGCCACAACGATTTTACATTGTTTATTGGAACAAAAATAAGAGTAACTTAGAATGCTACAAGAAGTGTTGAAAATGTTGTCCCTGAGTAGCAATACAGGCGTCAGAGCGTCGCAAGATGTTTGTTGATAAATATCACTTGTTCTTGAAGCTCTACGATATTTTCTGGACACTGTTGATTTCCACAAACTAACTGTTGCATCCAACCGATACACGTTTATCGAAAACGGTCTCTTGAACTCGTACTTGTTGACGAGCATGTGGAGTCTCATCGGACAAAAAATGAGTGTTGTCGCTATTGAACTAGTAAGTTGCATGGTTCGAAAAAAACGTTTTTTAGGAATCATGATAAAACAATATCGTAAATGGCGTTGGCATGGCACTAACGAAGAAAAACAATTCCGTGAAATCTACGTTGAATGGTTTCATTAACGTATGTTTGTATTACATACACCATTGTCTTTTCAAATTTATGATCCGGTCTTCCCCATCGTAGCAGTGTTTAAAGTTCCTATCCAGTGTTTCTACCAAATCCGAAAACACCAAACTAACACTAGGCTTATTCTTTATTTGAATATCAGAGTGCAGGTCCTATTAACAGAAATCAGTCTCTAAACGTGGAATCATATTACCTATCTCTTGGTGTGCGAAAAAGACGAGGATACAAGCTAGAGCTGGTCGCCCATCAAACGTCTTTTAATCTATCGTCTTCGACGTACCATATGAAATGCGAAAAAGGACCATTAACTATATAGACGATTCTTGCCGTCAGCCTTCGTATCATTACAAACAGGATAGTGATACAAATGGTATAATTTGTTGTCAGCTTAACCAAAATATCATCAGTATTCATCAGTGATATTACTGAATACCTGTGTAGGTACTTTTAAAAACGAGATACCGTCGCGAGCAAAAAATTCTGGTCGTCAGTATCAGCGTGTGCCATTTAATTCGGTGCACAAAAATGACATTGACGACTAGAATTTTTTGCTCACGATGATAGGTGCGATTTTAATGTCGGCCTTTCCATGTGAAACAGCATGTGTGAATAAACATGTGTTCGCACGATTGATGAAACAATTGAGGACGCTCGTTTAGGTAACCAATTTGAAAAACCGTCGTCATTTATTGGTTTGGGTTCTTCACTTCCGATCGGCACCTATTATAGGTCTAAAGTTCAAACTTCTATTATGGGCTGTAACACGTTTCTACATATAAAACGCTGTGGTGTCCAAATGTGGATTCAAATTTGGCGAAAAAAAAAAAACAACGGGACGAAATCGCATTTGAATAATTTGAATAAAAGAAATTAAGAAAATCGTTAAATCTTGGCAACCAAGTGTAACGTTTCATCCATGTGTGAATTTAGGGCGACATGTTTGGGTTATCACAAGGCATTGAAATGATTATAATTTTATTTATTTGCTTAAAAGGTGGCTTTCATACGTACATACTTACTAGAAAGCTCTCGAGAAAACCCAAGGCGTCGTACCGAGGCGGCGTATGAGTTTATTTCGTAACAATAATAAAAATAATAATAATGTTAAGCGGGTATTACGGACATCAATGCGAATATTGTATTAGTATTTATCTTCCCTTGTCCATGAATGAGGTTGTCAATGTATTAAATGAAATATAGCACTAAAAACAGATTCACTCTCATTGATCGAATATGTATTAGTGTCGGTGTTACAAAAATTTATCAGGAATCTTTGCCGCAAAAAGTACAATCGTTTAATTGTGTCGGCTAGAAGTTTCAACATTCAGGCGTGGTGCTTATTATAAAAACATCGAGAATTAACCGATTAGGTATTTTTGTATGCTTGTAGCGTACGTTAAAGCAAAACGAATTACGATATTCAATGTTCAGTTATTCCTAATGTAGTTAAGTCTTTTACTATTATATCATCAATATTGATGTTCCTCATTCCTCTCTATTGTAATTGTCGCTAAATGCTTTGCTTACTTTCATAACCTCAGTCATTGGGATATTGTCGAATTTGGAATAGTAATTTACACAACTAGTTCGGGATAGCCTGCTTCCCGCATGAATGCTTGTTTGCGGCACGACCGAAGGGAGTGCCGCATTTGCGTGAATGCGGGAAGCAGGCTCACGAACGTGTTGTGTACAATATTTTTTGCAACGAATAAACCTTTAAACTGAAGAAATTAACTGTGAGTTATTTATAAACAATGGCGCCGTCAACACATCACAATGTTGACACTACGCGAGTATTTTAAGGTTACCATGGCAACGGGAAGTTAAAATGCACGTGTGCGGGAAGTTCGAACTCCCGCACTCTGGTGAATGCACGAAAGCCATCAAAAAAGATCATGAGTGCAAAAATGTATTTCCTATTTGACAATACATCTTATTAATATTATGGTAGGACTCATCACTGACCCGGATATGACCGGCATTTACGGATACTAAAACCTATTAATGTTATGCATTGATTAGATGAATAAAAAAATTTGGCAATCCCAGACTTACAAAATACACATTCGTCAGCTATTATTCTCTAATTTCACCCCATCCCAGGCGTTTCTAATTTGCAGTTTATCTTGCAGACTGGGGGTTAAAAATCCTCCAATCAAGTCAAAACTCGACATTTGCTTATTTCTCAATGCGAAGATTGTTGATACAAAATATCAACCCGTTCGAAGAAATCGTTAAAAACTACCCCCACAACAACCTTGCAGACTGGGGCCTAAAAATACTCTAATCAAGTTAAAATTTGATATTCGCTACTTTTTCAGTACGAGGATTATTGATGTAAAATTTCAGCCCATTCGGAGAAACCCTCAACAATCACCCCCAAAACAACCTTGCAGACTGGGGGTTAAAAATGCTCCAACCAAGTCAAAACTCGATATTTGCTTATTTCTCAATGCGAAGATTCTTGATACAAAATTTCAAGCCGTTCGGAAAAACTTTTAAAAACCACCCTTAAAACAGATTTGCAGACTGGGTGTTAAAAATACTCCAATCAAGTCAAAACTCGACATTTGCTTATTTACTAATACGAAGATTGTTAATACAAGATTTCAATCCGTTCGGAGAAACAGTTAAAAACCACCCCTAAAACAACTTTGCAGACTGAGACTTAAAAATACTCTAATCAAGTTAAAATTTGACATTCACTATTTTTTCAATACGAGGATTACTGATGCAAAATTTCAGCCTATTCCGGAGAAACCCTCAACAATCACCCCCAAAACAACCTTGCAGACTGGGGGTTAAAAATGCTCCAATCAAGTCAAAACTCGATATTTGCTTATTTCTCAATACGAAGATTGTTAATACAAAAATTCAACCCGTTCGGAGAAACGGTTAAAAACTACCCCTAAAACAACCTTGCAGACTGGGGGTTAAAACTATTTTAATCAAGTCAAAATTTCACAATCGCTAGTTTTTCAATACGACGATTTTTGGTGCAAAATTTCAGCCCATTTGGAGCAACCCTCAAAAACCACCCCCAAAACAACCTTGCAGACTGGGGGTTGAAAAATGCTCCAATCAAAACTATATTTGCTTATTTCTCAATACGAAGATTGTTGATACAAAATTTCAGTACATTCGTAGAAATCCTTAAAAGAAACAGACTAGGGATTAAAACAGCCCGGCTACCCAGCGATCGCCTTAAAAGCTCCCTAAACGAATCACTCCAAAAAATTATTTTATTATTTAAATTTAATTTAGTTTTTTTAATTTATTTTTTTATTATTTTATTGTTAATTATTAATTAATTTATTAATATTTAAATTTAAATTTACAAAATATGTAAATCACGAATATAGGATTATTTGTTATAGATACGTGAATTGCGATAATTTGAGTTTATGTTTATCGCTGTTAGATAATAATCAGTTGCTACTATGTAAGGATGCATAAGTTCGGCATTTTTTCGTTCATTCTCTCAATTTGGGGTGTGTTTTTACACGTCATTTTTGCTGTTAACTTGGTTCATTCAGTACATACTATATGCTGGTTTTAAGTTCTTTGGGGTATCTATTATTAAACTTTCATCATCAGTCAAAAAATACAAAGTGGTGTCCAGAAGAGAAAATTTAAAATTCAGAGGAAACAAAATCTTAAAGACATTATTTTAAAGCACATTAGACATTTTTAATTTTTGAGAAACCTAACGTAAAGAAAACGTTTTGAGAGAAAGTTTAAAGTAATAATAGGAAGCTCAAACTTAATTTTATTTGAATTTCATAAAGAACCCAGAAAAGTGCTAATTTCTTAATTAATTATTATTAATAGGAAAACAGATAAAGATCCATTATATTCAATACGACGCAAAATTGTCTTCATAGATCTTACAGCCTTTGGATAGTGTCCACGTCCATTTTTCTAACTTTCTGGTAGATTGTGCTTATTAATTGTTCTTCTAAATTGGCTTCCCAGCCGTTGTTGTAAACCTTTCTACCTAGTATTGCCCAAATGTTGTTTTCGATTGTTCGCACTGGGGGCATTATGGGGGGGATTATCTTTTCTTAGGTACAAAATTTATATTATTTCTTTCTAACCAATCCCTGGACATTCTATTATAATGGCAGCTTGCAAAATCTGGCCAAAATATTACATCGTTGTTATTATCGTGTTGTCATATATTGTTATGTATTGACCGCGTCACCACTAATACGACCAATGAATGGTGCTGAAGCGCCAGCCGGAGATATAGCCCATCAAACCAAAATTTTATCTTCAAATTTTGCTTTCGACTTAAATTTTATTTGAAATTTCTTCTATATTGTTTGTATAAAATCCATCGTTACCTTCCATCTCGGAATAGGCAAACGTAAACTATTTTTCATCGCATAGCATAACCACACGATTATCCAGAAAATGATGAATTCTCAATAGCGAATTTGAAAATAAGAGAGGATTAAAAAAAACTACACTTACAGAAGTATACAATTTTGCACTTTTCAAATTACATTCGGTTAAACGCTTTGGTGACCTGATCTGACCACGTTCATTATAACTGTAAGTGCTCATTCACAATGGGCATAAAGCATAAGGATGTCATAAGCATTAATTCATAAGAATTTAAATATGTTTAGTGCTCTATGCTTCTATTCGTTTACAATGAGTATAATGCTTATGTCATCCTTATGCTTTATGCCTATTGTGAATGAGCACTTATGCTCATTGTGAACGAATACAACCATAGAGCACTAAACATAAATTCATATGCATTAATGCTTATGCCATCCTTATGCTTTATGCCCATGGTAAAGGCATAACTATGCAAAATTTTGAGGAGTCGTTTTCTAATTTCTGAAATTAATTGTCAAATGTTGTATAATTTTTATATATTTTTCAAAAAATTTACATCTATCGTCTACTAAATATAAATACAACGACCTGATTTAAAAAAAATAATTTTTAACTTTCATTTGTTTTTATCTACGACATAGAACTTCTGTTTTTTAAATGACACCAGACACTCTGAATATTTTTTTAAGATTCATGTAGAGATTTTTTCTAAATTTATTGATGTATCATAGTGTACATAATACGTTAATATTTTCAAACATTAATAATTTAATACATCATATTTGCAATAAAATGTCTTGAGTTAATAATGTTTTCGTATAGAAGTTTAATTTTCAAATTTAAAACTCCTATACATTAATAAGTGTTATAAACCGTGTTAAACTTACTATGTAACAAAAATTTTGGTACATTTTTCCGTCACAGTTACCTTGCTAAAAAAATTAAATTAATTTTTACCACAACTTTTTAACAAAATGCGAAACATGGTACATCAATGTATTCAGAAAAAAAAATCACAAGAATTAAAAAAAATATCTAGGATGTCATTTAAAAAACAAAAGTTGAATGTCATAGGCAAAAAAAAGAAAGTTAAAAATCAGTTTTACAATTAAGATCGCAATACATTTAAAATGATTTAATTTGATCTATTCAAAAAAATAAGATAGCTACGGTCCCGGGCTTTTTTTTTCGAACATATGGTATATTTAAATTAAAAAACCTTATCTTTATTATTTTTATTAAACATAAGGCTGAATTATGTATTTAGTTAATTAGCATTTTACCCCCGTCTCCACGATAATCCTAAACTGTATCTATAATTTCAAAATAATCTGTATAGTATATAATTTTGGAAATTGTCTCTAACAAGAACGGCGGACAAATGACAATGAAAGACATAATTTTTCATATTCTAGGTCTAATAAGAGTTATGTAACATCGAGAAAACATGAAACTAGCCATTCCTCAAACGATTCATTGTAAAAATGCTTTATTAATTCAAATAACATATTTTTACTTAATGCAAGCAGTCAGATACAAGTAGAATAAGAAAAGCACTCATGATTTTCTTAAATACTGAACTGATCTGCTAGAATGCAGTGTTGCAGATTTACGGATCTGGTAACGTTGGTCCGATGTGGACGATTTTATGCAGGCAGATATTATATACAGCTAAGCGACACGACGCCCTCTGCAGAAAAGGGGAATGAACTATTTCTGTATAAAATTTGACGTTCAACAGTTTTACCAGACCCACTTTTTTATTTCAATTTTTAATTGTACTGGGCTCAAGAAGGCGATATACATGGTTAAACGTTATCAGACCCGAACCCGGGTCTGGTAACTTCTCAAAAGGTCTGGTAACGTTTACTAGATGTATGGAGTCGGGACTGTATAGGCGGTATAACAACTATATATATATATATATATATATATATATATATAATTGAAATTGTACCTCAATACCCTTCAAGGTAAGTACTTTTTCACACATTAATTATATTGTAGTTATTACTTGTACCTTACATTGAATAAAACATTTTTTAGTGTCGTACATTTTCTTAAGTTGGAAATACTTGTGTATGTTTACGGTGACTTATACAAAGAGCCCCACAATGCCCCACCTTGTGTGAATGTGATATGAATCTGTCACGTTTGGCGACAAATCTCCCAAACTTTGAAATGCTCCTTTTGTCTCTTTTTCAAAATATTTGACACTATATCTGAAGTCGATTTATCGGTTCAGCACCTTAATAAAAATTGGTCGAACGTTGTGTCGACAGAAATTGCCTCGCTCCTGAAGTAACAATGAAACATATCCGGGATTCTCGCGTGTTTATTTATGTTTAAACATCGGGCGAATGTCACGTAGAAATTAGTTTGATTTGAATTAAACCACAATTGAACAAAATTCTCTGAAAATTATAAGTCTTATTTTATCATCGTTATTATAAAGACGTGTTTTTCACATTTTCGAGGAAATGGGGTGACTCGTTCTTCATTTGACCAATACAAAATCTGTTATGACGTCATCAATATACTAGTAGATAATACTAGTCACAGCACGAAAGAAAAATAGTCACAGCGTATTACCAATATAAGACAAAAGACGGCCACATTCAGCATCGAACCACTTTCCGCCTGTCGCACGGCTGCGTTGAACGTCTCGGTGTTCCGCCTTTGCCGCAGCGCCACCGCGACTCCTGTCCGGTGTTAGTAATATAACCGTATTGCGTTGGGTAATGTTTTTTGCAAAAATGTGAACGTTTAGGGAAAAACTGACAGCGAATTCGTACACTACAAGTATAGGAGTATATTTTTATATAACATTAAAATCATTTTTCTGTTTATACATCGAACAAATGTTACGTAGAAATTTGTTTAATTTAATTGAATAAGTTGTCTCCTCAAAACAAAAGACTAAAATTATTATTATATTATAATGCTTATTTTATTAGGTATTATTATAAAAAGATGTGCGTGGTCTTTACATTTTCGAGAAAATGAGGTGACTCGTTCATGATGTTTTCAATAACAGAATTTGTGATGACGTCATCAACATGCATAATTCTAATCGCAGCACAAAAGAGAAGTAGTCACAGCGTTATACTCTGGTTATACCAATGAAAGTAAATAAAAAGTAAGCGGCCAAGTTCGGCAACGAACCCACAATCACAGTCCCGCAGGTCGCCGTTCTCTCTGATACCCACCCACTGCGCTTAGGAGACGTACATACATACAACCCTTGTTGGAAATACGAAAAAACATGAAAGTGACCCATCGTCTGATGGACTCGATTACTACACTTCCTTAGCTTACGCTCGGGAACTAAAACACAAATTAAAAATCGAATGGGCAAAACCGCCATGAACCACCCTCGATGCGATGCCATTGATCCACCTTTTAAAGAGTAAGTGGAAAAACGTTCCAATAAAAACGATGTAAACACTTTCAGTTTCAATTAAAAGTAAAACCAACTTTTTGCTGGTTATCATTCATTCATTCATCGTTAGAGGTCAATGCGGAAGGTTATTTGTTATAGAAATAAATGGTTGACCTGAAAAGGACCGATTTTTGATAATGCTTCATCGTGATCGACTTTTTATTCTGACGGAAGTTTGGTCCTTGTCACAACGATTCCACTTTGTTTATTAGAATACAAATAAGAGCAACTTACAGTGCTACTACCTCTTTACAATACATGTCGAAAATGTTGCCCATAACTAGCAATAAACGCTTCAGAACGTCGCAACATAAACGACCTAAAAAAAACACCGGGAATTCCATCAACTTTGGCGGCTGCCACTTCCACTCGTCGTGGAAGCTCTTTGATAGTTTCTACTGGACACGGTTGATTTTCATAAAATATATGTTTCATCCAAGCGACATCGGCCCACACATTTATTGAAAAGCGTCGTTCGCACATTATGTCAGTGGCATTGTCGTAGGAGGCAAAATGGTTACGTTATGTGTTTCTTTACGACTTCTCATCGAAGTGGGTGGTTACGTTCTCCGTCGACCTCCTTATGGGGGTTGCTAATACGCAGGAAAATATTTATGCATTTTTTTTTGAGTATGCTTATCGTCATAAATCCTATCGTGTCGAACACAGAATTTTTTCCCAAAAATATACTCCGGTCGGACAGTATTAACACTTAAACCCGCGTAAAAGGGTTGTTTTTTAAAAAAGTTTTATTGTTCGCTATAATAGTGATAATATGTTTGCTTGCGTACCACGTGACCATTGTGGTGGTCATTTTTTACCTTCTTTGTGCGATTGGCGTGCGAATTATTCGCAGATTGGATTTGATTGGGCGCCCCCAATTTGGGATTGGATTTGATTGGGCCAGATTGGGCGACACTGTGACCGTCGCTTAAACGTAATATTGAGGCACCCACGGTCCGTATCGTTGCCGTAGGATGCAAAATGGTTGCGTAATGTGTTTCTTTACGACTTCTCATCGAAGTGGGTGGTTACGTTCCCCGTCGACCCCCTTATGGGGGTTGCTAATACGCAGACAATATTTATGCATTTTTTTTGGTATGCTTATCGCTGTAAACGTTATCGTGTCGAACACAGAATTTTTTCCCAAAAATATACTCTGGTCGGACAGTATTAACACTTAAACCCGTGTAAAAGGGTTGTTTTTTAAAAAAGTTTTATTGTTCGCTATAATGGTGATAATATGTTTGCTTGCGTACCACGTGACCATTGTGGTGGTCATTTTTTACCTTCTTTGTGCGATTGGCGTGCGAATTATTCGCAGATTGGATTTGATTGGGCGCCCCCAATTTGGGATTGGATTTGATTGGGCCAGATTGGGCGACACTGTGACCGTCGTTTAAACGTAATATTGAGGCACCTACGGTCATTATCGTTGCCGTACGATGCAAAATGGTTGCGTAATGTGTTTCTTTACGACTTCTCATCGAAGTGGGTGGTTACGTTCTCCGTCGACTCCCTTATGGGGGTTGCTAATACGCAGGAAAATATTTATGCAATTTTTTTGATTATGCTTATCGTCATAAATCTTACCGTGTCGAACACAGAATTTTTTCCCAAAAATATACTCCGGTCGGACAGTATTAACACTTAAACCCGCGTAAAAGGGTTGTTTTTTAAAAAAGTTTTATTGTTCGCTATAATGGTGATAATATGTTTGCTTGCGTACCACGTGACCATTGTGGTGGTCATTTTTTACCTTCTTTGTGCGATTGGCGTGCGAATTATTCGCAGATTGGATTTGATTGGGCGCCCCCAATTTGGGATTGGATTTGATTGGGCCAGATTGGGCGACACTGTGACCGCCGTTTAAACGTAATATTGAGGCACCTACGGTCCGTATCGTTGCCGTAAGATGCAAAATGGTTGCGAAATGTGTTTCTTTACGACTTCTCATCGAAGTGGGTGGTGACGTTCTCCGTCGACCCCCTTATGGGGGTTGCTAATACGCAGACAATATTTATGCATTTTTTTTGGTATGCTTATCGCTGTAAACGTTATCGTGTCGAACACAGAATTTTTTCCCAAAAATATACTCTGGTCGGACAGTATTAACACTTAAACCCGCGTAAAAGGGTTGTTTTTTAAAAAAGTTTTATTGTTCGCTATAATAGTGATAATATGTTTGCTCGCGTACCACGTGACCATTGTGGAGGTCATTTTTTACCTGCTTTGTGCGATTGGCGTGCGAATTATTCGCAGATTGGGCGAGATTGGGCGACACTGTGAACGTCGTTTAAACGTAATATTGAGGCACGTGCGGTCCGTATCGTTGCCGTAGGATGCAAAATGGTTGCGTAATGTGTTTCTTTACGTCTTCTCATCGAAGTGGGTGGTTACGTTCTCCGTTGACCCCCTTATTGGGGTTGGTAATTTGTAGAAAATATTATGCAATTTTTTTTTGGTATGCTTATCGCTGTAAACGTTATCGTGTCGAACACAGAATTTTTTCCCAAAAATATATTTCTCTCGGATAATATTAACACTTAAACCCGCGTAAAAGGGTTGTTTTTTAAAAAAGGTTTATTGTTCGCTATAATAGTGATAATATGTTTGCTTGCGCACCACGTGACCATTGTGGTGGTCATTTTTTATCTTCTTTGTGCGATTGGCGTGCGAATTATTCGCAGATTGGATTTGATTGGGCGCCCCCAATTTGGGATTGGATTTGATTGGGCCAGATTGGGCGACACTGTGACCGTCGTTTAAACGTAATATTGAGGCACCTACGGTCCGTATCGTTGCCGTAGGATGCAAAATGGTTGCGTAATGTGTTTCTTTACGACTTCTCATCGAAGTGGGTGGTTACGTTCTCCGTCGACCTCCTTATGGGGGTTGCTAATACGCAGGAAAATATTTATGCATTTTTTTTTGAGTATGCTTATCGTCATAAATCCTATCGTGTCGAACACAGAATTTTTTCCCAAAAATATACTCCGGTCGGACAGTATTAACACTTAAACCCGCGTAAAAGGGTTGTTTTTTAAAAAAGTTTTATTGTTCGCTATAATGGTGATAATATGTTTGCTTGCGTACCACGTGACCATTGTGGTGGTCATTTTTTACCTTCTTTGTGCGATTGGCGTGCGAATTATTCGCAGATTGGATTTGATTGGGCGCCCCCAATTTGGGATTGGATTTGATTGGGCCAGATTGGGCGACACTGTGACCGCCGTTTAAACGTAATATTGAGGCACCTACGGTCCGTATCGTTGCCGTAAGATGCAAAATGGTTGCGAAATGTGTTTCTTTACGACTTCTCATCGAAGTGGGTGGTGACGTTCTCCGTCGACCCCCTTATGGGGGTTGCTAATACGCAGACAATATTTATGCATTTTTTTTGGTATGCTTATCGCTGTAAACGTTATCGTGTCGAACACAGAATTTTTTCCCAAAAATATACTCTGGTCGGACAGTATTAACACTTAAACCCGCGTAAAAGGGTTGTTTTTTAAAAAAGTTTTATTGTTCGCTATAATAGTGATAATATGTTTGCTCGCGTACCACGTGACCATTGTGGAGGTCATTTTTTACCTGCTTTGTGCGATTGGCGTGCGAATTATTCGCAGATTGGGCGAGATTGGGCGACACTGTGAACGTCGTTTAAACGTAATATTAAGGCACGTGCGGTCCGTATCGTTGCCGTAGGATGCAAAATGGTTGCGTAATGTGTTTCTTTACGTCTTCTCATCGAAGTGGGTGGTTACGTTCTCCGTTGACCCCCTTATTGGGGTTGGTAATTTGTAGAAAATATTATGCAATTTTTTTTTGGTATGCTTATCGCTGTAAACGTTATCGTGTCGAACACAGAATTTTTTCCCAAAAATATATTTCTCTCGGATAATATTAACACTTAAACCCGCGTAAAAGGGTTGTTTTTTAAAAAAGGTTTATTGTTCGCTATAATAGTGATAATATGTTTGCTTGCGCACCACGTGACCATTGTGGTGGTCATTTTTTATCTTCTTTGTGCGATTGGCGTGCGAATTATTCGCAGATTGGATTTGATTGGGCGCCCCCAATTTGGGATTGGATTTGATTGGGCCAGATTGGGCGACACTGTGACCGTCGTTTAAACGTAATATTGAGGCACCTACGGTCCGTATCGTTGCCGTAGGATGCAAAATGGTTGCGTAATGTGTTTCTTTACGACTTCTCATCGAAGTGGGTGGTTACGTTCTCCGTCGACCTCCTTATGGGGGTTGCTAATACGCAGGAAAATATTTATGCATTTTTTTTTGAGTATGCTTATCGTCATAAATCCTATCGTGTCGAACACAGAATTTTTTCCCAAAAATATACTCCGGTCGGACAGTATTAACACTTAAACCCGCGTAAAAGGGTTGTTTTTTAAAAAAGTTTTATTGTTCGCTATAATGGTGATAATATGTTTGCTTGCGTACCACGTGACCATTGTGGTGGTCATTTTTTACCTTCTTTGTGCGATTGGCGTGCGAATTATTCGCAGATTGGATTTGATTGGGCGCCCCCAATTTGGGATTGGATTTGATTGGGCCAGATTGGGCGACACTGTGACCGCCGTTTAAACGTAATATTGAGGCACCTACGGTCCGTATCGTTGCCGTAAGATGCAAAATGGTTGCGAAATGTGTTTCTTTACGACTTCTCATCGAAGTGGGTGGTGACGTTCTCCGTCGACCCCCTTATGGGGGTTGCTAATACGCAGACAATATTTATGCATTTTTTTTGGTATGCTTATCGCTGTAAACGTTATCGTGTCGAACACAGAATTTTTTCCCAAAAATATACTCTGGTCGGACAGTATTAACACTTAAACCCGCGTAAAAGGGTTGTTTTTTAAAAAAGTTTTATTGTTCGCTATAATAGTGATAATATGTTTGCTCGCGTACCACGTGACCATTGTGGAGGTCATTTTTTACCTGCTTTGTGCGATTGGCGTGCGAATTATTCGCAGATTGGGCGAGATTGGGCGACACTGTGAACGTCGTTTAAACGTAATATTAAGGCACGTGCGGTCCGTATCGTTGCCGTAGGATGCAAAATGGTTGCGTAATGTGTTTCTTTACGTCTTCTCATCGAAGTGGGTGGTTACGTTCTCCGTTGACCCCCTTATTGGGGTTGGTAATTTGTAGAAAATATTATGCAATTTTTTTTTGGTATGCTTATCGCTGTAAACGTTATCGTGTCGAACACAGAATTTTTTCCCAAAAATATATTTCTCTCGGATAATATTAACACTTAAACCCGCGTAAAAGGGTTGTTTTTTAAAAAAGGTTTATTGTTCGCTATAATAGTGATAATATGTTTGCTTGCGCACCACGTGACCATTGTGGTGGTCATTTTTTATCTTCTTTGTGCGATTGGCGTGCGAATTATTCGCAGATTGGATTTGATTGGGCGCCCCCAATTTGGGATTGGATTTGATTGGGCCAGATTGGGCGACACTGTGACCGTCGTTTAAACGTAATATTGAGGCACCTACGGTCCGTATCGTTGCCGTAGGATGCAAAATGGTTGCGTAATGTGTTTCTTTACGACTTCTCATCGAAGTGGGTGGTTACGTTCTCCGTCGACCTCCTTATGGGGGTTGCTAATACGCAGGAAAATATTTATGCATTTTTTTTTGAGTATGCTTATCGTCATAAATCCTATCGTGTCGAACACAGAATTTTTTCCCAAAAATATACTCCGGTCGGACAGTATTAACACTTAAACCCGCGTAAAAGGGTTGTTTTTTAAAAAAGTTTTATTGTTCGCTATAATGGTGATAATATGTTTGCTTGCGTACCACGTGACCATTGTGGTGGTCATTTTTTACCTTCTTTGTGCGATTGGCGTGCGAATTATTCGCAGATTGGATTTGATTGGGCGCCCCCAATTTGGGATTGGATTTGATTGGGCCAGATTGGGCGACACTGTGACCGCCGTTTAAACGTAATATTGAGGCACCTACGGTCCGTATCGTTGCCGTAAGATGCAAAATGGTTGCGAAATGTGTTTCTTTACGACTTCTCATCGAAGTGGGTGGTGACGTTCTCCGTCGACCCCCTTATGGGGGTTGCTAATACGCAGACAATATTTATGCATTTTTTTTGGTATGCTTATCGCTGTAAACGTTATCGTGTCGAACACAGAATTTTTTCCCAAAAATATACTCTGGTCGGACAGTATTAACACTTAAACCCGCGTAAAAGGGTTGTTTTTTAAAAAAGTTTTATTGTTCGCTATAATAGTGATAATATGTTTGCTCGCGTACCACGTGACCATTGTGGAGGTCATTTTTTACCTGCTTTGTGCGATTGGCGTGCGAATTATTCGCAGATTGGGCGAGATTGGGCGACACTGTGAACGTCGTTTAAACGTAATATTGAGGCACGTGCGGTCCGTATCGTTGCCGTAGGATGCAAAATGGTTGCGTAATGTGTTTCTTTACGTCTTCTCATCGAAGTGGGTGGTTACGTTCTCCGTTGACCCCCTTATTGGGGTTGGTAATTTGTAGAAAATATTATGCAATTTTTTTTTGGTATGCTTATCGCTGTAAACGTTATCGTGTCGAACACAGAATTTTTTCCCAAAAATATACTTCTCTCGGATAATATTAACACTTAAACCCGCGTAAAAGGGTTGTTTTTTAAAAAAGGTTTATTGTTCGCTATAATAGTGATAATATGTTTGCTTGCGAACCACGTGACCATTGTGGTGGTCATTTTTTATCTTCTTTGTGCGATTGGCGTGCGAATTATTCGCAGATTGGATTTGATTGGGCGCCCCCAATTTGGGATTGGATTTGATTGGGCCAGATTGGGCGACACTGTGACCGTCGTTTAAACGTAATATTGAGGCACCTACGGTCCGTATCGTTGCCGTAGAATGCAAAATGGTTGCGTAATGTGTTTCTTTACGACTTCTCATCGAAGTGGGTGGTTACGTTCTCCGTCGACCTCCTTATGGGGGTTGCTAATACGCAGGAAAATATTTATGCATTTTTTTTTGAGTATGCTTATCGTCATAAATCCTATCGTGTCGAACACAGAATTTTTTCCCAAAAATATACTCCTGTCGGATAATATTAACACTTAAACCCGCGTAAAAGGGTTGTTTTTTAAAAAAGTTTTATTGTTCGCTATAATGGTGATAATATGTTAGCTTGCGTACCACGTGACCATTGTGGTGGTCATTTTTTACCTTCTTTGTGCGATTGGCGTGCGAATTATTCGCAGATTGGATTTGATTGGGCGCCCCCAATTTGGGATTGGATTTGATTGGGCCAGATTGGGCGACACTGTGACCGCCGTTTAAACGTAATATTGAGGCACCTACGGTCCGTATCGTTGCCGTAAGATGCAAAATGGTTGCGAAATGTGTTTCTTTACGACTTCTCATCGAAGTGGGTGGTGACGTTCTCCGTCGACCCCCTTATGGGGGTTGCTAATACGCAGACAATATTTATGCATTTTTTTTGGTATGCTTATCGCTGTAAACGTTATCGTGTCGAACACAGAATTTTTTCCCAAAAATATACTCTGGTCGGACAGTATTAACACTTAAACCCGCGTAAAAGGGTTGTTTTTTAAAAAAGTTTTATTGTTCGCTATAATAGTGATAATATGTTTGCTCGCGTACCACGTGACCATTGTGGAGGTCATTTTTTACCTGCTTTGTGCGATTGGCGTGCGAATTATTCGCAGATTGGGCGAGATTGGGCGACACTGTGAACGTCGTTTAAACGTAATATTGAGGCACGTGCGGTCCGTATCGTTGCCGTAGGATGCAAAATGGTTGCGTAATGTGTTTCTTTACGTCTTCTCATCGATGTGGGTGGTTACGTTCTCCGTTGACCCCCTTATTGGGGTTGGTAATTTGTAGAAAATATTATGCAATTTTTTTTTGGTATGCTTATCGCTGTAAACGTTATCGTGTCGAACACAGAATTTTTTCCCAAAAATATACTTCTCTCGGATAATATTAACACTTAAACCCGCGTAAAAGGGTTGTTTTTTAAAAAAGGTTTATTGTTCGCTATAATAGTGATAATATGTTTGCTTGCGAACCACGTGACCATTGTGGTGGTCATTTTTTATCTTCTTTGTGCGATTGGCGTGCGAATTATTCGCAGATTGGATTTGATTGGGCGCCCCCAATTTGGGATTGGATTTGATTGGGCCAGATTGGGCGACACTGTGACCGTCGTTTAAACGTAATATTGAGGCACCTACGGTCCGTATCGTTGCCGTAGGATGCAAAATGATTGCGTAATGTGTTTCTTTACGACTTCTCATCGAAGTGGGTGGTTACGTTCTCCGTCGACCTCCTTATGGGGGTTGCTAATACGCAGGAAAATATTTATGCATTTTTTTTTGAGTATGCTTATCGTCATAAATCCTATCGTGTCGAACACAGAATTTTTTCCCAAAAATATACTTCTCTCGGATAATATTAACACTTAAACCCGCGTAAAAGGGTTGTTTTTTACAAAAGTTTTATTGTTCGCTATAATAGTGATAATATGTTTGCTTGCGTACCACGTGACCATTGTGGTGGCCTTTTTTTACCTTCTTTGTGCCATTGGCGTGCGGACTACTCGCAGATTGGATTTGATTGGGCGTACCCAATCTAATTTATATTGGGCGATCCCAAAATAATTTTGATTGGATTTGATTGGGCATTTTTAACAGGGGTAGTTTAATAAATTGTCAAATTATGACGGCATTAGTTCTGAATAATTTCTGTATTTGTAATTTAACTTTAGTTTAGCTTTGTCTAGATAAATGCCAACAACACAAATATTTTGTATGTTTTCTGTGTCGTGAGGATAAACTTTATACATTATGTCAAAAATATTTTCGTGAATTTGCTTTACTTTTTCGTGTAAGTTTTTCCTAATTAAGAGGACATGGAAGACAATTTATTTGTTCCCCATAATATTCTTAAGGAAGCGAAAAAAGTAGCGGAAAATTTATTTTCAGCGAAGTCGAGGGATAAACATGAGAAGCAACTTGTCCATTTTATTTCATGGATTTCATGATTGTAAAAAATCTTCTCTATTGTATAAATACTTAATGCTAAAGAGCAATTTGAAACTCTAAAAAAAAATAGAAAGTTCAAAGTAAGGAAGCAAACTGGTTGAATAATTTTCTTTAAGATAATAATATTTTAGAATCCCTAAACTACAAGAGTTTCTGAAAAGAAAATTCTCGTATCAAAAAGCAAAAAAGCCAACGTTCTGAAAGAAAAAACAAAGCTAATGACAATAGGTATTTGATGATTTAAAAACTAGGAATTTTTGGGAGCCTGTCGATGCGACAAATTGCTTAGATGAGTGTAAATGATGTTTCTGATAATGGTACATATTTAAACGACGTTTACCTATGATTAAGACAGACAAACCCCGTTTGTTAATTATTATTAGCGAAGGTTGTTGACTGGATCCTATTACTTGAGATCAGAAATACTTTTTTTTTCGTCCAGCCAACGTTAGTCATCACATACTTTTTCTACGGTACGTGAATGGTAAATGCATTGTTCAGCCGGTGGTAACTAATAAAATAGCAAGTACTGCCTGTATTATTGCATCGTACTTGAAATTAGAGCACCCTGAAACCTACACAGGGCATAGTTTGCGACGATCTTCTACTACTCTGCACTCTGCTTGCTAAAGGTGGAGCAGATATTCCTAATCTCAAAAGACATGGTGGATGGCCATCTTCTAAAATAGTTGAAGAATATGTTGAAAATTCGAACAACAGTAAATTAAAGATCGCAAAGACAATTCCAGGGGTGAGTCAAATTTGCGATACTCTACAAGGTAAGCTTGGCTTTTTAAAATTACATAAAATTGTAAATTTTGGAGTTCGAGAAGAAACGGTTGTGGAAGAGAAAGAGGTATTGAGCATGATTTTATTTTTTGCCATATAATTCATCAATAGAATTATGTAATAGTGCTCTGGATACTCTGTATACAATGTATGCTCCTATCACGTCATGTGAACGCACTGTATAATCAAAATTGCTTATATTTTCACCTTTGTAAACTTTTGCCACATTTATTAAATAATTTTAGCCCTTATTGTTCTTTAAATTGTCTTCAAATTTCTTTAGGATACACACGGTCGTCATACCTGGAGCATGTTTGAAAGAATTATGGACAGCTTCAGTTATTTCCACTGAAGCAGTTACGGACAAATCTACTATTTCTAATTTTACAATAGCATGTTTTAAAATGACATGGCATACAGTTGTGGCCCCCCAAAAGTGCACGATTTTTCGTTGTCATGGAATTTTTTGAATTTTTAAATAAATGTAACTCTGGCTATTACCAGTGGCGTAGCATTTTTGAATAAACAAAATGTCAAATTGGACAAATTTTGTTATTCGAGTGCCCGATACATTTACAATAGAGAAAATTATCGTGCACTTTTGGGGGGCCGCAACTGTACATTAGAGAAGCTTTTATTTCTTTTTCCCCATCACCACTTTATTTTTTGAGATCGCTTGTGACGAACTTTCGTCAAATGACATAATTAACCTGTAAACAATGTTTAAATTAATTATAGTTGGAGACATAGGAATGGTTTACTTATCTACTTCCCTGATAGAATCGAAATGTTCACTGTAAAACATTTCTGCCTCCAGCCAAACTCTTCAGTGCATTAAAACAGGTTGGGGTGGCAGGGAAATATTCGAGGTAGAATACATTTAGATGTGTGCCACATTTCACCATATACCCTGCTCCATCGGTTACAAATAATAATCTGAATTTGTAAACAAAGACCCTGTATCATAATAAGGATTTCATAAACAAAAATGTATTAAATGCATACCTAGAGATTCATGTATGAATCGAGCAATCGTGGCATGTCTAACTGCTTGGCAGCCATAAGATTTTCCAGTTTCTATTAGGCAATTAAAATAAATTTTATTAAAATTTTTCAGTGACGTAACTTTAGACATAACATTCAACATGTCATTCCAGAAAAGACATACGGAGTCAATCCCAAGGATGAGGCGATTACAAAATTATGTTGATCTCCCGATACATTTTAATTAACTGAAAGGGTCAACGCTTTTTTAAAGTAAAAGAAAACTGCTTTGGAATATTGTCCACTATGCGTGAATTTATCCACAGTTACCCGCTGGAAGAGAATCCTAAAAAAGTATTGCTGAAGAGAGTCAGTGGAAGAACAACTAATAGATCTTTCTTCAAGGTCAATTGTTTCAACAAATTGAATTACTATTGGACGCCACGGCGCCTCTGCAACGAGGTCACGTAGTGTATAAGTTTATTAATGATTTTCTAATATGAAATGTGTAAAACTTTGACTATTCCAACAACACGTGTAATTTTGGTTTTACTCTTTGTTTACATCAGGATTTTTAACTGTTTAACTATAATGATGTTCATATAAAACACGTGGCAGGAAATTGGGACCATGATTTCTAGTTAAAGTTCACGGTTTTTCTCTTATGTTATGTTATAGATGTTAAATTGTTAATTTCATGGAGATCCCCCCACTCGAGTGAACCGCGCAAATAGCTGGCTGTTTTGTGAAGACTGGGTAGAGCGTATAATATACGGCAGGTTTTTGGGTACAGTGATGTGGCGCGTGAATGCACCTGTAAGACTATCGAGGAAGATTACGATGAGCAAAAATTTCATTCAAAAATTTACGAAAAAAATGTTTAAAACATATTTTAAACCAGTTAATAAATTCATTTTATTTGACAGGTTACAAAAATAAAGGAGCATGCTATACTACTATGATTTTTGAGCAAAATTTAGTTACCAAAATTTAGAGGTAACGTTATCAGTTTTGGAACGGATGAACCAATGAATCCTGTTTAGTAATTTACCAAGTTCATGAAAACTTTAAAGGTGTGCAGATGTAAAGTAAATGGTTTTGTAATTTGTAGTCTAAGTAAAACTGTGTTGTACAATTATGATTTTTTTTCTAAAAACCTACATAAATACGGTTAAAAACAAAGGTGGATTAATAAATCACTGTTATAGCAGCTAATTATTGTGCACATTTTAAATATCGTTGCCGTTAGCATAAATACTGTTTAATATGTCTAGAAGCGGAATGACAAGTGCTGGGGTCATTGTGTTAAATAGTGTGAAAAAAAAAAATCGAACAATTTTAGATTTTGAAACGAACAATTCCATTAATTTTAAACTCTTTTATCATTTATAACAAGATAAAAGAATAATGAGCTTCACTGAATGTTTAACTGGTTTAATATTCACGAAAACAGGAAAAAATGAAATTCATTTTACCGTGTAATTAATCGTTGGATGTGTTCAGAAGACTCCTGTACGTACATATATTTTAAAAACTGCAATTCTAATATTAGGCAAAGTATTATGTAACATTAACAAGTCTTTGAAATTTTACAAATGAAAATGCTGAAGGTCGTAAAAATCAAAATGTTTACACACTACTCCAAAATATTAAAATTAATTAATTTCGCAGTCACAGTTCACAATTAGGGCGAATACAAAGAGTTACAAATTGTGTATACAAAGCACAGAGAGCTTGCGACCCTTTTGATATAGAAATGTAGTAGAATGCAAAAGTTTATCATTCGTCGAATTAATTAAACAATGGAACTCATAAAACTGGTGATACGACATGAACAGAATGTTGGTAGAGCTAACGAAGTTTGTAATATACAAAAATGAGCTGAGTTCAAGGATTGAGCTACATGTTACCTGTAAGTGCGTTTTGTTAAGTCACTATTTTCACCGGTTATAATATTTTTGAAACGAATAGTTTACACTGTAGGCGGCGGAGTAGAATTTACAGGTGAAAGGCCTGCACAACTTTACTACTTTAATATGTATTCCTTGTTGCCTATAGTGTTGCTTAATTTAATCTTTCGTCATTTTGTTTACCTTTTCTCTGCGTTCTTTTTTATAGGGGTCCAAAGCCCCGAACTGTTCTGCTGTTTTCACATATAGTTATTTACTTCTGTTTGTTGGTCTACTTTAAATCTGTTGCCTCACCGTCAGCCTTCGTTTTACCGTCAGCTGTTTGAATTTCTTCATAATTCAAGCAACTTGACTTGTATTTACATGGTGGTTGTCTGGCCATTTTTTTTTAATAAACAGCGATAATCTTTTTTGACATGATTATTTTCCAGACGAATATGATAAATCTTATTTAACACAGACGTGCGTGTCAAGTAAAGTAAACTATATAGATTAAAACGTCTGGAATATGACGCTCTTATTCAATAATGTGGAGACAATCCTCCAGACTCGTTAGGATTCAATGTTCTGTACCGAATTCAGCGCTACATGATTTATAAGCCACTAAATTTATCTCGAGACTTAAGTTGGCCGTATAATGCAGATTTGAGACAAGTCGCCGAAAAATAAAACTGAATTACACAGCGAGAAAGATGAGTAATGTTTTTAATCGCCTTCACTATCTTCGCCGGGATGCTCGTTGATCCCGTGGGACTTTATCACCGCAAGATTAATCGTCATGTAGTGTGATAACACCTTACTTGAAACGTCGACATAATTTTTTAACTGACACGAAACTTCCATTAGGCTTTTTTAAAAGCATTTTGTTTTGGGGATTTTCGCAATGCACATGGGGCTTTCAAAGTGTAAAATATTAATTGAAAAATCAACAATGATTATATTATTTGTTAGGCCACTATGCAGCATGCAAATTTATATAATTTTTGTTTTTGAACTTTTACTTTACAGCTTGCAAGTAGATTATGTTTTTAATATTGCACTACTTACACGTATTTCAAATCGTTTATGTAATATAGCATAATTAATTAATTAAAATTTATTGCACAACAGCTTTGTTTCGTACCTAAAACTTTGGGGGTGTGACGTATGTATCATTAAATGCTGTTCAAGAAATTGGTATGACAAATTAATTTTTGTTTTACTTCCGAGCGTAAGCCAAGGAAGTACTGTAATAGGGTTCATTGTTGTAAAGCGCTAATTAAAATTTGTTTGATCACTTCCACCAACAATTCGATGATGTGTATCCTTCAGGTTTATGATTCTGCCTTGATATTTTACGTTTGAAATACACATTTTCGCAAAAAAATCAAATTGCAATTTGCGTAATAATGTTTTACAATAATACAAAACGCTGAACAACGACTCATGAGCTCAGTTGGCTAAAGCTGGAGCAAAGTTTACGTTCCTCAACCATCTAAAACGATTGATTTCATTCTTTGTGTCTCTAGTGTTTTGGTCTGTGTAATTCATTGTATAATGTACCCCACCATATTTTCACGTTCAACACAAGGTTACTTAAACATGATGGATGTTTAAAAATCGAAGAAAATGTATTAGTTTCTTACTGTTACACTATTTCTTACTATTAATTCTGTCAATAATTTTTGTGTCAGAAACTTTAAGTAAGTTTATAAGATACTGATTTTGAAAGATTTCCAAAGGATTTGTTTTCTCAAAACTGTTCCATTTCCAAATGCGAAATGTAAGTAGCTCATTAGTTACAGTTATGCAATATACAGGGTTTTTCACGAGAAGCTCCACCCCTAAAAAAAAGCAAGACGCAAGCAGAAATATAATTTCAAAACCAAATTTTATATTTCATACCATTTTTATCGGTATCTGATATATTGATATATGGTGAGTGCTTCATAGTTGTGTAGACTGTAGAGAACATTGTTCGTACATGAGATGCCTGGATAAGCTCTTGTTTGAGTTTGTTTTTGATTTTAACCTAAGAGTTGACATTTATTTCTAATTTATCGAAATTAAACAACTATGTGTTACTTAAAAAAAATACTAACAGGCAATTTAAATTGCCCAAAAAAATTGGTGAAAATGGAAGAAAGAAGAGAAAACCAGTTTTATATATACATATAGTATATTTATTTCCCGAGCGTAAGGTAAGGAAGTATTGTAATCGAGTCCATCGGATGACTGGTTTACTTTTATGTTTTCTCGACGTTTCATGACCCCTAGAGTACGAAATATATGTTTTATTTTATTTTATTAATTAAGTTTTCAACAGGTCGAGGCCCCCTCAGAAAACTGGGCGTATTCAAACACTCAGAACTAGGGCGAGAATCGAACCCATAACCCAAGGTGTAGCAGGCAGGCGCGAAGCCAACACACCCAATCGGGTCCTTTAAATATTACCAGGTGTCCCAGCGTATCTGTTCCACTCAAATATCTCAATTATTTTAAAACATAAAAATTTGAACTTAGGCATATTCAATGTATGTAATACTATCTATTACATGAGTAGAATACTGGGATCGTATTACCTTCAATTTCACCAGAAATGTCATCAACTTTTTTTTCTAAATCTTAAAGAGTACAGTTTGTAGTATTACAAGAGACCATTTTTTTCTCTTCTCAATGATACATGATTCGGTGTAACAGTATTCATCTTCATTTCCTCTTATGTTTGTGTTGTAGCTTGTCACTTTTAGATTAAAATAAATAAAATATTGTTGGGTCAAAAAATGGAAAACGAAAGATTCAGCAATGCCGAAAAGTTAGATATTATTTACGGAGAGTGTAGGCGAAATAGAAGACAATCCAGAACATTATACGAAGAAAGACTTCCGGAGAGACAACAATCAAGTTGTATGCAAATTTAGAACAATCGAGTCTTTTAAAAAGAAACGCACAGTCTTTTTACAAAAACTGCAACAGATGAAGAACATCTTGAAAAACCGCCAAATATCATGATTACAAAATTCATTGATATCAAGCTTTAGTACCATCTGATTTTGAAAGAAGATTGGCTTGTATTGCTTGGCTGACGGAGGCACGTGAAGAGGGTAACATAAGTAATGTTTATGGTTAGATGAAATTCGTTTCAATAATAATGGAATTGTGAATCGATATAATTGCCATTACTGGGCTTCAAAAAATCCTCGCTGGCTAAAAGAAACTAATTTTCAACACATTTGGGGTATCAATGTTTGGTGTGAAATAATCAATACTCAAATTATCGGGCCTAAATTTTACGAAGGAAATGTAAATTCGCAACCACATAATAACAGATCATTTGAATGATACATTTCCTCATAGATGGATTGGTAAAAATGGAGCAATTCGGTGGCCTGCCAGATCTCCAGATCTAACACCTCTCGTTTTTTTGGTGGAGCTATATAAGAGGTAGGGTAGAGACAGAAAGCCGTCAATTTGAACATTTAATTTAAAGTTATTGTTTTTGTATCGTTTTATTTTGCTTTAAACTTTGATTTTATTAAAATACTTAGTTGCATATGATCGTTTTAAATTTCATTTTTTTTTTGTATTTTAAGGACGTGTTAAAAACGCTAACTACCAACAATTGGATAACAGTATCTTCATAATTTACATTAGTAAATCCGTATCGAGCTTTTACCCTGGACATCCAGATTTTTGAAAAAAAAAATGTGTAACACTATTTTGCAATTTAACTTTGAAATTGCAAATCCGAATGCGCTGAACTCTTGCAAATGTTTTAAGGTTATCCCAAGCATGGCAAATTGTTAGTAAAAATTTTTTCGTTTATGCTCCCTCAAAAAATGATGACGTATTTTTACAATTTTGCCGATTAAATGTAATTTAAATTTTACAGATTTATATACTCCTGCATATGTGGTTTATACCTAAATCCGTGTTCAGTTTTCCGTTTCCTCATGGGTTATAAACATTTTAGCCCAAAAGAATTATTTGAAAGCTCAGTAATCAATTTGGCACTTCTCAGAATTGAATAACTTTGATTAAAAAAAAAAATCAAATGAATAAATGTGGAAGTACCTTCTGAAAATATATTGTGAGCTACGACTCGGCTACATTCATCAAGACTTTCAGCTTTTTCAAAAATAAGTTGCTTGCAATTGACTTTCCTTTAATAAAGCCATGCTGTTGAGGCGCTAAATAATTAGTAACATGCGAATACATTTGGGACTGGAGGACAATTTCAAGGATCTTGGAGAAATTATTTATCAAATTAATCGGCCTGTAATTAATAACCTCATCCCTATTGCCAGATTTATATACAGGAATAATTCGCAATTCCTTCGCTTAGTTATGTTTGTCTGTTATTGGTTTGAAATTCTGCCTTAGTTTCTTAACAATAATACGTTAAAAGGTGGCGATCTTAACAATATATTTTTTTGTATTAATGTTTTTGAATTTCGTCAACAATTTTTCTTCTTTATCTGTTTAACTTTTGCAGTTTTTAGCAAGCTAGATTTTTATTTTCCGAACGTAAGCTAAGAAACTATAGTAATTGAGTCCATCGGGCGAACTGCCACTTTCATGTTATCTCGACGTGTCGTGAGCCCTAGAGTACGAAAAAACGACCTCCCGTTTTCGTCTGTCTGTCTGTGTGCCTATCATCTGTATCCATTTTAGTTGTACATAAGGATCTGTGGCGCAATGTGTTTTTAGGAGAACGCTGAACTACTATCACACGTTTGGTGCCGATTTTGACCGTTTCTTTTTTTATTTACTTGCATTGGTAATGCACTGTGACTAATTTTCTTTTGGGCTATGACTACTAATTTATACGTGACATTTTTTCGATATGTGAATATAAACATTAAGTTTGTTATTTGTGCTGAGAGAACATTTTATCCCATCGGATATCTGCGTTAAATATACTTACTTTACATTGTCCGTACTTGGGAGCGAGCATAAGTTCATTCTTGGAAACAAAACGAAAATGGCAAAATCAAATTTTATAATTTTTAAAAATTTTGGATTTGTCGGATTATTCTTTAAGGGCGAGGGAAATTCTGTGAAATAACCAAATAACCTTCGATTATTAACAATGTTATGGCAAATACTCTCAAATTATTTTGGAAAAATAGATATAATCGATAACAAGTCTTTTTCACACTTAACGATTTTAAAATACGTTGTTCTCGATATTGCTAGAGTTAAAAAATGTTTAGTTAAAGACGAAGAGTTACAGAATAGTAAAGTAAATACAAAAATTTAACAAAAATTGAAATTGAATACAACGCAATGTTAATGCACAAAAATCATATATGTGGAATGGCGAAGATTTTATCATAAACTGCCCAAGATTCTTTTATTTATTTTTCAGAAAATTCGTGCGTGTCATGTAACGTCGGTCTTTTCCTTTTTGATATAATTTACCCATACGTGACTAATTTCGACTTAATTAGAGGCTATCCTCAGATTATTTTGCGACCCCTACATAGTCTAAAAAAGTATGTAATTAGACTACGGCAGGCACAAAGTTAGTTAACGTTGATAATTAAATTTTAACAATTTCAAATTACTAGAGAGCGTTAATTCGGGTTTTTATTTCCATTCCAAAAATTTTTTAAAGCTACCTTTGCAATCACATATATTTACTAGTGTCCTAATTATCAATTTATACACTATACATCTAATGCTTCGCATAATTCTGTATTTTTGCTAATGTCATTATTTAAATTTAAATGTTTTTCTATTTCAATTTTGAGCGATTTATCTGTCAGCCCAACGTAAACTGTATTGCAATATGTCTGTTTAATATGTAGATTTTTCTGTAATCTTCCTTTTAATGTTTTTGTTATTTACTGCAGTCCTTTCAGGTGAAATTAAAAAACGCGTAAAAACGAATGCTTTATGGACTAATATTTATAAAACAAAACTATCTATCCCTAGAGAAATGTGGTTTAAACTTTATAAAGGCCCATGAAAAATTCTCCTACTACAACAAAATTTTTAATTTTTTAATTTTAATTACCGTTTCACACAAATACCATAAACAAATCAAATGTTTCATTTCTTTTTAATTGTAACAGTTTCGAAACGCATGCATAACGTGTGTTTTCACTATAAAATTTCTATTGTAAAAAAAACCTTGAGGTAAATGTACTTATTCTTACATAAAAATGCAGAAATTTCTACTACCAGAATTATTAACTTCACAATTATTGCAAGTAAATTTTCCATTTTCTTCTACCATTTGATGTATACGTCTATCTGTCTTACGGGGCTATTGCCACTGAAAAGTCACAATTCTTGCTGCATCTGAACTTCTGTGAGTTTTATGGCAGCAATAATTTTTTTGTGATGGTGTTTATCCATCTGCAGACACGGGTGGATGGATGCGGCTCTGATTTGTAGTAAAAAAATTCCCTCTGTGTCTATTCGACACCGTTTAACACATTTATTCAAGTAATCAGCAAGAGGAAAATAGAGAGAAATTGGTTTTCTTATTTCACTAAAACATCTTAAAGAGAAAATGGTTTAATTATCCTTTTTTTTTTAAAGATGTTGCTTTCTTTGCATAAGCGAACAAACTGAATCCAGTAAGAATGTTGGAAGCGCTTGGTATTTATCGAGTTTCGAACGTATATTTCAAGGGACTTTTAGCAATAAAATTTGGTGATGACGTCAGTTTGCATAAGTATAGTGTAACACTAGAAACAATGGTACTGTGTTTCCAAATTTTCAAATAAATCGGGTGATCACTAAAAAAAAATTACTTCATTCATTAATGTTTTGAACAATTGTATAAAAACATGAAAAACTTACACAGCAAAATTTTGTGTTTACTTTAGTTTTGTCTACCATTTCTCCAATATTTTGTAATTTTTTTGTTGAATTCTTAATATTTTGTAGGCAATAAATTCAGTGGTGCCATATTAGTAATTTTTCGATTTATCTTCACTTACATTAGTAGGTAGTATGAGTAACTGCAGTAACTGGTAATTGCATTTATTTATAAGTATTTACATATGAAAATGTTAATCAAAGCGTGTACAAACTATTTTTTGTACGGTCACTCATGGCTTTTCAACTTTTCTTGTTGTAATTCCAATTAATTTTATTAAACATTTAATATGACACAGCAAGCCACAACGCAGACAACAACATTGTTATCAAAAATTTCAATGTGTTTTTATTACCTCAAACTTTTTAATGAGAATAAAAGTTGTCGGTACAGTTTGCTTAGCCAACTTTAACTTTTTATTGCTGGAGCAAATGAGTCAAATTTGTGCTGTCCGGGACACAATTTACTTATTTATAATGTGTATTTAAATCGTTGATGAGATGAAACCTTGGTGGTTTTTAAAGTAATCTTTTCATGTAGCTGTTTCGTTTTTGTTCCATTTTAACAAAGTAAAACGAAGGGATTTTTTTAAATACCGAAGTGCGGTGCTTCACAAATACCCAACTGCGACGTGTATTAGAGTTTATAGAGGATGAAGGCGGTTGCACCGGGGTTTTTAGTGGAGAATAACGAATATCGACCCCGAAACGGCTGCAATAGTAATAATTCTATCAACGGCGCCCGACTGTCGGGATGCTGAACGGCCGTTCTGTTTACGGCAATCTCTGAAAGTGCATCAATAAAAAAATTGTCGGGGCGAATCAACGTCTGATGCGTTTTCAGTTTTGGCGGAGGCGCCGGGAGAGTGAAAAATACTTTAACGATTTTACATAAATACAAACAAAATAAGTAAAATATATGCAATAGACAGTTAGACAGTACTATCCGAAACCTCTGGACCATGGCCAAGGTTCGGTGTGTGTTAAGGCTTATTTATTCATAAAGATTTTTTCTCAGGAAGTTTTATGACAAATATAATGCTTTTCGTATGTAATTCATAATTTTTTTATTGAAATTTAAAAAGATTAAGATGTTTTGTAATATACGTGCTAATCAAAACTTTATTGTTACTAATAATACCACGAAATAAATGGTGAAATCTTTGTTTATATTTATTAATTAAAACAACATTTATTAGTTTCCTTCACACCTGACTAGTTACCTAGACAGTGGTCGTCGATAAAAGCCTTTTGCACAAATATCAAGAATATTTTAGAAAGCCGGTGCTTAATACTTTTGTTCTCACCGAGTGTACATATATAAGTGTTCACTAAAAAATATCAAAATTGGATCGATTGCTTTGAATGTCACATATTTTTTAAGGTTATTATTTATGTGTTCATTCCTTTCCAAAAGATGATGACGTTATCTCAAAATTTTGTTGAGTAAATCTTACTTGAAATTTATAGCGTTACGTGCTCCTTTGTTTGTGGCTTAATAATATAAGTATGTCCACAATTTTAGTGATACGTGTATCGCTTATTATAAAAAGTTGATCTCGTGTCCAAAGTACACACCAACAAATAAAACTTCTTTATTTTTTATGATATACATTATAAGTTAAAACAAACGTAACTCTGGACAATTAAAGTACAGGTAGTGAAACATGCTATCAAATGGGGTAAATAATCTTCTCGGAGCTCTGCACCGCAGGGGCATAAATTCCAAGGTGGCGCGGTCAACACAAGAGTGGATAACCAATGGGAAAAATGTATTATCAACATATGCTTAACTTTGACTGTTTATGTTTACACTTTGAAAGAATAATTCGCGTATTAAGCCGATACAGATAACTAGAATAAGCGGCGGCAGATCAAAGTATGAATTTGTGTCAAAAACAAATGAAATTTGATTGATTTTATCTCAAAACAAAGGAGAGCACTAATTAATTAATTGGGCTACAATGGAGAAAAATGTCAAAATATTGTCTTAAGTGAATAGCTTTCACCATGACAATTAATATTTTATTATTATTAATTATAGGCGGGCAGGCCATTACTGTATTTTTAGATTTTTGAGAAAATGGGGTGGGCCGTTCTTGATTTGACCAATAAAAAAAGATTTGAGAATATCCAGAGATCCCAAGCCTTTCATTTGCATAACGAGCGCACGATTACCTACTTCACGAGATCCGCTTATCGAACTTTTTATTATGTATCTAAAGTAGACG
This sequence comes from Zophobas morio, assembly GCF_036711695.1. Lineage (NCBI taxonomy): Eukaryota > Metazoa > Arthropoda > Insecta > Coleoptera > Tenebrionidae > Zophobas > Zophobas morio. Next base: position 15,942,046 of record NW_026972111.1, read on the forward strand.
AAGAATTAAACGATAAAAATTATTATAATAATCAACAAAATCAAGGTCGATTCATAAACCGCAAGAACAGAAGTACATTATTTTATAAAATTGACCTCAACCGACAGAGGCGACAGACGACTAACAGACAGACAGACAGACGGAAACAGGAGATCTACTTTTTTCCTATTCCATTACGGTACTTCCTTAACTTCATTTAAAAATTTTTTCAAAGAATATAATATAATTTCTGTCACTGATTCTTTCTTACTTCGTTTTTGATTTTTTAATCTGTGATTATTTTCACGAAGTTGAGTATTTCACAATAAAAAAAGGTTTTTGTAAAGAATGAGAGAATTATGTCAAAAATGACGCAATACGTAAGTGGCTGTGAAGTTGTATTAGGATACTAGCATTGATTTAGGAATTATAGGACCATTACATTGGTCAACAACCAAAATACTCCTTCAATAAAAATGTGTGCACTTAATGCAGTTTTTTATGTAGATTTCAAATCTGCTCTCCAAATTTTTCCATCACGTCACATTTTTGTGCTACACGTAATTTTATATCGTAAAATTGCCATTTTTCACATAAAACGTGCATCTGTACTGCCCTTATTACACGAGTTGAAAAAATGAGATTCGATGATTTAGTCAAGTAGGCATGTGTCACAATTTAAATGACATTTAGAAGTTACGTCAAAATTCTCGTTGTGTGTAATTTTGCAAAATGAGTGTAATACTACAAAAAGATCGCACTTATAATTGGTTTCGCAAAAAACGGGACAAGATGAGTAAATCAGGTGCTCATAGATCGAAAAGCAATGGGAATATGACGTTTATGTCACTTTCATTTGTCCCGTTTTTTTTTTAAACCAATTGTACATGTGTAAGAACAACCCTAATGTATTTTGTTACATCTGCGGTCAATATGCTATAAAATGTCAACGTCTGCATATATCGCATATTATTAAATTGATATATCACTAATATATCGGTTTCGAAGTAAGGGATCAGGATAAACAATGGGAGATTATTGTTGGTTCCTGCAAAGGGAGTGTTCACCGAATTGTTACAGTCGTCAAACAAAAAGAAAACGATTTTAAGCATCTAAAATTAATTAAAACTATTTATTCATATCCTTGTAAATAAAATTTGCTAATTATTTCATAAAAATTATTATTATTGGGCAAGGCATTATTTTTTTGAAAAGTGTTAAAATAGTGTTTTTTCGTATTTCGGACTCCAATAAAAATTAAACTAGACGTGCACAAACGGCAAAAATCATTTTTATCGAAGTTTTAGGATACAAGGAAGTAAGTCATTTATGCCCAAAAGACAAAAAGCGTATGACTGCGATTTTTTTTTGTAGACCTGTGATATTAAAACGGATGAATGATTTTTTTTAAATGTGTGGATTTTGTCTGTCTTGCAGTGTTTAAGCTTTCTCTTATGAAATTGATTTGTTTTATCATTGTTTTAGAAAAGACTCCTCTAATTTCCCTGAAATTTTAAGAAACATCTTCAAGATGCAAATAGTGTTACATTGTATGTATCAAAAGTGAAAGAAATAGGAACAAGCTATTGGGAGTCAATTTTGTTAAAGTATTTTTAAAAACTCTAAAATATTGGACTCTAATATCGGAAGGAAGAGCTATAAAAGTGATTCTAATATTTTCCGACTTCGTAAGTCGGAACTTCGTAATTTTCGGAGTCACAAGTTCCTATGTGTGACACATCTTACATGTGCACCTCGCAGAACGTCAGATATATACAGATATTTTTCTTTATGGTAAGTTTGTCTGTGGTATGTCGTCTGTTGTCGGTCTGTGTGGATTTTTACAGGTAATATTCGAAACTACTGAACCGATTGCCAAATGTTACATGTATATTTGAACCATCGTGTAGACTGTAGATGGTAAAACCCTAACCAAAATTTGTCTGATTGTCTCCATCATCAATGCGATGACGCCATATTCAAAATTTACAATGGCAGATGTTATTTACATTGTATAAAATAACAATATTCCGGCACGTGTTGTTTATGAATCGTTTTTACTGTAGACTTTGATTTTTGGAAAAAAGAATCACAATTGGGTAACAAGATTTTGTTATTTAACTTTGAAACTGCAAATCCGAATGTGCTGAGATCTTGCAAACGTTCTAAGGTTATCGTAAGCATGGTAAATTGTTATCAATTTTTTTTTCATTATGCTCCTCAAGAAATTGATCATGCATTCGCAAAATGTTGCCGAATAAATCCTATCTAAAATGTGCAAAATATAATGGGAGTACTTGTGTTCATAATTTTCTGACTTACTTAAACAGGTTAACAAAAAAATTAATGAATGAGCCAATCTATTTTATAAATCAAATCAAGAACGGCGCGTGTTTAGCAGCGAAAATCAAATTCTTACACTAAGAAAAAATAATTTAGGCTGCACCATATTTGAAATATTAATTTTAAAAGATTTTTTAAAAAATAAATAAAAACTTGTTATCAGTTATTTTATTGGCCAAAATTTCAAAAAGTATCTGTTTTTTGTATCTATAAAAATTGAAAACAATCTGTATCTAGATAATTTTAAAAGTATCTGTCCCCACCACTGTTGACTGATCAAAAATTAAAAGACCAATTAACCATAGTACGAAAACTCAGTCAACAACATTGTCTAGAAATATTTTTGGTGCCAAGATGTGCTTTCAAAAAAATTGAAGTTAGAATAACTATGGTTTTAATTCAAAACATATTGTTTGGGTTTATTTTATTTTAAAGTTTTTTCTACTACTAGTTTAATATGGCACCAACTTAATTCAATAGGTGGTGGTTTTTTAATGTTTGAAGAAACAGTACTTCATCCAACGTTGTCATTGTGAAGAGGATACAGTTTTAATTTTGTTAAATGTAACGTTCTATGCGTTGAAGATTTATTTATTCATTTAATGCTGGTATACTATTCAAAAGTTTCGACAGATCTCTTTATTTGCTGATAATATTGTTTAGTACAATGTAATCACCTAATCAAGAATGTTTGCAATAGTGGCGAATGTGTGAATTTTTTTGCTTATGTAGTGCAATGTTGCAGATTGGATTAAATATGAAATAAATGTAAGTACGAACAATTCGAAAAATGACTTCGTTATAAATTACTTTTATAATAATAATAAAATAAAATGTTACATCGTTACGTACTCAAAAGACAGAAATTAAATTTTAAAAATAAAATAGTTAAGTTGATAATATAAAACAGCATAGGTAATGCAATGACAAAATGTAATTTGTATTTGAATCTGTAATTGAGTTTTAATTGAAATTAATGACAGTATTATAATATCAACAAATTAATAATTATAACAAAGCCAAAACTATGGCCTATTAAATCCTATAAATGGGCAAGGATCTTTGTCATAAAACTAACTAGTATTTAAATGGCATTGCATTGCATGTTCGCATTAACGCTAACCACTAACATTTTTTAACAAACTCTAGGAACTGTGAGTTTTAAGGCATTTAATAATTCACTAATTGTTAGCGTCTGCAAAGCACACTCTTTCGAATTAAACATGTTGAGCAGACAAATTGGAGAGGAGTTTGTTCTGACACTAAAATACGCAGTTCAGATGAAAAATTGTAAAAGAATTTCCATTTCAATTGGAAACATTTAGAACAGAATCGTTATTAATCACCCCGAAAGAGCATGTTTCCAATTTCCATTCATATCCATCGGCTTTTATGAGGCAAAAAAAATATTATATTTTGCACTCAGCCCCTATATTTTAACGAATTTCAACACAAGCTAAAATACTGGAGTTAATTAATTGGAATCATATTTGAAATCGGTGGCGCATAAAACGAACTGCTGGAAAGCGTGATTGAGATAATTTTGATGGGATTAAATACCGATCGTGTATAAAACAAACAGAGATGTCAGTACCTGGGCAATTACATTTACTGGTTTTTTTAATTACTTAGTGTTAGGTTTGATGGGATGGAACAAATAAGTTCAGTTCAAAGTTTGTGGCCGGTGCTGAAGAGGATTTATTATGAAATTCGTAATATCTAAGTGAAATATTTTCCTAACAAACAGAATGCTGGCGCAGTAAAAGAAAATATATATATCACTTTTATGGTTATAAAAAATGTGAGCTGTTGATCTATTTGTACATAAAAATATAGACACAACGAAGAAATACGATACAGTAGTTAAATAATGGGTGACTATTAATGAGTGAAGCAAACTTTTGTGTTGGCAATTCTGAATTATTGGCATCCATGCTATAGTACGTCAGTTCACATTTGTCAGTTTTGACATGAGCATACTTAACAAATGTGTTGATTGGCTGAGACGATGGCGGCTGTCATAAATGTTACTTTGATTATCTGGTATGCCATTATAAATTTTAAATTTTAAATAGGTTGCCAACCTGACAAAAAAAATCACAAACATTAATTAATAATCACTCGGTATTTTGGTTTAAATATTTTATTTGTAAAAAGAACTTTATTTTTATTCCCGGCTCTTCGTATAATACTAATTATTATTTATGAGTGGATTGTTAATTATTCATTATAACCCATATCACTTAATTCTACTTCCTAATTTTTATGATTCATAATAATTATTCACTTAAATATTCATTTAAATAATTACAACTTATTGGTACAGCGCGATTATAGGGGACTTGAATGATTTTACACGACGGACTGAAAATGGGTTAATTTGGATTCCTTACTTAAGAAGGAAAACTGCAGAATTGGAGCTATCATATTGACATTAATGCAAGTGTGGAAGCGCGTCGTGCATGTAGCAACCTTCCTCGTTGGATTGAAAATTGGAGTAGCTGTCGAATTTTCAAAACTCTTCCGGTGGTGGGTCTATTTTCGTCAAATGAAGAAGAATTAAAAATGCATGAATTAAAATTGTCCAAACATTGGTGGAACATGTGACATATTCATGATCTTCCTTTTGAAGATTTCGCTGTATTTTGTGGTCAAGTGGGAGTCTGCTAAGTCGACTGTTTCGAATTGTAGCGGTTCTTGTTTCCAAATCTCTTTTTTAAGTTGTGGGTTCAATGAAATTTTTAATTTTGGTGTTTGGATCGATTGCTTCTTAAATTCAGGATTCTGGTAAGTCTGAAGGGTAACTGTGATAACATAGCTTACTTTTATTGATAGGTGTTCTTATTGTTGTCCGCATGTTAAAGTGGCTGGTTGCTTGAGTGGGAATATTCCAATCCTTATCTTATCGATTTTTCTGATTTTCGTGCTTTTAAGGTTGACTCTGATGATTAGACTGCTGGTAATTCTTCGAAAAATTTAAGTAGTTGAATTTCGCAAGGTGCTTCTTTGCAAATTTTACTGGTAAGTGGCAAATTGCAGATATAGTCTCCAGGGGTGATTTCGTTACATTTACCGTCAAACGGATGTAAAACTTGTTAAGGTAAAGGTATTTTTCCAATCATATGTAGAAAAAGTGTCCTTATTATTCCGTTTTTGATAAAGAAAATCAACATTTTTACATCAATGGAGAAAATGTAGCTTTTCTCAACTGCTATCAACCAGTCAGAAAACGATCTCATTTCTCCATCGTTACTACCCTACTTTACATTTAATAAAATTGAATTCGTCCGTTGTTATAGTCCATTGCTATGATAGTTGATAGTTGACATGGGTAGTTCATGACTGCTTTGATTTTGTTTGGGTTTGTCTCCACTCCTTCTGGTGTGATAACGCGTCCTAAATATGCTACCTCTGTTCGTAAGAATTCACTTTTGTCCAGTTGTATTTTAAAATTGGCTTTTCTTAATCTTTCGAAAACTTCTTTTAGTCTTGAGATGGGTTCTTCAAGTGATATTGAAAAAGCAATGATATCATCAAGATAAACGAGGCATCTTTTGTTTTTATTCCTTTTAAAATGTTGTTCATTACTCTTTGAAATGTAGCGGGGGCATTTTTTAATCCAAAGAGTATACGTAGATATTCGTAATGTCTATTTTCTGTTTTTTCTATATCGTCCGGGTGCATTTTCACTGGTGAAATTCTGAGGCTAGTCGAGTGCCTTTTCCTATCTTGTCCTAAATAACTGTCATTGATGTTCGAACGGATATTTGCATCTGATTGTTTTTTCGTTTAGTTTTCGAGTCTCTACTACGAATCTCCATTTTTCTTCTTTGATGCTTCCATTTTCTTTTCTACAATCTGTATGGGTGATGACCAAGGTGAAATTGAAGTTCGAATTATTCCTTGTCCTAACACTGAGTATAATTGTTTTTGAACTTCCTCTTTGTGTACTTCCGGAGTTCTATCTTTGGTTCTTTCGATGTTTCATTTGGTTGTTGAATGTTAGGGGTAGATTTTCGGTGTAAAAGATGTCTGGGTGTGCCATATATAAATTCCAGATTGCGTCTTTTTGTCTTTTAAAATTTTGTCAATGTTTGGATGCATTGGAGATAGCGTTGGTTGTGCATTAAATTTGTATATGTTGACTGTGTTGATTTCCAGAGGTCTGAATAGTGTCAAGGTCAATTCTTGATCCGTTGTATTCATTATGGTGGTCCTTGTTATTTTTTCTTTGACGGTGACGTATGCGGCTGGTGTAACCCGGTCTAGCCAGACCGGTGTGGGTCCCAACAATATTGATATGTGTATAAACAAAGCAATAGATTGCTCTTACCTTTTCTTTTTGAAGAAAACTAGTTTTTGTCGGCGTAGGCACCAGGTCACAGAATTCACGACTTTTGAGTCCGCGAACCGCAAAGAGGGTTTGCCAAAGAAAGGAAGAAAACTACTGAGTAGTTTCGACGAGCCTCCTTTATTTTTCGCACACGTTACGAAATCTTACACTAACAAACAAAAACAAGACAACCTTAAACCAAATGAAAACTAACAATTTTGAATAAAATGAAAGAGGGAAGTTAACACAACTCTAAACTCTACACAAAAAAATGCAAGAAAAAATTATTGAAAGCAAAAACAACCCACAGGAGAGTTTCCCGACCGACCACTTCGAACCCGAAACAGTAAGTAACTAAACTTTGTGACCAAATTTTGCACCCAAGTCGTACCTTCCTTATTAGAGGGGGTACTTCTTGACCAATCATCTCCTTTCGAGGGTGGTTTCTCTCAGAAACTTTTTTCCAACAGTTCCCAAAGACTGACATATCTGGTGCTTAATGGCTTTCGATGAAGAACGTTTCAAAGGTATACCTTTAAATGACGGGATTCCACGTTATTGCTGGGGCCCATTGTATAAAGTGCATCAAACCGAAAACGTGCTCGGTCCGTGGACGTTTTAGAGAACTTTTTATGGTGCGGATGTATAATGCAGGGTAATTTAGAAATTCTGGGTAATAAGATGGGACGACATAATAAACCATTATTCAACAAAAATGACATCTCCGTTTTCTGGAAAAATTCCCATCAGAAAAATGCTACGGCTGCCTCTAATAAATGCGAAAAGAGTCTATCTGACGATACGGTGTTTTACACGTGTTATACTGGTATTTCGGCTACGTCGAATTTTTGGTGGTGTAAGTTTCCTTTTGTGGCGTCTTTGTCGACTGGTCTTTGGATGATCAGTTTTTGGTTGAAGATTTATTTGAAAAACTGGTTTTCTTCTTTTTATTTCATCACATTCGAAGTGACATGGGAATTGCGATTTTGTCCGTTGTTAAAAGTTTCTTTCCAAAATTTAAACATGCATTTATTTATTGAGCTGGCCGTGGTTGTACTCCTACTGGGGCCCTTTAGCCTTGTTAAAGCAACTATATTTGGCGGAAAATTTAAAGAACATCAACATCCTTTCGTTTAAGCGAGTTTCAAATAAATGACAATAAAACATAAAGAATTCAAGATAAAATTTAATTAAAACTAGTCTTCGATAACATTTGCCAGGAGCTAACGGATTTGCTAAATAAGACCTCTGTTGTAACAAAGCGTTGAGTAGGAAAGTTTTAAAACTGTAATGAAATTAGTTCTGTTTCCCGTTCTACGTTACTTACCTTTTAAAATTTTGATTTTTCAATAATCTTTCTAGTTTATCATTGTTTGTGTTATCATTTGATTTATTTGACGCTCGTGTTGACAGCGGGTTAAATTTATACTTAGCCTTCAAATTATTAATAAAGAATGTGCGCAATGGAGGTCACCAATGGGAGTACTTCCATCGTAACAATTTTAACAATTAAAAGGGAAAAATTGGAACGGTTTTATATGAAATGGAGTTGGCGATGCTGGCATTAGAAAATTCAGGTATTGATTTTATTGATGATCTTGCAGATAATTGTGTTGAGATTTGAGATATTCCTTTGTCCGATATTTTGTTGACGTGTGCGTTGCATTTGAGGTTGAGGTCGTGAATGGGACTGTGTGCATCCCTTACTCGGATGGTTTGAAGGTTGATGATCAGAAGAATGCTGAGCTGCATTTTTATTTATAAAGTGCATGCCACTATTGTTTGATTTTAAGTGGTGTCCGCTGTTTCACGTACTAAATGTTTTCTTCGTTGAGTATTTGCGGTTGTGCTACTTCCAACGTTTGTAGATTTCTTGATCAGACCGAGTGGGTTCTCGTAAACCACCAACTATTTAAATACAGATGATATTCGGTTACTGGAATAGTCGGCTAACAGTCCCGATTTAAATCCCACAGAGCATTAATGGGACGCTCTTAAAAAGGCAGTTCGCAGTCATAGGCTCTCACCTCTCAACCATCATCAACTGGTAGAGGCCGTAACAGCAGAATGGAAAAATATTCCCCAAAGATGTTATCGAAAATCTGATCTCTAGTATGCAAAGGTGAATGAATACAATTAAAAGAAGTAGAGGAGGCCCTACGTGGTACTTGGATCCGGTTCGAAAGTATTAATTTAATTGTTCACATTTTTTGTGTGTACGAGGCGAAATTTTGGAGGTATTAATTAATAAAGATGACTCAAAATAAGATTTCTTGTTCAAAATAATGGCCCTGCTTTATTTAAAAGTTCCTATGTAGCTGTCAATCACATCAGTCGAATGTAGGAAAACTTGTGCTTGTTCAATTAAATGGTGCGTTAATTTTGTTCATGAGTTTGTTCAAACCAATTAGCAGCAAGATACTCAAATTAATTAGGGAGAAGTGACCACTTTGGCTGTATAAATGAGCTTTCTTCGTTTATCTGCGTCATTCACATGTCTCAGCTTTGAAATCTAATTTTCTAAATTTTACCTCCCCAGCGTAAACTAACGAATTATTTTAATCGAGTCCATCGCGATTGGTTACTATCATATTTTCTCAATGGATCGTGATCTGTAGAGTACGAAAAAATGGGTCTCCGGTTTCTGTCTGTCTGTCCATCTGTCCGCCGTCCGTGATGATTTTTGTTAATCTTCGAAACTACCGGTCTGATTGTTGTCAAATGTTTTATGTGTATATGTTCATCCCCACCAGCAGTGCGATAACGTTATTTCAAAATTGGACGTAGTCAACGGGTTTTAAATTCTATAAAACAACATTCCTACACGTGTATGTGTTGAGTTTGAACCCACGGCATCCAGATTTTTGGAAAAAAAATCAAATTCTTATAAAAACATTTTGAAAAAAATTAATTTCAAATCTGCAAAATCAAATGTTTTGAAACTTCGCAGACGGTTAAAGTTATCCTAAACACGGTAACTTTTTAATAAATACAGATCTGTTTATGCCCCCAAAAAACATGAAAATTTTGCCTAATAACTACATCCTACTGAAACAGTGCAAAATATGATGAGTCTATAGTTATGATTTATCATTGCCTTCATATTCTTAGAATTTCTTATACAGGGTGACTCAAAAAAATTAATGAATCGGGAACTGCATAATCGAATGCTTTAAAATCTGGCAGACGTTTCGAAGCTATTGCAAGTATGGTAAATTTTTATTCAAAATATATGTTTATCCCTCCAAAAATTGATCTTAAAATATTACAGACTATGTGATCTTGAGTACAATACTAAAATTTTCAGAGACCCAGTTTTTCATTTCCACCGATGGTACATGAAATCGATCAGATTTTCATTATTCAACATAATTTTGGAGATATCATGTCTTTAGCCAGATTTTTTCCATTTTATAATATTGCAAATAACTTAAAAACTATTCAGAATGAATCTTACAACAGGGACTAATTTTGCACCGTTTTTGACATTTTGTTTTTGTAAGTGACGTAAGGAATTTTTTAATATTCCTGTTTTCTTTTTCGAAATTAGACTTGTGAACTTAATAATGTAAGGTTGAGTTAGTACACCATTTTTGAGTCACCCTGCATTGTATCGCACAGTAAAAGAACAGAATATAGACATCACACCAAATTTTTTTCCTTAATTTTTTCGGTACCTGGCTTACTCTGTCAAGCAATAATATGTACGTATATATCACAGGTGTCACCTATCATACTGATATTTTGAAAGATAACATACAACGAACAGCGCGTACTTGAAATAGTGAAAAAGGTTATATTGAGGTGGGCCGGGCATACATATATTGAGAATCGAGGAGAAAAGAGTAGTCCAAATAATAGTACAGTACAATGCTGAACCCATAGACAAGTTATGCCCAATTAAGTTGTCCGAATTAGCTGTCACATTATCAAGAAGATAATCTTGAGTAACATAAGAATCTGTGTAAGTATTGTATAAGTAGTAGCCATTGTCAGACACGCTGAATCTTCCTTCTGATAATTATTTATTGTACTAAGAATCGCAGGTACTAATTTATTACGTTACCCCTTTATTTATTCAGAGCTGTTTTGAGCAAAAACTGCTTCGTAAGTAGAATCATTTATTAAAAAGGTCAAAGACTTGAGACTATGAAGGGGTCGATGTGTTTTACGACTTCGCAGTTTAGGTCGTAGATATCACGAATGATTTTAATCTCGCTGTATAGTTCGAAACTTCAGATTCGTCTGTGTACATAAAACGGAAAGTATTTAATCGTGATACTTTATTAGCGAGATTTTTCATTTGCCAATTTCGTGAAAGTTTAGCAGTATGTTGATGTAATGTAAGTATTAATAAAATAAGAATTACATTTTTTGCTGAAAATTGATTTTTATTACCACATTTTCGGTTTCTATTTAATTCTACACTTATAATACCGAAAACAGCTTTAACAGTACAAAGTAATGTAATAGAAAAAAGTTATTATGGTTGCCGTTATCTCGACAACACCGTGCATTGCAGGGAGCAATCCATCTGATATTACTGCCTTCGAAGGCCATTGATTTAGTAGTAAAAACATTAGTCACTACATTTCCCGTAGGATTTTCTATGTTAGATTTTTTCATGACGTCAACAATTTTTGGAAAGGACGAGTAGCTAATTCTGCTTAGTAGCTAATTTCAGGGTTGTCGGTTTTGCAGTTTTTAAAATTAAATGTAACATTTTTATCTCAAAGGACAAAAAAGACGTTTAATGTTTCTGCATACCATTTATCTGTCAAGTGAATTTATTTTGTTTGCGTTTTTAGGTGGGCAAAAAATTCTCACCGTTTGAAGTTTTCTTGACATCACTTTCTTTTCGATAGATTCCCAAATATACCTATCGATTACTGTACCCGATGTCCATCTGGTAGAGCGTTTTAAACTTGAAGTATTCACATCCTTATATGTTAATAATAAATAAAGTATCTCGAAATGCACGTCCTGTATAACTCTTCGGATTGCCCAATTTTCACAATTCTGTAATGTTTCAAGGGATCCTGTCAAATAAATATTTGACAAGATGTTCCACGTATTTTTCTTTACGATATGCATAATAAATCTGCCACTGACGCCTTTTTGCTTAACAACAGCATGATATGAGGAATTTTTATAACAGATACAATTTTAAAGTTTTGCTTCAAAGTTTCAGAAAACTCAAAACCCAACGACATTTTTACTGAAATGCATTTAGGTATTTCCAAGTTTTTGATCATTTGATGGGTTAATTAAATTTTGAAATACGATGAGTCGTTAGGGCTGCTACTATTTTTGAAGATTGTCGAAGGAAGTTCCAGAATTTTCAGATTTATTGTAACATTAAAAAAAATTATAATGTAATTTATCTAAATAGTTTTTATTAAAATGGGATAGGGTTATGTGAACTGGCAACGAATCGATATAGCAAACGGAAAATTCTGTAGCTTGTACATAAAATGCAGATTGTTAAAAAATACATGCTTAAGAAAATAATATCTAGTTAACAGCTAAGAATTATTGTTTGACTCTTTGAGAATTTTATAGCTAAATCATTATTTAATTGAAACTTTTAAAATGGCAAAAGCTTTCTGAATCACAAATTATAAAAGTTGCCAGTTGGCATATATGTCTTAGGAGATAAATTGAGACAAATCCTTCAACTTTCGCAAAAAATGACAACGAATTCTCACATAAAATTATAACAATCAATTATTGTGACAGCGATTTTTCTAGATACAAAAGTTTATTCTAAAAAAAGCAGTACACATCGATGATGTGAATTCACTAAACATTTATGCTGAGTGTGTAAACTAATCATATGCGCATATGCCAAAACAATAAGTAAATATGTATATAGAATTTAAAGAACAATTTTACGACTTTACGGATGAAACTTCTATGTCGTATGAATTATGAAAACAGTCTTTAGAAATTAGTCTAAGGCTATTTAGGTATAACTTACCTCGCCTCTGAAGTACAATTAAACAAATCTAATTCCTTAGAAAAATTATAAAATTCGATTTTGCGATTTTTTATGGCACTCCTTATAAGTTATATCAAAATACCTACAGACTATTAAACTATAGGTAAAGAAGCACGCTATGCTTATATTTTAAGTGAGTTTTTCATAATAATATTTTGTAATCACGTTATCATTTTTTTTGTAAAGGACACATTATTTACATTACTTTGGACAGGTACTGTGCAATACTAATAACAGCATTAGTATATTCCCAAAATTTGGAGAAAATAGGCCATATTTGATGTAATCAAGAATATAAATTAGCATTAATTTTTTGTTGCCCTGTACAATCAATTCTAAAAAATATGAATGTTTTGACATACCTCAAGTAAGTATAGATTTTTAATATTTTGCACATTTAGAAAGAATTTATTTAGCAAAACACATACAATTTCAGAACAATCAGTTCAATAGTTTGAGAGATTGTATTTCTAATAAAATGACCAACAGACTATGAATGACAGATAGATAACATGTAGACATACATACAGAAAACAACAGACAGACGACAGATAGGCAGTAGCACCATCCTGTTGAAGGTATCCAAATTTATGTTCTCCCTTATCAAGTTGATTGATTTAAGTTTTTAGAAATTCTTCTCTATATTTTTATGTTGTAATGGTGTTATGAAAGAAGATGGATACTTGTCTAGGAGACTCTACCGATCAAGTACTAACAACGTTAAAGGTGTCTCAGTAAAAAGATGCGGGTTTTCAAATGATTAGATTTTATAATAATGGGACAACGTTTCGTCATTCAAAAGCATAAGATTCATTAAACGGCCCCGTTTTAAATTATTCTGAAACCAAATGTCTTCTGTGTGTAATTGAAGACCTGGTAGTAAAACTTGTTGTGCGGTCGTTATTTTATAGGGATCTATATGTAGTTTTTGTTTAATAATTTTTTGGCAAGTACTTAATGGTACGCCTGATTGCTGCGAAAAGTTAAAATAGTTTTGTGAGTTTTGTTCAACTCGTGCTATTAAATCCTCGACAACTTCCTGAGGCACTAGAGGTCTTCCACTTGATTTTCCTTTAATTACACCGTATGAATAAATCGGCTGACCAGATCCCCGTTATGAGCCACCGAAGTCGTTTCTTGGACTTCAAAGTTTGGGATATTTCACAAGAAATTCAGTAAGTTTAATAAAAAGTTGATTTTACAGGCCCTAATATATTTGTAACTTATAAATAAGGCAAAATATTAATTTAATTTTAAAAAATGTAACCTTGTAGATTTTACGACTTATTTTAGATTAAATATTTTTGAGATTTTAAAGATATTTAAAAAAGAACAATCTTCAATTTCGACGCAGTTGCGAATCCAAACTTTAACTGGGAAAGAGAGAAGTAGGAAGGGAAGCCTCAGGTTGATATTAATTAGCTAATTACTAACTTGTTTATAGTATGATTAATTGATTACTCAGAGGAGATGTGGACGTTATCGTTCGTCTGTGCCGTTTTGAACACGTTTATACTAAATTTTCTAATCTACAAATATCAATCAAATAATTCATTAAAACACCAAACTCACCTCAACACAGCAATTCAGTTCTGAAAAGGAGTATGATAACATTGATAACAGGAAAACGCACTTGATAACACAGAAAACAACAGAAAAAGAGCAGCGAGGCGAGGTAACGTGTAAACGAACTAAAACGTGTCGAGCATTATCAACATTATACATAAAAAAATTGGTCTAAAGTTATTTCGACAGAATTTCCGTCGCTCTTGAAATAAGTGCAATAAAACAAATCCAGATTTTTCGAAAAATTATAAAATTTAGGGTTAGGTTGGATTCGGTGGTGGCTATATTATGCACATTCTTTAAGTGTCATCCATAGTTGAATTAACAACAAAATTAATCATCACGGATGTAGTAGGCATTTTAAGTGTTGACATTGTTAAATTAGGAAAAATTACAATTTCATTTATATCAACAAAGTTCAAACACTGCCCCTGTTTTAAGCAGCACAATTATCGACAGCATTTAACCTAAGAACATACGTCTGCTGCACTTTGAAGGATGACTCGATTACAGTCAATATTGATCACCCGATATTTTGACTGGAATGTCTCGGTTAAAACCGAATTAGCTTGTATGGTAAGGACTGTTTAATCAATTCGGGATTCTGCTTGTCCAAGTAAGTTACGACTAAGTCGTCAGGAACATCCTTAGACAAATCCCTTGTACTAATTGCAGGTTGTAACGATTTACATTCATTTATTTTATAATTCTGTGAAAGATTAACCGACGCCAGTTTTTTAATTTTTTACCATCTAAATTATTTTAACAGGAAACGATTAAATCTCCACGCAGTCTTGACCTCTATAATTGCAACATTACGATCAATAATGCTAACATTTTCCAGCAAATGCGATCTGAGAAATCGATGTCGCTGCATCTTGCAGCAATATTTTTGGTAAAGTTAACTTTACAACAATAACTACATGCAGTTTGATTATTTATTGGCGCCAGTTTATCTGAAGTGTTGGAAATAAATACGATACCTTTAATTTTAGTAAATAAAGATTGCTCTTGTTGGTTTTAACCTCTTCAAGTTTTATATTTTTTCGGTAAGAATTTAAGTTTTCTCTTTAAATCACCGCACTGTCTGGATAAATGTATAATTGAATCGAAATAAGAATGTTCATACTGTGCAGAAATCCCCATAGCGTAACACCTGAATAATGTAATACAGGGTCATTATAAAATATTGTAGTCGAAGAAGGCCATGATTTTGGTGACATTTTGTGCCGCCTTTTTCAGTTTTGTGGAAAGGATTACACTAATATTGGAATTTTTATTTTTAGCGCCACATTAGTTGACATTAGCGGCTGCACTGTTTCAACGCTTCATCAAATTCTGTCAGATGTCAATAATTTTTTCGTTTGTACTGGTACGTTTTCCCTCACTTTGTGCGTTAATTGACTTGTCTTGTTTTCATTTTTGCTGTCTTCCCCTTTGTTAGAACTTTAATAAGTGTCTCAAAAAACAGTTTTTATCAAAACTACAGATCATTGTGGAATAATCTCAGGTAATGAACAGAGAGGAATAACTATGGTCAGTGTTACAAATGATTTTTTTAGTTCTTTGGCGCAATCATCATGCCTATTACCGTAATGGGGTGTTAAATGAGGATGGGGATGGAGTGTACTCTGTGGAGGCGTCTAAAAACGAGTATCTAGTGAAATGTTCTGTTGTCATTGATGAAGAATCTTTGAAGACGCTATATGGCGAATTATGGCCAGATTTAACGACACTGGTAGCATTTCTAAGTGAAAACCGACGGGGAGACCTCTAGTTAGTGAAGACGTTGTTGAAGATTTAAGGATGAGAATGGAACAAAGTCCGAATAAAGCTTTGTCAAAAATCTTTACTGTCCCGAGTACCATACAGCCCATGTCAGAAAATCGTAAAAGAGAAGTTACATATGCATCCATACAAGATTTTGTTGGTTCAGGAGCTGCAACCAGCTGATTTTCCTTGCCGCGTTGGGTAGTGTAGTTGGTTTCAAGCTGATATGGACGATAACGGGATTCTCGATTTGTCGTTCTTTTCTGATGAAGCCTGGTTTCATCTGTTAGGCTATTATGTCAACTGACAGAACTTCAGAATTTGGTGTATAGAAAATACTCACGCTTTTGAAGAAACACCATCACACGCAATGAAGGTTGGTGTGTGGTTAGCAGACGACGATTCATAGGCCTGATACTTTTTCAAGTAAATGAATGTGATCAATAAACAAAATTAGATGTAGAAAGTGTATGTAGGTACTGCAATAAAGTTTTTTATTTTCAGTAACTTTCATTTTTCTTTCGGTGTTAGTTGCATTCTCTTAATTTAAAACTTACTTCAACTTACTGTTTAGTAATAATTGTAATTTTACTATTAGGAAAGTTAAAAATCTTTATTAAACATTCTGTTGTTTCAAGAGATCTCATAATCAGCTACAGAACTCTTAACACTATGCTCCTGAAATTTTATTGGTTTTTTCATCTTTTTTCTTATAGAAATTTTGAAAAATCTTGATATTAGGATGGCCATGTGGGCGTGTTTTGGGTAGAACCTCTTTGACATTCCTGTTATGCAGATCTGGCATGTTTCAGATATCTAGAAACTGCAAAGCTGAAGGTAATGTTTGGACATAGCAGTTTTCACCTATTGTAGGGATGAAGATCAAGGATTTCAGTTGTGTTTTTTCAAGAGAAAAGCACCGGTCACAAACCATGTCTGCACCAATATTTTGACGATTCCTTACAATTTACAAACAGAACTTTCGCGGGATCACAACTTTGGCAAAATTATTTACTGCAAAAACTCATTAGGTACTCATAGTGTTCGTTAACTGTGATAAGACTTGCTCTGCCATTGTCCATTACGTGATTTTTCACAATTTTTACCTTCAGGGTACCTATAAAAATGTAATTTTTTAAATAATTACCGTGTTCATTGGTTTCGACAAACTTAACCTCACTTTTTAGATTTCATTATTTGAAAAATTATTGCTTCTTTGCAAAACAGACCAGATCATTTATTCTGTTCAACTCCAATCGACTTTCCAAGGTGTAATTCATGACAAAGCCCTTAAACGTTTTTCTGACAATTTACAATTTTTGAAACTGAAATGTATTGCAGTGGCGTTCACAAATGCCCGATAACACTGCAACCCTTAATGCTCTGGCCTGGCGTCTTTTCGTGTCTATTTAAAATGAAATTAAACCGCGAACCGGGCATTTCAATTTTTGATACATCTGACAGATTTGTTTGGACGTTCGTGACATTTCAAAACAGTTCAAATCATTTTGGTGATTAGCGGCACGAGAAAAATTTCATTTGTTTTTCATAGGTGAGTTGACTACAATATTTTATAATGACCCTGTATAACGCTTTGGACGGTCGCAGCCATCATAAAGAAGAGCAGTTACGTATTAACTTAATAATGTGCATATATTTTCTCTTACTACATACATACATTCTTTATTTTTACTCATTTATATTGTTTTGTGTTGCTAAAAGTCGCTAGATCTGAATTCCATTTTACAGAATGAAGCCACACTTTTAAAAGAAAGTCATGTAGAGTGGTGATCTAAATCTCATTGTGCTTCAGAACAAATTTAATATTTGTAACACTGGCGACGTTTGTGTGATATTAGCATCGCTGAATAAACTTCTTACCGAGAAGTTTGTAAACTGTGTTGATGTAGTTAAGTTGGTGGTTATTAGATGAATTCAAGCTTGTGGAGTACGAATATGTTGGCCCCACGTTTCCGTTTGCCTGTCTGTCTGTTGGCGATTTTGTTGAACAGGTACTCTCAGAAACTAGTGAAATGCTTATTTGAAAACTTTAGATGTATTTTAAGGTTATTGTGTATTAGGTAAACGCTAATTAAAATTTGTCTGTTTATATACATGAAAAAGTTGATGACGTCTCTTCAAAATTTTATTAAGGAAGTTTTGCTTGAAATTTATATTGCGACATACGCCTTTAAAAGTCACTTACTTAATAACCTTAAATATACCAGTTATTACATAAAAAAAGAAATTTTAAATTTATCTTGGAATTGACATAATGGATATCCTGGTAAGATACTAAACTTGATGATTAAGGAAAATCAATTAAAAATTATGTATTTATCACCTCTAGAATTTAATTTAGTAGATCATCTTATAAATAAATATTTAGTAACAAATTATGCTCAAGATTCGGGGTCCCTTGTGACTTGAAAATATATTTTTCATTTAAAGTCACCGTTTTTATTGTTGTAACGTTTTTCAAGAGTGAATTACAGTAATTCTCGTTGATATAAGCTCAAAACAACAACACAGTCGTTTTCAAAGCTGTTGGTGCTGCCTACCAAAATTTTGTTTTTGTCCTAGGAAGCAAAAACCGTGAAAATGGTTTATTCTGTTGAACAAGACACTTTCATTGTTATATATTATTATCGCAATGGGACATTTGTAAATGGAAAGTGGGTGTATTCTGTAACCGCCTGTAAGCAAGAATATCTGGCCAAATACACTGGTTTGCAAATTCAAGAAACTAGGGTCTTATATTAAAAATATAATATGCAGATTTGTTCGAGCTGGCAGTGTCAACAAAGGGTAATCTTTTGGAATACCTTCAGTATCTGAAGAAGTTGTTGATGATCTGAGTCGACTTGAGCAGAATCTGCAAACGTCTTTAACAAAATTTCTTCAGTAACATGAAACTGAACAATGAGTCCAAAACACTGATGAAAGGATGTTACAGAACATTTTTGAAAATAAGAAAAAGGGAGTGAACGTGTGCCTTGAACAATGGTGAACATTTTCAACATTTACTGTGAATTTTAACCACAATAAATTTGTTAATTTTGATTGTAATGAATTAGTTTTATTTTTTAATAAGATATGAAGCATTTATGCAAACAGTTATGCAAATACGTATGGTCTTTGTCATGAGTTCTTTGGCATTTAGTAAAGCCTATACAAAATGAGAGGCGGCACGCTTCCATGACCTACTTCGACCCTATCAATATTTATAGAAAGCCTGCCCAAAAATTTGTCTAATCAACTCTACCAACAATGTAATGACGTCACATCAATAGTTTACGAACTCGTGGCGAGTTTTTACCCGAGACGTCCAGATTTAAAAAAAAAAAAACAGAATTGGATAACATTTTGCAATTTAATTCCGAATCTGCAAAACCGATTGCTTTGAAATCTTGCAGACGTTTTAGAATTATCGTGAGCATGATAAATTTTTAATCAAAATGTATTTGTTTATTCCCTCAAAAAAATTAATGACCTCATCCCAAAATTTTGCTGAATCTATCCTATCTAAAATGTGGAAAATATGAGGAGTGACTTGTGATTTATCACTGCGCCAATATTTTTTAGAATTGTTTGTACATGGTGACTCAAATAAATTAGTGAACTTATTTTATTGAATAAATCAGGAACTGCAAATGAATCCGTGAGTAGAGTAGAAACTTTTCCGAAAAATCGAAACATTTTTGCACCTGTTCATGCATTCATTATTAATTATCGTATATTTTATACCAGCAGCAAAAACTACAGATCAAGTGTCACTAAAATGCCAGTGCTTTTTAAGAAACGTTAATCGTGTTTTTGGAGAAGATGAATGAATCAGATTTTTTTAGTGTTCCGTAGTCACTAAAATAACATTAATTAATTATTTACCAGAAATTTTAAATAAATCCAGTTTCTTAAATAAATTATAGAAATTGATTCCTGTATATTTTTTTTAGTTTCGTCAACTTTTATAATTATTATAAGCAGTTGGACTAGTGTTGTAATGAGGAAATTCAGTTAGCGGAGACGCAAAATCAATGTAAAAATTTTCATCGTTTTTAATTAATTTAAATAAATAAATATTAATTAACGTTCCTAAAATAGAGATCAAGTTTTGGTTTACAACCGACGCCGCATTTATTTCGTGCCACTAATGAAACATTGAATAAGTAAGTTTTCTGGGACTTCGAATTTTAGAACGCAGGTGATATGAAAAAACTGATCTGATTTTTATCTCTCAAATTTCTGTGACTAGATATGTGAATGAAAAATTCCACTTAAGGTATTGACAACTCCTGCCTAGATTTTCTCCACTAATTTTTCGTTTACATTTGCATAACCCTTAGTTTGCATACGCACAATAGAAAAATTCCTACATAAATTCCGATTTCTGTAACCTTGACGAATAAACTTGGGGAAATAATAATTGCATCACAACATCTAACGCAGATTACTTATTTGCTAGAATCTAATTTATTTCCTCTAATTCATGCTAAAATAAACCGCTTCAACATAAACAAAACAACAACTTCCCCAAGGCAATGATAAAAAAGATTTATTCTTATCATATGGCACAAGAAATAAATATCAATACATTTCCATGGAATAAATTATCGGCACATTATCATAATTTTTAGGCAGGTAGGTCTGATTATTAAAATTAGAAACATGGTATCGACGATAAACATCCTGTTTCTTGCCTAATATTATAAATTTGCGTTTTTAGTATCTTAAGAATTCCTTATTAAAAGGTAAGCAGCATAATGGAAGCATTCTCCTAAACACATACTTCGTCGTTTTTATAATATTCATTTTAAAATTATTATCTAACCAAATTCTACTCTTAAACCCGAAACAACTTACGGCACAACATTATTTCGTCGAGATAAATTTGGGGAACCATGCGAGAAAAATGCGTCTGTTACTCCCGGAAAGTCATAAACTCTGACGATAACAATCGGTCTTATTCTCAAAAGTTCGTCGTGTTGCCTAGGATACATGACGACGTCGGCGTCGCGGCGCCCACGAAAAACACTACCTACGAATAGATGTGTTTTTGTACTTTGAGTTTTCACATTTTTCAGTGGTCATCAGCGAACTCATAGTATGTATACATCAACACTCACGGCACTTATTTTTATAGCATAATCGATACTGCACTTGATGTGATCCTTCCAGGGTTTTACATTCGGGGTGATAGTTTGATTTTTTTTATTCTCCCAAACTACCGAAGCCATTACTTTAAAATTTCAGCAAAAATCTTTATTCGTCCTCTTCAACAAATCTGTTCAGTTTCTCGGACAAATTGTAGAGTTACATTTTTTAAGTTTTATTTTTTTGCAATAATCTACATATTAAAGTAAAAATAGAAGTAGATTATTAAACTACAGGTAAAAGAGAATATCAAGTTACATATATGTTTCAACTGAGATTTTCTTAATACAAGCATGGCCGACTAGTATAAAGATTATGGCCTGTCCAAGAGGTACCATACGTGTTGCCATCTATTAATAATTACACTCAATAATTTAGCAAAATTTTAATTTGACTTGACATTATGGGACTTCAAAACGTGTAATGGTGGTTTGTTTCGGTATGAATGCCTTTGTGCCTTTCAAAAAGTGTTAATAATTCTTTTGTCGTTTTTGAATTATTAATAGATGGCAGCACGTATGGTACCTTTGGCATTCCTTTGGACAGGCCATAATCTTTATACTAGTCGGCCATGATACAAATTTATGATGACGTCATCAACTTTATAGTGGGGGCCAATATATTAATTTTGATACATATGGTGTAATAGTAATCGCAACATATAAGCATATCTCGAATTTCTGTAAAATTAGGTACACAGGTGTCGATTTAATTAATAAAATAATCTACTTCGTTCACTAATTTCTATGGACTTCTGTATAATAAACAGTTATAAAAATTATGGAAACCACAAGTGCAGATGTATAATATTTTACACATTTTATTAAAATTTTGAACAGAGATATACCATTTTTAGCACAGGTAACCTTATTTTCTAAGATAAATTGTCAAATTTTCTTGCACAATTTTGATGTTTTTTCAAAAATCTAAAATTAAGATACACTTTGCTTAGCTTAAGTTTGAGATCTTATAATTCCTTAATTTTGTGAATTTAGTTTATCGCAAAAGTGAAGTCATTAGTTGTCGACTTGTGGGGTTTCTTAAATATATTCTGTGTTACATGTACGCCGTATATGTTACATATTTATAAACTTAAAATTTTATCAGAACAAATAACACTGACTGTACAAATGAATGGTGATCAAAAAAATTGTACGCGCTGTAGTAACTTTCACCTCGTCAACTTTTATGGTATGGCGTGATTTTCGTCGGGTCTTTTACCGTTGTGATGGTGTGTAGGTGAATCTCGAATGAGATCAGTTGTTGTAAAAAAAGAGGGGATTTCAGTTACCTACGTTAAACGTACGGGAGATCGGATTTAATTTATTGGCAAGGTCAGTGACACAAAGAAAGCTATGTTGACACCGCTTGTGTTTCGTCGGTTTTACGAACATAGGTAGTAATTATTGTAAGTTGAAATTATAGCGTGTTGCGGAAAAGATTCGAATTATAATGAGGTAAAAGTTTTGACAATGACTGCTATAAGTGACCTAGTGATCGTGAAATTGTGAAATAATAAACTACCTTTTGTATACATTATAGCCGAGCGGTGTTTTATTGGAAAACGTATCGAGACTCTCACTTAGTAAGTACTCTTATTTTGCATGAAATTTGATTAGAATTAAGATAGTGTGTAAACAACTTATTAGTAAAATAAATGACCGAATTATTTGTATACTATGAGGAGATTTTCTGTTATTTGTATTATTAACTGAAAAGAAAAGATATTGTGTTGCCCTATAAATAGAACAGCTGATCTTATTCTTAATGTGTATACTAAGCAAACGACAAATACATGTAAAAGTTCAAATTGTTTCCAAATGTGAGAACCAAATTCTGGTAAACGTGCCTAAGCTTAGAGAAAATTATTCTATAATAGCAAATAATGGATAAATGCCTGAATTGTTAATAATAAACTTCAGAGATATGAAAGTCTTCTAGATCGAATAGCTTGTTAGAAAGTGCTGTTTGCGTTTCTTCAGTTCCTAAATACAGTGTAGTTCTATAATGTTTTTTAGTTCGTAGTTTCTAATTTTAAGTGGAAGCTTCATGTTTAGAAAAACAAGCAACAAACGGCGAACAGCTACTGTCATGTTTTTTTTTGACGTTTCATGACCCCTAAAGTGTGAAGAAATAGATCCCCGCTTCCCCCCTGCGTTGATATTAGAGAGGTAACGTCCTAAACTACTAGACTGATTGTTATGATTGTTGCGTTATGGTACGGTGTTATTTTGACTCTATACTACAATATTTGCGTATTATGCGTACAGAAGGCGTCGTCTTGTAAATGTCGAATGCATAATTGGTGACTTCATCAATAAAATTTTCGTAATTTTACATATTCGTAATCATCATATGAACCTTGGACATAAATCACAACGTCTTCCGCACATTTTTGTTTAGTACATACAGAGATAAAGCAATTTATGCGAGAGACTCATCTCATCACCATTCCCCTTCATATACATGCCAAATAAATTGTTTTCGTGTTGTGGTGCATTTCTATTCTTTTTACCTACCGAAGGATGATAAAAGGAAATATTGCATTCATTGTAACGAATATGGAATTTTTACATGTTCTTAGTGTTTCTCAGCTCGTTTCTGTATATTTGGCTGCAATTTGTTTAACTATTTGTTATACAAACAATTCGTAAAAGTATCGCATCGAGAAAAAAGTTTAAGGGTGATTTAAGATTGGCTGGTTTATTTAGATAGTACATTTCTTGCCCTTAAAGTACAGGCAAACAAATACATATTCTTGGAAAAATTATAAAATCAAATTTTGCATTTTTTCTTATGATATTTATCCCTTAAAATAAAAATTTGTGTGGACTTAACAGTTATTTTAATACTTTAACAAGTATAGGTAAAGAAGCATGCTATGCGTGTGTTTCAGGTGATGAAAGTGATGACGTCGGTTTTGCAGTTTCAACGTTAAATCGCAAAATGTTGTTATACACTTTTGATTTTTTCCAAAATCGGGATATCTAGGGCAAAATGTCAACACGGATTCATAAACCGCGAATGCAGGAGTATCATATTTTACAAGACTTTATTACTGTAAATTTTGGAGATGACATCATCCTATTGTTATCTTTTTACCATCTACACGACATTCCTAACGTACGTATAAAATTTGACAACAATTGGTCCAGTAATTTCGGAAATTATCTGACTAATAAAAATCGACACAAACAAACGACAGAAGATGGGCAGACGGAAACGCGAGATCTACCTTTTTCGTACTCTTGGGGTTATGAAACGTCGGCCAACAAGTACGCATTCATCGGATGAACCCTATTACAATACCTCCTTAGCTTACGCTCGGGAAGTAAAAATCACAAAGGAAGAAACACAGAGAGTCATAAAACGCGTAATTTAAATCCTCTAGAGGCTGATTGCACAGTCTCCGCCTATCCTATTTCATGGTCAACGTCCGACTCAGGTGCAACAAACGTTGTGTTTACTTTTCCGCCGCTTTGTATAATTTGCGCACCATTTATTAAGTTTTATCCAAATGTTAATTGTATATTTTATTCGGATTACAATGTGAGCGTTATAAGTGTAAATGTCGTCAATTTTTGCATTTTTTTACTTTGTGTTACATAGGAAACAGCATTGAAAATCAATTTTCAATAAAAGGGGCACAAGTTGTCTAGTATGGATTGTTAAGAAAAAAGATACTCCCAAGTCAGTTTTTCTTATTTTTAAGTGACATTAAATTTGGGAAGAAAATTGTTCTGAATCAATGTGAGCAATACTGCTTAAAATTTGTAGCGTTGGTTGTTCCATTGAAAATTACATTCCATTGTGTATATTTAGAATTTATTTATTCCAATTAGTCTAAAAAATTCTCGTTTAATCAAAATTTACTATATATTTTAGAAAGCCGCCTCTTGAAACTTTGATCATATTGATTTAGATAAAATTACAAAGTCTTAACAATTTTTTTTCTTCATTTGATAAACTGATAACGCCGTCCCAAAACTTGTTTGAATATCACTTTATGTACAATATAAGTGTTGTATCAGCATGATGATCATTCCGTCTAATTGACTTTTAGAAAAAAAAAACTCACTGCCATTCAGTAATTTTTCATTGAAAAACTTTTAAAGACAAATTCACGTTATAAAAATTGGTTGAAGGTTACTTCCACCGGACTTCCCTCGTCCTGAAGTATAATGAAACGTACACAGTTTTTTTGAAAAATTACAAAATTCGATTCTGCGAATTTTATTTTTATATGACAATCCAGATCAGTTAAAATATAGATATGTATGTAATGTTAATGTAAAGAAGCGTGCTACATGTATGTTTTGAATGAGTTTTTCATTCAAAAAAAATGTCGTGATGTAACGTTTTTGCGAGGACATTTTGGACAGGTGCAGTGTAATTATTATACTATATTTCTTATTTCATGTACCTAACTCGACTCTGGATAATTTTGAAAATAGTTGGAAACTGTCAAAAGTATCAAAACCAGTCTTACCTTATCAAATATTAACCCTCCTCCCCCCCCTCCACGCCTCTATTTTTTAAGAAGGGTATGTCATTATGCCAAAATCAGTTTTATCTTAGCAAGTACTAACCGCGCCCATCTGCCTTCTATTTTCTTGGAGGTTATGCCATTTGACAAAATCAGTCTTGTCTTAGCAAGTATTAGACGCCCCCACCCGCCCTCTTCTCATTCTAACGACTAATTTTCTTTTTGTTCAGTATCAGATCATTAATTTCATTCAGATCGGATAAAATCAATGAAAAGAAGATAGGGTGGGTGGGCGGGGCTAATCATGTCCTTCTGTCGAGTGGGAGTGAAAACTAATAGAATCTAGGATGTGAAAAAAAATAAAAAAGCGCTAATCGTAATGTTTTTAATTATATATTATTTGCTATAAAATTTATTTCTTATTTCATGTAGGTACCTAACCAGACTCCGGACAATTTTTGAAAATAGTTGAAAAATGGGCGAAAATGTCAAAAGTGCCAAAATCGGTCTTATCCTAGCAAGTACTATATGAATAGCAGCATTGTATTCCCAAATTTTTGGGAAAATGGAGTAAGGCTTTGTTGATTTAATATATAAAATAAATTGACTCAATCATTATTTTTTTTTGAGTCACGCTGCATAAGCAATTCTAAATATGGATTCATCATATTTTACACATTTAGGACGTTATTTGTTTTTAGAGGGGATAGTAAATGCATAAATTTTGATCAACGATTTACCAAGATTCCGATAACTTTAAAAAATTTTGCAAGGTTTCAGAATATTGAAATTTCAAAGTTAAAATGTAAAATTTGTTATGCAATTTTAAAAAGCTGGATGCCTGGGGCAAAATCTCAACATGGATTTATAAACTAAATTTAAAATAAAATGTACTGTTGTAAATGTTGGAGATGTCATGATATCATCTACGCGATATTTATAAAATTTGACAACAAACGGTTCGGTAGTTTGGAAGATTGTCTGTCTAATAACATTCGATACAGACGCGGACAGACAGCAGACGGCAGGCGGCAGACAGCAAATAGACAGAAACGAGAGAGGATCATGAAACGTAGAGGACAACGTAAAAGCAGCGAATCGCTCGATTGATTGAATTACAATATTTCCTTTGCTTGCGCTCGGGAAGTAAAAATTAATTAAAAATTTCCATAATTTCATTTCAATGAATGATTGTTAAAAGCGCCAGTTTAAAAAAAATACATCTGAAAAGTTAATAATCAAACTTAAAATGTTACATAAAAATTAATAAAAATTACATTAACAAACTGAAAGTAAGATTCCACATTTTTACTTCCCGAGCATACGCTAAGGAAGTATAGTAATCGAGTTCATCGGACGAAATGCCACCTTTATGTTTTCTCAACGTTGCCTGACCCCTACAGTACGAAAAAAGTAGTCTCTCGTTTCCGTCTGTCTGTCTGTCTATCTGTCTGTCTGGTGTCTGTATCCATTTTTATTAGACAAGTAATCTGCGCAACTGCTAGACCGATTGTTGTCAAATTTTGTGTTATTAGAAATATCATGTAGATGGTTAAATGATATCCAAAATTTGTCTAATCATCCATGCCACTAATATGATGACGTCATTTCAAAGAATTTTATATTTATTTGAATTAACTGTTATACAACAATATACTCCTATACGTGTGGTGTACGAATCCGCTTTGAATTTTTTCTCTAACCGTCAAAATCTTCTCAAAAATATAACACAAGTATATCACCAGTTTACCATTACCGTCATACATCCTGATCGTGGAGTATGAAACAATAAGTGTTTCACGCGCGGACCCGAAGTCCCGCGTTCGATTCCGAATTTATGCTATTTGCTTTTTTTGTTTTTTTTTCTTTTTCTCACGCATTGTGTATTATCTATGTTTATGAGGTCATAACAAATTTTTCATTGAGAACACGCCCGTCTTTATTTAATAAAAATTCTAATAATAATAGTAATAATATTCAGAACATTCAAAACTGTGGCTGAATCAATAATTTCAGTCCCCTGTTTTGAGGCGACTCATTCAAATCAAACAAATTTCTACGTGACATTCTTCCAATGTATAAACAAGCGTTTGAAATTGCTTGTTTATACATCGGAAGAAAGCTTGTTTATTACTGCTGGGAGGGCGTTAGTTATGTGCTTTAAATATATTTTACATTGTCTACACTCTTGCAATTTGCACTTCCACGGTGGAGGGACTGCGAAAGTGTTATTTAGGTTTAGGTTTTTATTTTATAGAGGTTATCTTAAAACAAGCATAGCAAAATTTATTTTTATAACTTTTCAAAGAAGCGAGGGAACCGATTGTTGTCAAATTTTATGTGTATGTTAACAATATGGTGTAGATGGTAACGCTAACCAAAATTTGTCTGATAATCCCCACCAACAATGTGATGACGTCACGTCAAAATTGTGCATAGTAAATTGGTTTTTAATTGTACAAAATAACATAGTGCTACACGTGTAATTGATGAATTCGTATTGTATACTCTACTATAATTTGATGCGGTAGTAAACACATAGACAGTATACTATATACAGGGTGGTTAAAATTTGTGAATAAGTTATCAAAACAAATTTTTGCACGAGTCCGCTCTGTTACTTTGGACGTTAAACCATAACTTGCCACGAGATCATAGAGTTCGTTTGTTCTGATTGAACGTATCATTGAAATCACCACCGATATTCTTGGTTAATATACGTTACTATTTCGACGACTATAGACATAAAAGTCTGAAAATTAAAAATCTGTTTATCACATTTTAATAAAATTACATAAAAAATAGAGGACATTAATTAAAAAATAATAACAAATTTTCCTGACTGCAACCCTAGAATTTACGTTTCGACAAAGCACCCTTTAAAGGTTAAAAACGTTTTCTCACACATTTATGGTTGCCTAAATTGTAGCAATTCTATAAAGTTACGAGGTTACAAATTCTTTGCCATTACTTTACAAAAATTAACTTATATACAGTGTTTTTAAAAAGAATGACTTGTGAACGGCTATCATTACACAGATGAAATTTCGTTGACGTAAACTGAAAAAAAAAAAAACTCTAGGCTGCTGCCTAAAAAAATGCTTTCAAGTAGCCTGTGAAGTTAAATTTAAACTCAAAATAGGCGTATACTTACTGTTTAAATTTGTACTACACAGTTTGCTTAAAAGTGTAAAAAATTAGGAAAAAGTGTTGTGCGTAAAGTTGTATGTAATGTCCGTTTACCGAACAGATAAAGTGATCACGTGCGTTTCATATGGCTACAAAGTGAGCGTCCAAGTTTATACTATATTACCTCAAAATTGTAGATGCAAAGCATTTCGGCAGGATGTTTAAAAATATTTTTGCCTGATTATAACTCCATTCATTTTTGAAATAACATACAGTATAACCCATCATATTGAGCATAAAAAAATCTAAATAATATGAAGAAATTTGTAAATTTAATTAATGTTAATTTTACAGGGAATGTCAATTGAAACATAATCCAGTGGCACAGTACTCAAACTGGATTATTTTGTGCATGTTATATTATAAGATTTATAAGTATTTCTAACAATATTAAAATGTTTAAAAGTTTTAATCAAAATAAATTCTAAAAACCCAACACCCTTTTTACAAATCAAAACATTGCTGAGAAATGAAGTTTAAAAAAAAATTAAAATTTTACTTCACAATTATTACGTTTTTAATAATTTAGTTTGCACTAAATTATCGAGAATTAAATTTTGTTTGAGTACTTATATTCGCGTTATCATGGCCGAATATGTTTAGGACTTACGTTATATGTTCATATCATTTATTTTAGTCTTCAATGAATAACATTAACCTGTTTGACTACACTTTCTGGTTTTAAACTTGTTATTTTTAAAGCCAATTATATTCAAAACGAATTCGTACTTTTCACTTATGCAGACAAAAATCGAAAGAGTTTGTTGATTACCTTGTTTCATGTGTGAATACCTTCAAGACGTCGTTTTTGTGCTAACTTTCATTCGGATAAATTTATTTACTAAAAGATTTTCCGCAATAGTTAGTTTGTAGATCAATAAAATCACGGTTAGATGTTTTGTTCAGGTGCTCTAAAGAAACGTAACGTAGCATTCTTCACGGTGAGTTGAATATTAAATTAAAAGCCAGCTGTCTTTGATCATAAGAGGAGTAGAGTAGATATTGAGATTGTTTAGACAGATGTATTTTGTTTAGCAGCCAATATTTTGCTTATTATTAAAACAAAACAAGTGGCTTAAGCTAAATTTAATGAATGAATGTATAAATAACTAAAAATGAAAAGTAAATAAATACAATAGCACATAATCACTAAATTAAAGTGTTGCAGCGACGACCGTTCCTGGAGCTGCCGATCCCAGAATTTAATATTAGGTGGAAATTTATATATTTGTTGGTCACACATCTTCTTTTGTATTCAAAATACTACATGTTTATTATACAGTCTTGGAATTTTTCTGAAATTATAATTATAATATTAGTGACTGAATGAACATTTAAGTATGTGTTTAAAATAAAATTAATGAAGTGTATGTAATTACACTTTAGTACGAAATATACATCTTTTGATCTGTATTAATTTAAATTTATCATTACGTAATGACATTTTGTTGATAGATATTACAATGTTTAAATGCTAATACAAACCTTTTAAAACGTTGAAATAAAATTTATACTACTGGAGTGATTGTTGTTGAAATTTTAGATATTTTAAGAAGAATGTCTTGGAGATGGTAAAACACTAAAAAAATTCTATGATAGCCTCTATCAAAATTTTGATGTCATCGCCAAATTTTGTTAAGTAAATCCAATTTAAAATATGCGAAATAATGTGCGTCCATAACTGCCATATATTAATTTACTTCGATAAATGCAAGATTTTGGAAAAACATTAACATTTTATAACAAGATTTTACAACTTAAGTTAGAAACTGTAAAATCAATCCTTTGGCACTGTGCTTACTTGAAGATGATCGTGAAGATGGTACATCGCTAATAAGAATTCATTTGTTTTTTTAAAACAACTATACGGGTTATCGTAAAAAAATAAATGTAAACATACATTTTCTAGTTCATCATGGAATCTAGAAAAGGAGGTTTTTTAAAATTTCGGCAGAACAATTAAAATTTCGAGTCAAATTTAGTAATTCATCACTTGCGGCGAACGAATCAATTAAATTTGGTGCCTAATTCAAGAATTGGTTATCCATTTTTTTTAAAGTTGTGAGGTACAGTACGATTTTTTATTATATGGACGTTACCACAAAAAATATAAATTCATTTCTTAAAATTTGTCAAAGGATGATTGTGCTTTAGGGACGAGGAAAGTCTTGTCTAAATAATTTTAAACCATTTTTTTCAAACATTAAGTTCGTAGAGACCAAAGGTAGGTTTGTTTCACAAAATTTCCAGTAACTATCCTTATTTTTACTTCTTGATCGCAAGCTAAGGAAGTATTGCAATCGAGTCCATTGAACGACTGGCTACTTTTATATTTTCTCGACGTTTTATGACCTCTAGAGTACGAAAAAATAGGTGTCCGATTTCCGTCTGTCTGGCTGTCTGTATGTTGTCTGTCTGAATTTTTATTAGATAGAAATTACTGGACCGATTCTTGTCAAATTTTATATGTCTATTAGGAATATAGGGTAGTTGGTAAAACGCTAACCAAAATTTGTCTCATCATCCCCAACAACAATACGGTGACGTCATCTCCAAAATTTACATTAGTAAATATTATTTAAATTTTATGTTCCCGCATGTGTGATTTAAGAATACGTGTTGAGTTTTTACACTAGACATCCAGATTTTTGGAAAAAAATTCAAAATTGTATTTTACAATTTAACTTTGAAATCTTGCAAACGTTTTACGGTTATAGGAAGCATAATAAATCTTTAATTAAAATTTATTCGTTTATAGCCTTACAAAAAAATAATCACGTTCTGCTGAATGCTTACATGTTCTTTAAATTTTATAAAATAACATGCTACTGCATTCGTGATATATGAATCCGTGTTCAGTTTTTACCCTTCGCATCCAGATTTTTAGGACAAAAATCGAAATTTTGTAATAATGTCCTACAATTTAAATTTGAAACTCCGAGAACCGAATGCTGTGAAATCTTGCAAATATTTTAACGTTATTGGAAGCATGGCAAATCGTTAATCGATATTTCTCCGTCTTCTTACAAATTTACCCAATAAATGTTCTTCAAGTTTATGAGTGTGTCTGGGAAAAAACTGAGCAACAGTTTATACAATATTTTAACCGAGATTAAGTTAATCACGCATTTAACGAGGCGTTTAGTGACGACTGATTGGTGTAGTGTAGGTCACGTGGTATTGTAACGCCACATTAAAAGTTTAATTGCAATCAAATATTAATTGAGCTTCTATAAACCGCGTCTGAGTATTTGTTGTTAATTGTTCGGTTAATTAAATTTTATTTTCATTTAATCGCTGACGGTTGTAAACTGAAGGCGCTAATGGTCGAATTTTTTCGAAGTATAATCATAAACGATCGAAGTTAAGCCTGTACTAAGAAACTGACAATATTAATATTTTTCCCGTTGTTTGTCTGATTTAAATTTATTTTATACTATACACAGTTTTTATTTTATAGAGGTTATAACAAAATGAATACAGCAAAATCAAATTTTATAATTTTTTAAAGAGGCGGGATTTGTCGGACTATACTTTAAAGGTGAGGGAAGTTTTGTCGACCAATTTTTTTGATGAAGGAATTAAAAAGCCGAGAATTATAGTCAACATCCACATTCACCGATTTTTTTTTTAATCTGTTTGTTTAGACTAAATTGAATGAAGAGCATGAAGTTTGTAACTATTTAAACGATTAATAAATGAATTTTAAGTTATACAGTACCATAAACAACTGTTCCGTTCTAATCACTTTATCATGTAATGTATCTTTCATTTGAATTGATAATTGCAGGGGTAGGTATTAAAAACTGTAATTAGTCTCATTTTGTCGGCCTACCTTCCGTCGTAATCGCGTTATCGAAGAAATTAGACACGTGTTTTTTTGGAGACGAGGAAAGCATTTTTTCAAATTATTATCTTAGACAAAATTATTAAAAATACGATAAAATGCAAGTTATACTTATACATAGTTTCCTATAGAAACATAATTAAATTTAAATGGACTTGTGTTTATTATTTTATTTTTAATTTACAGAGTGTTATTGAAAGGTACGTACAACAAAATTGACAGTTATTCGCTAAGTCTAATAAGAAGTCTGAAAAACTTATTTTGTGTTATTAAAATTATAAGGGGAAACTTAACCCTTATCCAACCTTTTTAGACGCTGCTGAAGGATAAATAGGTAAAATTAATTTATTTTAGTAAATCCTAGAAACTGTAACAATAAAGTTTAGTCAAGACTAAGAAGAAGTGATCTTTTTTCAGAGGCGTACAACGAATTTGGACATAAATTTTAATAACTGTTATCTCTAAAAGAAGTACACATTTACTTGAACTTTTCTTTTACTTTTAGCACCCATACTTCGAGACTAATTGCCGATTTTATTTTGTACGTACGTTTCAATAACACGCTGTATATAAATATAATAACCCAAAAAAAATTTTTTTTTTTCAACAAAAATAATTAGCATTTACTGGAACATTTTGTAACAATATTTTTGAAGATAATTCCAAAGATGGCACGTAAATTTTTGACATTTTATTAGGAAAAAAAAATCGTTGGCTTTTTTCCAGATTTTCAGAATTACTGGAATTAAAAAATTCGCCGAAGAAAATGCTCACACCACAGAAAGTATAATTATTATTATTTAATCATAGATAATAATAGTTACTGGTTTTGTGCTTATCAGTAAATAAATATATGCATATGAATAAAGTTGTTTCCGCAAGAAAAACTAGAACGTTGACATTGAATTGTAGTCACAGAAGTGGATAAAAACGTTCGACAACCTGACATGTGCGTACCGGTAGTAAAAAGAAATTAGTTCGCTTTTAATCAGTTCAATTAACACTTTTTCTGAACGTCGAGAAAATTACATTTTAACCAGCTGTCATGTGATCGATCCCGCTTACACAACAATTAAGCGCTTTTGGCCGAATTTCATCCTCAAAAAACTCGTTTGGTCCTAGACGTAAGTTAAAACGAATTTTTGTGTTTGTTTCTACTAGTAGTATAAACTTTTCAGTCCCATATTCATGTCTACATTTTCGGTTAACGCTAAAAACAAAGTGAATTCACCAACCTACGAGTAGGTAAATTGATTTTAGTTTACAAAGCAATTTCGTAATGAAATTAAGTTTATTGCTCGTACTAATCTAAATATTCCGGAATTATTCCGTGTAAGTTCATGAATTTTCACAAAGATGCAATTTACCCACCTCCATTAATTTTAAGGTCGGATCTGTAGGTCTTCTTATAGTACAAATATTTTGCTGCACGGCTGCTGTGGTTAGCCTGAGCATTCCTTGCTGTCTATGAGGCTTGCAATTAATTAAGTGAAAGTGCATTAATATCACAAAGAGACAGTTGGATTGACATTAAATGCAGTTCCATTTTACCGCGTGCAACATTAATATACATTTGTGACGTTATACTTACCACAAAATGATGAATGTGAAATACGAAAACGATTCGATTTTCCTGTCGAGTAATCATAATTTCAAACAATCGAACGAGCTTCTTTTTGTTTTATCTGTCTAGGTACACAAATTAATGACAAGAAAATAGACGACACAGCGTTTATGTGCGTATTTGTTTTATCGGCATTTTTTGTCGTCGTGTACCTATTTATGTCGTAATGTAGTCATTAAACCGAACGTTGCCCGTCAAGAAAAAATGTGATACTGATAAAAAAGGAAAAATACATATTATGATTTTTTTAAGCGTGCTGTTATTTCACTATATTTTCGACCACAGAAAAATGTCTTATAATTTGTGTTCATCAATCACCTATGACAGAGCATAAAAAAGTAGGTTAACTTTGCTTAAGAACTGTACAATTTTCCTTGCGGTGCGGGGAAGGGTACCTAAATGATTTTGACTGTTCGAATGAGACCAAGGAAATGGTTGTAGGAAAGTCAGTTTGACGAATGTGTAATTTCAGGTTTCACCGATGAATATTCGTGATACAACTATAGCTTTACAAAATAGTTCATTGATAAATTATTGCTTACCAATAAATATAGTTCCTAGTAAAAATATGAAAAGAAAAGTTTAAACGTTTTATATTGCTCCTGTTTTATGTTTATTGGGTCATGGTACACAGCGGATTTATATGCACAAATAACTATTTGTCAAAATACGAGCACATATACATACGCACAAAATTTCTTCGAAATATGCATAATTTTTGCTAAATAGTATGCACAGTTTTATACACATATGCAATTTATCTCCGGCGACCTGGAAAGAAAGATCAGTAAACTGCAAGCAAAAAATACGAGAAATGTTTATAATCACAATTATCTATTACCTATAACATATTTTTACATAAAGCATAAAAACGCTATAATCAGATGTTTTTTCAAATTTTCTATTGTAAAATATTGTGCTCAAACTGTCAATAACATTTTGTATGAAGAAAAACTTCTTTTATATCAACAGAATATAATTGGTGTGTACTTTAACGCACTAATAATGTTCGGACCTAATTCTACATTAATATCCAGAGATTCGACACTTAAAATTAAACTGATGTTTTCTAGGAGCTTGTAACCAGTATTTTTATTAATTACCTCTTGTACTTTTTTATTTAGAGAATCGTCCATTTTTCCTGAACTATTCAAAAAATTGGTTTGGAAATTTTTAATTAGCTGCACAGATTCAACTAAGGGCATGCACTCTGTTTCCCAGTTTTTTAACCGTCGCCGAAACAAATTGATAATACGCATTAATAAATGCTAATTCGTTCAGCAAAGAATGTTTTTGGAAAATTTGATAACATATAGCGATGGCACTGCAGTTCTCATTTGAAAATCGTAAAATGAAATTTTTTGTTTGTTTAAATGTTCCGCGTAAAAAATTGCCGCGAGTATTTAGCAACTTTCCTTTATATAATTATTTGCACCCTCAAATGTGATTTTACAAATTTTTTTAACATTACTTATTATTATTAAAAAATTTACAGTTGGAAATTGTTGCCTAATGTCCTCAGCAACCCTATGTAATATGTGAACAATTTAATGGAGTACTGCGTCTGTTCTGGTAACAGTTTTACAATTGATAAATCGATTTATTTTACTGATTACGACACCTAATTTCATGAATCTAATTATCTAGTTTCTTTGGAATTGTAATACACGGTGTGGAAACTACTTGCGGAATAAATTCAATAATTCCAAAAATAGTGGTACTTGTCGAAAAAGCTGAAACAAGTCAATTTGTATTTATAATTATGTTCTTTTACGTTTTCTCACTTGTTCATGACGTTATCCACTCTCATTTATTTTTTAATAAAATGCTGTAGTTTTTTTTTAGTTGGGGATAGTCCCCATAAGGTCCTCTTAAATACATAAATTCTACATGATCTCTTTATCTTCAACAGTTTTGAAAATATTCACATTTTATCAAACCAAAGAATAGCACACATACATCAACATCACACAAAGTAATTGACGATTCTTTACTAATTACGAATTTTTCTAATTTTTCTTGAAATTATTTACTGCATTGAATTGGAGCGTAAAAATGTAATAACCTCAAGAAAGCAGTTTACACACTTTATACTAGTCATCCAACAATGTTTTTTCAGGTTTTCTGGTACTTAGTTTTTACCTAATTCTTCAGTGTGTTGATTCTATGGTTAAAGTTTCAAGAGAATTTTACCATTTGAACAATTTTTGTGTTATTCATCAGAATAGTACACAGACGTGAAAAAATTACAGATCATGACTTGTGACGTCGTTAAAACGGATGACTCTTTATGGTATGTCATAAAATAACGCGCGTGAATTACTAAGCGCACTTTCCTCGATATGCTATTAATGATCAGAAATAGAGAAAAATCAAAGGCCAAAATTGTATGTTTCTTTAATAAGTATACCCTAAAATTATTTTTAACTGTACAGAGTGTTTTGTTTTTAAGACGCAAAACACAACTTAGTTTGTTTGGCTATGAAAGGGTACAAAAAAAATCGCAGTAGAGTTATTTTTAAAATCTGTGTCACGCGCAACATTTTGTAGAGAGATAAAGAACTGCTATATCTTTTTTTTTATTCTCTTTTTTTCGCTCAATATTTTCTATATTTAAAGTTGATAATGCCTGCGATTTTTTACTTTTTTGTGAGGACAAAAAATAGAGTAGGCTACAATAATAAAACACAGGATGTTCCGTTTGAAAAACTGAAATATCGAGATTTGAAAATAGTAAAGTTTTAAGTTTTTTCTTACAAACACTCTGTGTATTCAAATTGGATTTACTTGATACCACAACACAGTTCGTATCTTTGTTTAACTTTCCGCAAAACTTTGTAAGATAGACTTTAAAAAGAAGACTATTGCGATTTTAGTTGTTAATTCTTCCACTAACAAAAAAATTTAAGAAAATTGTAATAACTTGGCAACGTCGCATCGAAATTTCAAAAGGGCACTCAAAAGATGTAAACATACATAGGTGTTTCATTTGAAAAAATTACGTTGTGTGTTACACCTTAAACATAGAACCCTCTGTGTAGTGAAAAATAATTGTAGAGTATAGTTTTTAAAAGAACTTCGGTCTTTGAATTTTTTCCATCTCTACCTGTATATTTGGAAGAATCTGCATGCAAAAGATTAAAGATATTTCTTACACACTTTAAGCAGAGTTTACCGTTCACAATTATTTAAATATTTTTTTCGAAAACCTCCAATATTTAATTCCATTATAATTTAATTTTAACAATTTAATTAGGACCCACCACTGACCTGGTAATATATATTACTATTGTTATTATTATTATATACCGATAATAACTTAATTTAAAATATTACCTGATTTTACTGTTTCACTACTATAATTTCATTTAGCTTATTTTTAGTCAATAACACGTAAAACTCCAAAATAATTGTTGAGTGCTCCCATTCCCATTACTGAACTTTTAGCACGAGAGTTTGTTCTTTTGCACAAATTTCTATGAGAATTTTCCTTTTCTTCATGACTGTCTTGAGTATACATCAGAATTTTCGACTACTTGCATCACATTAGAAAAAAATTGGTCTAAAGAGTTTAGACAGTACATCCCTCGCTGTCGGAAACTTGACGACTGCATGCCAATTGTGTTTTTTTTCTCATTACATTTTTGTAGTGGGAATTTAAAAAAAAAATTGCGATGACGTCATCAACATTTTTGCAAGGACACGTACATCAGTTGGGACAGATGTAGTGTAATACTAAGAATAAAATTATTGTATTCCCAAATTTTCGGGAAAATGAATTGGGTCGTTTTGAATATTGATTTGTAATAATCAATAAAATAACGAAACATTTTACTCACGTATACGGCGCCGGCGTGTACTAGGAGAGGCAACTGAAAATCGTTTATGTATAAGCATTCTTAATTTAAGACGACAAGCATAACATAGCATACGTGAGAGTCAAACAGAGAAACTGTAAACAAAACCGATGGTCGTCTAGAGATTTTTATTGCTTCAACTTTCGCTTATTATATAAAACATTGGGTTTTATTTTAATTTTTGACGGTGGAATTCACAGTCGGTTGATTATAAACATGTCTATACCACATTCGCGGAACCTAGTCAGCGTACAAAACAAATGCACGTCTGTAATGTTAAAGTAAATGTAAATAAGCGTGCTACGCGTATGTTTCAACCGAGTTTTTACTTTACAAAATTTTGTGTCTACCAAATTGGATTGGTCCAATGTAATACTAATAATAAGTGTTGCCTTTAATTTAATCAATGAAATAAATTGACTTATTCATTAATTTTTTTTTGAGCCATCTCTTAAAGCAAATCTAAAAAATTTGAATGGAATGATAAATCACAAGTACAAATTCATCATATTTTTCGCATTTTAGATAGGATTTATTCAGCAAAATTTAGGGGTGACAACATCAATTTTTTTAGAGGGGATGAACAAATATATTTTGAACAAAAGTTTGCCATGCTTATGATAACTTTGAAACATTTCCAAGATTTCACAGCATTCGGTTTTGTAATTCCTGATTAAATCGATAAAACAAATTCACGCATTCATTAATTTTTTTCAGTCACCCTGTATATGCAAATCCAAACAATATGATTGGAATGATAAATCACAAGTACAGACTCATCATATTTTGTATATTTTAAATAGGATTTATTCAGTAAATTTTAGGGTGATGTCATAAATTTTTTTAGGGGGGATGAGCAAATACATTTTGATAAAAAATTTACCATGCTTATGATAATTTTAAAACATCTCCAAGATTTCACAGCATTCGGTTCTGTAATAAATAATAAAATAAATTGACGCATTCATTAATTTTTTTGAGTCACCCTGTATATGCAAATACAAAAAATATGACTGGAATGATAAATCACAAGTACAGACTCATCATATTTTGTACATTTTAGATAGGATTTATTCAGCAAAATTTTGGAGTGACGTCATAAATTTTTTAGGTGGGACGACCAAATACATTTTGA
Source organism: Zophobas morio (assembly GCF_036711695.1). Lineage (NCBI taxonomy): Eukaryota > Metazoa > Arthropoda > Insecta > Coleoptera > Tenebrionidae > Zophobas > Zophobas morio. Next base: position 15,981,330 of record NW_026972111.1, read on the forward strand.
TCAAAAATTTACCATGCTTATGATAATTTTAAAACATCTTCGAGATTTCAAAGCATTCGGTTTTGTAGTTCCTGAGTAAATCAGTAAAATAAATTTTGCGCATTCATTAATTTTTTTGAGTCACCCTGTATATGCAAATCCAAAAAATATGAATGGAGTGATATATCACAAGTACAGACGCATCATATTTTGTACATTTTAGATAGGATTTATTCGACAAACTTTCGAGCTGACGTCATCATTTTTTTGGAGGGGATAAGCAAATATATTTTGACTAAACACTTATTATGCTTTTTATAACCTTAAAACATCTGCAAGATTTGAAAGCATTCGGTTTTGTAGTTCCTGAGTAAATAAGTAAAATAAATTTACGCATTTATAAATTTTTTTGAGTCACCCTGTATATGCAAATCCAAAAAATATGAATGGAGTGATATATCACAAGTACAGACTCATCATATTTTGTACATTTTAGATAGGATTTATTCGGCAAACTTTTGAGCTGACGTCATCAAGTTTTTAGAGGGGATAACCAAATACAGGGTGACTGCGAAATATATGCAAATATTTTAACCACGGCATCCCCCACCCTAGTAGAGCCGAAATATCGAAAAAACAAATTAAAAATCGAATGGGGCAAAACCCCCATGAACCACCCTCGATACTAAGGCACTGAGCCACCTTGTAAACAGAGTTGGAAAAACGTTCGAATAAAAACGACCTAAACACTTTCAGTTTCAATTAAAAGTAAAATCGACTTTTTGCTGCTTATCATTCATTTACTCATTCATCGTTAAAGGTCAGTGTGAAATTTTTTCGGTAATTTTGATCCTTGGCACAACGTTTTTGCATTGTTTATTGGAACAGAAGTAAGAGCAACTTATTAGAATGCTACTACCTTTTTACAAGAAATGTTGAAAATGTTGTCCTTGACTAGCAATGCAGGCGTCAGAGCATCGCAAGAGGTTTGTTGATAGGTAAAAAATACCGGAGTAGCGGCTGCCACTTTCACTTGTTGAAGCTTTTCGATAATTTCTGGACACTGTTGATTTCCACAAACGAATTGTTTCATCCAACCAATACACGTTTCTCGAAAACCGTCTCTTGAAATCGTACTTGTTGACGACTATGTGGAATTCCATCGGACAAAAAGTGAGTTACACAACGTGGACAATCAGTGGGCTCCAAACCGTGCATTTTGTCAACATGGTATGGATGTGACCGTGTTCTTTTAATGTAGGATGCACTACAAGCTGCGAAAATCCAAATTCTCCTTTCTGCCTCATCACGACCACGATCGTGAGTTTGAGGTTGAAGGTACCATGATCTCGGAGATGCTGTACCACCATATCGACACACTCTGCATTTGAAAACTGGACCATACACCGATTTCAACGACCGCTCGATAATGACTGGCCCTTTTCGTGTTTTTCACGTTGCGATTAAAAAAGTGCCTGATAAAGTTACTTTTTTGGTTCTTACTCCGAGTCCCCTACCCATTCATTGCAGTAATTATGTAGGTCACGAAACATTACCAGCGGCGCGTATAACAATTTACATTTAATTTCAAATAATTTTTTCTAGACACTGCTACCACTTAGGACCGTGAATTTTTGCCAGTGACTTAATCATATTGTGAGCTATTCCCCATTTTTTTTTGCATGTATTTCGCAGTCAGCCTGTATATTTTGACTAAAAATTTATGATGCTCGTTATAGTCTTAAAACATCTGCAACATTTCAAAACATTTGGGTTAGCAGATTCAAAATAAAATTGCAAAATGTTGTTTTATAATTTTGATTTTTTTTCCAAAAATCTGGACGTTTCGAGTAAAAACTCAATTCGGAGTCGTAAACTACATGTGTAGGACTATGTTATTTTATACAATTTAAAACCCATTTACTATGTAGAATTTTGAAATAACGTGATCGCATTGGTGGTGGGGATGACTAGACAAATTTTGGTTAGCGTTTTACCATCTACATGATATTCCTAATATAACTACACAATTTCACAACAATCGGTCCAGTACTTTCGGAGATTATTATCTGTCTAATAAAAATCCGGGACGGCAGACAGACGGACAGACGGACAGACGGACAGACGAACAGATGGACAGACGGACAGACGGACAGACGGACAGACGGACAGACGGACAGACGGACAGACGCACAGACGGACAGACAGACGGAAATTGGAGACCTATTTCTTCGTCTTCTAGGGGTCATGAAAGATCGAGAAAACGTAAAAGTAGAGAGTCGGCCGACGGACTCGATTACAATACTTCCTTTGCTTACGCTTGGGAAGTAAAAAAGGGAAGTGGTTTTTTAGTCATGGGTTTGTACATATCTGTAATTGGTAATTTGATGATTTGTATGAAAATAACACCCTCTGCGTTTTTATTTATGACATTCGTCATTGGGAAAGACTTCGCTTATGTTTTTTCTACAATTTGTAGGTTTTCAAGAATATAGGGGATGGAGGCGATTAATATTTTATTTTATAAGAGCTCAAGGAATCACTTTAAGTAAAATCCAAAGGGATTGAGACATGTGTGTCTTTCTTTATATTGTTCAGTGGTTTATGGGTAAAGCGAAAAAATGACTAAGACATTTATGCCGCATAGAAATATTGGTTCTAGCATTTGGTTTATTTTGAGCAATAAGTAATTTCTAAGACTGATGAAAGAGTCTTAAGAGTTAATATTTTCAATTAACAAACTAATATACAAATTGGAGTTAACACTTTGTTGTTTACTAATTTAATCAATGATACATCAACCAAATGTAAAACTATTAATTCGGCCATTTAGAATTTAAAATAATACCACTAGCGAGAACTGATGTTAGTGCCTTATTTGTTCTTTAGTAATTAACTCTTGTTATAGATTACTTATGAATTTATTAATCCTAGTTTTTGCAACCCCAAAGCCTCATTTTCACATAAATGAGAAGTGCTGTTTCCAGTTTTTCCCATACATACTAAATTTTATCGATAGTTGCTGGTAGTTTTATTATTGTTTTGTATTAATTTGAGTGAATAAATAATTATGTTGTTATTGGTAGGATGTTTTAAAATGTGTTTATAATCGAGGATGCAGTTAAAAACAAGCCAGGTAGTTAAGGAGGTGACCGACAAAAAATACAATAAAATACGGTTACTTACAAGGAAAATAATCTCGCAAATATATTTATCAAAGTTCCAATGGTACTTGATATTTTAATAGAGAACATCCTGTTGAAGTTTAAGGAGAAATTGGAGTAGAATTCTTTTCATAGTGTAAAGAGACCCTTGAAATTTGCAGCATTGTTGAACTGGAGGACAGCAAGATATAGTAGCACAAAAGTTGGGTTCATAGGTGGCCAAAACTATGAGTAAGACTGAGGCTAGTGCCATTTTCATTTATTAATATAATAATTCTTTATAATTATTCAGATAAGGAAGAATGTGATCTTGTAGTGATTCACTCTGTATACAGGGTGTTTACTAGTCACGTGGTAAAAATTATTAAATTAATTACATTTTTACCACATGTTTTGATCTTCGAATGAAAATACCAGAGGTATTTCTTATTTCAATTATCTGATTTCTTAAATCTTATTCATTTTCCTCTGGAGTATTGTATAGTTTTGGAAATTTCATTGTACCCTATAAAATTTTATTGGCAATAACGAGACGGAGAGTGGTACAATAGCAAGAGATATTTACAACTTACGTTCTCGCGTGCCGGTAATCCACAGAAAAATCTTAAAATAAACCAAAGAATAACCTCCTCAATTTTAAGAAACACCCTGTATACAGAGTGAGTCACAAAGTGCGTTCCTCGTTATCTCAATAATTATAAACAACTGTTATATTAATAAGTGAAAATAAGAAAAAAAAAAACACATTTTACAGTAGTAAATCAGACATTTGTAACCACATTCTATGCAAATGGGAAAAATAATTTAAAAATAACATGATCTGTAAGATTAATAACTAATTACTACTAATTAGTTGCCGAAAGGCTACGTTTCTTTTTACTAAATTATGTTGGTTTGAGCGATAAATGATTAACTGTTTTTCATCGCAAGACATGCACGTTTCGAATGACTGAACAGATCGTATGCTATTAGGTCATTCTTATTAGCCTAATTTAAACTTATATTATTCGTTAGCTGACAAGAGAATTTTTATAAAAAAGAAATAACGTTTTAAATGAAATTAAAATAAAGAAAAATCAGTTTATCAAAACAAATTGTTTATAAATTTCATATTGAAAGAAATGCTATTGAACTTATTGTTCTTATTAGATTATAAACGACTAACGCATATGCAACTTTATTTCATTTAAAATTTTTTAAATATTTCAATTATTTCACAGAAATGTTTCTAGTTTCATATAGAACATAAAGAACGACCTCACCTTGAAGAGACGACTTCAATAATCATTTCCTGAACTAAATTTTTCCGGATCTTTCCAACAGCTTCATCATTAGTGTTAGGTCTTTCCATGATTGATCTTTGCCTACACATCTCTGTTTATCACAAATTTATCCACACTACATTGAATGTGTTAAATTACGAAAGTTTCAACAAGATTTTCGTCTGGAAACTTTGCCATGTATTCTTGTTTACACGCATTAGTAGAATAAATCTGTTCTTCACTAAGTACATTACTTCCATAGTAATAAGACACTATCATAGAAGTGTTTTACCCCCAAGAGTTACTTAAAAAAAATTGTTGTTTTTTAAGAGTAAAAAATATACTGATTAATTTGTTGACCCCTAACAACTAACGCCAACGCAAAAGTCAGTCTCATGAAATATTATTTTTTTTTTAGGCATCGAGTGAGATTAACCACAAGAAATCAGGAGAGCACGGTGGAAAAAAATATATAAATCAGAAATGACACAATCAACTATTTGATGTGTAAATGTATGATGTGTGAAATATGTTAATTTAATTCAAATCTTAAAAGTAGGAAAACGTGCCAAAAATTTAACTGAATATTTTACAGATTGCTTATTGAGTATTAGTAATATGGGAAGCATTGCAAATCATTAAGTTTTCGTGTGGTTTTCTAGACTCTAAGCTAATAGTTTTTTATGAGTATAATCTCAGGCCAGACGTTAAAAGGTTATTAACATCGTATTATAAAAATTTTCAACACAGTGTTCGCGCTGTTCCCTGTCATGTTTTATCAGATAAAATATCCTGCTTACTAACTTACTAGTTGTTCCATAATTCATATTGTACCTGCAGCTGCCCCTTAACTTTTTTTACTAATATCCAGGATAAAGACAACCGAGTACGAGATCGATCTTGTGTCTCTATCTTTATTTTTATTACCACCAAACTCAAAAATATTTGCAAAAAAAAAATCATTTTTATACTCCTGTAGCAGTAGGTAAGCGTAACAAGCTCGCACAAAAAATTATTTCGTATGAAATTAAGAGACAATTCTCAAGTCTGTTACCAAAAACGGTATATAAATAAAAAACAGTTTCAGGTCATCTAATAAACTTGTTACTATCGAACTTAATTTAAACTAACATATCTTACACGCTGTAATATTAGTATTAAAATATGCAGAGTCAATGGAAAAAAGTTTGTAAACAGCATTGCAAAAAAAATATATCGGAACAGATAACGATTCGTCCGAATTAATACTATTTGTATATAAGTATTAGCACATGTTTTACAATATTGTTCAAAGAAAGAGAAACAAGTATTCAACGTTTTGTTGTTAAAAAATTAAATGAAGAGCTTCTTTTGGGTTGTATCGTTATCCTGGCCCATAAAAATTTAATGAATTTTATGGTTTGCTTTAGTATCACATAACGCTTGATTTTAATGTTAGTAGCAATTACGTAAGAAAATAGAAATCCTAATTGTTTTATTGTGTTTGAATCCTTGTATTCTGCAATGCGGTTATTAGTCACAAATGAATGTTTTTAAGCATTTTGTAAATAATATGTTGGGAATAAATTAATGATCCTTCAGAATGCTTTATTGGGTTAAGGATTGTCAGTTAAAATTAAAAGATTAGACAGTGAAATATTAGGCTATGATACGAACATAACCAAACGTAAACGATATATTTTTAAGTTTTTGTTTTTCCGTAATATTTAACATATACCCATTAATTCTCGGTTTTTGATGTTATGCATGAAACTTCATACTCGTAACGCATAACTGCCTACTTTCTGTTATTAATTAGTTTCTTAGGTTATGGTTTATTTCGTAAGATATACTCATGGAGATCATGGGAAGCTGAAATTATCATCTGCGAAATGGACGTACTTTCGATTTTAATTACGACAACCTTAAAGCGTCTGCAAGATTTCAGAGCATTCGGTTTTGCAGTTTCAAAGTTAAATTGCAAACTATTGTTATACAATTTTTATTTATTATTTCCAAGAATCTAAATGTCAAAAGTGAAAACTCAACACTGTTTCATGCATCAAGCTTACGCTCAGAAGTAAAAAAGTGTCAGGTGAAATATGAATTATGCTTTCACCATAAAAAAAAAATTTCATTCGCTCTCCAGGATGTATTTTACTTTGAGGTCGATTCGTACATTAATCAGTGTCGTGTAAAATCTTATATTCAGCATTTGCAACTTTAGATACTGTATTTGTACCTAATAAGTAATAAATAACGTTGATCGTTATTATTAGTAATATCATTATTACTAATGTTAGTATGATTTGCGCATCTCCTAAATAATATGCTACTGTTTACAGATGCAGCTTATAAATTTAATTGACGATAAACGATTTCCGTCTGTTTCTTTTATTATGAAAATAACATCTGAAATTACCGGATCGATTCCTTTGGAATTTTGGGTGTCTACTTTTACACTTTTATTTTATTTTATTGTCGTGTCGACTGTTAAACGAAAATCTGTTTATTCTATCTTATTAAAATTTTGATAGGTAAATTGTTTTAAATTTTATAAAATAATGCAGTTTCCACTTGTGATTTACTAATTTATTTATTTTCTAAAAAAATGGGGTAAAGGTATTTAGACAGAACGTCATCCCATTGTTGGTGTGGATATTTAGCACTTTACTATCTACACGATATTCCTAACATACCAACAACATCTAATACCAATCGGTCTGGTAGTTTTGGAGATTAGGCTGTCGAAAAAAATCGACATAGACTACAGACGACAGACGGACAGAGGGAAGTGCGAGACCTACTTTTTCGAAGTCTAGAGATCATGAATCGTCGCGTAAACATGAAAGGAGTCATTAGAATACTTCTTTAGCTTATGTTCGGAAAGTAAAAACGCAAAATCCTAACATTTTCCGATTTATCGTAGAAACTAATTAGCCAGTTGGTTTGAAATTTATCATATGCTTTGATGTTATCCTTGTTGGTTTGTTAGATCGCCAACCAAAAATTGTTTAACTTTTTATATCGGTATCCCAACATTTCCTTGAGTAAATCTTATTTAAAATGTGTAAAGTAGCATAACGTTCTACATGTAATTTCCCCCTTAATTCATTTATACTTTATAATTTTAAATATACAGGTTTTAATAAAAATACATAAAGATTTTATAACTAATTTAAATAAGTTTAGACCAATTCCTAAACTTATTTTGTGTGTTACACCATCAGAAATTTGATTTGTCCTTTAACATTTATTCACATTTTGTAGAGTACGATGTTTGCAACTGTAAGACTGATTATTTGGAAGTTTTAGATTTGTTTAAAGACTATTTTCGTTGCCATCCACATATGGATTATAGTGAAAAAATAAAACTATTGTTTTAGAACTTATATGACCAACGCCTTTGATTTGATTGATTTCGGCAAGACGCTTTGCCTGCCTTGATTATTATGGAATATTGACTAAAATTTATCTATTCATCCCTTCTCGAAAGTTGGATAATGGAGGTGTCGGCTAAATAAGTTTTCTGGGGACCTGGATTTCTAGGACGCAATAACATTTTGGTCACTGTTTCATTACAGACAACAAAACTAATTTAAGCGTTACCTAAAAATTGATGAATGGGACATAGTTGTGGTGAACGAATTTCAGAGAAGATCGTCATTAAATTGCTCACTTACATCATATTCCTAATGTATAAAAATTTACATCAATCGGTTCAGTAGTTTCGGAGATTAACTGTCTAATAAAAATCAATACAGACAGACGAGAGACGAGAGACAGACATATATAACTTTTATTCAGCCAGGTTGTAAGACGTCATCATCATGTTTTCATTAGTGTACAGTTGTATTTTCTGCTCGAAGTGAATTCAGAATACACTATTATAAGAGTATGTTATTTTATAAAACTTAAATAGCATTTACTAAATAAAATTTTGATTTTACGTTGGATTGTTGATGGAGATGATCAGATAAATTTTAGTTAGCATTATACCATCTACACGATATCTCTAACATATGTAGCAAATTTGACAACGATTGGTCCAGTAGTTTCATAGATTATATGTCTAATAAAATTCGACACAGATGACAGACATACGGAAACGGGGACCTATTTTTTCATTTTTTAAAGGCCATGAAGCGCCAAGGAAACATGAAAGTAGTTATTCGCTGGATGAAACTGCTTACAATAATTCCTTAGCTTACGCTTGGGAATTAAAAATAAAATTTGTAAAATGAAATTCAGAATTGTCTTAGAATCTACATACGGAATTTTTTTAAAGAGTGATGTATTGATCTTTGTTTTATTATTTCACCAGCAGAGTTGCGCTTGAGGGCAATATCAACAGAACATGTTTATATGTTGTGGACTTGCAATTCTATTACAATCACTTGTGAATAAGTTAGCACTTAAACCAATATGTTACTTAAACATAAATAAATGGAATAAATTTCAGTACACAGATCAAATTGATTAAAAAACACTAACCCTAATTTCAGTTTCATTTTTAAGTTGTATTAGCGCTTTTGTTTGGAAAAATAGTTTTTTAAATATTTGGTGCGTTAATTATAAAATTTTGGAATCGTTTGATTTAATTTAGTCCAATGCGAAAGTAAAGTTGCAAATACCTTAAATGTAAAGAATAAAGTTGTATTACAAATACGAAATTTCCTTGATTAAAAAATAAATAAATAAATTTATGTGTATGTATACTTAGTTAATAAATATCCAACCGACTGTGAAGCAACCTCTGAAACTCTCAGAAACATCAAATTAAATACATATTACTCAAAAATGCCTACTCTTTTATAGTACTTCATGTATTTGTCCTGTGTACGTAAAGAGCCAAAAGATCCGTTTTGTAACTAGAGAGCACAAAAGAGTATACGGAAGCAGCGACATAATAACATAAATAAACCAATAATTCATTCAAATATGGGTATAAAAATTCAACGCACAGCGATGCTATCTGGTTGCTTATTAAACAAAATTTTAAGTTATCGAAACTTCTGCGTTGAACACACTTTAAAATGCAGATCGATAGGTAGGTATCTAATTTTTTAAGGACCATAAAATGTAACATTTTTGAGGACTAAATTAGTACTACACGAACGATAATTCAGTAAAGTATGGTTATAGCGTCATTTCAGGGAGTGTTTAATTTTATTTTTAGATGCCATTTCATAGCTTCCCTAATGTTTCTGTTTTATCTGTTTGTCACCTGCTGGAAATTTGATTACCTAAAGATAATTTCAAAAACTACGTGATCGATTACATTAAAATTTCAAGTGTGGCTTAAGATCATCATGTAGAAGATATACTCGAATAAAAATTTGTTATAAATATTTATGTAGATCAACCAATTCTGAAATTCTACTTACACAGTGGCGATATATTTAGTAAGTGAAAATTTGAACTAATAATTCTTATTACTAAAAATTGGTCTGAAGAGCTTAGACAGTACTTTCCTCGCTGTCGGAAACGTGAGGACGGCATGCCTATTACGGTTTTTTTTTCTCATTGCATTTTTGTAGTGGAGCAGTTTAAAAAATTTTTGCGATGACGTCATCAACATTTTGCAAGGACACGTATATCAGTTTGGATAGATGTTCGACGTCCCGCATGCTGTTGAATGCATCAAGGTCATCAAAAAAGGTTATGAGTGCAAAAAAATTATTTACGGCACATTATCAACGGGAATACATTACATCGGAAGAATGTCACAGAGACATTTGTTTGATTTGAATGAGTTTATCCCCCAAAATAAATTACTAAAATTATTTATAAGCCTCCATTGAACAAAATATTCTGAATGTTATTATTATAATTCTTACCTTATCATTATTTTATTGTTATCAAGACGAGCGTATTCTCACATTTTCCAAAAAATGGGGTGGCTCGTTCTTAATTTGATTAATAATAAATTGACTGATTCATTAATTTTTTTGAGTCACCTGTTTAAGCAAATCTAAAAAATATGAATAAAATGATTAAAAATCTGTTCATATTTTGCACATTTGCGAAAGAATTTATTCGACAAAATTTTGAGATGCCGTAATCAATTTTTTGGGGTTGATAAACAGATACATTTTCATTAAAAAGTTACAATAACTTCAAAACGTCAAGATTTCAAAGTATTCAGTTTTGCGATTCTTGATTTAATCAATAAAATAAATTGACTCAGTCATTAATTTTTTTCAGACACCTCGTATAAGCGCATCTAAAAAATAAGAATGCAGTGCTAAATCACAATTATACACTTATCATAATGCACAATGCACATTTTTTCGGAAAAATTTTGGGGTGGCGTGATCAATTTTTTAGGGGGGATGAGCAAATATATTTTGATCAAAAATTTACCATGCTTATGATAACTTTAAAACATCGCCAAGATTTCAAAGCAGTCGGTTTTGCAGATTCCAAATTAAATGTCAAAATTTTGATTTTTTTTCCAAAAATCTGGACGTTTCTGGTAAAATCTCAATTCGGAGTCATAAACTACATGTGTAAGACTATGTTATTTGATACAATTCAAAACCCATTAAATTTACTATGTACAGTTTTGAAATGACGTCATCACTTTAGTGGTGGGGATGATTAGACCAATTTTGGTTAGCGTTTTACCATTTACATGATATACCTAATATAAATACAAAATTTGACAACAATCGGCCCAGTACTTTCGGAAATTACCTGTCTAATAAAAATCCGGGACGGCAGACAGACGGACAGACGGACAGACAGACGGAAGCGGGAAACCTATTTCTTCGTCCTCTAGGGGTCATGATAGGTCGAGAAAATGCAAAAGTAGATAGTCGGCCGACGGACTCGATTACAATACTTCCTTTGCCTACGCTCGGGAAGTAAAAAGTGTAATATTTTTGTTTCCAAATGTAATCTAGGAAAGGATTATAATAGAGTCCATTGACGTTTTATGTTTTTTTGAAGTTTCACAACCCCTCAACTATGAAAAAGTAGGTCTCCCTTTTCCATCTGTTACTTAATAAGACAGATAATCTCCGAAATATCCAACTAACCGTTCCCAAGATATTCAACTGCTTCCAAACTTTTTATGTGATATTGTAATAATTAAGTATAAAGTAACACTGCTAAATCTCGGCTGCAATAAAAACATAAATTTAGTGACTTTAGGTTTCAGATTGAGCCTAAATAATTACTCCGCTGGTAAGCAAAATCTTGTTAAAACCACATTTAAATTTAAAGATTGAAAAGGAACACGAATTTTGTAACAACATAATTATTAAAATTGAGTTTACCTGTCTCTAATTCCGTACGACAAGTCCGTAAAAATGTTCTAGTTTTGTGTTAGTGTTCTCAGTTGCTGCATTTCAGCGTAAGACATCGTGTCGGTGTTACAAATGGCCAGTGTTATAACGGGAGCTAAACTTTGTTGTTTGACAAAACACTGCAACGGCGAGAAAAGATAAGAGATGCAATAGTTGTCGATAAATCTTTAGCATAATAAAACGAGGAAGATGATCGGATGATAGGTGTGAGAGGAATTACAAAAGTGTTGTTTGCCCATTTAAAAGAAGCGAAATCGATAATTTTAATAAGACATTTAATCGTTTTTGCTTCACCTCTATATTCATCCAATTTAAATAAATGCAAAACGAGCCAACTTTCGACTTAATTTTCACATTTTCTGTCATTGCTGGCAATGCTGGCGCAAAATACTGCCATTCGTATAAAACCAGATAAGTGAGATCCAGCCCCAACAAGTAAGTTGTTATAAAAAGAATTATTAGACAGGGTCGAAGAGTAGCCATTATGAACAGTAATTGCTCCAGTTTTATTGTAACAATTTTTTATTCAGTTGGTTTTTATTATTTTGGAGCCGACAGCATAATTTACAATCGTGTGCGGAGGGACGTTAAACACGGTGGGTCATATATCTGGCCTTTCTTCTAATTAAATTGACCTGATGGAATCAATAAAGTTCGGAATGGTGTGGTCAGTTTAATTAATGAAGGTTAAAGTTTGCACTTGATCTCCAGTCAACTGAGGTTGGATTGTACATGGGTACCATTAAAAATGTGTTCCGACCGCTTCAGACTTCTATGATTGCGTCAATTTCTCCCGGAAAGCAGAACAAAGCACGTTCTGGATTTACTTTTTGCTCGTCGCAGGCAATTTTCATGGAATTGAAAAAATGTACAAAAGTGAAATGGCATAAATTACAGTCAATGTACTGTTTGTACGTTGTTTCGACGTGATGTCTAACATATTTTAGCACTTTAGATAAATGTAATTGTGCGACTGTCATAATGGAAGCGACTCCCACAAGCGCGTTGCAATTTTACAGTTAATTATTTTTTTTATTTCAGATTTTTTACTGAAAGTCCTCATCATCGTAAAACTTTATTTGCGCCAGTCAAGTTGGAAATATCGTGGTTTTTCAAATAAAACGCAAATATGAGTTAAAAATCGTAAAGGTTGAAAATTATGCTCGGGGAGAATACGAAAGGAATTAAAAAATGTACACCTTTATATTCGTTCGGATTTTGCGCTTTGGAAAATGTAGAAATATGTTTATTACTTTTAACGACGGAGATACCGAATGGCTGATTTTATTTGAGAGGGACTATATACGCACTAACATGGAATAACAATAATATTTAATGACGACGATTTAAATAATCGGCTACTGTTATCTCACAATCCTTTTTTAAACATATTTATTAACAACATAAATAATAATGGTGACATTAATGACATATTAATAAAGAAAAAGGTTTTGTTTGCAGGATGAGTTTACAAGCGAGACGAAATATAAAAAACTGGTCGAAGTTTATTTTGGCAGAACTTCGCTCGCTTCTGAAGTACAAGTCCAACAAATTCCGCTTCATTGAGAAATTATAAAATTATTTTTAAATAAAGACGTGCATATTCGCACTTTTTACAGAAAATTCTTTTTCTTAATTTCATCAATAAAAATTTTGTTATGATGATAATACACAGCACAATCCGCATTCTGACGCCTTAATGACTTGACTATTATCGCTTATATCCCGAGTTAGTGGCAACATGCTATTATAATGTGTTCATTTTTTCGTGAATATTTGGTCGTTTAGGAAAAAAACTAAAATTGCACTCGTACACCACAAGTATAAGAGTTTATTATTGTATAAATTCTTTGAAATGACGTCATAAAAATGTTGGTGGGGATGATTAACCAAATTTTGGTAAGTGTTTAACCGTCGATATGAAATTCATAATATACGTACAAAATTTGACAATAATCAGTCTAGTAGTTTCGAAGATACTATGTAGAAGAGTTTGTGATGTTATGAATGTCTATTATTATTATTATTATTAGTGACCAAAAGGTGATTTAGAAAATATATAACAATACAATCAATATTACAACACTGTACGATTTATTGCTAAGAAATAAAAAAAAATATATGTTACACAAAATTTTGGCGATATTCGTCACCGATTTATTGGTCAATATCACGCTTAAAGTGAAATAAAATATTAAAAATACAAATAAAACGTTGTGTGTTAGCTGACAAGTTTTCCCCAGTGTACGTGGTGAAAACTGGAAGGAACAATAAGACAGCAGCACTGCTCAGCTGATTCCCAGCGGGGTCAAGGATTTGAAAATACGAAGGATGTTCACGAAGTTATAACAATCTAAATGTGACGAGAAACGGAGAAGAGACTCAGGGTAGGAGGAGGAGTCATTTAGGAAATAGGACACCACCAAAAAAGAAAACAAGGGGAAAATGAACCAAAAAATAAGAGAAATGTAAGAAATGTGAAAATTACAATGCAGGGAACACTTGATTTGAAAGTAGAAGAACAAAAATATCATGAGGAACTGAAAGCCATAAAAAGGGCAATGTGGTTTAAAAACGAGGATGGAAGAAATGAACAGAAGCAGAAGAGTAAATATGTTGGAAAGGGAAAATGTTAAAAATAAGATAGTCATAACCGGGTTTAACCAAATAGACAAGATGCTACTAAAAAAATGGTTGAAGATTATTTCGACAGAACTTCCTCCGCTTCTGAAGTACCATAAAATATCCAGCTTTTGAAAAAAATTATATAGTTTGATTATTCTAGTCTACGATTTTTTTTGCGACAATTTGGATGCCTAACCAAATTACTCGTTGGGAAAGAAGTAGAAACGAAAAATTTATAATCGATCTGGCACTGACTGAGGTGGCAGAGTTCAAGCTGGTAAAGGACATGCGTGTTAAAAGAGAGATACCAAATCGTATAGACTACAATAAAGGAAACCAGATAGAAAAAAATAAACAAAAATGTGTAACAAATTTTTAAAGTCTAAATCTAAAGAATTATTTCAAAACAGCATTCAACAAAAAATTGGTCAAAAGTTGTTTCGACAGAACTTCCCTCGCTCCTACAATGAAACATATTTAGCATTTTCGAGTTGAGATTTTCTTTACATAATTTTGCGATGACGTCATCAACATTTTTGCAAGGATGTGTATATCAACTTGAATTGGAGCAGCGTAATACTAAAAATAATAGTACTGTATTCCCAAAATTTTCTGGGAAAATTCCTGATTTAATCAACTAAATAAATTGACTCATTCATTAATTTTTTTGAGCCACCTGTTTAATCAGAAGTAAAAAATCATCATATTTTGCACATTTTGGGTAGAATTTATTCGGAAAAATTTTGAGATGACGTAATCAATTTTTTGAGATAGATTTTGATTAACAATTTACCAGGCTTAAAATAACTTTAAAACGTCTTCCAGATTTCAAAGTATTCAGTTTTGCAATTCTTGATTTATTCAATAAAATAAATTGACTGATTCATTCATTTTTTTGAGTGACACTGTATAAGCAAATCTAAAAAATGAGGCTATAAGTATAATCTGACAAATCCAGCTCTCTTAAAAATTGATAAAATTTGATTTTACGATTTTCGTTATGTGGTAACCTCTGTGAAGTAAAAACCGGAGGCATAAATAACACCCCTTGTCCTTCAGCAGTAGATAAAAGCAATAGCAATCTGAAGCTCAAGTGTTTATTTATGTTTATACATTGAAATAATGTCATTTAGAAGTTAGTTTGATTTGAATGTGTTTGTATTCTCAAAACAGGACTAAAATTATTAATTAAACCACAATCGAACAAAATGTTCTGAATATATAATTCCTATTTTGTCATTTTTTTTTTATAAAGACGTGTATTCTTCACATTTTCGGGAAACTGTGAAGAATGACCAATAAAAAATTTGTGATGACGTCAACAACATGGTTATTCGAGTCACATCATAAAAGAAAAGTAATCACAGCGATATACCAATGCAAGAAAAAAAAAGAGGAAAGGACAAGTTTGGCACCGAACTACAATCGCAGGACCACAGGTCGCCATTATCTCCGATACACATACTGCGCCACGGAGACGTTCAAACCGTGTCGGGAATAAAACGTTATTATACCTTGCAAATATTTTTGCGAACATTTGAACGTTTAGCGAAAACATTGAAAGTGGAGGTGTAGACTACAAGTATATGAGTACATTTTTGTGTAACATTCAACTCATTTTAGAATACCATTCATGACGGCATCAAATTGTTGGTGGGGATGATTAGCCAAATTTTGGTTAGCATTTAACCAGATGGTTAAATGCTAATACAGATGTATGATATTTCTAATATACCTACATATAAAATTTGACAATAATGGGTCCAGCAGTTTCGGAGATTACGTGTCTAATAAAAATTGATACAGACTGACAGAGAGACAGACAGACAGACAGACGGAAACGGGAGACTACTTTTGCGTACTGTAGGGGTCATGAAACGTCGAGAAAACATAAAAGTGGCCATTCGTCCGATCGATTCAATTACGATACTTTCCTTCGCTTACGCTCGGGAAGTAAAAATACATAAAGTTGGAGTGCTGCTGAATCTGTATTCAGCAGCACTCCAACTTTATGTTCTCTGTAGAACATAAAGAATTTATGGGAACTTTTTAAAGAAATATGCCTTCTAAAAAAGCAAAAAATTAATTATGGTGATCTGACGAAATTTTCTTACATTTGCAAATCAAAAAGAAAAGGGTACTGTGCGACTCAAAAAAAAAAACACGGACACATACGAGAGATATAAAGAAAGAGGAAGACGTGGAAGCCAAACAGAAAGAAGAGGAGCATTTTGGTATAAAAATGGACTCCATTTCATTGTTTTTCATGGCAAGGCGTGTTTATCGGATTAGCTTCAAATCAATTATAATGCTATAGGGTGTAGATACTGCTGCAAATGCACTCAAAAGGACGTCCCAGATCTGGGATTACCCTTTCTTCTACACCAGGTTTAAAATTTTGTCCACTAAACTCCACCCTGAAATTTGTAACGGTGTGCAAATATTAAACTTGGTGTAGAAGAAAGGGTAATCCCAGATCTGGGACGTCCTCTTGTGTGCCGCGAGTAAGAGATTGGAGCAATTCTGGAGAAAAGACAGGGAGCCGAATTAGACAAAGCTGCAGGCGACATCTAGCACAGTTTCAGAGGGATACATGGAATATAAACTTAATATTACAATAAGAAGTGTTACGAAGGCTTATTGTGCAATGGGAAGAGCCTTTTTTGGTAAAAAAAGATCCCGAAGAACAAAAAAGCGTGAAATCCGTCGCAGGCTCAGGGCAAATTCGATTTTAAAAACTATCAAAAAAACACATTAGAGATGTGAAAAACGTTTTAAAAAAGGGAGTGGAAGAAGATCCAAGGGACTAGCGGCTACCTTAGAGAGCAGAAGGGTCAGATGTCGACTCAAGGTCTATTGGAACTTTGTCACACATCGTTGTAATGCGTTGAAAAAATGGGCATAGTCGACTATGTTGTTGGGAAACTCTTCCCGGAATTCATCCCAAGCCGCTTAAATCGAGTACTCCCACACACGGATTACCTTTTGTCCATTTTGAAAGGACGATTCAGTTGTGAACGCTTTCTACTCCAATAAAAAATGCAATTTTTGAGTGAATGTACAAACACGCAAATAAATTTCTGAAAAGAACTGTTCTAATGTAAAGATTATTTCTCTGTGTGGTATAGGTTTAAACGCAACGTTAAATATGTAATTTCAGAGTAGACATACGAATTGAATTTCAAGGATGACTCGATTACAATTTATGTTGTTCGCCCGATATTTGTGATGAAATATGCCGACATGATCTCTGTATATTATTTTGATAACTTGGAAAATCTCGAGTTTTTGTTGAAAGGATGATGTATTTATGTAGGTTAATATTAGACATGAAAATTTTGCAACTAATACATTTAGAAGTGTGGCTGTCACTCATCTGACAGATCAGTCACAGAAGGGTAAAAGGTAGCTTATGTACATTCTGTTAGACGGCTTTAAATCAGATTTGTGTTCTTGATAGTTGACGAATTTATGTTTTTGGAGTCATGGAACTTTGAAGACAAAAAAAAACGGTATAATGGACTAATTTTGTTTGCTTGCGGTATTGTACGGTGACTATTTTTACTTAAATTAACACCATAAGTGAACGATAGTTTTCTATTTCTGGGTATAACTGCAGTAAATGTAGGTGAATGTTTCAAGGTCAGTGCAAGCCTACTACCTATAATTTAATCGTTTGTTACATATGTTTGCAAAAAGTGGATGTGTTTACATTTATAAATATATTAAGTGAAGATTAAAAACAAGATTATTTGTATCACGCTTCTAGAAATACCTGTTTAGATTCAGTTAAATAATTACCAGTACTGCGAACTATCACCCAAAAATAAAAAAAAGAGCTTCGTGGAGAGTATTGAAATTCCAGTAGACGCTGCAAAAAATCGCGAATTGTTTGGTTTAAGATTTTTATGAATTTTAACAAAAGTAAATATATCTAAATATTCCAAAGTCCGAAGTTATCTGTTTCGTAAAATTGTGAACGAAACTCCTAATTATTAAGATCTATTTAAATATAGGGTGCAACTTTAACAGTGAAATAAACAAACTTCCGTAAAGAGTTAAATAATACAATTTTTCGGGAAATAAGCCTATTTAAACTGCCTTCACTTCTGATGTCGCTACTGGAATAAGTTGCGGTTTAAAAATAATGTCGTGATACACATAGCTTTCATTTTGTAACATATTTACATACAAAGATAATGGTCTAAAACTACAATAGTTGAAACTTGTCGACAATGGATTTACTTAAGCGATAAAGCGTTGTAGGCCTTGTTACCTGGAAAATAATTTGGTTACATTATTGTGGAGATATCACAAACAAGATTCATGCAAAAGCAAGTACAATAGAG